>NC_080187.1:122868809-123511986 GCF_030028045.1 Hippopotamus amphibius kiboko | reverse complement strand
CCCTAGCTGAAGGCAAAGCAGAGAGTTTTTCGGTGGAGCGCTGGCACCATCTGCCGGCCGACAAGCATGGAAGGAGAATCCTCACTCCAAATGAGTTCCTGAGGAGCTTTCCAAGCAGCAGGCAGGCTGCCTCCAGAAGCTTAGAGAGTCCTGCTTCGGACTATCCTCCGGCAACAGAGTGGGTGCCAAGGGCATGTGGGTTGGAGGGTGCTCGGAAGCTGCAGGGGAGGTTTTCAGCATCCAGTGCTCTCCGATGGAACACACTGCAGGCGCGAGCATCCATGAACTCCTGCAAGGCTTTGGAGTGGGAAAGCTGTGCTTAGCAGAGGGCTCCCTGCCAAATGCTGCAGGCCTATGTGGATGGCGAAGCTGCAGCTGTCTTGCAGTCTGCTTGTCCAGAGGTGCGTGTGCCCTGGTCCAGAGTGCTTTAGGAGGAGCTCCTAGCAACGGGAGAGCAAGCACCTTGTTTCCTTGGCATAGAATGGCCTGTGCACACAGAGGCCTGTCAGCAGTGAAGACAACGCAGGCAGCAAGAGGGGTGGCAGGCAGCTAAGTGGCGGCAGGCGTCCTGCTTGAAAGTGGGGTCATGACTGTTTTGTCCTCAGGCCCCAGTGTCCACGTGCACACACTGCCTCTGGACCTGCAGCTTCCGAGCAGTGCAAGAGAAACACAAGCAACACCCTGGGGCCTTCTCGAATGAACGGTGCTCCATCGAGGTCCTGCTGGCTGGCAGTGGCCTAGGCCAGCAAAGGCCCTAGGGAGGCCAGGCTGAGGCTGGGATGGTTCCTGACCTAGCAGTGCCCAGGGCAAGCCTGGGACTGGAGGCCAGGCTGCAGGCTCATTCCAGCTTGGGCCTGGTGCAGAGAGCCTTCAGCTAAGACTTCCATGGGGAATGGTATGCGTAGTGATTTTTGCCTGCAATCCTCGTTCCTAACTCTCGCCAAACAGCCTGTTAGCCCACACTTGCTAGACGTGTGTTCCTGAGGCAGTTGGACAATAGGGCAAGTGGAGGCTCACCCAGCATGGGACGCCTGCCTTGAACATTGCCCTGAGTGCAAAGAGGATTCCCTGCACCTCTGGCACTGGAGAGAGCATTTCTGCACACAGGAGACACTTGGCAAACACAGTTTCTCCCCTCGGAAAGTACTGTGAGAAAGAGTCGCCATCCCGGATGCATGGCACTCTCCCTTCGAAGCCCTCCATGCAGCAGGCTTTCATGGACTCGGCTGCAGGCTTTGGTAGCTGGAGACACTGCAGCTCCTCTGGAGGCTCAGGGGCAATTGGCACACCCCTCCAAGGAAATGAGGCTAGTGTGATGAGCTCTTTCCAAAGAATGGCAAGCAGCCTGCTCCTTTCAATGAGACACACGTGTGGGGAGAGATGCTTGGCAGCAGAGAAGAAGCAAGAGGGCAGCCAGGGAGGGATTTGCACACAGCTTGAAGTCCCCAGACCTCCTGATTCGAAACCAGGGAATGCCAGCTCTGCCTGTCAGGCCCCATTCCCTAGTGGGCACCCAGATTCAGGATCTGCCCTTTCCCAGCTATGAAACCACACCCAGGCTGCACCCTGAGCCCTGCCAAGTTGGAACTTTGCTCGCCAGGTGGGCTGAATGGCATGACTGTGTCAGGGGAAAGAAGGACCTAGGAGGCCTTCCGGGAGCTGCCACGACATAGCAGTGCTCAGGAAAAGGCAGTCTCCTTTCTGTAGGCCGGATGCACACTGGAGTTTCCGCTTGAGGCAAGGAAGCTCAGCTAGGTGATCCCTGGCTGAAGGCAAAGCAGAGAGTTTTTCAGTGGAGCGCTGGCCCCATCTGCTGGCCGACAAGCATGGGAGGAGAAACCTCGCTGCAAATGAGTTCCTGAAGTGCTTTCCAAGCAGGAGGCAGCATGGCTCCAATAGTTTAGAAAGTCCTGCTTAGGACTACCCTCTGGCAACAGGGTGGGTGCCAAGGGCATGTGGGTTGGAGGGTGCTCAGAAGTCGCAGGGGAGGCTTTGGGCACCCGGTGCTCTCTGATGGAAAACACTGCAGGCCCGAGCATCCATGAATTCCTGCAAGGCTTTGGAGTGGGAAAGCTGTGCTTAGCAGAAGGCTCCCTGCCAAGTGCTGCAGGCCTTTGTGGATGCTGAAGCAGCAGCTGCCTTGAGGCTGCTGGTCCAGGGGCGTGTGTGCCCAGGTCCAGAGTGCTGTAGGAGGAGCTCCTAGCAAGGGGCGAGCAAGCACCTTGTTTCCTTGGCATAGACTGGCCTGTGCACCCTGAGGCCTGCAGACGTGCAGACAGCGCAGGCAGCAAGGGCTTGTGGCAGGCAGATAAGGGGCAGCAGGCGTCTCACTTGAAAGTGGGCTCATGACTCTCTTGTTCTCCGGCCCCTGTGGCCGTGTGCAAGCACAGCCTCTGGACCTGCAGCTTCTGAGCAGTGCAAGAGACACACAGGAAACACCCAGGTGCCTTCTCTAGTGAACGGTGTTCCATCAAGGTCCTGCTTGCTGGCAGGGGCCTAGGCCAGCACAGGTCCTAGGGAGGCCAGGCTGAGGCTGGGATGGGTCCCGACCTAGCAGTGCTCAGGGCAAGCCTGGGACTGGAGGCCAGGCTGCAGGCTCATTCCAGCTTGGGCCTGGTGCAGAAAGCCTTCAGCTAGGACTTCCATGGGGTATAGTCAGCACAGTGGTTTTTGCCTGAAATCCATGTTCCTCACTCGGAGCCCCCTGCCTTTCAGCACACACTCCTAGAAGTGTGTTCCTGAGGCAGTTGGACAGTTGGGGAAGTGGAGGCTCTCCCAGCATGGGAGGTCTGCCTAGAACCTTGCTCTGGCTGCAAAGAGGATTCCCTGCACCTCTGGCGCTGCGGTGAGAATTTCTGCACACAGGAGACACTTGGCACACACAGTGTTTCCCCATGGAAAGCACTGTGAGGAAGAATCTCTGCCAGGGATGCATGGCACTCTCCCATCGAAGCCCTCCATGCAGCAAGCTGTCATGGACTCGAGTGCAGGCCTTGGTGGCTGGAGAGACTGCAGCTCCTCTGGAGGCTCCGGGGCAATTGGCACACCCCTCCAAGGAAATGAGGCTTGTGGGATGAGCACTTTGCAAAGAATTGCAAGCAGCCTGCTCCTTTTGACGAGACACATGTGTGGGGAGAGAGACTTGACAGCAGAGAAGAAGCAAGAGGGCAATGAGGGATTGGATTTGCATGCAGCTTGGAGGCTCCATATCTCCTGCTTCGCAAGCAGGGAGTGCCAGGTCTGCCCATCATGCTCCATTACCAGCTGGGCACCCAGTTTCAGGATCTGCCCTTTCCCAGCCATGAAACCACACCCAGGCTGCACCCTGAGCCCTGCCAAGGGGGACCCTTGCCCGCCAGGTGGGCTGAATTGCATGACTGTGTCAGGGGAGAGAAGGCCCTAGGAGGCCTTCAGGGAACTGCCTCAACATAGCCCCGCTCAGGAAAGGCACTCCTCTTTCTGTGACCGGATGCACAATGGAGTATCTGCTTGAGGCAAAGAAGCTCAGCTAGGCGATCCCTGGCTGAAGGCAAAGCAGAGAGTTTTTCGGTGGAGCGCTGGCACCATCTGCCGGCCGACAAGCATGGAAGGAGAATCCTCACTCCAAATGAGTTCCTGAGGAGCTTTCCAAGCAGCAGGCAGGCTGCCTCCAGAAGCTTAGAGAGTCCTGCTTCGGACTATCCTCCGGCAACAGAGTGGGTGCCAAGGGCATGTGGGTTGGAGGGTGCTCGGAAGCTGCAGGGGAGGTTTTCAGCATCCAGTGCTCTCCGATGGAACACACTGCAGGCGCGAGCATCCATGAACTCCTGCAAGGCTTTGGAGTGGGAAAGCTGTGCTTAGCAGAGGGCTCCCTGCCAAATGCTGCAGGCCTATGTGGAATGCGAAGCTGCAGCTGTCTTGCAGTCTGCTTGTCCAGAGGTGCGTGTGCCCTGGTCCAGAGTGCTGTAGGAGGAGCTCCTAGCAACGGGAGAGCAAGCACCTTGTTTCCTTGGCATAGAATGGCCTGTGCACACAGAGGCCTGTCAGCAGTGAAGACAATGCAGGCAGCAAGAGGGGTGGCAGGCAGCTAAGTGGCGGCAGGCGTCCTGCTTGAAAGTGGGGTCATGACTGTTTTGTCCTCAGGCCCAGTGTCCACGTGCACACACTGCCTCTGGACCTGCAGCTTCCGAGCAGTGCAAGAGAAACACAAGCAACACCCTGGGGCCTTCTCGAATGAACGGTGCTCCATCGAGGTCCTGCTGGCTGGCAGTGGCCTAGGCCAGCAAAGGCCCTAGGCAGGCCACGCTGAGGCTGGCTTTGTTCCTGACCTAGCAGTGCCCAGGGCAAGCCTGGGACTGGAGGCCAGGCTGCAGGCTCATTCCAGCTTGGGCCTGGTGCAGAGAGCCTTCAGCTAAGACTTCCATGGGGAATGGTATGCGTAGTGATTTTTGCCTGCAATCCTCGCTCCTAACTCTCGCCAAACAGCCTGTTAGCCCACACTTGCTAGACGTGTGTTCCTGAGGCAGTTGGACAATAGGGCAAGTGGAGGCTCACGCAGCATGGGACGCCTGCCTTGAACATTGCCCTCGGTGCAAAGAGGATTCCCTGCACCTCTGGCACTGGGGAGAGCATTTCTGCACACAGGAGACACTTGGCAAACACAGTTTTTCCCCTCGGAAAGTACTGTGAGAAAGAGTCACCATCCCGGATGCATGGCACTCTCCCTTCGAAGCCCTCCATGCAGCAGGCTTTCATGGACTCGGCTGCAGGCTTTGGTAGCTGGAGACACTGCAGCTCCTCTGGAGGCTCAGGGGCAATTGGCACACCCCTCCAAGGAAATGAGGCTAGTGTGATGAGCTCTTTCCAAAGAATGGCAAGCAGCCTGCTCCTTTCAATGAGACACACGTGTGGGGAGAGATGCTTGGCAGCAGAGAAGAAGCAAGAGGGCAGCCAGGGAGGGATTTGCACACAGCTTGAAGTCCCCAGACCTCCTGATTCGAAACCAGGGAATGCCAGCTCTGCCTGTCAGGCCCCATTCCCTAGTGGGCACCCAGATTCAGGATCTGCCCTTTCCCAGCTATGAAACCACACCCAGGCTGCACCCTGAGCCCTGCCAAGTTGGAACTTTGCTCGCCAGGTGGGCTGAATGGCATGACTGTGTCAGGGGAAAGAAGGACCTAGGAGGCCTTCCGGGAGCTGCCACGACATAGCAGTGCTCAGGAAAAGGCAGTCTCCTTTCTGTAGGCCGGATGCACACTGGAGTTTCCGCTTGAGGCAAGGAAGCTCAGCTAGGTGATCCCTGGCTGAAGGCAAAGCAGAGAGTTTTTCAGTGGAGCGCTGGCCCCATCTGCTGGCCGACAAGCATGGGAGGAGAAACCTCGCTGCAAATGAGTTCCTGAAGTGCTTTCCAAGCAGGAGGCAGCATGGCTCCAATAGTTTAGAAAGTCTTGCTTAGGACTACCCTCTGGCAACAGGGTGGGTGCCAAGGGCATGTGGGTTGGAGGGTGCTCAGAAGTCACAGGGGAGGCTTTGGGCACCCGGTGCTCTCTGATGGAAAACACTGCAGGCCCGAGCATCCATGAATTCCTGCAAGGCTTTGGAGTGGGAAAGCTGTGCTTAGCAGAAGGCTCCCTGCCAAGTGCTGCAGGCCTTTGTGGATGCTGAAGCAGCAGCTGCCTTGCAGGCTGCTGGTCCAGGGGCGTGTGTGCCCAGGTCCAGAGTGCTGTAGGAGGAGCTCCTAGCAAGGGGCGAGCAAGCACCTTGTTTCCTTGGCATAGACTGGCCTGTGCACCCTGAGGCCTGCAGACGTGCAGACAGCGCAGGCAGCAAGGGCTTGTGGCAGGCAGATAAGGGGCAGCAGGCGTCTCACTTGAAAGTGGGCTCATGACTCTCTTGTTCTCCGGCCCCTGTGGCCGTGTGCAAGCACAGCCTCTGGACCTGCAGCTTCTGAGCAGTGCAAGAGACACACAGGAAACACCCAGGTGCCTTCTCTAGTGAACGGTGTTCCATCAAGGTCCTGCTTGCTGGCAGGGGCCTAGGCCAGCACAGGTCCTAGGGAGGCCAGGCTGAGGCTGGGATGGGTCCCGACCTAGCAGTGCTCAGGGCAAGCCTGGGACTGGAGGCCAGGCTGCAGGCTCATTCCAGCTTGGGCCTGGTGCAGAAAGCCTTCAGCTAGGACTTCCATGGGGTATAGTCAGCACAGTGGTTTTTGCCTGAAATCCATGTTCCTCACTCGGAGCCCCCTGCCTTTCAGCACACACTCCCTAGAAGTGTGTTCCTGAGGCAGTTGGACAGTTGGGGAAGTGGAGGCTCTCCCAGCATGGGAGGTCTGCCTAGAACCTTGCTCTGGCTGCAAAGAGGATTCCCTGCACCTCTGGCGCTGCGGTGAGAATTTCTGCACACAGGAGACACTTGGCACACACAGTGTTTCCCCATGGAAAGCACTGTGAGGAAGAATCTCTGCCAGGGATGCATGGCACTCTCCCATCGAAGCCCTCCATGCAGCAAGCTGTCATGGACTCGAGTGCAGGCCTTGGTGGCTGGAGAGACTGCAGCTCCTCTGGAGGCTCCGGGGCAATTGGCACACCCCTCCAAGGAAATGAGGCTTGTGGGATGAGCACTTTGCAAAGAATTGCAAGCAGCCTGCTCCTTTTGACGAGACACATGTGTGGGGAGAGAGACTTGACAGCAGAGAAGAAGCAAGAGGGCAATGAGGGATTGGATTTGCATGCAGCTTGGAGGCTCCATATCTCCTGCTTCGCAAGCAGGGAGTGCCAGGTCTGCCCATCATGCTCCATTACCAGCTGGGCACCCAGTTTCAGGATCTGCCCTTTCCCAGCCATGAAACCACACCCAGGCTGCACCCTGAGCCCTGCCAAGGGGGACCCTTGCCCGCCAGGTGGGCTGAATTGCATGACTGTGTCAGGGGAGAGAAGGCCCTAGGAGGCCTTCAGGGAACTGCCTCAACATAGCCCCGCTCAGGAAAGGCACTCCTCTTTCTGTGACCGGATGCACAATGGAGTATCTGCTTGAGGCAAAGAAGCTCAGCTAGGCGATCCCTGGCTGAAGGCAAAGCAGAGAGTTTTTCGGTGGAGCGCTGGCACCATCTGCCGGCCGACAAGCATGGAGGAGAGTCCTCACTCCAAATGAGGTCCTGAGGAGCTTTCCAAGCAGCAGGCAGGCTGCCTCCAGAAGCTTAGAGAGTCCTGCTTCGGACTATCCTCCGGCAACAGAGTGGGTGCCAAGGGCATGTGGGTTGGAGGGTGCTCGGAAGCTGCAGGGGAGGTTTTCAGCATCCAGTGCTCTCCGATGGAACACACTGCAGGCGCGAGCATCCATGAACTCCTGCAAGGCTTTGGAGTGGGAAAGCTGTGCTTAGCAGAGGGCTCCCTGCCAAATGCTGCAGGCCTATGTGGATGGCGAAGCTGCAGCTGTCTTGCAGTCTGCTTGTCCAGAGGTGCGTGTGCCCTGGTCCAGAGTGCTGTAGGAGGAGCTTCTAGCAACGGGAGAGCAAGCACCTTGTTTCCTTGGCATAGAATGGCCTGTGCACACAGAGGCCTGTCAGCAGTGAAGACAACGCAGGCAGCAAGAGGGGTGGCAGGCAGCTAAGTGGCGGCAGGCGTCCTGCTTGAAAGTGGGGTCATGACTGTTTTGTCCTCAGGCCCCAGTGTCCACGTGCACACACTGCCTCTGGACCTGCAGCTTCCGAGCAGTGCAAGAGAAACACAAGCAACACCCTGGGGCCTTCTCGAATGAACGGTGCTCCATCGAGGTCCTGCTGGCTGGCAGTGGCCTAGGCCAGCAAAGGCCCTAGGGAGGCCAGGCTGAGGCTGGGATGGTTCCTGACCTAGCAGTGCCCAGGGCAAGCCTGGGACTGGAGGCCAGGCTGCAGGCTCATTCCAGCTTGGGCCTGGTGCAGAGAGCCTTCAGCTAAGACTTCCATGGGGAATGGTATGCGTAGTGATTTTTGCCTGCAATCCTCGTTCCTAACTCTCGCCAAACAGCCTGTTAGCCCACACTTGCTAGACGTGTGTTCCTGAGGCAGTTGGACAATAGGGCAAGTGGAGGCTCACCCAGCATGGGACGCCTGCCTTGAACATTGCCCTGAGTGCAAAGAGGATTCCCTGCACCTCTGGCACTGGGGAGAGCATTTCTGCACACAGGAGACACTTGGCAAACACAGTTTCTCCCCTCGGAAAGTACTGTGAGAAAGAGTCGCCATCCCGGATGCATGGCACTCTCCCTTCGAAGCCCTCCATGCAGCAGGCTTTCATGGACTCGGCTGCAGGCTTTGGTAGCTGGAGACACTGCAGCTCCTCTGGAGGCTCAGGGGCAATTGGCACACCCCTCCAAGGAAATGAGGCTAGTGTGATGAGCTCTTTCCAAAGAATGGCAAGCAGCCTGCTCCTTTCAATGAGACACACGTGTGGGGAGAGATGCTTGGCAGCAGAGAAGAAGCAAGAGGGCAGCCAGGGAGGGATTTGCACACAGCTTGAAGTCCCCAGACCTCCTGATTCGAAACCAGGGAATGCCAGCTCTGCCTGTCAGGCCCCATTCCCTAGTGGGCACCCAGATTCAGGATCTGCCCTTTCCCAGCTATGAAACCACACCCAGGCTGCACCCTGAGCCCTGCCAAGTTGGAACTTTGCTCGCCAGGTGGGCTGAATGGCATGACTGTGTCAGGGGAAAGAAGGACCTAGGAGGCCTTCCGGGAGCTGCCACGACATAGCAGTGCTCAGGAAAAGGCAGTCTCCTTTCTGTAGGCCGGATGCACACTGGAGTTTCCACTTGAGGCAAGGAAGCTCAGCTAGGTGATCCCTGGCTGAAGGCAAAGCAGAGAGTTTTTCAGTGGAGCGCTGGCCCCATCTGCTGGCCGACAAGCATGGGAGGAGAAACCTCGCTGCAAATGAGTTCCTGAAGTGCTTTCCAAGCAGGAGGCAGCATGGCTCCAATAGTTTAGAAAGTCCTGCTTAGGACTACCCTCTGGCAACAGGGTGGGTGCCAAGGGCATGTGGGTTGGAGGGTGCTCAGAAGTCGCAGGGGAGGCTTTGGGCACCCGGTGCTCTCTGATGGAAAACACTGCAGGCCCGAGCATCCATGAATTCCTGCAAGGCTTTGGAGTGGGAAAGCTGTGCTTAGCAGAAGGCTCCCTGCCAAGTGCTGCAGGCCTTTGTGGATGCTGAAGCAGCAGCTGCCTTGAGGCTGCTGGTCCAGAGGCGTGTGTGCCCAGGTCCAGAGTGCTGTAGGAGGAGCTCCTAGCAAGGGGCGAGCAAGCACCTTGTTTCCTTGGCATAGACTGGCCTGTGCACCCTGAGGCCTGCAGACGTGCAGACAGCGCAGGCAGCAAGGGCTTGTGGCAGGCAGATAAGGGGCAGCAGGCGTCTCACTTGAAAGTGGGCTCATGACTCTCTTGTTCTCCGGCCCCTGTGGCCGTGTGCAAGCACAGCCTCTGGACCTGCAGCTTCTGAGCAGTGCAAGAGACACACAGGAAACACCCAGGTGCCTTCTCTAGTGAACGGTGTTCCATCAAGGTCCTGCTTGCTGGCAGGGGCCTAGGCCAGCACAGGTCCTAGGGAGGCCAGGCTGAGGCTGGGATGGGTCCCGACCTAGCAGTGCTCAGGGCAAGCCTGGGACTGGAGGCCAGGCTGCAGGCTCATTCCAGCTTGGGCCTGGTGCAGAAAGCCTTCAGCTAGGACTTCCATGGGGTATAGTCAGCACAGTGGTTTTTGCCTGAAATCCATGTTCCTCACTCGGAGCCCCCTGCCTTTCAGCACACACTCCCTAGAAGTGTGTTCCTGAGGCAGTTGGACAGTTGGGGAAGTGGAGGCTCTCCCAGCATGGGAGGTCTGCCTAGAACCTTGCTCTGGCTGCAAAGAGGATTCCCTGCACCTCTGGCGCTGCGGTGAGAATTTCTGCACACAGGAGACACTTGGCACACACAGTGTTTCCCCATGGAAAGCACTGTGAGGAAGAATCTCTGCCAGGGATGCATGGCACTCTCCCATCGAAGCCCTCCATGCAGCAAGCTGTCATGGACTCGAGTGCAGGCCTTGGTGGCTGGAGAGACTGCAGCTCCTCTGGAGGCTCCGGGGCAATTGGCACACCCCTCCAAGGAAATGAGGCTTGTGGGATGAGCACTTTGCAAAGAATTGCAAGCAGCCTGCTCCTTTTGACGAGACACATGTGTGGGGAGAGAGACTTGACAGCAGAGAAGAAGCAAGAGGGCAATGAGGGATTGGATTTGCATGCAGCTTGGAGGCTCCATATCTCCTGCTTCGCAAGCAGGGAGTGCCAGGTCTGCCCATCATGCTCCATTACCAGCTGGGCACCCAGTTTCAGGATCTGCCCTTTCCCAGCCATGAAACCACACCCAGGCTGCACCCTGAGCCCTGCCAAGGGGGACCCTTGCCCGCCAGGTGGGCTGAATTGCATGACTGTGTCAGGGGAGAGAAGGCCCTAGGAGGCCTTCAGGGAACTGCCTCAACATAGCCCCGCTCAGGAAAGGCACTCCTCTTTCTGTGACCGGATGCACAATGGAGTATCTGCTTGAGGCAAAGAAGCTCAGCTAGGCGATCCCTGGCTGAAGGCAAAGCAGAGAGTTTTTCGGTGGAGCGCTGGCACCATCTGCCGGCCGACAAGCATGGAAGGAGAATCCTCACTCCAAATGAGTTCCTGAGGAGCTTTCCAAGCAGCAGGCAGGCTGCCTCCAGAAGCTTAGAGAGTCCTGCTTCGGACTATCCTCCGGCAACAGAGTGGGTGCCAAGGGCATGTGGGTTGGAGGGTGCTCGGAAGCTGCAGGGGAGGTTTTCAGCATCCAGTGCTCTCCGATGGAACACACTGCAGGCGCGAGCATCCATGAACTCCTGCAAGGCTTTGGAGTGGGAAAGCTGTGCTTAGCAGAGGGCTCCCTGCCAAATGCTGCAGGCCTATGTGGAATGCGAAGCTGCAGCTGTCTTGCAGTCTGCTTGTCCAGAGGTGCGTGTGCCCTGGTCCAGAGTGCTGTAGGAGGAGCTCCTAGCAACGGGAGAGCAAGCACCTTGTTTCCTTGGCATAGAATGGCCTGTGCACACAGAGGCCTGTCAGCAGTGAAGACAATGCAGGCAGCAAGAGGGGTGGCAGGCAGCTAAGTGGCGGCAGGCGTCCTGCTTGAAAGTGGGGTCATGACTGTTTTGTCCTCAGGCCCCAGTGTCCACGTGCACACACTGCCTCTGGACCTGCAGCTTCCGAGCAGTGCAAGAGAAACACAAGCAACACCCTGGGGACTTCTCGAATGAACGGTGCTCCATCGAGGTCCTGCTGGCTGGCAGTGGCCTAGGCCAGCAAAGGCCCTAGGGAGGCCAGGCTGAGGCTGGGATGGTTCCTGACCTAGCAGTGCCCAGGGCAAGCCTTGGACTGGAGGCCAGGCTGCAGGCTCATTCCAGCTTGGGCCTGGTGCAGAGAGCCTTCAGCTAAGACTTCCATGGGGAATGGTATGCGTAGTGATTTTTGCCTGCAACCCTCGCTCCTAACTCTCGCCAAACAGCCTGTTAGCCCACACTTGCTAGACGTGTGTTCCTGAGGCAGTTGGACAATAGGGCAAGTGGAGGCTCACGCAGCATGGGACGCCTGCCTTGAACATTGCCCTCGGTGCAAAGAGGATTCCCTGCACCTCTGGCACTGGGGAGAGCATTTCTGCACACAGGAGACACTTGGCAAACACAGTTTTTCCCCTCGGAAAGTACTGTGAGAAAGAGTCACCATCCCGGATGCATGGCACTCTCCCTTCGAAGCCCTCCATGCAGCAGGCTTTCATGGACTCGGCTGCAGGCTTTGGTAGCTGGAGACACTGCAGCTCCTCTGGAGGCTCAGGGGCAATTGGCACACCCCTCCAAGGAAATGAGGCTAGTGTGATGAGCTCTTTCCAAAGAATGGCAAGCAGCCTGCTCCTTTCAATGAGACACACGTGTGGGGAGAGATGCTTGGCAGCAGAGAAGAAGCAAGAGGGCAGCCAGGGAGGGATTTGCACACAGCTTGAAGTCCCCAGACCTCCTGATTCGAAACCAGGGAATGCCAGCTCTGCCTGTCAGGCCCCATTCCCTAGTGGGCACCCAGATTCAGGATCTGCCCTTTCCCAGCTATGAAACCACACCCAGGCTGCACCCTGAGCCCTGCCAAGTTGGAACTTTGCTCGCCAGGTGGGCTGAATGGCATGACTGTGTCAGGGGAAAGAAGGACCTAGGAGGCCTTCCGGGAGCTGCCACGACATAGCAGTGCTCAGGAAAAGGCAGTCTCCTTTCTGTAGGCCGGATGCACACTGGAGTTTCCGCTTGAGGCAAGGAAGCTCAGCTAGGTGATCCCTGGCTGAAGGCAAAGCAGAGAGTTTTTCAGTGGAGCGCTGGCCCCATCTGCTGGCCGACAAGCATGGGAGGAGAAACCTCGCTGCAAATGAGTTCCTGAAGTGCTTTCCAAGCAGGAGGCAGCATGGCTCCAATAGTTTAGAAAGTCTTGCTTAGGACTACCCTCTGGCAACAGGGTGGGTGCCAAGGGCATGTGGGTTGGAGGGTGCTCAGAAGTCACAGGGGAGGCTTTGGGCACCCGGTGCTCTCTGATGGAAAACACTGCAGGCCCGAGCATCCATGAATTCCTGCAAGGCTTTGGAGTGGGAAAGCTGTGCTTAGCAGAAGGCTCCCTGCCAAGTGCTGCAGGCCTTTGTGGATGCTGAAGCAGCAGCTGCCTTGCAGGCTGCTGGTCCAGGGGCGTGTGTGCCCAGGTCCAGAGTGCTGTAGGAGGAGCTCCTAGCAAGGGGCGAGCAAGCACCTTGTTTCCTTGGCATAGACTGGCCTGTGCACCCTGAGGCCTGCAGACGTGCAGACAGCGCAGGCAGCAAGGGCTTGTGGCAGGCAGATAAGGGGCAGCAGGCGTCTCACTTGAAAGTGGGCTCATGACTCTCTTGTTCTCCGGCCCCTGTGGCCGTGTGCAAGCACAGCCTCTGGACCTGCAGCTTCTGAGCAGTGCAAGAGACACACAGGAAACACCCAGGTGCCTTCTCTAGTGAACGGTGTTCCATCAAGGTCCTGCTTGCTGGCAGGGGCCTAGGCCAGCACAGGTCCTAGGGAGGCCAGGCTGAGGCTGGGATGGGTCCCGACCTAGCAGTGCTCAGGGCAAGCCTGGGACTGGAGGCCAGGCTGCAGGCTCATTCCAGCTTGGGCCTGGTGCAGAAAGCCTTCAGCTAGGACTTCCATGGGGTATAGTCAGCACAGTGGTTTTTGCCTGAAATCCATGTTCCTCACTCGGAGCCCCCTGCCTTTCAGCACACACTCCCTAGAAGTGTGTTCCTGAGGCAGTTGGACAGTTGGGGAAGTGGAGGCTCTCCCAGCATGGGAGGTCTGCCTAGAACCTTGCTCTGGCTGCAAAGAGGATTCCCTGCACCTCTGGCGCTGGGGTGAGATTTTCTGCACACAGGAGACACTTGGCACACACAGTGTTTCCCCATGGAAAGCACTGTGAGGAAGAATCTCTGCCAGGGATGCATGGCACTCTCCCATCGAAGCCCTCCATGCAGCAAGCTGTCATGGACTCGAGTGCAGGCCTTGGTGGCTGGAGAGACTGCAGCTCCTCTGGAGGCTCCGGGGCAATTGGCACACCCCTCCAAGGAAATGAGGCTTGTGGGATGAGCACTTTGCAAAGAATTGCAAGCAGCCTGCTCCTTTTGACGAGACACATGTGTGGGGAGAGAGACTTGACAGCAGAGAAGAAGCAAGAGGGCAATGAGGGATTGGATTTGCATGCAGCTTGGAGGCTCCATATCTCCTGCTTCGCAAGCAGGGAGTGCCAGGTCTGCCCATCATGCTCCATTACCAGCTGGGCACCCAGTTTCAGGATCTGCCCTTTCCCAGCCATGAAACCACACCCAGGCTGCACCCTGAGCCCTGCCAAGGGGGACCCTTGCCCGCCAGGTGGGCTGAATTGCATGACTGTGTCAGGGGAGAGAAGGCCCTAGGAGGCCTTCAGGGAACTGCCTCAACATAGCCCCGCTCAGGAAAGGCACTCCTCTTTCTGTGACCGGATGCACAATGGAGTATCTGCTTGAGGCAAAGAAGCTCAGCTAGGCGATCCCTGGCTGAAGGCAAAGCAGAGAGTTTTTCGGTGGAGCGCTGGCACCATCTGCCGGCCGACAAGCATGGAGGAGAGTCCTCACTCCAAATGAGGTCCTGAGGAGCTTTCCAAGCAGCAGGCAGGCTGCCTCCAGAAGCTTAGAGAGTCCTGCTTCGGACTATCCTCCGGCAACAGAGTGGGTGCCAAGGGCATGTGGGTTGGAGGGTGCTCGGAAGCTGCAGGGGAGGTTTTCAGCATCCAGTGCTCTCCGATGGAACACACTGCAGGCGCGAGCATCCATGAACTCCTGCAAGGCTTTGGAGTGGGAAAGCTGTGCTTAGCAGAGGGCTCCCTGCCAAATGCTGCAGGCCTATGTGGATGGCGAAGCTGCAGCTGTCTTGCAGTCTGCTTGTCCAGAGGTGCGTGTGCCCTGGTCCAGAGTGCTGTAGGAGGAGCTCCTAGCAACGGGAGAGCAAGCACCTTGTTTCCTTGGCATAGAATGGCCTGTGCACACAGAGGCCTGTCAGCAGTGAAGACAACGCAGGCAGCAAGAGGGGTGGCAGGCAGCTAAGTGGCGGCAGGCGTCCTGCTTGAAAGTGGGGTCATGACTGTTTTGTCCTCAGGCCCCAGTGTCCACGTGCACACACTGCCTCTGGACCTGCAGCTTCCGAGCAGTGCAAGAGAAACACAAGCAACACCCTGGGGCCTTCTCGAATGAACGGTGCTCCATCGAGGTCCTGCTGGCTGGCAGTGGCCTAGGCCAGCAAAGGCCCTAGGGAGGCCAGGCTGAGGCTGGGATGGTTCCTGACCTAGCAGTGCCCAGGGCAAGCCTGGGACTGGAGGCCAGGCTGCAGGCTCATTCCAGCTTGGGCCTGGTGCAGAGAGCCTTCAGCTAAGACTTCCATGGGGAATGGTATGCGTAGTGATTTTTGCCTGCAATCCTCGTTCCTAACTCTCGCCAAACAGCCTGTTAGCCCACACTTGCTAGACGTGTGTTCCTGAGGCAGTTGGACAATAGGGCAAGTGGAGGCTCACCCAGCATGGGACGCCTGCCTTGAACATTGCCCTGAGTGCAAAGAGGATTCCCTGCACCTCTGGCACTGGGGAGAGCATTTCTGCACACAGGAGACACTTGGCAAACACAGTTTCTCCCCTCGGAAAGTACTGTGAGAAAGAGTCGCCATCCCGGATGCATGGCACTCTCCCTTCGAAGCCCTCCATGCAGCAGGCTTTCATGGACTCGGCTGCAGGCTTTGGTAGCTGGAGACACTGCAGCTCCTCTGGAGGCTCAGGGGCAATTGGCACACCCCTCCAAGGAAATGAGGCTAGTGTGATGAGCTCTTTCCAAAGAATGGCAAGCAGCCTGCTCCTTTCAATGAGACACACGTGTGGGGAGAGATGCTTGGCAGCAGAGAAGAAGCAAGAGGGCAGCCAGGGAGGGATTTGCACACAGCTTGAAGTCCCCAGACCTCCTGATTCGAAACCAGGGAATGCCAGCTCTGCCTGTCAGGCCCCATTCCCTAGTGGGCACCCAGATTCAGGATCTGCCCTTTCCCAGCTATGAAACCACACCCAGGCTGCACCCTGAGCCCTGCCAAGTTGGAACTTTGCTCGCCAGGTGGGCTGAATGGCATGACTGTGTCAGGGGAAAGAAGGACCTAGGAGGCCTTCCGGGAGCTGCCACGACATAGCAGTGCTCAGGAAAAGGCAGTCTCCTTTCTGTAGGCCGGATGCACACTGGAGTTTCCACTTGAGGCAAGGAAGCTCAGCTAGGTGATCCCTGGCTGAAGGCAAAGCAGAGAGTTTTTCAGTGGAGCGCTGGCCCCATCTGCTGGCCGACAAGCATGGGAGGAGAAACCTCGCTGCAAATGAGTTCCTGAAGTGCTTTCCAAGCAGGAGGCAGCATGGCTCCAATAGTTTAGAAAGTCCTGCTTAGGACTACCCTCTGGCAACAGGGTGGGTGCCAAGGGCATGTGGGTTGGAGGGTGCTCAGAAGTCGCAGGGGAGGCTTTGGGCACCCGGTGCTCTCTGATGGAAAACACTGCAGGCCCGAGCATCCATGAATTCCTGCAAGGCTTTGGAGTGGGAAAGCTGTGCTTAGCAGAAGGCTCCCTGCCAAGTGCTGCAGGCCTTTGTGGATGCTGAAGCAGCAGCTGCCTTGAGGCTGCTGGTCCAGAGGCGTGTGCGCCCAGGTCCAGAGTGCTGTAGGAGGAGCTCCTAGCAAGGGGCGAGCAAGCACCTTGTTTCCTTGGCATAGACTGGCCTGTGCACCCTGAGGCCTGCAGACGTGCAGACAGCGCAGGCAGCAAGGGCTTGTGGCAGGCAGATAAGGGGCAGCAGGCGTCTCACTTGAAAGTGGGCTCATGACTCTCTTGTTCTCCGGCCCCTGTGGCCGTGTGCAAGCACAGCCTCTGGACCTGCAGCTTCTGAGCAGTGCAAGAGACACACAGGAAACACCCAGGTGCCTTCTCTAGTGAACGGTGTTCCATCAAGGTCCTGCTTGCTGGCAGGGGCCTAGGCCAGCACAGGTCCTAGGGAGGCCAGGCTGAGGCTGGGATGGGTCCCGACCTAGCAGTGCTCAGGGCAAGCCTGGGACTGGAGGCCAGGCTGCAGGCTCATTCCAGCTTGGGCCTGGTGCAGAAAGCCTTCAGCTAGGACTTCCATGGGGTATAGTCAGCACAGTGGTTTTTGCCTGAAATCCATGTTCCTCACTCGGAGCCCCCTGCCTTTCAGCACACACTCCCTAGAAGTGTGTTCCTGAGGCAGTTGGACAGTTGGGGAAGTGGAGGCTCTCCCAGCATGGGAGGTCTGCCTAGAACCTTGCTCTGGCTGCAAAGAGGATTCCCTGCACCTCTGGCGCTGCGGTGAGAATTTCTGCACACAGGAGACACTTGGCACACACAGTGTTTCCCCATGGAAAGCACTGTGAGGAAGAATCTCTGCCAGGGATGCATGGCACTCTCCCATCGAAGCCCTCCATGCAGCAAGCTGTCATGGACTCGAGTGCAGGCCTTGGTGGCTGGAGAGACTGCAGCTCCTCTGGAGGCTCCGGGGCAATTGGCACACCCCTCCAAGGAAATGAGGCTTGTGGGATGAGCACTTTGCAAAGAATTTCAAGCAGCCTGCTCCTTTTGACGAGACACATGTGTGGGGAGAGAGACTTGACAGCAGAGAAGAAGCAAGAGGGCAATGAGGGATTGGATTTCCATGCAGCTTGGAGGCTCCATATCTCCTGCTTCGCAAGCAGGGAGTGCCAGGTCTGCCCATCATGCTCCATTACCAGCTGGGCACCCAGTTTCAGGATCTGCCCTTTCCCAGCCATGAAACCACACCCAGGCTGCACCCTGAGCCCTGCCAAGGGGGACCCTTGCCCGCCAGGTGGGCTGAATTGCATGACTGTGTCAGGGGAGAGAAGGCCCTAGGAGGCCTTCAGGGAACTGCCTCAACATAGCCCCGCTCAGGAAAGGCACTCCTCTTTCTGTGACCGGATGCACAATGGAGTATCTGCTTGAGGCAAAGAAGCTCAGCTAGGCGATCCCTGGCTGAAGGCAAAGCAGAGAGTTTTTCGGTGGAGCGCTGGCACCATCTGCCGGCCGACAAGCATGGAAGGAGAATCCTCACTCCAAATGAGTTCCTGAGGAGCTTTCCAAGCAGCAGGCAGGCTGCCTCCAGAAGCTTAGAGAGTCCTGCTTCGGACTATCCTCCGGCAACAGAGTGGGTGCCAAGGGCATGTGGGTTGGAGGGTGCTCGGAAGCTGCAGGGGAGGTTTTCAGCATCCAGTGCTCTCCGATGGAACACACTGCAGGCGCGAGCATCCATGAACTCCTGCAAGGCTTTGGAGTGGGAAAGCTGTGCTTAGCAGAGGGCTCCCTGCCAAATGCTGCAGGCCTATGTGGAATGCGAAGCTGCAGCTGTCTTGCAGTCTGCTTGTCCAGAGGTGCGTGTGCCCTGGTCCAGAGTGCTTTAGGAGTTGCTCCTAGCAACGGGAGAGCAAGCACCTTGTTTCCTTGGCATAGAATGGCCTGTGCACACAGAGGCCTGTCAGCAGTGAAGACAACGCAGGCAGCAAGAGGGGTGGCAGGCAGCTAAGTGGCGGCAGGCGTCCTGCTTGAAAGTGGGGTCATGACTGTTTTGTCCTCAGGCCCCAGTGTCCACGTGCACACACTGCCTCTGGACCTGCAGCTTCCGAGCAGTGCAAGAGAAACACAAGCAACACCCTGGGGCCTTCTCGAATGAACGGTGCTCCATCGAGGTCCTGCTGGCTGGCAGTGGCCTAGGCCAGCAAAGGCCCTAGGGAGGCCAGGCTGAGGCTGGGATGGTTCCTGACCTAGCAGTGCCCAGGGCAAGCCTGGGACTGGAGGCCAGGCTGCAGGCTCATTCCAGCTTGGGCCTGGTGCAGAGAGCCTTCAGCTAAGACTTCCATGGGGAATGGTATGCGTAGTGATTTTTGCCTGCAATCCTCGTTCCTAACTCTCGCCAAACAGCCTGTTAGCCCACACTTGCTAGACGTGTGTTCCTGAGGCAGTTGGACAATAGGGCAAGTGGAGGCTCACCCAGCATGGGACGCCTGCCTTGAACATTGCCCTGAGTGCAAAGAGGATTCCCTGCACCTCTGGCACTGGAGAGAGCATTTCTGCACACAGGAGACACTTGGCAAACACAGTTTCTCCCCTCGGAAAGTACTGTGAGAAAGAGTCGCCATCCCGGATGCATGGCACTCTCCCTTCGAAGCCCTCCATGCAGCAGGCTTTCATGGACTCGGCTGCAGGCTTTGGTAGCTGGAGACACTGCAGCTCCTCTGGAGGCTCAGGGGCAATTGGCACACCCCTCCAAGGAAATGAGGCTAGTGTGATGAGCTCTTTCCAAAGAATGGCAAGCAGCCTGCTCCTTTCAATGAGACACACGTGTGGGGAGAGATGCTTGGCAGCAGAGAAGAAGCAAGAGGGCAGCCAGGGAGGGATTTGCACACAGCTTGAAGTCCCCAGACCTCCTGATTCGAAACCAGGGAATGCCAGCTCTGCCTGTCAGGCCCCATTCCCTAGTGGGCACCCAGATTCAGGATCTGCCCTTTCCCAGCTATGAAACCACACCCAGGCTGCACCCTGAGCCCTGCCAAGTTGGAACTTTGCTCGCCAGGTGGGCTGAATGGCATGACTGTGTCAGGGGAAAGAAGGACCTAGGAGGCCTTCCGGGAACTGCCACGACATAGCAGTGCTCAGGAAAAGGCAGTCTCCTTTCTGTAGGCCGGATGCACACTGGAGTTTCCGCTTGAGGCAAGGAAGCTCAGCTAGGTGATCCCTGGCTGAAGGCAAAGCAGAGAGTTTTTCAGTGGAGCGCTGGCCCCATCTGCTGGCCGACAAGCATGGGAGGAGAAACCTCGCTGCAAATGAGTTCCTGAAGTGCTTTCCAAGCAGGAGGCAGCATGGCTCCAATAGTTTAGAAAGTCCTGCTTAGGACTACCCTCTGGCAACAGGGTGGGTGCCAAGGGCATGTGGGTTGGAGGGTGCTCAGAAGTCGCAGGGGAGGCTTTGGGCACCCGGTGCTCTCTGATGGAAAACACTGCAGGCCCGAGCATCCATGAATTCCTGCAAGGCTTTGGAGTGGGAAAGCTGTGCTTAGCAGAAGGCTCCCTGCCAAGTGCTGCAGGCCTTTGTGGATGCTGAAGCAGCAGCTGCCTTGAGGCTGCTGGTCCAGAGGCGTGTGTGCCCAGGTCCAGAGTGCTGTAGGAGGAGCTCCTAGCAAGGGGCGAGCAAGCACCTTGTTTCCTTGGCATAGACTGGCCTGTGCACCCTGAGGCCTGCAGACGTGCAGACAGCGCAGGCAGCAAGGGCTTGTGGCAGGCAGATAAGGGGCAGCAGGCGTCTCACTTGAAAGTGGGCTCATGACTCTCTTGTTCTCCGGCCCCTGTGGCCGTGTGCAAGCACAGCCTCTGGACCTGCAGCTTCTGAGCAGTGCAAGAGACACACAGGAAACACCCAGGTGCCTTCTCTAGTGAACGGTGTTCCATCAAGGTCCTGCTTGCTGGCAGGGGCCTAGGCCAGCACAGGTCCTAGGGAGGCCAGGCTGAGGCTGGGATGGGTCCCGACCTAGCAGTGCTCAGGGCAAGCCTGGGACTGGAGGCCAGGCTGCAGGCTCATTCCAGCTTGGGCCTGGTGCAGAAAGCCTTCAGCTAGGACTTCCATGGGGTATAGTCAGCACAGTGGTTTTTGCCTGAAATCCATGTTCCTCACTCGGAGCCCCCTGCCTTTCAGCACACACTCCCTAGAAGTGTGTTCCTGAGGCAGTTGGACAGTTGGGGAAGTGGAGGCTCTCCCAGCATGGGAGGTCTGCCTAGAACCTTGCTCTGGCTGCAAAGAGGATTCCCTGCACCTCTGGCGCTGCGGTGAGAATTTCTGCACACAGGAGACACTTGGCACACACAGTGTTTCCCCATGGAAAGCACTGTGAGGAAGAATCTCTGCCAGGGATGCATGGCACTCTCCCATCGAAGCCCTCCATGCAGCAAGCTGTCATGGACTCGAGTGCAGGCCTTGGTGGCTGGAGAGACTGCAGCTCCTCTGGAGGCTCCGGGGCAATTGGCACACCCCTCCAAGGAAATGAGGCTTGTGGGATGAGCACTTTGCAAAGAATTGCAAGCAGCCTGCTCCTTTTGACGAGACACATGTGTGGGGAGAGAGACTTGACAGCAGAGAAGAAGCAAGAGGGCAATGAGGGATTGGATTTGCATGCAGCTTGGAGGCTCCATATCTCCTGCTTCGCAAGCAGGGAGTGCCAGGTCTGCCCATCATGCTCCATTACCAGCTGGGCACCCAGTTTCAGGATCTGCCCTTTCCCAGCCATGAAACCACACCCAGGCTGCACCCTGAGCCCTGCCAAGGGGGACCCTTGCCCGCCAGGTGGGCTGAATTGCATGACTGTGTCAGGGGAGAGAAGGCCCTAGGAGGCCTTCAGGGAACTGCCTCAACATAGCCCCGCTCAGGAAAGGCACTCCTCTTTCTGTGACCGGATGCACAATGGAGTATCTGCTTGAGGCAAAGAAGCTCAGCTAGGCGATCCCTGGCTGAAGGCAAAGCAGAGAGTTTTTCGGTGGAGCGCTGGCACCATCTGCCGGCGACAAGCATGGAGGAGAGTCCTCACTCCAAATGAGGTCCTGAGGAGCTTTCCAAGCAGCAGGCAGGCTGCCTCCAGAAGCTTAGAGAGTCCTGCTTCGGACTATCCTCCGGCAACAGAGTGGGTGCCAAGGGCATGTGGGTTGGAGGGTGCTCGGAAGCTGCAGGGGAGGTTTTCAGCATCCAGTGCTCTCCGATGGAACACACTGCAGGCGCGAGCATCCATGAACTCCTGCAAGGCTTTGGAGTGGGAAAGCTGTGCTTAGCAGAGGGCTCCCTGCCAAATGCTGCAGGCCTATGTGGATGGCGAAGCTGCAGCTGTCTTGCAGTCTGCTTGTCCAGAGGTGCGTGTGCCCTGGTCCAGAGTGCTGTAGGAGGAGCTTCTAGCAACGGGAGAGCAAGCACCTTGTTTCCTTGGCATAGAATGGCCTGTGCACACAGAGGCCTGTCAGCAGTGAAGACAACGCAGGCAGCAAGAGGGGTGGCAGGCAGCTAAGTGGCGGCAGGCGTCCTGCTTGAAAGTGGGGTCATGACTGTTTTGTCCTCAGGCCCCAGTGTCCACGTGCACACACTGCCTCTGGACCTGCAGCTTCCGAGCAGTGCAAGAGAAACACAAGCAACACCCTGGGGCCTTCTCGAATGAACGGTGCTCCATCGAGGTCCTGCTGGCTGGCAGTGGCCTAGGCCAGCAAAGGCCCTAGGGAGGCCAGGCTGAGGCTGGGATGGTTCCTGACCTAGCAGTGCCCAGGGCAAGCCTGGGACTGGAGGCCAGGCTGCAGGCTCATTCCAGCTTGGGCCTGGTGCAGAGAGCCTTCAGCTAAGACTTCCATGGGGAATGGTATGCGTAGTGATTTTTGCCTGCAATCCTCGTTCCTAACTCTCGCCAAACAGCCTGTTAGCCCACACTTGCTAGACGTGTGTTCCTGAGGCAGTTGGACAATAGGGCAAGTGGAGGCTCACCCAGCATGGGACGCCTGCCTTGAACATTGCCCTGAGTGCAAAGAGGATTCCCTGCACCTCTGGCACTGGAGAGAGCATTTCTGCACACAGGAGACACTTGGCAAACACAGTTTCTCCCCTCGGAAAGTACTGTGAGAAAGAGTCGCCATCCCGGATGCATGGCACTCTCCCTTCGAAGCCCTCCATGCAGCAGGCTTTCATGGACTCGGCTGCAGGCTTTGGTAGCTGGAGACACTGCAGCTCCTCTGGAGGCTCAGGGGCAATTGGCACACCCCTCCAAGGAAATGAGGCTAGTGTGATGAGCTCTTTCCAAAGAATGGCAAGCAGCCTGCTCCTTTCAATGAGACACACGTGTGGGGAGAGATGCTTGGCAGCAGAGAAGAAGCAAGAGGGCAGCCAGGGAGGGATTTGCACACAGCTTGAAGTCCCCAGACCTCCTGATTCGAAACCAGGGAATGCCAGCTCTGCCTGTCAGGCCCCATTCCCTAGTGGGCACCCAGATTCAGGATCTGCCCTTTCCCAGCTATGAAACCACACCCAGGCTGCACCCTGAGCCCTGCCAAGTTGGAACTTTGCTCGCCAGGTGGGCTGAATGGCATGACTGTGTCAGGGGAAAGAAGGACCTAGGAGGCCTTCCGGGAGCTGCCACGACATAGCAGTGCTCAGGAAAAGGCAGTCTCCTTTCTGTAGGCCGGATGCACACTGGAGTTTCCGCTTGAGGCAAGGAAGCTCAGCTAGGTGATCCCTGGCTGAAGGCAAAGCAGAGAGGTTTTCAGTGGAGCGCTGGCCCCATCTGCTGGCCGACAAGCATGGGAGGAGAAACCTCGCTGCAAATGAGTTCCTGAAGTGCTTTCCAAGCAGGAGGCAGCATGGCTGCAATAGTTTAGAAAGTCCTGCTTAGGACTACCCTCTGGCAACAGGGTGGGTGCCAAGGGCATGTGGGTTGGAGGGTGCTCAGAAGTCGCAGGGGAGGCTTTGGGCACCCGGTGCTCTCTGATGGAAAACACTGCAGGCCCGAGCATCCATGAATTCCTGCAAGGCTTTGGAGTGGGAAAGCTGTGCTTAGCAGAAGGCTCCCTGCCAAGTGCTGCAGGCCTTTGTGGATGCTGAAGCAGCAGCTGCCTTGAGGCTGCTGGTCCAGGGGCGTGTGTGCCCAGGTCCAGAGTGCTGTAGGAGGAGCTCCTAGCAAGGGGCGAGCAAGCACCTTGTTTCCTTGGCATAGACTGGCCTGTGCACCCTGAGGCCTGCAGACGTGCAGACAGCGCAGGCAGCAAGGGCTTGTGGCAGGCAGATAAGGGGCAGCAGGCGTCTCACTTGAAAGTGGGCTCATGACTCTCTTGTTCTCCGGCCCCTGTGGCCGTGTGCAAGCACAGCCTCTGGACCTGCAGCTTCTGAGCAGTGCAAGAGACACACAGGAAACACCCAGGTGCCTTCTCTAGTGAACGGTGTTCCATCAAGGTCCTGCTTGCTGGCAGGGGCCTAGGCCAGCACAGGTCCTAGGGAGGCCAGGCTGAGGCTGGGATGGGTCCCGACCTAGCAGTGCTCAGGGCAAGCCTGGGACTGGAGGCCAGGCTGCAGGCTCATTCCAGCTTGGGCCTGGTGCAGAAAGCCTTCAGCTAGGACTTCCATGGGGTATAGTCAGCACAGTGGTTTTTGCCTGAAATCCATGTTCCTCACTCGGAGCCCCCTGCCTTTCAGCACACACTCCCTAGAAGTGTGTTCCTGAGGCAGTTGGACAGTTGGGGAAGTGGAGGCTCTCCCAGCATGGGAGGTCTGCCTAGAACCTTGCTCTGGCTGCAAAGAGGATTCCCTGCACCTCTGGCGCTGCGGTGAGAATTTCTGCACACAGGAGACACTTGGCACACACAGTGTTTCCCCATGGAAAGCACTGTGAGGAAGAATCTCTGCCAGGGATGCATGGCACTCTCCCATCGAAGCCCTCCATGCAGCAAGCTGTCATGGACTCGAGTGCAGGCCTTGGTGGCTGGAGAGACTGCAGCTCCTCTGGAGGCTCCGGGGCAATTGGCACACCCCTCCAAGGAAATGAGGCTTGTGGGATGAGCACTTTGCAAAGAATTGCAAGCAGCCTGCTCCTTTTGACGAGACACATGTGTGGGGAGAGAGACTTGACAGCAGAGAAGAAGCAAGAGGGCAATGAGGGATTGGATTTGCATGCAGCTTGGAGGCTCCATATCTCCTGCTTCGCAAGCAGGGAGTGCCAGGTCTGCCCATCATGCTCCATTACCAGCTGGGCACCCAGTTTCAGGATCTGCCCTTTCCCAGCCATGAAACCACACCCAGGCTGCACCCTGAGCCCTGCCAAGGGGGACCCTTGCCCGCCAGGTGGGCTGAATTGCATGACTGTGTCAGGGGAGAGAAGGCCCTAGGAGGCCTTCAGGGAACTGCCTCAACATAGCCCCGCTCAGGAAAGGCACTCCTCTTTCTGTGACCGGATGCACAATGGAGTATCTGCTTGAGGCAAAGAAGCTCAGCTAGGCGATCCCTGGCTGAAGGCAAAGCAGAGAGTTTTTCGGTGGAGCGCTGGCACCATCTGCCGGCGACAAGCATGGAGGAGAGTCCTCACTCCAAATGAGGTCCTGAGGAGCTTTCCAAGCAGCAGGCAGGCTGCCTCCAGAAGCTTAGAGAGTCCTGCTTCGGACTATCCTCCGGCAACAGAGTGGGTGCCAAGGGCATGTGGGTTGGAGGGTGCTCGGAAGCTGCAGGGGAGGTTTTCAGCATCCAGTGCTCTCCGATGGAACACACTGCAGGCGCGAGCATCCATGAACTCCTGCAAGGCTTTGGAGTGGGAAAGCTGTGCTTAGCAGAGGGCTCCCTGCCAAATGCTGCAGGCCTATGTGGATGGCGAAGCTGCAGCTGTCTTGCAGTCTGCTTGTCCAGAGGTGCGTGTGCCCTGGTCCAGAGTGCTGTAGGAGGAGCTTCTAGCAACGGGAGAGCAAGCACCTTGTTTCCTTGGCATAGAATGGCCTGTGCACACAGAGGCCTGTCAGCAGTGAAGACAACGCAGGCAGCAAGAGGGGTGGCAGGCAGCTAAGTGGCGGCAGGCGTCCTGCTTGAAAGTGGGGTCATGACTGTTTTGTCCTCAGGCCCCAGTGTCCACGTGCACACACTGCCTCTGGACCTGCAGCTTCCGAGCAGTGCAAGAGAAACACAAGCAACACCCTGGGGCCTTCTCGAATGAACGGTGCTCCATCGAGGTCCTGCTGGCTGGCAGTGGCCTAGGCCAGCAAAGGCCCTAGGGAGGCCAGGCTGAGGCTGGGATGGTTCCTGACCTAGCAGTGCCCAGGGCAAGCCTGGGACTGGAGGCCAGGCTGCAGGCTCATTCCAGCTTGGGCCTGGTGCAGAGAGCCTTCAGCTAAGACTTCCATGGGGAATGGTATGCGTAGTGATTTTTGCCTGCAATCCTCGTTCCTAACTCTCGCCAAACAGCCTGTTAGCCCACACTTGCTAGACGTGTGTTCCTGAGGCAGTTGGACAATAGGGCAAGTGGAGGCTCACCCAGCATGGGACGCCTGCCTTGAACATTGCCCTGAGTGCAAAGAGGATTCCCTGCACCTCTGGCACTGGAGAGAGCATTTCTGCACACAGGAGACACTTGGCAAACACAGTTTCTCCCCTCGGAAAGTACTGTGAGAAAGAGTCGCCATCCCGGATGCATGGCACTCTCCCTTCGAAGCCCTCCATGCAGCAGGCTTTCATGGACTCGGCTGCAGGCTTTGGTAGCTGGAGACACTGCAGCTCCTCTGGAGGCTCAGGGGCAATTGGCACACCCCTCCAAGGAAATGAGGCTAGTGTGATGAGCTCTTTCCAAAGAATGGCAAGCAGCCTGCTCCTTTCAATGAGACACACGTGTGGGGAGAGATGCTTGGCAGCAGAGAAGAAGCAAGAGGGCAGCCAGGGAGGGATTTGCACACAGCTTGAAGTCCCCAGACCTCCTGATTCGAAACCAGGGAATGCCAGCTCTGCCTGTCAGGCCCCATTCCCTAGTGGGCACCCAGATTCAGGATCTGCCCTTTCCCAGCTATGAAACCACACCCAGGCTGCACCCTGAGCCCTGCCAAGTTGGAACTTTGCTCGCCAGGTGGGCTGAATGGCATGACTGTGTCAGGGGAAAGAAGGACCTAGGAGGCCTTCCGGGAGCTGCCACGACATAGCAGTGCTCAGGAAAAGGCAGTCTCCTTTCTGTAGGCCGGATGCACACTGGAGTTTCCGCTTGAGGCAAGGAAGCTCAGCTAGGTGATCCCTGGCTGAAGGCAAAGCAGAGAGGTTTTCAGTGGAGCGCTGGCCCCATCTGCTGGCCGACAAGCATGGGAGGAGAAACCTCGCTGCAAATGAGTTCCTGAAGTGCTTTCCAAGCAGGAGGCAGCATGGCTGCAATAGTTTAGAAAGTCCTGCTTAGGACTACCCTCTGGCAACAGGGTGGGTGCCAAGGGCATGTGGGTTGGAGGGTGCTCAGAAGTCGCAGGGGAGGCTTTGGGCACCCGGTGCTCTCTGATGGAAAACACTGCAGGCCCGAGCATCCATGAATTCCTGCAAGGCTTTGGAGTGGGAAAGCTGTGCTTAGCAGAAGGCTCCCTGCCAAGTGCTGCAGGCCTTTGTGGATGCTGAAGCAGCAGCTGCCTTGAGGCTGCTGGTCCAGGGGCGTGTGTGCCCAGGTCCAGAGTGCTGTAGGAGGAGCTCCTAGCAAGGGGCGAGCAAGCACCTTGTTTCCTTGGCATAGACTGGCCTGTGCACCCTGAGGCCTGCAGACGTGCAGACAGCGCAGGCAGCAAGGGCTTGTGGCAGGCAGATAAGGGGCAGCAGGCGTCTCACTTGAAAGTGGGCTCATGACTCTCTTGTTCTCCGGCCCCTGTGGCCGTGTGCAAGCACAGCCTCTGGACCTGCAGCTTCTGAGCAGTGCAAGAGACACACAGGAAACACCCAGGTGCCTTCTCTAGTGAACGGTGTTCCATCAAGGTCCTGCTTGCTGGCAGGGGCCTAGGCCAGCACAGGTCCTAGGGAGGCCAGGCTGAGGCTGGGATGGGTCCCGACCTAGCAGTGCTCAGGGCAAGCCTGGGACTGGAGGCCAGGCTGCAGGCTCATTCCAGCTTGGGCCTGGTGCAGAAAGCCTTCAGCTAGGACTTCCATGGGGTATAGTCAGCACAGTGGTTTTTGCCTGAAATCCATGTTCCTCACTCGGAGCCCCCTGCCTTTCAGCACACACTCCCTAGAAGTGTGTTCCTGAGGCAGTTGGACAGTTGGGGAAGTGGAGGCTCTCCCAGCATGGGAGGTCTGCCTAGAACCTTGCTCTGGCTGCAAAGAGGATTCCCTGCACCTCTGGCGCTGCGGTGAGAATTTCTGCACACAGGAGACACTTGGCACACACAGTGTTTCCCCATGGAAAGCACTGTGAGGAAGAATCTCTGCCAGGGATGCATGGCACTCTCCCATCGAAGCCCTCCATGCAGCAAGCTGTCATGGACTCGAGTGCAGGCCTTGGTGGCTGGAGAGACTGCAGCTCCTCTGGAGGCTCCGGGGCAATTGGCACACCCCTCCAAGGAAATGAGGCTTGTGGGATGAGCACTTTGCAAAGAATTGCAAGCAGCCTGCTCCTTTTGACGAGACACATGTGTGGGGAGAGAGACTTGACAGCAGAGAAGAAGCAAGAGGGCAATGAGGGATTGGATTTGCATGCAGCTTGGAGGCTCCATATCTCCTGCTTCGCAAGCAGGGAGTGCCAGGTCTGCCCATCATGCTCCATTACCAGCTGGGCACCCAGTTTCAGGATCTGCCCTTTCCCAGCCATGAAACCACACCCAGGCTGCACCCTGAGCCCTGCCAAGGGGGACCCTTGCCCGCCAGGTGGGCTGAATTGCATGACTGTGTCAGGGGAGAGAAGGCCCTAGGAGGCCTTCAGGGAACTGCCTCAACATAGCCCCGCTCAGGAAAGGCACTCCTCTTTCTGTGACCGGATGCACAATGGAGTATCTGCTTGAGGCAAAGAAGCTCAGCTAGGCGATCCCTGGCTGAAGGCAAAGCAGAGAGTTTTTCGGTGGAGCGCTGGCACCATCTGCCGGCCGACAAGCATGGAAGGAGAATCCTCACTCCAAATGAGTTCCTGAGGAGCTTTCCAAGCAGCAGGCAGGCTGCCTCCAGAAGCTTAGAGAGTCCTGCTTCGGACTATCCTCCGGCAACAGAGTGGGTGCCAAGGGCATGTGGGTTGGAGGGTGCTCGGAAGCTGCAGGGGAGGTTTTCAGCATCCAGTGCTCTCCGATGGAACACACTGCAGGCGCGAGCATCCATGAACTCCTGCAAGGCTTTGGAGTGGGAAAGCTGTGCTTAGCAGAGGGCTCCCTGCCAAATGCTGCAGGCCTATGTGGATGGCGAAGCTGCAGCTGTCTTGCAGTCTGCTTGTCCAGAGGTGCGTGTGCCCTGGTCCAGAGTGCTGTAGGAGGAGCTCCTAGCAACGGGAGAGCAAGCACCTTGTTTCCTTGGCATAGAATGGCCTGTGCACACAGAGGCCTGTCAGCAGTGAAGACAACGCAGGCAGCAAGAGGGGTGGCAGGCAGCTAAGTGGCGGCAGGCGTCCTGCTTGAAAGTGGGGTCATGACTGTTTTGTCCTCAGGCCCCAGTGTCCACGTGCACACACTGCCTCTGGACCTGCAGCTTCCGAGCAGTGCAAGAGAAACACAAGCAACACCCTGGGGCCTTCTCGAATGAACGGTGCTCCATCGAGGTCCTGCTGGCTGGCAGTGGCCTAGGCCAGCAAAGGCCCTAGGGAGGCCAGGCTGAGGCTGGGATGGTTCCTGACCTAGCAGTGCCCAGGGCAAGCCTGGGACTGGAGGCCAGGCTGCAGGCTCATTCCAGCTTGGGCCTGGTGCAGAGAGCCTTCAGCTAAGACTTCCATGGGGAATGGTATGCGTAGTGATTTTTGCCTGCAATCCTCGTTCCTAACTCTCGCCAAACAGCCTGTTAGCCCACACTTGCTAGACGTGTGTTCCTGAGGCAGTTGGACAATAGGGCAAGTGGAGGCTCACCCAGCATGGGACGCCTGCCTTGCACATTGCTCTGGGTGCAAAGAGGATTCCCTGCACCTCTGGCACTGGGGAGAGCATTTCTGCACACAGGAGACACTTGGCAAACACAGTTTTTCCCCTCGGAAAGTACTGTGAGAAAGAGTCGCCATCCCGGATGCATGGCACTCTCCCTTCGAAGCCCTCCATGCAGCAGGCTTTCATGGACTCGGCTGCAGGCTTTGGTAGCTGGAGACACTGCAGCTCCTCTGGAGGCTCAGGGGCAATTGGCACACCCCTCCAAGGAAATGAGGCTAGTGTGATGAGCTCTTTCCAAAGAATGGCAAACAGCCTGCTCCTTTCGATGAGACACACGTGTGGGGAAATATGCTTGGCAGCAGAGAAGAAGCAAGAGGGCAGCCAGGGAGGGATTTGCACACAGCTTGAAGTCCCCAGATCTCCTGATTCGAAACCAGGGAATGCCAGCTCTGCCTGTCAGGCCCCATTCCCTAGTGGGCACCCAGATTCAGGATCTGCCCTTTCCCAGCTATGAAACCACACCCAGGCTGCACCCTGGGCCCTGCCAAGTTGGAACTTTGCTCGCCAGGTGGGCTGAATGGCAAGACTGTGTCAGGGGAAAGAAGGACCTAGGAATCCTTCCGGGAGCTGCCACGACATAGCAGTGCTCAGGAAAAGGCAGTCTCCTTTCTGTAGGCCGGATGCACACTGGAGTTTCCGCTTGAGGCAAGGAAGCTCAGCTAGGTGATCCCTGGCTGAAGGCAAAGCAGAGAGTTTTTCAGTGGAGCGCTGGCCCCATCTGCTGGCCGACAAGCATGGGAGGAGAAACCTCACTGCAAATGAGTTCCTGAAGTGCTTTCCAAGCAGGAGGCAGCATGGCTGCAATAGTTTAGAAAGTCCTGCTTAGGACTACCCTCTGGCAAGAGGGTGGGTGCCAAAGGCATGTGGGTTGGAGGGTGCTCAGAAGTCGCAGGGGAGGCTTTGGGCACCCGGTGCTCTCTGATGGAAAACACTGCAGGCCCGAGCATCCATGAATTCCTGCAAGGCTTTGGAGTGGGAAAGCTGTGCTTAGCAGAAGGCTCCCTGCCAAGTGCTGCAGGCCTTTGTGGATGCTGAAGCAGCAGCTGCCTTGCAGGCTGCTGGTCCAGGGGCGTGTGTGCCCAGGTCCAGAGTGCTGTAGGAGGAGCTCCTAGCAAGGGGCGAGCAAGCACCTTGTTTCCTTGGCATAGACTGGCCTGTGCACCCTGAGGCCTGCCAGACGTGCAGACAGCGCAGGCAGCAAGGGCTTGTGGCAGGCAGATAAGGGGCAGCAGGCGTCTCACTTGAAAGTGGGCTCATGACTCTCTTGTTCTCCGGCCCCTGTGGCCGTGTGCAAGCACAGCCTCTGGACCTGCAGCTTCTGAGCAGTGCAAGAGACACACAGGAAACACCCAGGTGCCTTCTCTAGTGAACGGTGTTCCATCAAGGTCCTGCTTGCTGGCAGGGGCCTAGGCCAGCACAGGTCCTAGGGAGGCCAGGCTGAGGCTGGGATGGGTCCCGACCTAGCAGTGCTCAGGGCAAGCCTGGGACTGGAGGCCAGGCTGCAGGCTCATTCCAGCTTGGGCCTGGTGCAGAAAGCCTTCAGCTAGGACTTCCATGGGGTATAGTCAGCACAGTGGTTTTTGCCTGAAATCCATGTTCCTCACTCGGAGCCCCCTGCCTTTCAGCACACACTCCCTAGAAGTGTGTTCCTGAGGCAGTTGGACAGTTGGGGAAGTGGAGGCTCCCCCAGCATGGGAGGTCTGCCTAGAACCTTGCTCTGGCTGCAAAGAGGATTCCCTGCACCTCTGGCGCTGGGGTGAGATTTTCTGCACACAGGAGACACTTGGCACACACAGTGTTTCCCCATGGAAAGCACTGTGAGGAAGAATCTCTGCCAGGGATGCATGGCACTCTCCCATCGAAACCCTCCATGCAGCAAGCTGTCATGGACTCAAGTGCAGGCCTTGGTGGCTGGAGAGACTGCAGCTCCTCTGGAGGCTCCGGGGCAATTGGCACACCCCTCCAAGGAAATGAGGCTTGTGGGATGAGCACTTTGCAAAGAATTGCAAGCAGCCTGCTCCTTTTGATGAGACACATGTGTGGGGAGAGAGACTTGACAGCAGAGAAGAAGCAAGAGGGCAATGAGGGATTGGATTTGCATGCAGCTTGGAGGCTCCATATCTCCTGCTTCGCAAGCATGGAGTGCCAGGTCTGCCCATCATGCTCCATTACCAGCTGGGCACCCAGTTTCAGGATCTGCCCTTTCCCAGCCATGAAACCACACCCAGGCTGCACCCTGAGCCCTGCCAAGGGGGACCCTTGCTCGCCAGGTGGGCTGAATTGCATGACTGTGTCAGGGGAGAGAAGGCCCTAGGAGGCCTTCAGGGAACTGCCTCAACATAGCCCCGCTCAGGAAAGGCACTCCTCTTTCTGTGACCGGATGCACAATGGAGTATCTGCTTGAGGCAAAGAAGCTCAGCTAGGCGATCCCTGGCTGAAGGCAAAACAGAGAGTTTTTCGGTGGAGCGCTGGCACCATCTGCCGGCCGACAAGCATGGAAGGAGAATCCTCACTCCAAATGAGGTCCTGAGGAGCTTTCCAAGCAGCAGGCAGGCTGCCTCCAGAAGCTTAGAGAGTCCTGCTTCGGACTATCCTCCGGCAACAGAGTGGGTGCCAAGGGCATGTGGGTTGGAGGGTGCTCGGAAGCTGCAGGGGAGGTTTTCAGCATCCAGTGCTCTCCGATGGAACACACTGCAGGCGCGAGCATCCATGAACTCCTGCAAGGCTTTGGAGTGGGAAAGCTGTGCTTAGCAGAGGGCTCCCTGCCAAATGCTGCAGGCCTATGTGGATGGCGAAGCTGCAGCTGTCTTGCAGTCTGCTTGTCCAGAGGTGCGTGTGCCCTGGTCCAGAGTGCTTTAGGAGGAGCTCCTAGCAACGGGAGAGCAAGCACCTTGTTTCCTTGGCATAGAATGGCCTGTGCACACAGAGGCCTGTCAGCAGTGAACACAAAACAGGCAGCAAGAGGGGTGGCAGGCAGCTAAGTGGCGGCAGGCGTCCTGCTTGAAAGTGGGGTCATGACTGTTTGGTCCTCAGGCCCCAGTGTCCACGTGCACACACTGCCTCTGGACCTGCAGCTTCCGAGCAGTGCAAGAGAAACACAAGCAACACCCTGGGGCCTTCTCGAATGAACGGTGCTCCATCGAGGTCCTGCTGGCTGGCAGTGGCCTAGGCCAGCAAAGGCCCTAGGGAGGCCAGGCTGAGGCTGGGATGGTTCCTGACCTAGCAGTGCCCAGGGCAAGCCTGGGACTGGAGGCCAGGCTGCAGGCTCATTCCAGCTTGGGCCTGGTGCAGAGCGCCTTCAGCTAAGACTTCCATGGGGAATGGTATGCGTAGTGATTTTTGCCTGCAATCCTCGTTCCTAACTCTCGCCAAACAGCCTGTTAGCCCACACTTGCTAGACGTGTGTTCCTGAGGCAGTTGGACAATAGGGCAAGTGGAGGCTCACCCAGCATGGGACGCCTGCCTTGCACATTGCTCTGGGTGCAAAGAGGATTCCCTGCACCTCTGGCACTGGGGAGAGCATTTCTGCACACAGGAGACACTTGGCAAACACAGTTTTTCCCCTCGGAAAGTACTGTGAGAAAGAGTCGCCATCCCGGATGCATGGCACTCTCCCTTCGAAGCCCTCCATGCAGCAGGCTTTCATGGACTCGGCTGCAGGCTTTGGTAGCTGGAGACACTGCAGCTCCTCTGGAGGCTCAGGGGCAATTGGCACACCCCTCCAAGGAAATGAGGCTAGTGTGATGAGCTCTTTCCAAAGAATGGCAAGCAGCCTGCTCCTTTCAATGAGACACACGTGTGGGGAGAGATGCTTGGCAGCAGAGAAGAAGCAAGAGGGCAGCCAGGGAGGGATTTGCACACAGCTTGAAGTCCCCAGACCTCCTGATTCGAAACCAGGGAATGCCAGCTCTGCCTGTCAGGCCCCATTCCCTAGTGGGCACCCAGATTCAGGATCTGCCCTTTCCCAGCTATGAAACCACACCCAGGCTGCACCCTGAGCCCTGCCAAGTTGGAACTTTGCTCGCCAGGTGGGCTGAATGGCATGACTGTGTCAGGGGAAAGAAGGACCTAGGAGGCCTTCCGGGAACTGCCACGACATAGCAGTGCTCAGGAAAAGGCAGTCTCCTTTCTGTAGGCCGGATGCACACTGGAGTTTCCGCTTGAGGCAAGGAAGCTCAGCTAGGTGATCCCTGGCTGAAGGCAAAGCAGAGAGTTTTTCAGTGGAGCGCTGGCCCCATCTGCTGGCCGACAAGCATGGGAGGAGAAACCTCGCTGCAAATGAGTTCCTGAAGTGCTTTCCAAGCAGGAGGCAGCATGGCTCCAATAGTTTAGAAAGTCCTGCTTAGGACTACCCTCTGGCAACAGGGTGGGTGCCAAGGGCATGTGGGTTGGAGGGTGCTCAGAAGTCGCAGGGGAGGCTTTGGGCACCCGGTGCTCTCTGATGGAAAACACTGCAGGCCCGAGCATCCATGAATTCCTGCAAGGCTTTGGAGTGGGAAAGCTGTGCTTAGCAGAAGGCTCCCTGCCAAGTGCTGCAGGCCTTTGTGGATGCTGAAGCAGCAGCTGCCTTGCAGGCTGCTGGTCCAGGGGCGTGTGTGCCCAGGTCCAGAGTGCTGTAGGAGGAGCTCCTAGCAAGGGGCGAGCAAGCACCTTGTTTCCTTGGCATAGACTGGCCTGTGCACCCTGAGGCCTGCAGAAGTGCAGACAGCGCAGGCAGCAAGGGCTTGTGGCAGGCAGATAAGGGGCAGCAGGCGTCTCACTTGAAAGTGGGCTCATGACTCTCTTGTTCTCCGGCCCCTGTGGCCGTGTGCAAGCACAGCCTCTGGACCTGCAGCTTCTGAGCAGTGCAAGAGACACACAGGAAACACCCAGGTGCCTTCTCTAGTGAATGGTGTTCCATCAAGGTCCTGCTTGCTGGCAGGGGCCTAGGCCAGCACAGGTCCTAGGGAGGCCAGGCTGAGGCTGGGATGGGTCCCGACCTAGCAGTGCTCAGGGCAAGCCTGGGACTGGAGGCCAGGCTGCAGGCTCATTCCAGCTTGGGCCTGGAGCAGAAAGCCTTCAGCTAGGACTTCCATGGGGTATAGTCAGCACAGTGGTTTTTGCCTGAAATCCATGTTCCTCACTCAGAGCCCCCTGCCTTTCAGCACACACTCCCTAGAAGTGTGTTCCTGAGGCAGTTGGACAGTTGGGGAAGTGGAGGCTCTCCCAGCATGGGAGGTCTGCCTAGAACCTTGCTCTGGCTGCAAAGAGGATTCCCTGCACCTCTGGCGCTGGGGTGAGATTTTCTGCACACAGGAGACACTTGGCACACACAGTGTTTCCCCATGGAAAGCACTGTGAGGAAGAATCTCTGCCAGGGATGCATGGCACTCTCCCATCGAAGCCCTCCATGCAGCAAGCTGTCATGGACTCGAGTGCAGGCCTTGGTGGCTGGAGAGACTGCAGCTCCTCTGGAGGCTCTGGGGCACTTGGCACACCTCTCCAAGGAAATGAGGCTTGTGGGATGAGCACTTTGCAAAGAATTGCAAGCAGCCTGCTCCTTTTGATGAGACACATGTGTGGGGAGAGAGACTTGACAGCAGAGAAGAAGCAAGAGGGCAATGAGGGATTGGATTTGCATGCAGCTTGGAGGCTCCATATCTCCTGCTTCGCAAGCAGGGAGTGCCAGGTCTGCCCATCATGCTCCATTACCAGCTGGGCACCCAGTTTCAGGATCTGCCCTTTCCCAGCCATGAAACCACACCCAGGCTGCACCCTGAGCCCTGCCAAGGGGGACCCTTGCCCGCCAGGTGGGCTGAATTGCATGACTGTGTCAGGGGAGAGAAGGCCCTAGGAGGCCTTCAGGGAACTGCCTCAACATAGCCCCGCTCAGGAAAGGCACTCCTCTTTCTGTGACCGGATGCACAATGGAGTATCTGCTTGAGGCAAAGAAGCTCAGCTAGGCGATCCCTGGCTGAAGGCAAAGCAGAGAGTTTTTCGGTGGAGCGCTGGCACCATCTGCCGGCCGACAAGCATGGAAGGAGAATCCTCACTCCAAATGAGTTCCTGAGGAGCTTTCCAAGCAGCAGGCAGGCTGCCTCCAGAAGCTTAGAGAGTCCTGCTTCGGACTATCCTCCGGCAACAGAGTGGGTGCCAAGGGCATGTGGGTTGGAGGGTGCTCGGAAGCTGCAGGGGAGGTTTTCAGCATCCAGTGCTCTCCGATGGAACACACTGCAGGCGCGAGCATCCATGAACTCCTGCAAGGCTTTGGAGTGGGAAAGCTGTGCTTAGCAGAGGGCTCCCTGCCAAATGCTGCAGGTCTATGTGGATGGCGAAGCTGCAGCTATCTTGCAGTCTGCTTGTCCAGAGGTGCGTGTGCCCTGGTCCAGAGTGCTGTAGGAGGAGCTCCTAGCAACGGGAGAGCAAGCACCTTGTTTCCTAGGCATAGAATGGCCTGTGCACACAGAGGCCTGTCAGCAGTGAAGACAATGCAGGCAGCAAGAGGGGTGGCAGGCAGCTAAGTGGCGGCAGGCGTCCTGCTTGAAAGTGGGGTCATGACTGTTTTGTCCTCAGGCCCCAGTGTCCACGTGCACACAGTGCCTCTGGACCTGCAGCTTCCGAGCAGTGCAAGAGAAACACAAGCAACACCCTGGGGCCTTCTCGAATGAACGGTGCTCCATCGAGGTCCTGCTGGCTGGCAGTGGCCTAGGCCAGCAAAGGCCCTAGGGAGGCCAGGCTGAGGCTGGGATGGTTCCTGACCTAGCAGTGCCCAGGGCAAGCCTGGGACTGGAGGCCAGGCTGCAGGCTCATTCCAGCTTGGGCCTGGTGCAGAGAGCCTTCAGCTAAGACTTCCATGGGGAATGGTATGCGTAGTGATTTTTGCCTGCAATCCTCGTTCCTAACTCTCGCCAAACAGCCTGTTAGCCCACACTTGCTAGACGTGTGTTCCTGAGGCAGTTGGACAATAGGGCAAGTGGAGGCTCACCCAGCATGGGACGCCTGCCTTGAACATTGCTCTGGGTGCAAAGAGGATTCCCTGCACCTCTGGCACTGGGGAGAGCATTTCTGCACACAGGAGACACTTGGCAAACACAGTTTTTCCCCTCGGAAAGTACTGTGAGAAAGAGTCGCCATCCCGGATGCATGGCACTCTCCCTTCGAAGCCCTCCATGCAGCAGGCTTTCATGGACTCGGCTGCAGGCTTTGGTAGCTGGAGACACTGCAGCTCCTCTGGAGGCTCAGGGGCAATTGGCACACCCCTCCAAGGAAATGAGGCTAGTGTGATGAGCTCTTTCCAAAGAATGGCAAGCAGCCTGCTCCTTTCGATGAGACACACGTGTGGGGAGAGATGCTTGGCAGCAGAGAAGAAGCAAGAGGGCAGCTAGGGAGGGATTTGCACACAGCTTGAAGTCCCCAGACCTCCTGATTCGAAACCAGGGAATGCCAGCTCTGCCTGTCAGGCCCCATTCCCTAGTGGGCACCCAGATTCAGGATCTGCCCTTTCCCAGCTATGAAACCACACCCAGGCTGCACCCTGAGCCCTGCCAAGTTGGAACTTTGCTCGCCAGGTGGGCTGAATGGCATGACTGTGTCAGGGGAAAGAAGGACCTAGGAGGCCTTCCGGGAACTGCCACGACATAGCAGTGCTCAGGAAAAGGCAGTCTCCTTTCTGTAGGCCGGATGCACACTGGAGTTTCCGCTTGAGGCAAGGAAGCTCAGCTAGGTGATCCCTGGCTGAAGGCAAAGCAGAGAGTTTTTCAGTGGAGCGCTGGCCCCATCTGCTGGCCGACAAGCATGGGAGGAGAAACCTCGCTGCAAATGAGTTCCTGAAGTGCTTTCCAAGCAGGAGGCAGCATGGCTGCAATAGTTTAGAAAGTCCTGCTTAGGACTACCCTCTGGCAACAGGGTGGGTGCCAAGGGCATGTGGGTTGGAGGGTGCTCAGAAGTCGCAGGGGAGGCTTTGGGCACCCGGTGCTCTCTGATGGAAAACACTGCAGGCCCGAGCATCCATGAATTCCTGCAAGGCTTTGGAGTGGGAAAGCTGTGCTTAGCAGAAGGCTCCCTGCCAAGTGCTGCAGGCCTTTGTGGATGCTGAAGCAGCAGCTGCCTTGCAGGCTGCTGGTCCAGGGGCGTGTGTGCCCAGGTCCAGAGTGCTGTAGGAGGAGCTCCTAGCAAGGGGCGAGCAAGCACCTTGTTTCCTTGGCATAGACTGGCCTGTGCACCCTGAGGCCTGCCAGACGTGCAGACAGCGCAGGCAGCAAGGGCTTGTGGCAGGCAGATAAGGGGCAGCAGGCGTCTCACTTGAAAGTGGGCTCATGACTCTCTTGTTCTCCGGCCCCTGTGGCCGTGTGCAAGCACAGCCTCTGGACCTGCAGCTTCTGAGCAGTGCAAGAGACACACAGGAAACACCCAGGTGCCTTCTCTAGTGAACGGTGTTCCATCAAGGTCCTGCTTGCTGGCAGGGGCCTAGGCCAGCACAGGTCCTAGGGAGGCCAGGCTGAGGCTGGGATGGGTCCCGACCTAGCAGTGCTCAGGGCAAGCCTGGGACTGGAGGCCAGGCTGCAGGCTCATTCCAGCTTGGGCCTGGAGCAGAAAGCCTTCAGCTAGGACTTCCATGGGGTATAGTCAGCACAGTGGTTTTTGCCTGAAATCCATGTTCCTCACTCGGAGCCCCCTGCCTTTCAGCACACACTCCCTAGAAGTGTGTTCCTGAGGCAGTTGGACAGTTGGGGAAGTGGAGGCTCTCCCAGCATGGGAGGTCTGCCTAGAACCTTGCTCTGGCTGCAAAGAGGATTCCCTGCACCTCTGGCGCTGGGGTGAGATTTTCTGCACACAGGAGACACTTGGCACACACAGTGTTTCCCCATGGAAAGCACTGTGAGGAAGAATCTCTGCCAGGGATGCATGGCACTCTCCCATCGAAACCCTCCATGCAGCAAGCTGTCATGGACTCAAGTGCAGGCCTTGGTGGCTGGAGAGACTGCAGCTCCTCTGGAGGCTCCGGGGCAATTGGCACACCCCTCCAAGGAAATGAGGCTTGTGGGATGAGCACTTTGCAAAGAATTGCAAGCAGCCTGCTCCTTTTGATGAGACACATGTGTGGGGAGAGAGACTTGACAGCAGAGAAGAAGCAAGAGGGCAATGAGGGATTGGATTTGCATGCAGCTTGGAGGCTCCATATCTCCTGCTTCGCAAGCATGGAGTGCCAGGTCTGCCCATCATGCTCCATTACCAGCTGGGCACCCAGTTTCAGGATCTGCCCTTTCCCAGCCATGAAACCACACCCAGGCTGCACCCTGAGCCCTGCCAAGGGGGACCCTTGCTCGCCAGGTGGGCTGAATTGCATGACTGTGTCAGGGGAGAGAAGGCCCTAGGAGGCCTTCAGGGAACTGCCTCAACATAGCCCCGCTCAGGAAAGGCACTCCTCTTTCTGTGACCGGATGCACAATGGAGTATCTGCTTGAGGCAAAGAAGCTCAGCTAGGCGATCCCTGGCTGAAGGCAAAACAGAGAGTTTTTCGGTGGAGCGCTGGCACCATCTGCCGGCCGACAAGCATGGAAGGAGAATCCTCACTCCAAATGAGGTCCTGAGGAGCTTTCCAAGCAGCAGGCAGGCTGCCTCCAGAAGCTTAGAGAGTCCTGCTTCGGACTATCCTCCGGCAACAGAGTGGGTGCCAAGGGCATGTGGGTTGGAGGGTGCTCGGAAGCTGCAGGGGAGGTTTTCAGCATCCAGTGCTCTCCGATGGAACACACTGCAGGCGCGAGCATCCATGAACTCCTGCAAGGCTTTGGAGTGGGAAAGCTGTGCTTAGCAGAGGGCTCCCTGCCAAATGCTGCAGGCCTATGTGGATGGCGAAGCTGCAGCTGTCTTGCAGTCTGCTTGTCCAGAGGTGCGTGTGCCCTGGTCCAGAGTGCTGTAGGAGGAGCTCCTAGCAACGGGAGAGCAAGCACCTTGTTTCCTTGGCATAGACTGGCCTGTGCACACAGAGGCCTGTCAGCAGTGAAGACAACGCAGGCAGCAAGAGGGGTGGCAGGCAGCTAAGTGGCGGCAGGCATCCTGCTTGAAAGTGGGGTCATGACTGTTTTGTCCTCAGGCCCCAGTGTCCACGTGCACACAGTGCCTCTGGACCTGCAGCTTCCGAGCAGTGCAAGAGAAACACAAGCAACACCCTGGGGCCTTCTCGAATGAACGGTGCTCCATCGAGGTCCTGCTGGCTGGCAGTGGCCTAGGCCAGCAAAGGCCCTAGGGAGGCCAGGCTGAGGCTGGGATGGTTCCTGACCTAGCAGTGCCCAGGGCAAGCCTGGGACTGGAGGCCAGGCTGCAGGCTCATTCCAGCTTGGGCCTGGTGCAGAGAGCCTTCAGCTAAGACTTCCATGGGGAATGGTATGCGTAGTGATTTTTGCCTGCAATCCTCGTTCCTAACTCTCGCCAAACAGCCTGTTAGCCCACACTTGCTAGAAGTGTGTTCCTGAGGCAGTTGGACAATAGGGCAAGTGGAGGCTCACCCAGCATGGGACGCCTGCCTTGAACATTGCTCTGGGTGCAAAGAGGATTCCCTGCACCTCTGGCACTGGGGAGAGCATTTCTGCACACAGGAGACACTTGGCAAACACAGTTTTTCCCCTCGGAAAGTACTGTGAGAAAGAGTCGCCATCCCGGATGCATGGCACTCTCCCTTCGAAGCCCTCCATGCAGCAGGCTTTCATGGACTCGGCTGCAGGCTTTGGTAGCTGGAGACACTGCAGCTCCTCTGGAGGCTCAGGGGCAATTGGCACACCCCTCCAAGGAAATGAGGCTAGTGTGATGAGCTCTTTCCAAAGAATGGCAAACAGCCTGCTCCTTTTGATGAGACACACGTGTGGGGAAATATGCTTGGCAGCAGAGAAGAAGCAAGAGGGCAGCCAGGGAGGGATTTGCACACAGCTTGAAGTCCCCAGATCTCCTGATTCGAAACCAGGGAATGCCAGCTCTGCCTGTCAGGCCCCATTCCCTAGTGGGCACCCAGATTCAGGATCTGCCCTTTCCCAGCTATGAAACCACACCCAGGCTGCACCCTGGGCCCTGCCAAGTTGGAACTTTGCTCGCCACGTGGGCTGAATGGCAAGACTGTGTCAGGGGAAAGAAGGACCTAGGAGGCCTTCCGGGAGCTGCCACGACATAGCAGTGCTCAGGAAAAGGCAGTCTCCTTTCTGTAGGCCGGATGCACACTGGAGTTTCCGCTTGAGGCAAGGAAGCTCAGCTAGGTGATCCCTGGCTGAAGGCAAAGCAGAGAGTTTTTCAGTGGAGCGCTGGCCCCATCTGCTGGCCGACAAGCATGGGAGGAGAAACCTCACTGCAAATGAGTTCCTGAAGTGCTTTCCAAGCAGGAGGCAGCATGGCTGCAATAGTTTAGAAAGTCCTGCTTAGGACTACCCTCTGGCAAGAGGGTGGGTGCCAAAGGCATGTGGGTTGGAGGGTGCTCAGAAGTCGCAGGGGAGGCTTTGGGCACCCGGTGCTCTCTGATGGAAAACACTGCAGGCCCGAGCATCCATGAATTCCTGCAAGGCTTTGGAGTGGGAAAGCTGTGCTTAGCAGAAGGCTCCCTGCCAAGTGCTGCAGGCCTTTGTGGATGCTGAAGCAGCAGCTGCCTTGCAGGCTGCTGGTCCAGGGGCGTGTGTGCCCAGGTCCAGAGTGCTGTAGGAGGAGCTCCTAGCAAGGGGCGAGCAAGCACCTTGTTTCCTTGGCATAGACTGGCCTGTGCACCCTGAGGCCTGCCAGACGTGCAGACAGCGCAGGCAGCAAGGGCTTGTGGCAGGCAGATAAGGGGCAGCAGGCGTCTCACTTGAAAGTGGGCTCATGACTCTCTTGTTCTCCGGCCCCTGTGGCCGTGTGCAAGCACAGCCTCTGGACCTGCAGCTTCTGAGCAGTGCAAGAGACACACAGGAAACACCCAGGTGCCTTCTCTAGTGAACGGTGTTCCATCAAGGTCCTGCTTGCTGGCAGGGGCCTAGGCCAGCACAGGTCCTAGGGAGGCCAGGCTGAGGCTGGGATGGGTCCCGACCTAGCAGTGCTCAGGGCAAGCCTGGGACTGGAGGTCAGGCTGCAGGCTCATTCCAGCTTGGGCCTGGTGCAGAAAGCCTTCAGCTAGGACTTCCATGGGGTATAGTCAGCACAGTGGTTTTTGCCTGAAATCCATGTTCCTCACTCGGAGCCCCCTGCCTTTCAGCACACACTCCCTAGAAGTGTGTTCCTGAGGCAGTTGGACAGTTGGGGAAGTGGAGGCTCTCCCAGCATGGGAGGTCTGCCTAGAACCTTGCTCTGGCTGCAAAGAGGATTCCCTGCACCTCTGGCGCTGCGGTGAGATTTTCTGCACACAGGAGACACTTGGCACACACAGTGATTCCCCATGGAAAGCACTGTGAGGAAGAATCTCTGCCAGGGATGCATGGCACTCTCCCATCGAAACCCTCCATGCAGCAAGCTGTCATGGACTCAAGTGCAGGCCTTGGTGGCTGGAGAGACTGCAGCTCCTCTGGAGGCTCCGGGGCAATTGGCACACCCCTCCAAGGAAATGAGGCTTGTGGGATGAGCACTTTGCAAAGAATTGCAAGCAGCCTGCTCCTTTTGATGAGACACATGTGTGGGGAGAGAGACTTGACAGCAGAGAAGAAGCAAGAGGGCAATGAGGGATTGGATTTGCATGCAGCTTGGAGGCTCCATATCTCCTGCTTCGCAAGCATGGAGTGCCAGGTCTGCCCATCATGCTCCATTACCAGCTGGGCACCCAGTTTCAGGATCTGCCCTTTCCCAGCCATGAAACCACACCCAGGCTGCACCCTGAGCCCTGCCAAGGGGGACCCTTGCTCGCCAGGTGGGCTGAATTGCATGACTGTGTCAGGGGAGAGAAGGCCCTAGGAGGCCTTCAGGGAACTGCCTCAACATAGCCCCGCTCAGGAAAGGCACTCCTCTTTCTGTGACCGGATGCACAATGGAGTATCTGCTTGAGGCAAAGAAGCTCAGCTAGGCGATCCCTGGCTGAAGGCAAAACAGAGAGTTTTTCGGTGGAGCGCTGGCACCATCTGCCGGCCGACAAGCATGGAAGGAGAATCCTCACTCCAAATGAGGTCCTGAGGAGCTTTCCAAGCAGCAGGCAGGCTGCCTCCAGAAGCTTAGAGAGTCCTGCTTCGGACTATCCTCCGGCAACAGAGTGGGTGCCAAGGGCATGTGGGTTGGAGGGTGCTCGGAAGCTGCAGGGGAGGTTTTCAGCATCCAGTGCTCTCCGATGGAACACACTGCAGGCGCGAGCATCCATGAACTCCTGCAAGGCTTTGGAGTGGGAAAGCTGTGCTTAGCAGAGGGCTCCCTGCCAAATGCTGCAGGCCTATGTGGATGGCGAAGCTGCAGCTGTCTTGCAGTCTGCTTGTCCAGAGGTGCGTGTGCCCTGGTCCAGAGTGCTGTAGGAGGAGCTCCTAGCAACGGGAGAGCAAGCACCTTGTTTCCTTGGCATAGAATGGCCTGTGCACACAGAGGCCTGTCAGCAGTGAAGACAACGCAGGCAGCAAGAGGGGTGGCAGGCAGCTAAGTGGCGGCAGGCATCCTGCTTGAAAGTGGGGTCATGACTGTTTTGTCCTCAGGCCCCAGTGTCCACGTGCACACAGTGCCTCTGGACCTGCAGCTTCCGAGCAGTGCAAGAGAAACACAAGCAACACCCTGGGGCCTTCTCGAATGAACGGTGCTCCATCGAGGTCCTGCTGGCTGGCAGTGGCCTAGGCCAGCAAAGGCCCTAGGGAGGCCAGGCTGAGGCTGGGATGGTTCCTGACCTAGCAGTGCCCAGGGCAAGCCTGGGACTGGAGGCCAGGCTGCAGGCTCATTCCAGCTTGGGCCTGGTGCAGAGAGCCTTCAGCTAAGACTTCCATGGGGAATGGTATGCGTAGTGATTTTTGCCTGCAATCCTCGTTCCTAACTCTCGCCAAACAGCCTGTTAGCCCACACTTGCTAGAAGTGTGTTCCTGAGGCAGTTGGACAATAGGGCAAGTGGAGGCTCACCCAGCATGGGACGCCTGCCTTGAACATTGCTCTGGGTGCAAAGAGGATTCCCTGCACCTCTGGCACTGGGGAGAGCATTTCTGCACACAGGAGACACTTGGCAAACACAGTTTTTCCCCTCGGAAAGTACTGTGAGAAAGAGTCGCCATCCCGGATGCATGGCACTCTCCCTTCGAAGCCCTCCATGCAGCAGGCTTTCATGGACTCGGCTGCAGGCTTTGGTAGCTGGAGACACTGCAGCTCCTCTGGAGGCTCAGGGGCAATTGGCACACCCCTCCAAGGAAGTGAGGCTAGTGTGATGAGCTCTTTCCAAAGAATGGCAAACAGCCTGCTCCTTTCGATGAGACACACGTGTGGGGAAATATGCTTGGCAGCAGAGAAGAAGCAAGAGGGCAGCCAGGGAGGGATTTGCACACAGCTTGAAGTCCCCAGATCTCCTGATTCGAAACCAGGGAATGCCAGCTCTGCCTGTCAGGCCCCATTCCCTAGTGGGCACCCAGATTCAGGATCTGCCCTTTCCCAGCTATGAAACCACACCCAGGCTGCACCCTGGGCCCTGCCAAGTTGGAACTTTGCTCGCCACGTGGGCTGAATGGCAAGACTGTGTCAGGGGAAAGAAGGACCTAGGAGGCCTTCCGGGAGCTGCCACGACATAGCAGTGCTCAGGAAAAGGCAGTCTCCTTTCTGTAGGCCGGATGCACACTGGAGTTTCCGCTTGAGGCAAGGAAGCTCAGCTAGGTGATCCCTGGCTGAAGGCAAAGCAGAGAGTTTTTCAGTGGAGCGCTGGCCCCATCTGCTGGCCGACAAGCATGGGAGGAGAAACCTCGCTGCAAATGAGTTCCTGAAGTGCTTTCCAAGCAGGAGGCAGCATGGCTGCAATAGTTTAGAAAGTCCTTCTTAGGACTACCCTGTGGCAACAGGGTGGGTGCCAAAGGCATGTGGGTTGGAGGGTGCTCAGAAGTCGCAGGGGAGGCTTTGGGCACCCGGTGCTCTCTGATGGAAAACACTGCAGGCCCGAGCATCCATGAATTCCTGCAAGGCTTTGGAGTGGGAAAGCTGTGCTTAGCAGAAGGCTCCCTGCCAAGTGCTGCAGGCCTTTGTGGATGCTGAAGCAGCAGCTGCCTTGCAGGCTGCTGGTCCAGGGGCGTGTGTGCCCAGGTCCAGAGTGCTGTAGGAGGAGCTCCTAGCAAGGGGCGAGCAAGCACCTTGTTTCCTTGGCATAGACTGGCCTGTGCACCCTGAGGCCTGCCAGACGTGCAGACAGCGCAGGCAGCAAGGGCTTGTGGCAGGCAGATAAGGGGCAGCAGGCGTCTCACTTGAAAGTGGGCTCATGACTCTCTTGTTCTCCGGCCCCTGTGGCCGTGTGCAAGCACAGCCTCTGGACCTGCAGCTTCTGAGCAGTGCAAGAGACACACAGGAAACACCCAGGTGCCTTCTCTAGTGAACGGTGTTCCATCAAGGTCCTGCTTGCTGGCAGGGGCCTAGGCCAGCACAGGTCCTAGGGAGGCCAGGCTGAGGCTGGGATGGGTCCCGACCTAGCAGTGCTCAGGGCAAGCCTGGGACTGGAGGCCAGGCTGCAGGCTCATTCCAGCTTGGGCCTGGTGCAGAAAGCCTTCAGCTAGGACTTCCATGGGGTATAGTCAGCACAGTGGTTTTTGCCTGAAATCCATGTTCCTCACTCGGAGCCCCCTGCCTTTCAGCACACACTCCCTAGAAGTGTGTTCCTGAGGCAGTTGGACAGTTGGGGAAGTGGAGGCTCTCCCAGCATGGGAGGTCTGCCTAGAACCTTGCTCTGGCTGCAAAGAGGATTCCCTGCACCTCTGGCGCTGGGGTGAGATTTTCTGCACACAGGAGACACTTGGCACACACAGTGTTTCCCCATGGAAAGCACTGTGAGGAAGAATCTCTGCCAGGGATGCATGGCACTCTCCCATCGAAACCCTCCATGTAGCAAGCTGTCATGGACTCGAGTGCAGGCCTTGGTGGCTGGAGAGACTGCAGCTCCTCTGGAGGCTCCGGGGCAATTGGCACACCCCTCCAAGGAAATGAGGCTTGTGGGATGAGCACTTTGCAAAGAATTGCAAGCAGCCTGCTCCTTTTGATGAGACACATGTGTGGGGAGAGAGACTTGACAGCAGAGAAGAAGCAAGAGGGCAATGAGGGATTGGATTTGCATGCAGCTTGGAGGCTCCATATCTCCTGCTTCGCAAGCATGGAGTGCCAGGTCTGCCCATCATGCTCCATTACCAGCTGGGCACCCAGTTTCAGGATCTGCCCTTTCCCAGCCATGAAACCACACCCAGGCTGCACCCTGAGCCCTGCCAAGGGGGACCCTTGCCCGCCAGGTGGGCTGAATTGCATGACTGTGTCAGGGGAGAGAAGGCCCTAGGAGGCCTTCAGGGAACTGCCTCAACATAGCCCCGCTCAGGAAAGGCACTCCTCTTTCTGTGACCGGATGCACAATGGAGTATCTGCTTGAGGCAAAGAAGCTCAGCTAGGCGATCCCTGGCTGAAGGCAAAGCAGAGAGATTTTCGGTGGAGCGCTGGCACCATCTGCCGGCCAACAAGCATGGAAGGAGAATCCTCGCTCCAAATGAGTTCCTGAGGAGCTTTCCAAGCAGCAGGCAGGCTGCCTCCAGAAGTTTAGAGAGTCCTGCTTCGGACTATCCTCCGGCAACAGAGTGGGTGCCAAGGGCATGTGGGTTGGAGGGTGCTCGGAAGCTGCAGGGGAGGTTTTCAGCATCCAGTGCTCTCCGATGGAACACACTGCAGGCGCGAGCATCCATGAACTCCTGCAAGGCTTTGGAGTGGGAAAGCTGTGCTTAGCAGAGGGCTCCCTGCCAAATGCTGCAGGCCTATGTGGATGGCGAAGCTGCAGCTGTCTTGCAGTCTGCTTGTCCAGAGGTGCGTGTGCCCTGGTCCAGAGTGCTGTAGGAGGAGCTCCTAGCAACGGGAGAGCAAGCACCTTGTTTCCTTGGCATAGAATGGCCTGTGCACACAGAGGCCTGTCAGCAGTGAACACAAAACAGGCAGCAAGAGGGGTGGCAGGCAGCTAAGTGGCGGCAGGCATCCTGCTTGAAAGTGGGGTCATGACTGTTTTGTCCTCAGGCCCCAGTGTCCACGTGCACACACTGCCTCTGGACCTGCAGCTTCCGAGCAGTGCAAGAGAAACACAAGCAACACCCTGGGGCCTTCTCGAATGAACGGTGCTCCATCGAGGTCCTGCTGGCTGGCAGTGGCCTAGGCCAGCAAAGGCCCTAGGGAGGCCAGGCTGAGGCTGGGATGGTTCCTGACCTAGCAGTGCCCAGGGCAAGCCTGGGACTGGAGGCCAGGCTGCAGGCTCATTCCAGCTTGGGCCTGGTGCAGAGAGCCTTCAGCTAAGACTTCCATGGGGAATGGTATGCGTAGTGATTTTTGCCTGCAATCCTCGTTCCTAACTCTCGCCAAACAGCCTGTTAGCCCACACTTGCTAGACGTGTGTTCCTGAGGCAGTTGGACAATAGGGCAAGTGGAGGCTCACCCAGCATGGGACGCCTGCCTTGAACATTGCCCTGGGTGCAAAGAGGATTCCCTGCACCTCTGGCACTGGGGAGAGCATTTCTGCACACAGGAGACACTTGGCAAACACAGTTTTTCCCCTCGGAAAGTACTGTGAGAGAGTCGCCATCCCGGATGCATGGCACTCTCCCTTCGAAGCCCTCCATGCAGCAGGCTTTCATGGACTCGGCTGCAGGCTTTGGTAGCTGGAGACACTGCAGCTCCTCTGGAGGCTCAGGGGCAATTGGCACACCCCTCCAAGGAAATGAGGCTAGTGTGATGAGCTCTTTCCAAAGAATGGCAAGCAGCCTGCTCCTTTCAATGAGACACACGTGTGGGGAGAGATGCATGGCAGCAGAGAAGAAGCAAGAGGGCAGCCAGGGAGGGATTTGCACACAGCTTGAAGTCCCCAGACCTCCTGATTCGAAACCAGGGAATGCCAGCTCTGCCTGTCAGGCCCCATTCCCTAGTGGGCACCCAGATTCAGGATCTGCCCTTTCCCAGCTATGAAACCACACCCAGGCTGCACCCTGGGCCCTGCGAAGTTGGAACTTTGCTCGCCACGTGGGCTGAATGGCAAGACTGTGTCAGGGGAAAGAAGGACCTAGGAGGCCTTCCGGGAGCTGCCACGACATAGCAGTGCTCAGGAAAAGGCAGTCTCCTTTCTGTAGGCCGGATGCACACTGGAGTTCCGCTTGAGGCAAGGAAGCTCAGCTAGGTGATCCCTGGCTGAAGGCAAAGCAGAGAGTTTTTCAGTGGAGCGCTGGCCCCATCTGCTGGCCGACAAGCATGGGAGGAGAAACCTCACTGCAAATGAGTTCCTGAAGTGCTTTCCAAGCAGGAGGCAGCATGGCTGCAATAGTTTAGAAAGTCCTGCTTAGGACTACCCTCTGGCAAGAGGGTGGGTGCCAAAGGCATGTGGGTTGGAGGGTGCTCAGAAGTCGCAGGGGAGGCTTTGGGCACCCGGTGCTCTCTGATGGAAAACACTGCAGGCCCGAGCATCCATGAATTCCTGCAAGGCTTTGGAGTGGGAAAGCTGTGCTTAGCAGAAGGCTCCCTGCCAAGTGCTGCAGGCCTTTGTGGATGCTGAAGCAGCAGCTGCCTTGCAGGCTGCTGGTCCAGGGGCGTGTGTGCCCAGGTCCAGAGTGCTGTAGGAGGAGCTCCTAGCAAGGGGCGAGCAAGCACCTTGTTTCCTTGGCATAGACTGGCCTGTGCACCCTGAGGCCTGCCAGACGTGCAGACAGCGCAGGCAGCAAGGGCTTGTGGCAGGCAGATAAGGGGCAGCAGGCGTCTCACTTGAAAGTGGGCTCATGACTCTCTTGTTCTCCGGCCCCTGTGGCCGTGTGCAAGCACAGCCTCTGGACCTGCAGCTTCTGAGCAGTGCAAGAGACACACAGGAAACACCCAGGTGCCTTCTCTAGTGAACGGTGTTCCATCAAGGTCCTGCTTGCTGGCAGGGGCCTAGGCCAGCACAGGTCCTAGGGAGGCCAGGCTGAGGCTGGGATGGGTCCCGACCTAGCAGTGCTCAGGGCAAGCCTGGGACTGGAGGCCAGGCTGCAGGCTCATTCCAGCTTGGGCCTGGTGCAGAAAGCCTTCAGCTAGGACTTCCATGGGGTATAGTCAGCACAGTGGTTTTTGCCTGAAATCCATGTTCCTCACTCGGAGCCCCCTGCCTTTCAGCACACACTCCCTAGAAGTGTGTTCCTGAGGCAGTTCGACAGTTGGGGAAGTGGAGGCTCTCCCAGCATGGGAGGTCTGCCTAGAACCTTGCTCTGGCTGCAAAGAGGATTCCCTGCACCTCTGGCGCTGGGGTGAGATTTTCTGCACACAGGAGACACTTGGCACACACAGTGTTTCCCCATGGAAAGCACTGTGAGGAAGAATCTCTGCCAGGGATGCATGGCACTCTCCCATCGAAACCCTCCATGCAGCAAGCTGTCATGGACTCAAGTGCAGGCCTTGGTGGCTGGAGAGACTGCAGCTCCTCTGGAGGCTCCGGGGCAATTGGCACACCCCTCCAAGGAAATGAGGCTTGTGGGATGAGCACTTTGCAAAGAATTGCAAGCAGCCTGCTCCTTTTGATGAGACACATGTGTGGGGAGAGAGACTTGACAGCAGAGAAGAAGCAAGAGGGCAATGAGGGATTGGATTTGCATGCAGCTTGGAGGCTCCATATCTCCTGCTTCGCAAGCATGGAGTGCCAGGTCTGCCCATCATGCTCCATTACCAGCTGGGCACCCAGTTTCAGGATCTGCCCTTTCCCAGCCATGAAACCACACCCAGGCTGCACCCTGAGCCCTGCCAAGGGGGACCCTTGCTCGCCAGGTGGGCTGAATTGCATGACTGTGTCAGGGGAGAGAAGGCCCTAGGAGGCCTTCAGGGAACTGCCTCAACATAGCCCCGCTCAGGAAAGGCACTCCTCTTTCTGTGACCGGATGCACAATGGAGTATCTGCTTGAGGCAAAGAAGCTCAGCTAGGCGATCCCTGGCTGAAGGCAAAACAGAGAGTTTTTCGGTGGAGCGCTGGCACCATCTGCCGGCCGACAAGCATGGAAGGAGAATCCTCACTCCAAATGAGTTCCTGAGGAGCTTTCCAAGCAGCAGGCAGGCTGCCTCCAGAAGCTTAGAGAGTCCTGCTTCGGACTATCCTCCGGCAACAGAGTGGGTGCCAAGGGCATGTGGGTTGGAGGGTGCTCGGAAGCTGCAGGGGAGGTTTTCAGCATCCAGTGCTCTCCGATGGAACACACTGCAGGCGCGAGCATCCATGAACTCCTGCAAGGCTTTGGAGTGGGAAAGCTGTGCTTAGCAGAGGGCTCCCTGCCAAATGCTGCAGGCCTATGTGGATGGCGAAGCTGCAGCTGTCTTGCAGTCTGCTTGTCCAGAGGTGCGTGTGCCCTGGTCCAGAGTGCTTTAGGAGGAGCTCCTAGCAACGGGAGAGCAAGCACCTTGTTTCCTTGGCATAGAATGGCCTGTGCACACAGAGGCCTGTCAGCAGTGAACACAAAACAGGCAGCAAGAGGGGTGGCAGGCAGCTAAGTGGCGGCAGGCGTCCTGCTTGAAAGTGGGGTCATGACTGTTTGGTCCTCAGGCCCCAGTGTCCACGTGCACACACTGCCTCTGGACCTGCAGCTTCCGAGCAGTGCAAGAGAAACACAAGCAACACCCTGGGGCCTTCTCGAATGAACGGTGCTCCATCGAGGTCCTGCTGGCTGGCAGTGGCCTAGGCCAGCAAAGGCCCTAGGGAGGCCAGGCTGAGGCTGGGATGGTTCCTGACCTAGCAGTGCCCAGGGCAAGCCTGGGACTGGAGGCCAGGCTGCAGGCTCATTCCAGCTTGGGCCTGGTGCAGAGAGCCTTCAGCTAAGACTTCCATGGGGAATGGTATGCGTAGTGATTTTTGCCTGCAATCCTCGTTCCTAACTCTCGCCAAACAGCCTGTTAGCCCACACTTGCTAGACGTGTGTTCCTGAGGCAGTTGGACAATAGGGCAAGTGGAGGCTCACCCAGCATGGGACGCCTGCCTTGCACATTGCTCTGGGTGCAAAGAGGATTCCCTGCACCTCTGGCACTGGGGAGAGCATTTCTGCACACAGGAGACACTTGGCAAACACAGTTTTTCCCCTCGGAAAGTACTGTGAGAAAGAGTCGCCATCCCGGATGCATGGCACTCTCCCTTCGAAGCCCTCCATGCAGCAGGCTTTCATGGACTCGGCTGCAGGCTTTGGTAGCTGGAGACACTGCAGCTCCTCTGGAGGCTCAGGGGCAATTGGCACACCCCTCCAAGGAAATGAGGCTAGTGTGATGAGCTCTTTCCAAAGAATGGCAAGCAGCCTGCTCCTTTCAATGAGACACACGTGTGGGGAGAGATGCTTGGCAGCAGAGAAGAAGCAAGAGGGCAGCCAGGGAGGGATTTGCACACAGCTTGAAGTCCCCAGACCTCCTGATTCGAAACCAGGGAATGCCAGCTCTGCCTGTCAGGCCCCATTCCCTAGTGGGCACCCAGATTCAGGATCTGCCCTTTCCCAGCTATGAAACCACACCCAGGCTGCACCCTGAGCCCTGCCAAGTTGGAACTTTGCTCGCCAGGTGGGCTGAATGGCATGACTGTGTCAGGGGAAAGAAGGACCTAGGAGGCCTTCCGGGAACTGCCACGACATAGCAGTGCTCAGGAAAAGGCAGTCTCCTTTCTGTAGGCCGGATGCACACTGGAGTTTCCGCTTGAGGCAAGGAAGCTCAGCTAGGTGATCCCTGGCTGAAGGCAAAGCAGAGAGTTTTTCAGTGGAGCGCTGGCCCCATCTGCTGGCCGACAAGCATGGGAGGAGAAACCTCGCTGCAAATGAGTTCCTGAAGTGCTTTCCAAGCAGGAGGCAGCATGGCTGCAATAGTTTAGAAAGTCCTGCTTAGGACTACCCTCTGGCAACAGGGTGGGTGCCAAGGGCATGTGGGTTGGAGGGTGCTCAGAAGTCGCAGGGGAGGCTTTGGGCACCCGGTGCTCTCTGATGGAAAACACTGCAGGCCCGAGCATCCATGAATTCCTGCAAGGCTTTGGAGTGGGAAAGCTGTGCTTAGCAGAAGGCTCCCTGCCAAGTGCTGCAGGCCTTTGTGGATGCTGAAGCAGCAGCTGCCTTGCAGGCTGCTGGTCCAGGGGCGTGTGTGCCCAGGTCCAGAGTGCTGTAGGAGGAGCTCCTAGCAAGGGGCGAGCAAGCACCTTGTTTCCTTGGCATAGACTGGCCTGTGCACCCTGAGGCCTGCAGACGTGCAGACAGCGCAGGCAGCAAGGGCTTGTGGCAGGCAGATAAGGGGCAGCAGGCGTCTCACTTGAAAGTGGGCTCATGACTCTCTTGTTCTCCGGCCCCTGTGGCCGTGTGCAAGCACAGCCTCTGGACCTGCAGCTTCTGAGCAGTGCAAGAGACACACAGGAAACACCCAGGTGCCTTCTCTAGTGAACGGTGTTCCATCAAGGTCCTGCTTGCTGGCAGGGGCCTAGGCCAGCACAGGTCCTAGGGAGGCCAGGCTGAGGCTGGGATGGGTCCCGACCTAGCAGTGCTCAGGGCAAGCCTGGGACTGGAGGCCAGGCTGCAGGCTCATTCCAGCTTGGGCCTGGAGCAGAAAGCCTTCAGCTAGGACTTCCATGGGGTATAGTCAGCACAGTGGTTTTTGCCTGAAATCCATGTTCCTCACTCAGAGCCCCCTGCCTTTCAGCACACACTCCCTAGAAGTGTGTTCCTGAGGCAGTTCGACAGTTGGGGAAGTGGAGGCTCTCCCAGCATTGGAGGTCTGCCTAGAACCTTGCTCTGGCTGCAAAGAGGATTCCCTGCACCTCTGGCGCTGGGGTGAGATTTTCTGCACACAGGAGACACTTGGCACACACAGTGTTTCCCCATGGAAAGCACTGTGAGGAAGAATCTCTGCCAGGGATGCATGGCACTCTCCCATCGAAGCCCTCCATGCAGCAAGCTGTCATGGACTCGAGTGCAGGCCTTGGTGGCTGGAGAGACTGCAGCTCCTCTGGAGGCTCTGGGGCAATTGGCACACCCCTCCAAGGAAATGAGGCTTGTGGGATGAGCACTTTGCAAAGAATTGCAAGCAGCCTGCTCCTTTTGATGAGACACATGTGTGGGGAGAGAGACTTGACAGCAGAGAAGAAGCAAGAGGGCAATGAGGGATTGGATTTGCATGCAGCTTGGAGGCTCCATATCTCCTGCTTCGCAAGCAGGGAGTGCCAGGTCTGCCCATCATGCTCCATTACCAGCTGGGCACCCAGTTTCAGGATCTGCCCTTTCCCAGCCATGAAACCACACCCAGGCTGCACCCTGAGCCCTGCCAAGGGGGACCCTTGCCCGCCAGGTGGGCTGAATTGCATGACTGTGTCAGGGGAGAGAAGGCCCTAGGAGGCCTTCAGGGAACTGCCTCAACATAGCCCCGCTCAGGAAAGGCACTCCTCTTTCTGTGACCGGATGCACAATGGAGTATCTGCTTGAGGCAAAGAAGCTCAGCTAGGCGATCCCTGGCTGAAGGCAAAGCAGAGAGTTTTTCGGTGGAGCGCTGGCACCATCTGCCGGCCGACAAGCATGGAAGGAGAATCCTCACTCCAAATGAGGTCCTGAGGAGCTTTCCAAGCAGCAGGCAGGCTGCCTCCAGAAGCTTAGGGAGTCCTGCTTCGGACTATCCTCCGGCAACAGAGTGGGTGCCAAGGGCATGTGGGTTGGAGGGTGCTCGGAAGCTGCAGGGGAGGTTTTCAGCATCCAGTGCTCTCCGATGGAACACACTGCAGGCGCGAGCATCCATGAACTCCTGCAAGGCTTTGGAGTGGGAAAGCTGTGCTTAGCAGAGGGCTCCCTGCCAAATGCTGCAGGCCTATGTGGATGGCGAAGCTGCAGCTGTCTTGCAGTCTGCTTGTCCAGAGGTGCGTGTGCCCTGGTCCAGAGTGCTGTAGGAGGAGCTCCTAGCAACGGGAGAGCAAGCACCTTTTTTCCTTGGCATAGAATGGCCTGTGCACACAGAGGCCTGTCAGCAGTGAAGACAACGCAGGCAGCAAGAGGGGTGGCAGGCAGCTAAGTGGCGGCAGGCGTCCTGCTTGAAAGTGGGGTCATGACTGTTTTGTCCTCAGGCCCCAGTGTCCACGTGCACACACTGTCTCTGGACCTGCAGCTTCCGAGCAGTGCAAGAGAAACACAAGCAACACCCTGGGGCCTTCTCGAATGAACGGTGCTCCATCGAGGTCCTGCTGGCTGGCAGTGGCCTAGGCCAGCAAAGGCCCTAGGGAGGCCAGGCTGAGGCTGGGATGGTTCCTGACCTAGCAGTGCCCAGGGCAAGCCTGGGACTGGAGGCCAGGCTGCAGGCTCATTCCAGCTTGGGCCTGGTGCAGAGAGCCTTCAGCTAAGACTTCCATGGGGAATGGTATGCGTAGTGATTTTTGCCTGCAATCCTCGTTCCTAACTCTCGCCAAACAGCCTGTTAGCCCACACTTGCTAGACGTGTGTTCCTGAGGCAGTTGGACAATAGGGCAAGTGGAGGCTCACCCAGCATGGGACGCCTGCCTTGCACATTGCTCTGGGTGCAAAGAGGATTCCCTGCACCTCTGGCACTGGGGAGAGCATTTCTGCACACAGGAGACACTTGGCAAACACAGTTTCTCCCCTCGGAAAGTACTGTGAGAAAGAGTCGCCATCCCGGATGCATGGCACTCTCCCTTCGAAGCCCTCCATGCAGCAGGCTTTCATGGACTCGGCTGCAGGCTTTGGTAGCTGGAGACACTGCAGCTCCTCTGGAGGCTCAGGGGCAATTGGCACACCCCTCCAAGGAAATGAGGCTAGTGTGATGAGCTCTTTCCAAAGAATGGCAAGCAGCCTGCTCCTGTCAATGAGACACACGTGTGGGGAGAGATGCTTGGCAGCAGAGAAGAAGCAAGAGGGCAGCCAGGGAGGGATTTGCACACAGCTTGAAGTCCCCAGACCTCCTGATTCGAAACCAGGGAATGCCAGCTCTGCCTGTCAGGCCCCATTCCCTAGTGGGCACCCAGATTCAGGATCTGCCCTTTCCCAGCTATGAAACCACACCCAGGCTGCACCCTGAGCCCTGCCAAGTTGGAACTTTGCTCGCCAGGTGGGCTGAATGGCATGACTGTGTCAGGGGAAAGAAGGACCTAGGAGGCCTTCCGGGAACTGCCACGACATAGCAGTGCTCAGGAAAAGGCAGTCTCCTTTCTGTAGGCCGGATGCACACTGGAGTTTCCGCTTGAGGCAAGGAAGCTCAGCTAGGTGATCCCTGGCTGAAGGCAAAGCAGAGAGTTTTTCAGTGGAGCGCTGGCCCCATCTGCTGGCCGACAAGCATGGGAGGAGAAACCTCGCTGCAAATGAGTTCCTGAAGTGCTTTCCAAGCAGGAGGCAGCATGGCTGCAATAGTTTAGAAAGTCCTGCTTAGGACTACCCTCTGGCAACAGGGTGGGTGCCAAGGGCATGTGGGTTGGAGGGTGCTCAGAAGTCGCAGGGGAGGCTTTGGGCACCCGGTGCTCTCTGATGGAAAACACTGCAGGCCCGAGCATCCATGAATTCCTGCAAGGCTTTGGAGTGGGAAAGCTGTGCTTAGCAGAAGGCTCCCTGCCAAGTGCTGCAGGCCTTTGTGGATGCTGAAGCAGCAGCTGCCTTGCAGGCTGCTGGTCCAGGGGCGTGTGTGCCCAGGTCCAGAGTGCTGTAGGAGGAGCTCCTAGCAAGGGGCGAGCAAGCACCTTGTTTCCTTGGCATAGACTGGCCTGTGCACCCTGAGGCCTGCAGACGTGCAGACAGCGCAGGCAGCAAGGGCTTGTGGCAGGCAGATAAGGGGCAGCAGGCGTCTCACTTGAAAGTGGGCTCATGACTCTCTTGTTCTCCGGCCCCTGTGGCCGTGTGCAAGCACAGCCTCTGGACCTGCAGCTTCTGAGCAGTGCAAGAGACACACAGGAAACACCCAGGTGCCTTCTCTAGTGAACGGTGTTCCATCAAGGTCCTGCTTGCTGGCAGGGGCCTAGGCCAGCACAGGTCCTAGGGAGGCCAGGCTGAGGCTGGGATGGGTCCCGACCTAGCAGTGCTCAGGGCAAGCCTGGGACTGGAGGCCAGGCTGCAGGCTCATTCCAGCTTGGGCCTGGAGCAGAAAGCCTTCAGCTAGGACTTCCATGGGGTATAGTCAGCACAGTGGTTTTTGCCTGAAATCCATGTTCCTCACTCAGAGCCCCCTGCCTTTCAGCACACACTCCCTAGAAGTGTGTTCCTGAGGCAGTTCGACAGTTGGGGAAGTGGAGGCTCTCCCAGCATTGGAGGTCTGCCTAGAACCTTGCTCTGGCTGCAAAGAGGATTCCCTGCACCTCTGGCGCTGGGGTGAGATTTTCTGCACACAGGAGACACTTGGCACACACAGTGTTTCCCCATGGAAAGCACTGTGAGGAAGAATCTCTGCCAGGGATGCATGGCACTCTCCCATCGAAGCCCTCCATGCAGCAAGCTGTCATGGACTCGAGTGCAGGCCTTGGTGGCTGGAGAGACTGCAGCTCCTCTGGAGGCTCTGGGGCAATTGGCACACCCCTCCAAGGAAATGAGGCTTGTGGGATGAGCACTTTGCAAAGAATTGCAAGCAGCCTGCTCCTTTTGATGAGACACATGTGTGGGGAGAGAGACTTGACAGCAGAGAAGAAGCAAGAGGGCAATGAGGGATTGGATTTGCATGCAGCTTGGAGGCTCCATATCTCCTGCTTCGCAAGCAGGGAGTGCCAGGTCTGCCCATCATGCTCCATTACCAGCTGGGCACCCAGTTTCAGGATCTGCCCTTTCCCAGCCATGAAACCACACCCAGGCTGCACCCTGAGCCCTGCCAAGGGGGACCCTTGCCCGCCAGGTGGGCTGAATTGCATGACTGTGTCAGGGGAGAGAAGGCCCTAGGAGGCCTTCAGGGAACTGCCTCAACATAGCCCCGCTCAGGAAAGGCACTCCTCTTTCTGTGACCGGATGCACAATAGAGTATCTGCTGTAGGCAAAGAAGCTCAGCTAGGCGATCCCTGGCTGAAGGCAAAGCAGAGAGTTTTTCGGTGGAGCGCTGGCACCATCTGCCGGCCGACAAGCATGGAAGGAGAATCCTCACTCCAAATGAGTTCCTGAGGAGCTTTCCAAGCAGCACGCAGGCTGCCTCCAGAAGCTTAGAGAGTCCTGCTTCGGACTATCCTCCGGCAACAGAGTGGGTGCCAAGGGCATGTGGGTTGGAGGGTGCTCGGAAGCTGCAGGGGAGGTTTTCAGCATCCAGTGCTCTCCGATGGAACACACTGCAGGCGCGAGCATCCATGAACTCCTGCAAGGCTTTGGAGTGGGAAAGCTGTGCTTAGCAGAGGGCTCCCTGCCAAATGCTGCAGGTCTATGTGGATGGCGAAGCTGCAGCTGTCTTGCAGTCTGCTTGTCCAGAGGTGCGTGTGCCCTGGTCCAGAGTGCTGTAGGAGGAGCTCCTAGCAACGGGAGAGCAAGCACCTTTTTTCCTTGGCATAGAATGGCCTGTGCACACAGAGGCCTGTCAGCAGTGAAGACAACGCAGGCAGCAAGAGGGGTGGCAGGCAGCTAAGTGGCGGCAGGCGTCCTGCTTGAAAGTGGGGTCATGACTGTTTTGTCCTCAGGCCCCAGTGTCCACGTGCACACACTGTCTCTGGACCTGCAGCTTCCGAGCAGTGCAAGAGAAACACAAGCAACACCCTGGGGCCTTCTCGAATGAACGGTGCTCCATCGAGGTCCTGCTGGCTGGCAGTGGCCTAGGCCAGCAAAGGCCCTAGGGAGGCCAGGCTGAGGCTGGGATGGTTCCTGACCTAGCAGTGCCCAGGGCAAGCCTGGGACTGGAGGCCAGGCTGCAGGCTCATTCCAGCTTGGGCCTGGTGCAGAGAGCCTTCAGCTAAGACTTCCATGGGGAATGGTATGCGTAGTGATTTTTGCCTGCAATCCTCGTTCCTAACTCTCGCCAAACAGCCTGTTAGCCCACACTTGCTAGACGTGTGTTCCTGAGGCAGTTGGACAATAGGGCAAGTGGAGGCTCACCCAGCATGGGACGCCTGCCTTGCACATTGCTCTGGGTGCAAAGAGGATTCCCTGCACCTCTGGCACTGGGGAGAGCATTTCTGCACACAGGAGACACTTGGCAAACACAGTTTCTCCCCTCGGAAAGTACTGTGAGAAAGAGTCGCCATCCCGGATGCATGGCACTCTCCCTTCGAAGCCCTCCATGCAGCAGGCTTTCATGGACTCGGCTGCAGGCTTTGGTAGCTGGAGACACTGCAGCTCCTCTGGAGGCTCAGGGGCAATTGGCACACCCCTCCAAGGAAATGAGGCTAGTGTGATGAGCTCTTTCCAAAGAATGGCAAGCAGCCTGCTCCTGTCAATGAGACACACGTGTGGGGAGAGATGCTTGGCAGCAGAGAAGAAGCAAGAGGGCAGCCAGGGAGGGATTTGCACACAGCTTGAAGTCCCCAGACCTCCTGATTCGAAACCAGGGAATGCCAGCTCTGCCTGTCAGGCCCCATTCCCTAGTGGGCACCCAGATTCAGGATCTGCCCTTTCCCAGCTATGAAACCACACCCAGGCTGCACCCTGAGCCCTGCCAAGTTGGAACTTTGCTCGCCAGGTGGGCTGAATGGCATGACTGTGTCAGGGGAAAGAAGGACCTAGGAGGCCTTCCGGGAACTGCCACGACATAGCAGTGCTCAGGAAAAGGCAGTCTCCTTTCTGTAGGCCGGATGCACACTGGAGTTTCCGCTTGAGGCAAGGAAGCTCAGCTAGGTGATCCCTGGCTGAAGGCAAAGCAGAGAGTTTTTCAGTGGAGCGCTGGCCCCATCTGCTGGCCGACAAGCATGGGAGGAGAAACCTCGCTGCAAATGAGTTCCTGAAGTGCTTTCCAAGCAGGAGGCAGCATGGCTGCAATAGTTTAGAAAGTCCTGCTTAGGACTACCCTCTGGCAACAGGGTGGGTGCCAAGGGCATGTGGGTTGGAGGGTGCTCAGAAGTCGCAGGGGAGGCTTTGGGCACCCGGTGCTCTCTGATGGAAAACACTGCAGGCCCGAGCATCCATGAATTCCTGCAAGGCTTTGGAGTGGGAAAGCTGTGCTTAGCAGAAGGCTCCCTGCCAAGTGCTGCAGGCCTTTGTGGATGCTGAAGCAGCAGCTGCCTTGCAGGCTGCTGGTCCAGGGGCGTGTGTGCCCAGGTCCAGAGTGCTGTAGGAGGAGCTCCTAGCAAGGGGCGAGCAAGCACCTTGTTTCCTTGGCATAGACTGGCCTGTGCACCCTGAGGCCTGCAGACGTGCAGACAGCGCAGGCAGCAAGGGCTTGTGGCAGGCAGATAAGGGGCAGCAGGCGTCTCACTTGAAAGTGGGCTCATGACTCTCTTGTTCTCCGGCCCCTGTGGCCGTGTGCAAGCACAGCCTCTGGACCTGCAGCTTCTGAGCAGTGCAAGAGACACACAGGAAACACCCAGGTGCCTTCTCTAGTGAACGGTGTTCCATCAAGGTCCTGCTTGCTGGCAGGGGCCTAGGCCAGCACAGGTCCTAGGGAGGCCAGGCTGAGGCTGGGATGGGTCCCGACCTAGCAGTGCTCAGGGCAAGCCTGGGACTGGAGGCCAGGCTGCAGGCTCATTCCAGCTTGGGCCTGGAGCAGAAAGCCTTCAGCTAGGACTTCCATGGGGTATAGTCAGCACAGTGGTTTTTGCCTGAAATCCATGTTCCTCACTCAGAGCCCCCTGCCTTTCAGCACACACTCCCTAGAAGTGTGTTCCTGAGGCAGTTCGACAGTTGGGGAAGTGGAGGCTCTCCCAGCATTGGAGGTCTGCCTAGAACCTTGCTCTGGCTGCAAAGAGGATTCCCTGCACCTCTGGCGCTGGGGTGAGATTTTCTGCACACAGGAGACACTTGGCACACACAGTGTTTCCCCATGGAAAGCACTGTGAGGAAGAATCTCTGCCAGGGATGCATGGCACTCTCCCATCGAAGCCCTCCATGCAGCAAGCTGTCATGGACTCGAGTGCAGGCCTTGGTGGCTGGAGAGACTGCAGCTCCTCTGGAGGCTCTGGGGCAATTGGCACACCCCTCCAAGGAAATGAGGCTTGTGGGATGAGCACTTTGCAAAGAATTGCAAGCAGCCTGCTCCTTTTGATGAGACACATGTGTGGGGAGAGAGACTTGACAGCAGAGAAGAAGCAAGAGGGCAATGAGGGATTGGATTTGCATGCAGCTTGGAGGCTCCATATCTCCTGCTTCGCAAGCATGGAGTGCCAGGTCTGCCCATCATGCTCCATTACCAGCTGGGCACCCAGTTTCAGGATCTGCCCTTTCCCAGCCATGAAACCACACCCAGGCTGCACCCTGAGCCCTGCCAAGGGGGACCCTTGCCCGCCAGGTGGGCTGAATTGCATGACTGTGTCAGGGGAGAGAAGGCCCTAGGAGGCCTTCAGGGAACTGCCTCAACATAGCCCCGCTCAGGAAAGGCACTCCTCTTTCTGTGACCGGATGCACAATAGAGTATCTGCTGTAGGCAAAGAAGCTCAGCTAGGCGATCCCTGGCTGAAGGCAAAGCAGAGAGTTTTTCGGTGGAGCGCTGGCACCATCTGCCGGCCGACAAGCATGGAAGGAGAATCCTCACTCCAAATGAGTTCCTGAGGAGCTTTCCAAGCAGCACGCAGGCTGCCTCCAGAAGCTTAGAGAGTCCTGCTTCGGACTATCCTCCGGCAACAGAGTGGGTGCCAAGGGCATGTGGGTTGGAGGGTGCTCGGAAGCTGCAGGGGAGGTTTTCAGCATCCAGTGCTCTCCGATGGAACACACTGCAGGCGCGAGCATCCATGAACTCCTGCAAGGCTTTGGAGTGGGAAAGCTGTGCTTAGCAGAGGGCTCCCTGCCAAATGCTGCAGGTCTATGTGGATGGCGAAGCTGCAGCTGTCTTGCAGTCTGCTTGTCCAGAGGTGCGTGTGCCCTGGTCCAGAGTGCTGTAGGAGGAGCTCCTAGCAACGGGAGAGCAAGCACCTTGTTTCCTAGGCATAGAATGGCCTGTGCACACAGAGGCCTGTCAGCAGTGAAGACAACGCAGGCAGCAAGAGGGGTGGCAGGCAGCTAAGTGGCGGCAGGCGTCCTGCTTGAAAGTGGGGTCATGACTGTTTTGTCCTCAGGCCCCAGTGTCCACGTGCACACACTGCCTCTGGACCTGCAGCTTCCGAGCAGTGCAAGAGAAACACAAGCAACACCCTGGGGCCTTCTCGAATGAACGGTGCTCCATCGAGGTCCTGCTGGCTGGCAGTGGCCTAGGCCAGCAAAGGCCCTAGGGAGGCCAGGCTGAGGCTGGGATGGTTCCTGACCTAGCAGTGCCCAGGGCAAGCCTGGGACTGGAGGCCAGGCTGCAGGCTCATTCCAGCTTGGGCCTGGTGCAGAGAGCCTTCAGCTAAGACTTCCATGGGGAATGGTATGCGTAGTGATTTTTGCCTGCAATCCTCGTTCCTAACTCTCGCCAAACAGCCTGTTAGCCCACACTTGCTAGACGTGTGTTCCTGAGGCAGTTGGACAATAGGGCAAGTGGAGGCTCACCCAGCATGGGACGCCTGCCTTGAACATTGCTCTGGGTGCAAAGAGGATTCCCTGCACCTCTGGCACTGGGGAGAGCATTTCTGCACACAGGAGACACTTGGCAAACACAGTTTTTCCCCTCGGAAAGTACTGTGAGAAAGAGTCGCCATCCCGGATGCATGGCACTCTCCCTTCGAAGCCCTCCATGCAGCAGGCTTTCATGGACTCGGCTGCAGGCTTTGGTAGCTGGAGACACTGCAGCTCCTCTGGAGGCTCAGGGGCAATTGGCACACCCCTCCAAGGAAATGAGGCTAGTGTGATGAGCTCTTTCCAAAGAATGGCAAGCAGTCTGCTCCTTTCGATGAGACACACGTGTGGGGAGAGATGCTTGGCAGCAGAGAAGAAGCAAGAGGGCAGCCAGGGAGGGATTTGCACACAGCTTGAAGTCCCCAGACCTCCTGATTCGAAACCAGGGAATGCCAGCTCTGCCTGTCAGGCCCCATTCCCTAGTGGGCACCCAGATTCAGGATCTGCCCTTTCCCAGCTATGAAACCACACCCAGGCTGCACCCTGAGCCCTGCCAAGTTGGAACTTTGCTCGCCAGGTGGGCTGAATGGCATCACTGTGTCAGGGGAAAGAAGGACCTAGGAGGCCTTCCGGGAACTGCCACGACATAGCAGTGCTCAGGAAAAGGCAGTCTCCTTTCTGTAGGCCGGATGCACACTGGAGTTTCCGCTTGAGGCAAGGAAGCTCAGCTAGGTGATCCCTGGCTGAAGGCAAAGCAGAGAGTTTTTCAGTGGAGCGCTGGCCCCATCTGCTGGCCGACAAGCATGGGAGGAGAAACCTCGCTGCAAATGAGTTCCTGAAGTGCTTTCCAAGCAGGAGGCAGCATGGCTGCAATAGTTTAGAAAGTCCTGCTTAGGACTACCCTCTGGCAACAGGGTGGGTGCCAAGGGCATGTGGGTTGGAGGGTGCTCAGAAGTCACAGGGGAGGCTTTGGGCACCCGGTGCTCTCTGATGGAAAACACTGCAGGCCCGAGCATCCATGAATTCCTGCAAGGCTTTGGAGTGGGAAAGCTGTGCTTAGCAGAAGGCTCCCTGCCAAGTGCTGCAGGCCTTTGTGGATGCTGAAGCAGCAGCTGCCTTGCAGGCTGCTGGTCCAGGGGCGTGTGTGCCCAGGTCCAGAGTGCTGTAGGAGGAGCTCCTAGCAAGGGGCGAGCAAGCACCTTGTTTCCTTGGCATAGACTGGCCTGTGCACCCTGAGGCCTGCCAGACGTGCAGACAGCGCAGGCAGCAAGGGCTTGTGGCAGGCAGATAAGGGGCAGCAGGCGTCTCACTTGAAAGTGGGCTCATGACTCTCTTGTTCTCCGGCCCCTGTGGCCGTGTGCAAGCACAGCCTCTGGACCTGCAGCTTCTGAGCAGTGCAAGAGACACACAGGAAACACCCAGGTGCCTTCTCTAGTGAACGGTGTTCCATCAAGGTCCTGCTTGCTGGCAGGGGCCTAGGCCAGCACAGGTCCTAGGGAGGCCAGGCTGAGGCTGGGATGGGTCCCGACCTAGCAGTGCTCAGGGCAAGCCTGGGACTGGAGGCCAGGCTGCAGGCTCATTCCAGCTTGGGCCTGGTGCAGAAAGCCTTCAGCTAGGACTTCCATGGGGTATAGTCAGCACAGTGGTTTTTGCCTGAAATCCATGTTCCTCACTCGGAGCCCCCTGCCTTTCAGCACACACTCCCTAGAAGTGTGTTCCTGAGGCAGTTGGACAGTTGGGGAAGTGGAGGCTCTCCCAGCATGGGAGGTCTGCCTAGAACCTTGCTCTGGCTGCAAAGAGGATTCCCTGCACCTCTGGCGCTGGGGTGAGATTTTCTGCACACAGGAGACACTTGGCACACACAGTGTTTCCCCATGGAAAGCACTGTGAGGAAGAATCTCTGCCAGGGATGCATGGCACTCTCCCATCGAAACCCTCCATGCAGCAAGCTGTCATGGACTCAAGTGCAGGCCTTGGTGGCTGGAGAGACTGCAGCTCCTCTGGAGGCTCCGGGGCAATTGGCACACCCCTCCAAGGAAATGAGGCTTGTGGGATGAGCACTTTGCAAAGAATTGCAAGCAGCCTGCTCCTTTTGATGAGACACATGTGTGGGGAGAGAGACTTGACAGCAGAGAAGAAGCAAGAGGGCAATGAGGGATTGGATTTGCATGCAGCTTGGAGGCTCCATATCTCCTGCTTCGCAAGCATGGAGTGCCAGGTCTGCCCATCATGCTCCATTACCAGCTGGGCACCCAGTTTCAGGATCTGCCCTTTCCCAGCCATGAAACCACACCCAGGCTGCACCCTGAGCCCTGCCAAGGGGGACCCTTGCTCGCCAGGTGGGCTGCATTGCATGACTGTGTCAGGGGAGAGAAGGCCCTAGGAGGCCTTCAGGGAACTGCCTCAACATAGCCCCGCTCAGGAAAGGCACTCCTCTTTCTGTGACCGGATGCACAATGGAGTATCTGCTTGAGGCAAAGAAGCTCAGCTAGGCGATCCCTGGCTGAAGGCAAAACAGAGAGTTTTTCGGTGGAGCGCTGGCACCATCTGCCGGCCGACAAGCATGGAAGGAGAATCCTCACTCCAAATGAGGTCCTGAGGAGCTTTCCAAGCAGCAGGCAGGCTGCCTCCAGAAGCTTAGAGAGTCCTGCTTCGGACTATCCTCCGGCAACAGAGTGGGTGCCAAGGGCATGTGGGTTGGAGGGTGCTCGGAAGCTGCAGGGGAGGTTTTCAGCATCCAGTGCTCTCCGATGGAACACACTGCAGGCGCGAGCATCCATGAACTCCTGCAAGGCTTTGGAGTGGGAAAGCTGTGCTTAGCAGAGGGCTCCCTGCCAAATGCTGCAGGTCTATGTGGATGGCGAAGCTGCAGCTGTCTTGCAGTCTGCTTGTCCAGAGGTGCGTGTGCCCTGGTCCAGAGTGCTGTAGGAGGAGCTCCTAGCAACGGGAGAGCAAGCACCTTGTTTCCTTGGCATAGAATGGCCTGTGCACACAGAGGCCTGTCAGCAGTGAAGACAACGCAGGCAGCAAGAGGGGTGGCAGGCAGCTAAGTGGCGGCAGGCATCCTGCTTGAAAGTGGGGTCATGACTGTTTTGTCCTCAGGCCCCAGTGTCCACGTGCACACAGTGCCTCTGGACCTGCAGCTTCCGAGCAGTGCAAGAGAAACACAAGCAACACCCTGGGGCCTTCTCGAATGAACGGTGCTCCATCGAGGTCCTGCTGGCTGGCAGTGGCCTAGGCCAGCAAAGGCCCTAGGGAGGCCAGGCTGAGGCTGGGATGGTTCCTGACCTAGCAGTGCCCAGGGCAAGCCTGGGACTGGAGGCCAGGCTGCAGGCTCATTCCAGCTTGGGCCTGGTGCAGAGAGCCTTCAGCTAAGACTTCCATGGGGAATGGTATGCGTAGTGATTTTTGCCTGCAATCCTCGTTCCTAACTCTCGCCAAACAGCCTGTTAGCCCACACTTGCTAGAAGTGTGTTCCTGAGGCAGTTGGACAATAGGGCAAGTGGAGGCTCACCCAGCATGGGACGCCTGCCTTGAACATTGCTCTGGGTGCAAAGAGGATTCCCTGCACCTCTGGCACTGGGGAGAGCATTTCTGCACACAGGAGACACTTGGCAAACACAGTTTTTCCCCTCGGAAAGTACTGTGAGAAAGAGTCGCCATCCCGGATGCATGGCACTCTCCCTTCGAAGCCCTCCATGCAGCAGGCTTTCATGGACTCGGCTGCAGGCTTTGGTAGCTGGAGACACTGCAGCTCCTCTGGAGGCTCAGGGGCAATTGGCACACCCCTCCAAGGAAATGAGGCTAGTGTGATGAGCTCTTTCCAAAGAATGGCAAACAGCCTGCTCCTTTTGATGAGACACACGTGTGGGGAAATATGCTTGGCAGCAGAGAAGAAGCAAGAGGGCAGCCAGGGAGGGATTTGCACACAGCTTGAAGTCCCCAGATCTCCTGATTCGAAACCAGGGAATGCCAGCTCTGCCTGTCAGGCCCCATTCCCTAGTGGGCACCCAGATTCAGGATCTGCCCTTTCCCAGCTATGAAACCACACCCAGGCTGCACCCTGGGCCCTGCCAAGTTGGAACTTTGCTCGCCACGTGGGCTGAATGGCAAGACTGTGTCAGGGGAAAGAAGGACCTAGGAGGCCTTCCGGGAGCTGCCACGACATAGCAGTGCTCAGGAAAAGGCAGTCTCCTTTCTGTAGGCCGGATGCACACTGGAGTTTCCGCTTGAGGCAAGGAAGCTCAGCTAGGTGATCCCTGGCTGAAGGCAAAGCAGAGAGTTTTTCAGTGGAGCGCTGGCCCCATCTGCTGGCCGACAAGCATGGGAGGAGAAACCTCACTGCAAATGAGTTCCTGAAGTGCTTTCCAAGCAGGAGGCAGCATGGCTGCAATAGTTTAGAAAGTCCTGCTTAGGACTACCCTCTGGCAAGAGGGTGGGTGCCAAAGGCATGTGGGTTGGAGGGTGCTCAGAAGTCGCAGGGGAGGCTTTGGGCACCCGGTGCTCTCTGATGGAAAACACTGTAGGCCCGAGCATCCATGAATTCCTGCAAGGCTTTGGAGTGGGAAAGCTGTGCTTAGCAGAAGGCTCCCTGCCAAGTGCTGCAGGCCTTTGTGGATGCTGAAGCAGCAGCTGCCTTGCAGGCTGCTGGTCCAGGGGCGTGTGTGCCCAGGTCCAGAGTGCTGTAGGAGGAGCTCCTAGCAAGGGGCGAGCAAGCACCTTGTTTCCTTGGCATAGACTGGCCTGTGCACCCTGAGGCCTGCCAGACGTGCAGACAGTGCAGGCAGCAAGGGCTTGTGGCAGGCAGATAAGGGGCAGCAGGCGTCTCACTTGAAAGTGGGCTCATGACTCTCTTGTTCTCCGGCCCCTGTGGCCGTGTGCAAGCACAGCCTCTGGACCTGCAGCTTCTGAGCAGTGCAAGAGACACACAGGAAACACCCAGGTGCCTTCTCTAGTGAACGGTGTTCCATCAAGGTCCTGCTTGCTGGCAGGGGCCTAGGCCAGCACAGGTCCTAGGGAGGCCAGGCTGAGGCTGGGATGGGTCCCGACCTAGCAGTGCTCAGGGCAAGCCTGGGACTGGAGGCCAGGCTGCAGGCTCATTCCAGCTTGGGCCTGGTGCAGAAAGCCTTCAGCTAGGACTTCCATGGGGTATAGTCAGCACAGTGGTTTTTGCCTGAAATCCATGTTCCTCACTCGGAGCCCCCTGCCTTTCAGCACACACTCCCTAGAAGTGTGTTCCTGAGGCAGTTGGACAGTTGGGGAAGTGGAGGCTCTCCCAGCATGGGAGGTCTGCCTAGAACCTTGCTCTGGCTGCAAAGAGGATTCCCTGCACCTCTGGCGCTGGGGTGAGATTTTCTGCACACAGGAGACACTTGGCACACACAGTGTTTCCCCATGGAAAGCACTGTGAGGAAGAATCTCTGCCAGGGATGCATGGCACTCTCCCATCGAAACCCTCCATGCAGCAAGCTGTCATGGACTCAAGTGCAGGCCTTGGTGGCTGGAGAGACTGCAGCTCCTCTGGAGGCTCCGGGGCAATTGGCACACCCCTCCAAGGAAATGAGGCTTGTGGGATGAGCACTTTGCAAAGAATTGCAAGCAGCCTGCTCCTTTTGATGAGACACATGTGTGGGGAGAGAGACTTGACAGCAGAGAAGAAGCAAGAGGGCAATGAGGGATTGGATTTGCATGCAGCTTGGAGGCTCCATATCTCCTGCTTCGCAAGCATGGAGTGCCAGGTCTGCCCATCATGCTCCATTACCAGCTGGGCACCCAGTTTCAGGATCTGCCCTTTCCCAGCCATGAAACCACACCCAGGCTGCACCCTGAGCCCTGCCAAGGGGGACCCTTGCTCGCCAGGTGGGCTGAATTGCATGACTGTGTCAGGGGAGAGAAGGCCCTAGGAGGCCTTCAGGGAACTGCCTCAACATAGCCCCGCTCAGGAAAGGCACTCCTCTTTCTGTGACCGGATGCACAATGGAGTATCTGCTTGAGGCAAAGAAGCTCAGCTAGGCGATCCCTGGCTGAAGGCAAAACAGAGAGTTTTTCGGTGGAGCGCTGGCACCATCTGCCGGCCGACAAGCATGGAAGGAGAATCCTCACTCCAAATGAGGTCCTGAGGAGCTTTCCAAGCAGCAGGCAGGCTGCCTCCAGAAGCTTAGAGAGTCCTGCTTCGGACTATCCTCCGGCAACAGAGTGGGTGCCAAGGGCATGTGGGTTGGAGGGTGCTCGGAAGCTGCAGGGGAGGTTTTCAGCATCCAGTGCTCTCCGATGGAACACACTGCAGGCGCGAGCATCCATGAACTCCTGCAAGGCTTTGGAGTGGGAAAGCTGTGCTTAGCAGAGGGCTCCCTGCCAAATGCTGCAGGTCTATGTGGATGGCGAAGCTGCAGCTGTCTTGCAGTCTGCTTGTCCAGAGGTGCGTGTGCCCTGGTCCAGAGTGCTGTAGGAGGAGCTCCTAGCAACGGGAGAGCAAGCACCTTGTTTCCTTGGCATAGAATGGCCTGTGCACACAGAGGCCTGTCAGCAGTGAAGACAACGCAGGCAGCAAGAGGGGTGGCAGGCAGCTAAGTGGCGGCAGGCATCCTGCTTGAAAGTGGGGTCATGACTGTTTTGTCCTCAGGCCCCAGTGTCCACGTGCACACACTGCCTCTGGACCTGCAGCTTCCGAGCAGTGCAAGAGAAACACAAGCAACACCCTGGGGCCTTCTCGAATGAACGGTGCTCCATCGAGGTCCTGCTGGCTGGCAGTGGCCTAGGCCAGCAAAGGCCCTAGGGAGGCCAGGCTGAGGCTGGGATGGTTCCTGACCTAGCAGTGCCCAGGGCAAGCCTGGGACTGGAGGCCAGGCTGCAGGCTCATTCCAGCTTGGGCCTGGTGCAGAGAGCCTTCAGCTAAGACTTCCATGGGGAATGGTATGCGTAGTGATTTTTGCCTGCAATCCTCGTTCCTAACTCTCGCCAAACAGCCTGTTAGCCCACACTTGCTAGAAGTGTGTTCCTGAGGCAGTTGGACAATAGGGCAAGTGGAGGCTCACCCAGCATGGGACGCCTGCCTTGAACATTGCTCTGGGTGCAAAGAGGATTCCCTGCACCTCTGGCACTGGGGAGAGCATTTCTGCACACAGGAGACACTTGGCAAACACAGTTTTTCCCCTCGGAAAGTACTGTGAGAAAGAGTCGCCATCCCGGATGCATGGCACTCTCCCTTCGAAGCCCTCCATGCAGCAGGCTTTCATGGACTCGGCTGCAGGCTTTGGTAGCTGGAGACACTGCAGCTCCTCTGGAGGCTCAGGGGCAATTGGCACACCCCTCCAAGGAAGTGAGGCTAGTGTGATGAGCTCTTTCCAAAGAATGGCAAACAGCCTGCTCCTTTCGATGAGACACACGTGTGGGGAAATATGCTTGGCAGCAGAGAAGAAGCAAGAGGGCAGCCAGGGAGGGATTTGCACACAGCTTGAAGTCCCCAGATCTCCTGATTCGAAACCAGGGAATGCCAGCTCTGCCTGTCAGGCCCCATTCCCTAGTGGGCACCCAGATTCAGGATCTGCCCTTTCCCAGCTATGAAACCACACCCAGGCTGCACCCTGGGCCCTGCCAAGTTGGAACTTTGCTCGCCACGTGGGCTGAATGGCAAGACTGTGTCAGGGGAAAGAAGGACCTAGGAGGCCTTCCGGGAGCTGCCACGACATAGCAGTGCTCAGGAAAAGGCAGTCTCCTTTCTGTAGGCCGGATGCACACTGGAGTTTCCGCTTGAGGCAAGGAAGCTCAGCTAGGTGATCCCTGGCTGAAGGCAAAGCAGAGAGTTTTTCAGTGGAGCGCTGGCCCCATCTGCTGGCCGACAAGCATGGGAGGAGAAACCTCACTGCAAATGAGTTCCTGAAGTGCTTTCCAAGCAGGAGGCAGCATGGCTGCAATAGTTTAGAAAGTCCTGCTTAGGACTACCCTCTGGCAAGAGGGTGGGTGCCAAAGGCATGTGGGTTGGAGGGTGCTCAGAAGTCGCAGGGGAGGCTTTGGGCACCCGGTGCTCTCTGATGGAAAACACTGCAGGCCCGAGCATCCATGAATTCCTGCAAGGCTTTGGAGTGGGAAAGCTGTGCTTAGCAGAAGGCTCCCTGCCAAGTGCTGCAGGCCTTTGTGGATGCTGAAGCAGCAGCTGCCTTGCAGGCTGCTGGTCCAGGGGCGTGTGTGCCCAGGTCCAGAGTGCTGTAGGAGGAGCTCCTAGCAAGGGGCGAGCAAGCACCTTGTTTCCTTGGCATAGACTGGCCTGTGCACCCTGAGGCCTGCCAGACGTGCAGACAGCGCAGGCAGCAAGGGCTTGTGGCAGGCAGATAAGGGGCAGCAGGCGTCTCACTTGAAAGTGGGCTCATGACTCTCTTGTTCTCCGGCCCCTGTGGCCGTGTGCAAGCACAGCCTCTGGACCTGCAGCTTCTGAGCAGTGCAAGAGACACACAGGAAACACCCAGGTGCCTTCTCTAGTGAACGGTGTTCCATCAAGGTCCTGCTTGCTGGCAGGGGCCTAGGCCAGCACAGGTCCTAGGGAGGCCAGGCTGAGGCTGGGATGGGTCCCGACCTAGCAGTGCTCAGGGCAAGCCTGGGACTGGAGGCCAGGCTGCAGGCTCATTCCAGCTTGGGCCTGGTGCAGAAAGCCTTCAGCTAGGACTTCCATGGGGTATAGTCAGCACAGTGGTTTTTGCCTGAAATCCATGTTCCTCACTCGGAGCCCCCTGCCTTTCAGCACACACTCCCTAGAAGTGTGTTCCTGAGGCAGTTGGACAGTTGGGGAAGTGGAGGCTCTCCCAGCATGGGAGGTCTGCCTAGAACCTTGCTCTGGCTGCAAAGAGGATTCCCTGCACCTCTGGCGCTGGGGTGAGATTTTCTGCACACAGGAGACACTTGGCACACACAGTGTTTCCCCATGGAAAGCACTGTGAGGAAGAATCTCTGCCAGGGATGCATGGCACTCTCCCATCGAAACCCTCCATGCAGCAAGCTGTCATGGACTCAAGTGCAGGCCTTGGTGGCTGGAGAGACTGCAGCTCCTCTGGAGGCTCCGGGGCAATTGGCACACCCCTCCAAGGAAATGAGGCTTGTGGGATGAGCACTTTGCAAAGAATTGCAAGCAGCCTGCTCCTTTTGATGAGACACATGTGTGGGGAGAGAGACTTGACAGCAGAGAAGAAGCAAGAGGGCAATGAGGGATTGGATTTGCATGCAGCTTGGAGGCTCCATATCTCCTGCTTCGCAAGCATGGAGTGCCAGGTCTGCCCATCATGCTCCATTACCAGCTGGGCACCCAGTTTCAGGATCTGCCCTTTCCCAGCCATGAAACCACACCCAGGCTGCACCCTGAGCCCTGCCAAGGGGGACCCTTGCTCGCCAGGTGGGCTGAATTGCATGACTGTGTCAGGGGAGAGAAGGCCCTAGGAGGCCTTCAGGGAACTGCCTCAACATAGCCCCGCTCAGGAAAGGCACTCCTCTTTCTGTGACCGGATGCACAATGGAGTATCTGCTTGAGGCAAAGAAGCTCAGCTAGGCGATCCCTGGCTGAAGGCAAAGCAGAGAGATTTTCGGTGGAGCGCTGGCACCATCTGCCGGCCAACAAGCATGGAAGGAGAATCCTCGCTCCAAATGAGTTCCTGAGGAGCTTTCCAAGCAGCAGGCAGGCTGCCTCCAGAAGTTTAGAGAGTCCTGCTTCGGACTATCCTCCGGCAACAGAGTGGGTGCCAAGGGCATGTGGGTTGGAGGGTGCTCGGAAGCTGCAGGGGAGGTTTTCAGCATCCAGTGCTCTCCGATGGAACACACTGCAGGCGCGAGCATCCATGAACTCCTGCAAGGCTTTGGAGTGGGAAAGCTGTGCTTAGCAGAGGGCTCCCTGCCAAATGCTGCAGGCCTATGTGGATGGCGAAGCTGCAGCTGTCTTGCAGTCTGCTTGTCCAGAGGTGCGTGTGCCCTGGTCCAGAGTGCTGTAGGAGGAGCTCCTAGCAACGGGAGAGCAAGCACCTTGTTTCCTTGGCATAGAATGGCCTGTGCACACAGAGGCCTGTCAGCAGTGAACACAAAACAGGCAGCAAGAGGGGTGGCAGGCAGCTAAGTGGCGGCAGGCGTCCTGCTTGAAAGTGGGGTCATGACTGTTTTGTCCTCAGGCCCCAGTGTCCACGTGCACACACTGCCTCTGGACCTGCAGCTTCCGAGCAGTGCAAGAGAAACACAAGCAACACCCTGGGGCCTTCTCGAATGAACGGTGCTCCATCGAGGTCCTGCTGGCTGGCAGTGGCCTAGGCCAGCAAAGGCCCTAGGGAGGCCAGGCTGAGGCTGGGATGGTTCCTGACCTAGCAGTGCCCAGGGCAAGCCTGGGACTGGAGGCCAGGCTGCAGGCTCATTCCAGCTTGGGCCTGGTGCAGAGAGCCTTCAGCTAAGACTTCCATGGGGAATGGTATGCGTAGTGATTTTTGCCTGCAATCCTCGTTCCTAACTCTCGCCAAACAGCCTGTTAGCCCACACTTGCTAGACGTGTGTTCCTGAGGCAGTTGGACAATAGGGCAAGTGGAGGCTCACCCAGCATGGGACGCCTGCCTTGAACATTGCCCTGGGTGCAAAGAGGATTCCCTGCACCTCTGGCACTGGGGAGAGCATTTCTGCACACAGGAGACACTTGGCAAACACAGTTTTTCCCCTCGGAAAGTACTGTGAGAGAGTCGCCATCCCGGATGCATGGCACTCTCCCTTCGAAGCCCTCCATGCAGCAGGCTTTCATGGACTCGGCTGCAGGCTTTGGTAGCTGGAGACACTGCAGCTCCTCTGGAGGCTCAGGGGCAATTGGCACACCCCTCCAAGGAAATGAGGCTAGTGTGATGAGCTCTTTCCAAAGAATGGCAAGCAGCCTGCTCCTTTCAATGAGACACACGTGTGGGGAGAGATGCATGGCAGCAGAGAAGAAGCAAGAGGGCAGCCAGGGAGGGATTTGCACACAGCTTGAAGTCCCCAGACCTCCTGATTCGAAACCAGGGAATGCCAGCTCTGCCTGTCAGGCCCCATTCCCTAGTGGGCACCCAGATTCAGGATCTGCCCTTTCCCAGCTATGAAACCACACCCAGGCTGCACCCTGAGCCCTGCCAAGTTGGAACTTTGCTCGCCAGGTGGGCTGAATGGCATGACTGTGTCAGGGGAAAGAAGGACCTAGGAGGCCTTCCGGGAACTGCCACGACATAGCAGTGCTCAGGAAAAGGCAGTCTCCTTTCTGTAGGCCGGATGCACACTGGAGTTTCCACTTGAGGCAAGGAAGCTCAGCTAGGTGATCCCTGGCTGAAGGCAAAGCAGAGAGTTTTTCAGTGGAGCGCTGGCCCCATCTGCTGGCCGACAAGCATGGGAGGAGAAACCTCGCTGCAAATGAGTTCCTGAAGTGCTTTCCAAGCAGGAGGCAGCATGGCTGCAATAGTTTAGAAAGTCTTGCTTAGGACTACCCTCTGGCAACAGGGTGGGTGCCAAGGGCATGTGGGTTGGAGGGTGCTCAGAAGTCACAGGGGAGGCTTTGGGCACCCGGTGCTCTCTGATGGAAAACACTGCAGGCCCGAGCATCCATGAATTCCTGCAAGGCTTTGGAGTGGGAAAGCTGTGCTTAGCAGAAGGTTCCCTGCCAAGTGCTGCAGGCCTTTGTGGATGCTGAAGCAGCAGCTGCCTTGAGGCTGCTGGTCCAGGGGCGTGTGTGCCCAGGTCCAGAGTGCTGTAGGAGGAGCTCCTAGCAAGGGGCGAGCAAGCACCTTGTTTCCTTGGCATAGACTGGCCTGTGCACCCTGAGGCCTGCAGACGTGCAGACAGCGCAGGCAGCAAGGGCTTGTGGCAGGCAGATAAGGGGCAGCAGGCGTCTCACTTGAAAGTGGGCTCATGACTCTCTTGTTCTCCGGCCCCTGTGGCCATGTGCAAGCACAGCCCCTGGACCTGCAGCTTCTGAGCAGTGCAAGAGACACACAGGAAACACCCAGGTGCCTTCTCTAGTGAACGGTGTTCCATCAAGGTCCTGCTTGCTGGCAGGGGCCTAGGCCAGCACAGGTCCTAGGGAGGCCAGGCTGAGGCTGGGATGGGTCCCGACCTAGCAGTGCTCAGGGCAAGCCTGGGACTGGAGGTCAGGCTGCAGGCTCATTCCAGCTTGGGCCTGGTGCAGAAAGCCTTCAGCTAGGACTTCCATGGGGTATAGTCAGCACAGTGGTTTTTGCCTGAAATCCATGTTCCTCACTCGGAGCCCCCTGCCTTTCAGCACACACTCCCTAGAAGTGTGTTCCTGAGGCAGTTGGACAGTTGGGGAAGTGGAGGCTCTCCCAGCATGGGAGGTCTGCCTAGAACCTTGCTCTGGCTGCAAAGAGGATTCCCTGCACCTCTGGCGCTGGGGTGAGATTTTCTGCACACAGGAGACACTTGGCACACACAGTGTTTCCCCATGGAAAGCACTGTGAGGAAGAATCTCTGCCAGGGATGCATGGCACTCTCCCATCGAAGCCCTCCATGCAGCAAGCTGTCATGGACTCGAGTGCAGGCCTTGGTGGCTGGAGAGACTGCAGCTCCTCTGGAGGCTCCGGGGCAATTGGCACACCCCTCCAAGGAAATGAGGCTTGTGGGATGAGCACTTTGCAAAGAATTGCAAGCAGCCTGCTCCTTTTGATGAGACACATGTGTGGGGAGAGAGACTTGACAGCAGAGAAGAAGCAAGAGGGCAATGAGGGATTGGATTTGCATGCAGCTTGGAGGCTCCATATCTCCTGCTTCGCAAGCAGGGAGTGCCAGGTCTGCCCATCATGCTCCATTACCAGCTGGGCACCCAGTTTCAGGATCTGCCCTTTCCCAGCCATGAAACCACACCCAGGCTGCACCCTGAGCCCTGCCAAGGGGGGCCCTTGCTCGCCAGGTGGGCTGCATTGCATGACTGTGTCAGGGGAGAGAAGGCCCTAGGAGGCCTTCAGGGAACTGCCTCAACATAGCCCCGCTCAGGAAAGGCACTCCTCTTTCTGTGACCGGATGCACAATGGAGTATCTGCTTGAGGCAAAGAAGCTCAGCTAGGCGATCCCTGGCTGAAGGCAAAGCAGAGAGTTTTTCGGTGGAGCGCTGGCACCATCTGCCGGCCAACAAGCATGGAAGGAGAATCCTCGCTCCAAATGAGTTCCTGAGGAGCTTTCCAAGCAGCAGGCAGGCTGCCTCCAGAAGTTTAGAGAGTCCTGCTTCGGACTATCCTCCGGCAACAGAGTGGGTGCCAAGGGCATGTGGGTTGGAGGGTGCTCGGAAGCTGCAGGGGAGGTTTTCAGCATCCAGTGCTCTCCGATGGAACACACTGCAGGCGCGAGCATCCATGAACTCCTGCAAGGCTTTGGAGTGGGAAAGCTGTGCTTAGCAGAGGGCTCCCTGCCAAATGCTGCAGGCCTATGTGGATGGCGAAGCTGCAGCTGTCTTGCAGTCTGCTTGTCCAGAGGTGCGTGTGCCCTGGTCCAGAGTGCTGTAGGAGGAGCTCCTAGCAACGGGAGAGCAAGCACCTTGTTTCCTTGGCATAGAATGGCCTGTGCACACAGAGGCCTGTCAGCAGTGAACACAAAACAGGCAGCAAGAGGGGTGGCAGGCAGCTAAGTGGCGGCAGGCGTCCTGCTTGAAAGTGGGGTCATGACTGTTTTGTCCTCAGGCCCCAGTGTCCACGTGCACACACTGCCTCTGGACCTGCAGCTTCCGAGCAGTGCAAGAGAAACACAAGCAACACCCTGGGGCCTTCTCGAATGAACGGTGCTCCATCGAGGTCCTGCTGGCTGGCAGTGGCCTAGGCCAGCAAAGGCCCTAGGGAGGCCAGGCTGAGGCTGGGATGGTTCCTGACCTAGCAGTGCCCAGGGCAAGCCTGGGACTGGAGGCCAGGCTGCAGGCTCATTCCAGCTTGGGCCTGGTGCAGAGAGCCTTCAGCTAAGACTTCCATGGGGAATGGTATGCGTAGTGATTTTTGCCTGCAATCCTCGTTCCTAACTCTCGCCAAACAGCCTGTTAGCCCACAATTGCTAGACGTGTGTTCCTGAGGCAGTTGGACAATAGGGCAAGTGGAGGCTCACCCAGCATGGGACGCCTGCCTTGAACATTGCCCTGGGTGCAAAGAGGATTCCCTGCACCTCTGGCACTGGGGAGAGCATTTCTGCACACAGGAGACACTTGGCAAACACAGTTTTTCCCCTCGGAAAGTACTGTGAGAGAGTCGCCATCCCGGATGCATGGCACTCTCCCTTCGAAGCCCTCCATGCAGCAGGCTTTCATGGACTCGGCTGCAGGCTTTGGTAGCTGGAGACACTGCAGCTCCTCTGGAGGCTCAGGGGCAATTGGCACACCCCTCCAAGGAAATGAGGCTAGTGTGATGAGCTCTTTCCAAAGAATGGCAAGCAGCCTGCTCCTTTCAATGAGACACACGTGTGGGGAGAGATGCATGGCAGCAGAGAAGAAGCAAGAGGGCAGCCAGGGAGGGATTTGCACACAGCTTGAAGTCCCCAGACCTCCTGATTCGAAACCAGGGAATGCCAGCTCTGCCTGTCAGGCCCCATTCCCTAGTGGGCACCCAGATTCAGGATCTGCCCTTTCCCAGCTATGAAACCACACCCAGGCTGCACCCTGGGCCCTGCCAAGTTGGAACTTTGCTCGCCACGTGGGCTGAATGGCAAGACTGTGTCAGGGGAAAGAAGGACCTAGGAGGCCTTCCGGGAGCTGCCACGACATAGCAGTGCTCAGGAAAAGGCAGTCTCCTTTCTGTAGGCCGGATGCACACTGGAGTTCCGCTTGAGGCAAGGAAGCTCAGCTAGGTGATCCCTGGCTGAAGGCAAAGCAGAGAGTTTTTCAGTGGAGCGCTGGCCCCATCTGCTGGCCGACAAGCATGGGAGGAGAAACCTCACTGCAAATGAGTTCCTGAAGTGCTTTCCAAGCAGGAGGCAGCATGGCTGCAATAGTTTAGAAAGTCCTGCTTAGGACTACCCTCTGGCAAGAGGGTGGGTGCCAAAGGCATGTGGGTTGGAGGGTGCTCAGAAGTCGCAGGGGAGGCTTTGGGCACCCGGTGCTCTCTGATGGAAAACACTGCAGGCCCGAGCATCCATGAATTCCTGCAAGGCTTTGGAGTGGGAAAGCTGTGCTTAGCAGAAGGCTCCCTGCCAAGTGCTGCAGGCCTTTGTGGATGCTGAAGCAGCAGCTGCCTTGCAGGCTGCTGGTCCAGGGGCGTGTGTGCCCAGGTCCAGAGTGCTGTAGGAGGAGCTCCTAGCAAGGGGCGAGCAAGCACCTTGTTTCCTTGGCATAGACTGGCCTGTGCACCCTGAGGCCTGCCAGACGTGCAGACAGCGCAGGCAGCAAGGGCTTGTGGCAGGCAGATAAGGGGCAGCAGGCGTCTCACTTGAAAGTGGGCTCATGACTCTCTTGTTCTCCGGCCCCTGTGGCCGTGTGCAAGCACAGCCTCTGGACCTGCAGCTTCTGAGCAGTGCAAGAGACACACAGGAAACACCCAGGTGCCTTCTCTAGTGAACGGTGTTCCATCAAGGTCCTGCTTGCTGGCAGGGGCCTAGGCCAGCACAGGTCCTAGGGAGGCCAGGCTGAGGCTGGGATGGGTCCCGACCTAGCAGTGCTCAGGGCAAGCCTGGGACTGGAGGCCAGGCTGCAGGCTCATTCCAGCTTGGGCCTGGTGCAGAAAGCCTTCAGCTAGGACTTCCATGGGGTATAGTCAGCACAGTGGTTTTTGCCTGAAATCCATGTTCCTCACTCGGAGCCCCCTGCCTTTCAGCACACACTCCCTAGAAGTGTGTTCCTGAGGCAGTTGGACAGTTGGGGAAGTGGAGGCTCTCCCAGCATGGGAGGTCTGCCTAGAACCTTGCTCTGGCTGCAAAGAGGATTCCCTGCACCTCTGGCGCTGGGGTGAGATTTTCTGCACACAGGAGACACTTGGCACACACAGTGTTTCCCCATGGAAAGCACTGTGAGGAAGAATCTCTGCCAGGGATGCATGGCACTCTCCCATCGAAACCCTCCATGCAGCAAGCTGTCATGGACTCAAGTGCAGGCCTTGGTGGCTGGAGAGACTGCAGCTCCTCTGGAGGCTCCGGGGCAATTGGCACACCCCTCCAAGGAAATGAGGCTTGTGGGATGAGCACTTTGCAAAGAATTGCAAGCAGCCTGCTCCTTTTGATGAGACACATGTGTGGGGAGAGAGACTTGACAGCAGAGAAGAAGCAAGAGGGCAATGAGGGATTGGATTTGCATGCAGCTTGGAGGCTCCATATCTCCTGCTTCGCAAGCATGGAGTGCCAGGTCTGCCCATCATGCTCCATTACCAGCTGGGCACCCAGTTTCAGGATCTGCCCTTTCCCAGCCATGAAACCACACCCAGGCTGCACCCTGAGCCCTGCCAAGGGGGACCCTTGCTCGCCAGGTGGGCTGAATTGCATGACTGAGTCAGGGGAGAGAAGGCCCTAGGAGGCCTTCAGGGAACTGCCTCAACATAGCCCCGCTCAGGAAAGGCACTCCTCTTTCTGTGACCGGATGCACAATGGAGTATCTGCTTGAGGCAAAGAAGCTCAGCTAGGCGATCCCTGGCTGAAGGCAAAACAGAGAGTTTTTCGGTGGAGCGCTGGCACCATCTGCCGGCCGACAAGCATGGAAGGAGAATCCTCACTCCAAATGAGGTCCTGAGGAGCTTTCCAAGCAGCAGGCAGGCTGCCTCCAGAAGCTTAGAGAGTCCTGCTTCGGACTATCCTCCGGCAACAGAGTGGGTGCCAAGGGCATGTGGGTTGGAGGGTGCTCGGAAGCTGCAGGGGAGGTTTTCAGCATCCAGTGCTCTCCGATGGAACACACTGCAGGCGCGAGCATCCATGAACTCCTGCAAGGCTTTGGAGTGGGAAAGCTGTGCTTAGCAGAGGGCTCCCTGCCAAATGCTGCAGGCCTATGTGGATGGCGAAGCTGCAGCTGTCTTGCAGTCTGCTTGTCCAGAGGTGCGTGTGCCCTGGTCCAGAGTGCTTTAGGAGGAGCTCCTAGCAACGGGAGAGCAAGCACCTTGTTTCCTTGGCATAGAATGGCCTGTGCACACAGAGGCCTGTCAGCAGTGAACACAAAACAGGCAGCAAGAGGGGTGGCAGGCAGCTAAGTGGCGGCAGGCGTCCTGCTTGAAAGTGGGGTCATGACTGTTTGGTCCTCAGGCCCCAGTGTCCACGTGCACACACTGCCTCTGGACCTGCAGCTTCCGAGCAGTGCAAGAGAAACACAAGCAACACCCTGGGGCCTTCTCGAATGAACGGTGCTCCATCGAGGTCCTGCTGGCTGGCAGTGGCCTAGGCCAGCAAAGGCCCTAGGGAGGCCAGGCTGAGGCTGGGATGGTTCCTGACCTAGCAGTGCCCAGGGCAAGCCTGGGACTGGAGGCCAGGCTGCAGGCTCATTCCAGCTTGGGCCTGGTGCAGAGAGCCTTCAGCTAAGACTTCCATGGGGAATGGTATGCGTAGTGATTTTTGCCTGCAATCCTCGTTCCTAACTCTCGCCAAACAGCCTGTTAGCCCACACTTGCTAGACGTGTGTTCCTGAGGCAGTTGGACAATAGGGCAAGTGGAGGCTCACCCAGCATGGGACGCCTGCCTTGCACATTGCTCTGGGTGCAAAGAGGATTCCCTGCACCTCTGGCACTGGGGAGAGCATTTCTGCACACAGGAGACACTTGGCAAACACAGTTTTTCCCCTCGGAAAGTACTGTGAGAAAGAGTCGCCATCCCAGATGCATGGCACTCTCCCTTCGAAGCCCTCCATGCAGCAGGCTTTCATGGACTCGGCTGCAGGCTTTGGTAGCTGGAGACACTGCAGCTCCTCTGGAGGCTCAGGGGCAATTGGCACACCCCTCCAAGGAAATGAGGCTAGTGTGATGAGCTCTTTCCAAAGAATGGCAAGCAGCCTGCTCCTTTCAATGAGACACACGTGTGGGGAGAGATGCTTGGCAGCAGAGAAGAAGCAAGAGGGCAGCCAGGGAGGGATTTGCACACAGCTTGAAGTCCCCAGACCTCCTGATTCGAAACCAGGGAATGCCAGCTCTGCCTGTCAGGCCCCATTCCCTAGTGGGCACCCAGATTCAGGATCTGCCCTTTCCCAGCTATGAAACCACACCCAGGCTGCACCCTGAGCCCTGCCAAGTTGGAACTTTGCTCGCCAGGTGGGCTGAATGGCATGACTGTGTCAGGGGAAAGAAGGACCTAGGAGGCCTTCCGGGAACTGCCACGACATAGCAGTGCTCAGGAAAAGGCAGTCTCCTTTCTGTAGGCCGGATGCACACTGGAGTTTCCGCTTGAGGCAAGGAAGCTCAGCTAGGTGATCCCTGGCTGAAGGCAAAGCAGAGAGTTTTTCAGTGGAGCGCTGGCCCCATCTGCTGGCCGACAAGCATGGGAGGAGAAACCTCGCTGCAAATGAGTTCCTGAAGTGCTTTCCAAGCAGGAGGCAGCATGGCTGCAATAGTTTAGAAAGTCCTGCTTAGGACTACCCTCTGGCAACAGGGTGGGTGCCAAGGGCATGTGGGTTGGAGGGTGCTCAGAAGTCGCAGGGGAGGCTTTGGGCACCCGGTGCTCTCTGATGGAAAACACTGCAGGCCCGAGCATCCATGAATTCCTGCAAGGCTTTGGAGTGGGAAAGCTGTGCTTAGCAGAAGGCTCCCTGCCAAGTGCTGCAGGCCTTTGTGGATGCTGAAGCAGCAGCTGCCTTGCAGGCTGCTGGTCCAGGGGCGTGTGTGCCCAGGTCCAGAGTGCTGTAGGAGGAGCTCCTAGCAAGGGGCGAGCAAGCACCTTGTTTCCTTGGCATAGACTGGCCTGTGCACCCTGAGGCCTGCAGACGTGCAGACAGCGCAGGCAGCAAGGGCTTGTGGCAGGCAGATAAGGGGCAGCAGGCGTCTCACTTGAAAGTGGGCTCATGACTCTCTTGTTCTCCGGCCCCTGTGGCCGTGTGCAAGCACAGCCTCTGGACCTGCAGCTTCTGAGCAGTGCAAGAGACACACAGGAAACACCCAGGTGCCTTCTCTAGTGAACGGTGTTCCATCAAGGTCCTGCTTGCTGGCAGGGGCCTAGGCCAGCACAGGTCCTAGGGAGGCCAGGCTGAGGCTGGGATGGGTCCCGACCTAGCAGTGCTCAGGGCAAGCCTGGGACTGGAGGCCAGGCTGCAGGCTCATTCCAGCTTGGGCCTGGAGCAGAAAGCCTTCAGCTAGGACTTCCATGGGGTATAGTCAGCACAGTGGTTTTTGCCTGAAATCCATGTTCCTCACTCAGAGCCCCCTGCCTTTCAGCACACACTCCCTAGAAGTGTGTTCCTGAGGCAGTTCGACAGTTGGGGAAGTGGAGGCTCTCCCAGCATTGGAGGTCTGCCTAGAACCTTGCTCTGGCTGCAAAGAGGATTCCCTGCACCTCTGGCACTGGGGTGAGATTTTCTGCACACAGGAGACACTTGGCACACACAGTGTTTCCCCATGGAAAGCACTGTGAGGAAGAATCTCTGCCAGGGATGCATGGCACTCTCCCATCGAAGCCCTCCATGCAGCAAGCTGTCATGGACTCGAGTGCAGGCCTTGGTGGCTGGAGAGACTGCAGCTCCTCTGGAGGCTCTGGGGCAATTGGCACACCCCTCCAAGGAAATGAGGCTTGTGGGATGAGCACTTTGCAAAGAATTGCAAGCAGCCTGCTCCTTTTGATGAGACACATGTGTGGGGAGAGAGACTTGACAGCAGAGAAGAAGCAAGAGGGCAATGAGGGATTGGATTTGCATGCAGCTTGGAGGCTCCATATCTCCTGCTTCGCAAGCAGGGAGTGCCAGGTCTGCCCATCATGCTCCATTACCAGCTGGGCACCCAGTTTCAGGATCTGCCCTTTCCCAGCCATGAAACCACACCCAGGCTGCACCCTGAGCCCTGCCAAGGGGGACCCTTGCCCGCCAGGTGGGCTGAATTGCATGACTGTGTCAGGGGAGAGAAGGCCCTAGGAGGCCTTCAGGGAACTGCCTCAACATAGCCCCGCTCAGGAAAGGCACTCCTCTTTCTGTGACCGGATGCACAATGGAGTATCTGCTTGAGGCAAAGAAGCTCAGCTAGGCGATCCCTGGCTGAAGGCAAAACAGAGAGTTTTTCGGTGGAGCGCTGGCACCATCTGCCGGCCGACAAGCATGGAAGGAGAATCCTCACTCCAAATGAGGTCCTGAGGAGCTTTCCAAGCAGCAGGCAGGCTGCCTCCAGAAGCTTAGAGAGTCCTGCTTCGGACTATCCTCCGGCAACAGAGTGGGTGCCAAGGGCATGTGGGTTGGAGGGTGCTCGGAAGCTGCAGGGGAGGTTTTCAGCATCCAGTGCTCTCCGATGGAACACACTGCAGGCGCGAGCATCCATGAACTCCTGCAAGGCTTTGGAGTGGGAAAGCTGTGCTTAGCAGAGGGCTCCCTGCCAAATGCTGCAGGCCTATGTGGATGGTGAAGCTGCAGCTGTCTTGCAGTCTGCTTGTCCAGAGGTGCGTGTGCCCTGGTCCAGAGTGCTGTAGGAGGAGCTCCTAGCAACGGGAGAGCAAGCACCTTTTTTCCTTGGCATAGAATGGCCTGTGCACACAGAGGCCTGTCAGCAGTGAAGACAACGCAGGCAGCAAGAGGGGTGGCAGGCAGCTAAGTGGCGGCAGGCGTCCTGCTTGAAAGTGGGGTCATGACTGTTTTGTCCTCAGGCCCCAGTGTCCACGTGCACACACTGTCTCTGGACCTGCAGCTTCCGAGCAGTGCAAGAGAAACACAAGCAACACCCTGGGGCCTTCTCGAATGAACGGTGCTCCATCGAGGTCCTGCTGGCTGGCAGTGGCCTAGGCCAGCAAAGGCCCTAGGGAGGCCATGCTGAGGCTGGGATGGTTCCTGACCTAGCAGTGCCCAGGGCAAGCCTGGGACTGGAGGCCAGGCTGCAGGCTCATTCCAGCTTGGGCCTGGTGCAGAGAGCCTTCAGCTAAGACTTCCATGGGGAATGGTATGCGTAGTGATTTTTGCCTGCAATCCTCGTTCCTAACTCTCGCCAAACAGCCTGTTAGCCCACACTTGCTAGACGTGTGTTCCTGAGGCAGTTGGACAATAGGGCAAGTGGAGGCTCACCCAGCATGGGACGCCTGCCTTGCACATTGCTCTGGGTGCAAAGAGGATTCCCTGCACCTCTGGCACTGGGGAGAGCATTTCTGCACACAGGAGACACTTGGCAAACACAGTTTCTCCCCTCGGAAAGTACTGTGAGAAAGAGTCGCCATCCCGGATGCATGGCACTCTCCCTTCGAAGCCCTCCATGCAGCAGGCTTTCATGGACTCGGCTGCAGGCTTTGGTAGCTGGAGACACTGCAGCTCCTCTGGAGGCTCAGGGGCAATTGGCACACCCCTCCAAGGAAATGAGGCTAGTGTGATGAGCTCTTTCCAAAGAATGGCAAGCAGCCTGCTCCTTTTGATGAGACACATGTGTGGGGAGAGAGACTTGACAGCAGAGAAGAAGCAAGAGGGCAATGAGGGATTGGATTTGCATGCAGCTTGGAGGCTCCATATCTCCTGCTTCGCAAGCAGGGAGTGCCAGGTCTGCCCATCATGCTCCATTACCAGCTGGGCACCCAGTTTCAGGATCTGCCCTTTCCCAGCCATGAAACCACACCCAGGCTGCACCCTGAGCCCTGCCAAGGGGGACCCTTGCCCGCCAGGTGGGCTGAATTGCATGACTGTGTCAGGGGAGAGAAGGCCCTAGGAGGCCTTCAGGGAACTGCCTCAACATAGCCCCGCTCAGGAAAGGCACTCCTCTTTCTGTGACCGGATGCACAATGGAGTATCTGCTTGAGGCAAAGAAGCTCAGCTAGGCGATCCCTGGCTGAAGGCAAAGCAGAGAGTTTTTCGGTGGAGCGCTGGCACCATCTGCCGGCCGACAAGCATGGAAGGAGAATCCTCACTCCAAATGAGGTCCTGAGGAGCTTTCCAAGCAGCAGGCAGGCTGCCTCCAGAAGCTTAGAGAGTCCTGCTTCGGACTATCCTCCGGCAACAGAGTGGGTGCCAAGGGCATGTGGGTTGGAGGGTGCTCGGAAGCTGCAGGGGAGGTTTTCAGCATCCAGTGCTCTCCGATGGAACACACTGCAGGCGCGAGCATCCATGAACTCCTGCAAGGCTTTGGAGTGGGAAAGCTGTGCTTAGCAGAGGGCTCCCTGCCAAATGCTGCAGGCCTATGTGGATGGCGAAGCTGCAGCTGTCTTGCAGTCTGCTTGTCCAGAGGTGCGTGTGCCCTGGTCCAGAGTGCTGTAGGAGGAGCTCCTAGCAACGGGAGAGCAAGCACCTTTTTTCCTTGGCATAGAATGGCCTGTGCACACAGAGGCCTGTCAGCAGTGAAGACAACGCAGGCAGCAAGAGGGGTGGCAGGCAGCTAAGTGGCGGCAGGCGTCCTGCTTGAAAGTGGGGTCATGACTGTTTTGTCCTCAGGCCCCAGTGTCCACGTGCACACACTGTCTCTGGACCTGCAGCTTCCGAGCAGTGCAAGAGAAACACAAGCAACACCCTGGGGCCTTCTCGAATGAACGGTGCTCCATCGAGGTCCTGCTGGCTGGCAGTGGCCTAGGCCAGCAAAGGCCCTAGGGAGGCCATGCTGAGGCTGGGATGGTTCCTGACCTAGCAGTGCCCAGGGCAAGCCTGGGACTGGAGGCCAGGCTGCAGGCTCATTCCAGCTTGGGCCTGGTGCAGAGAGCCTTCAGCTAAGACTTCCATGGGGAATGGTATGCGTAGTGATTTTTGCCTGCAATCCTCGTTCCTAACTCTCGCCAAACAGCCTGTTAGCCCACACTTGCTAGACGTGTGTTCCTGAGGCAGTTGGACAATAGGGCAAGTGGAGGCTCACCCAGCATGGGACGCCTGCCTTGCACATTGCTCTGGGTGCAAAGAGGATTCCCTGCACCTCTGGCACTGGGGAGAGCATTTCTGCACACAGGAGACACTTGGCAAACACAGTTTCTCCCCTCGGAAAGTACTGTGAGAAAGAGTCGCCATCCCGGATGCATGGCACTCTCCCTTCGAAGCCCTCCATGCAGCAGGCTTTCATGGACTCGGCTGCAGGCTTTGGTAGCTGGAGACACTGCAGCTCCTCTGGAGGCTCAGGGGCAATTGGCACACCCCTCCAAGGAAATGAGGCTAGTGTGATGAGCTCTTTCCAAAGAATGGCAAGCAGCCTGCTCCTTTCAATGAGACACACGTGTGGGGAGAGATGCTTGGCAGCAGAGAAGAAGCAAGAGGGCAGCCAGGGAGGGATTTGCACACAGCTTGAAGTCCCCAGACCTCCTGATTCGAAACCAGGGAATGCCAGCTCTGCCTGTCAGGCCCCATTCCCTAGTGGGCACCCAGATTCAGGATCTGCCCTTTCCCAGCTATGAAACCACACCCAGGCTGCACCCTGAGCCCTGCCAAGTTGGAACTTTGCTCGCCAGGTGGGCTGAATGGCATGACTGTGTCAGGGGAAAGAAGGACCTAGGAGGCCTTCCGGGAACTGCCACGACATAGCAGTGCTCAGGAAAAGGCAGTCTCCTTTCTGTAGGCCGGATGCACACTGGAGTTTCCGCTTGAGGCAAGGAAGCTCAGCTAGGTGATCCCTGGCTGAAGGCAAAGCAGAGAGTTTTTCAGTGGAGCGCTGGCCCCATCTGCTGGCCGACAAGCATGGGAGGAGAAACCTCGCTGCAAATGAGTTCCTGAAGTGCTTTCCAAGCAGGAGGCAGCATGGCTGCAATAGTTTAGAAAGTCCTGCTTAGGACTACCCTCTGGCAACAGGGTGGGTGCCAAGGGCATGTGGGTTGGAGGGTGCTCAGAAGTCGCAGGGGAGGCTTTGGGCACCCGGTGCTCTCTGATGGAAAACACTGCAGGCCCGAGCATCCATGAATTCCTGCAAGGCTTTGGAGTGGGAAAGCTGTGCTTAGCAGAAGGCTCCCTGCCAAGTGCTGCAGGCCTTTGTGGATGCTGAAGCAGCAGCTGCCTTGCAGGCTGCTGGTCCAGGGGCGTGTGTGCCCAGGTCCAGAGTGCTGTAGGAGGAGCTCCTAGCAAGGGGCGAGCAAGCACCTTGTTTCCTTGGCATAGACTGGCCTGTGCACCCTGAGGCCTGCAGACGTGCAGACAGCGCAGGCAGCAAGGGCTTGTGGCAGGCAGATAAGGGGCAGCAGGCGTCTCACTTGAAAGTGGGCTCATGACTCTCTTGTTCTCCGGCCCCTGTGGCCGTGTGCAAGCACAGCCTCTGGACCTGCAGCTTCTGAGCAGTGCAAGAGACACACAGGAAACACCCAGGTGCCTTCTCTAGTGAACGGTGTTCCATCAAGGTCCTGCTTGCTGGCAGGGGCCTAGGCCAGCACAGGTCCTAGGGAGGCCAGGCTGAGGCTGGGATGGGTCCCGACCTAGCAGTGCTCAGGGCAAGCCTGGGACTGGAGGCCAGGCTGCAGGCTCATTCCAGCTTGGGCCTGGAGCAGAAAGCCTTCAGCTAGGACTTCCATGGGGTATAGTCAGCACAGTGGTTTTTGACTGAAATCCATGTTCCTCACTCAGAGCCCCCTGCCTTTCAGCACACACTCCCTAGAAGTGTGTTCCTGAGGCAGTTCGACAGTTGGGGAAGTGGAGCCTCTCCCAGCATTGGAGGTCTGCCTAGAACCTTGCTCTGGCTGCAAAGAGGATTCCCTGCACCTCTGGCGCTGGGGTGAGATTTTCTGCACACAGGAGACACTTGGCACACACAGTGTTTCCCCATGGAAAGCACTGTGAGGAAGAATCTCTGCCAGGGATGCATGGCACTCTCCCATCGAAACCCTCCATGCAGCAAGCTGTCATGGACTCAAGTGCAGGCCTTGGTGGCTGGAGAGACTGCAGCTCCTCTGGAGGCTCCGGGGCAATTGGCACACCCCTCCAAGGAAATGAGGCTTGTGGGATGAGCACTTTGCAAAGAATTGCAAGCAGCCTGCTCCTTTTGATGAGACACATGTGTGGGGAGAGAGACTTGACAGCAGAGAAGAAGCAAGAGGGCAATGAGGGATTGGATTTGCATGCAGCTTGGAGGCTCCATATCTCCTGCTTCGCAAGCATGGAGTGCCAGGTCTGCCCATCATGCTCCATTACCAGCTGGGCACCCAGTTTCAGGATCTGCCCTTTCCCAGCCATGAAACCACACCCAGGCTGCACCCTGAGCCCTGCCAAGGGGGACCCTTGCTCGCCAGGTGGGCTGCATTGCATGACTGTGTCAGGGGAGAGAAGGCCCTAGGAGGCCTTCAGGGAACTGCCTCAACATAGCCCCGCTCAGGAAAGGCACTCCTCTTTCTGTGACCGGATGCACAATGGAGTATCTGCTTGAGGCAAAGAAGCTCAGCTAGGCGATCCCTGGCTGAAGGCAAAACAGAGAGTTTTTCGGTGGAGCGCTGGCACCATCTGCCGGCCGACAAGCATGGAAGGAGAATCCTCACTCCAAATGAGGTCCTGAGGAGCTTTCCAAGCAGCAGGCAGGCTGCCTCCAGAAGCTTAGAGAGTCCTGCTTCGGACTATCCTCCGGCAACAGAGTGGGTGCCAAGGGCATGTGGGTTGGAGGGTGCTCGGAAGCTGCAGGGGAGGTTTTCAGCATCCAGTGCTCTCCGATGGAACACACTGCAGGCGCGAGCATCCATGAACTCCTGCAAGGCTTTGGAGTGGGAAAGCTGTGCTTAGCAGAGGGCTCCCTGCCAAATGCTGCAGGTCTATGTGGATGGCGAAGCTGCAGCTGTCTTGCAGTCTGCTTGTCCAGAGGTGCGTGTGCCCTGGTCCAGAGTGCTGTAGGAGGAGCTCCTAGCAACGGGAGAGCAAGCACCTTGTTTCCTTGGCATAGAATGGCCTGTGCACACAGAGGCCTGTCAGCAGTGAAGACAACGCAGGCAGCAAGAGGGGTGGCAGGCAGCTAAGTGGCGGCAGGCATCCTGCTTGAAAGTGGGGTCATGACTGTTTTGTCCTCAGGCCCCAGTGTCCACGTGCACACAGTGCCTCTGGACCTGCAGCTTCCGAGCAGTGCAAGAGAAACACAAGCAACACCCTGGGGCCTTCTCGAATGAACGGTGCTCCATCGAGGTCCTGCTGGCTGGCAGTGGCCTAGGCCAGCAAAGGCCCTAGGGAGGCCAGGCTGAGGCTGGGATGGTTCCTGACCTAGCAGTGCCCAGGGCAAGCCTGGGACTGGAGGCCAGGCTGCAGGCTCATTCCAGCTTGGGCCTGGTGCAGAGAGCCTTCAGCTAAGACTTCCATGGGGAATGGTATGCGTAGTGATTTTTGCCTGCAATCCTCGTTCCTAACTCTCGCCAAACAGCCTGTTAGCCCACACTTGCTAGAAGTGTGTTCCTGAGGCAGTTGGACAATAGGGCAAGTGGAGGCTCACCCAGCATGGGACGCCTGCCTTGAACATTGCTCTGGGTGCAAAGAGGATTCCCTGCACCTCTGGCACTGGGGAGAGCATTTCTGCACACAGGAGACACTTGGCAAACACAGTTTTTCCCCTCGGAAAGTACTGTGAGAAAGAGTCGCCATCCCGGATGCATGGCACTCTCCCTTCGAAGCCCTCCATGCAGCAGGCTTTCATGGACTCGGCTGCAGGCTTTGGTAGCTGGAGACACTGCAGCTCCTCTGGAGGCTCAGGGGCAATTGGCACACCCCTCCAAGGAAATGAGGCTAGTGTGATGAGCTCTTTCCAAAGAATGGCAAACAGCCTGCTCCTTTTGATGAGACACACGTGTGGGGAAATATGCTTGGCAGCAGAGAAGAAGCAAGAGGGCAGCCAGGGAGGGATTTGCACACAGCTTGAAGTCCCCAGATCTCCTGATTCGAAACCAGGGAATGCCAGCTCTGCCTGTCAGGCCCCATTCCCTAGTGGGCACCCAGATTCAGGATCTGCCCTTTCCCAGCTATGAAACCACACCCAGGCTGCACCCTGGGCCCTGCCAAGTTGGAACTTTGCTCGCCACGTGGGCTGAATGGCAAGACTGTGTCAGGGGAAAGAAGGACCTAGGAGGCCTTCCGGGAGCTGCCACGACATAGCAGTGCTCAGGAAAAGGCAGTCTCCTTTCTGTAGGCCGGATGCACACTGGAGTTTCCGCTTGAGGCAAGGAAGCTCAGCTAGGTGATCCCTGGCTGAAGGCAAAGCAGAGAGTTTTTCAGTGGAGCGCTGGCCCCATCTGCTGGCCGACAAGCATGGGAGGAGAAACCTCACTGCAAATGAGTTCCTGAAGTGCTTTCCAAGCAGGAGGCAGCATGGCTGCAATAGTTTAGAAAGTCCTGCTTAGGACTACCCTCTGGCAAGAGGGTGGGTGCCAAAGGCATGTGGGTTGGAGGGTGCTCAGAAGTCGCAGGGGAGGCTTTGGGCACCCGGTGCTCTCTGATGGAAAACACTGCAGGCCCGAGCATCCATGAATTCCTGCAAGGCTTTGGAGTGGGAAAGCTGTGCTTAGCAGAAGGCTCCCTGCCAAGTGCTGCAGGCCTTTGTGGATGCTGAAGCAGCAGCTGCCTTGCAGGCTGCTGGTCCAGGGGCGTGTGTGCCCAGGTCCAGAGTGCTGTAGGAGGAGCTCCTAGCAAGGGGCGAGCAAGCACCTTGTTTCCTTGGCATAGACTGGCCTGTGCACCCTGAGGCCTGCCAGACGTGCAGACAGCGCAGGCAGCAAGGGCTTGTGGCAGGCAGATAAGGGGCAGCAGGCGTCTCACTTGAAAGTGGGCTCATGACTCTCTTGTTCTCCGGCCCCTGTGGCCGTGTGCAAGCACAGCCTCTGGACCTGCAGCTTCTGAGCAGTGCAAGAGACACACAGGAAACACCCAGGTGCCTTCTCTAGTGAACGGTGTTCCATCAAGGTCCTGCTTGCTGGCAGGGGCCTAGGCCAGCACAGGTCCTAGGGAGGCCAGGCTGAGGCTGGGATGGGTCCCGACCTAGCAGTGCTCAGGGCAAGCCTGGGACTGGAGGCCAGGCTGCAGGCTCATTCCAGCTTGGGCCTGGTGCAGAAAGCCTTCAGCTAGGACTTCCATGGGGTATAGTCAGCACAGTGGTTTTTGCCTGAAATCCATGTTCCTCACTCGGAGCCCCCTGCCTTTCAGCACACACTCCCTAGAAGTGTGTTCCTGAGGCAGTTGGACAGTTGGGGAAGTGGAGGCTCTCCCAGCATGGGAGGTCTGCCTAGAACCTTGCTCTGGCTGCAAAGAGGATTCCCTGCACCTCTGGCGCTGGGGTGAGATTTTCTGCACACAGGAGACACTTGGCACACACAGTGTTTCCCCATGGAAAGCACTGTGAGGAAGAATCTCTGCCAGGGATGCATGGCACTCTCCCATCGAAACCCTCCATGCAGCAAGCTGTCATGGACTCAAGTGCAGGCCTTGGTGGCTGGAGAGACTGCAGCTCCTCTGGAGGCTCCGGGGCAATTGGCACACCCCTCCAAGGAAATGAGGCTTGTGGGATGAGCACTTTGCAAAGAATTGCAAGCAGCCTGCTCCTTTTGATGAGACACATGTGTGGGGAGAGAGACTTGACAGCAGAGAAGAAGCAAGAGGGCAATGAGGGATTGGATTTGCATGCAGCTTGGAGGCTCCATATCTCCTGCTTCGCAAGCATGGAGTGCCAGGTCTGCCCATCATGCTCCATTACCAGCTGGGCACCCAGTTTCAGGATCTGCCCTTTCCCAGCCATGAAACCACACCCAGGCTGCACCCTGAGCCCTGCCAAGGGGGACCCTTGCTCGCCAGGTGGGCTGAATTGCATGACTGTGTCAGGGGAGAGAAGGCCCTAGGAGGCCTTCAGGGAACTGCCTCAACATAGCCCCGCTCAGGAAAGGCACTCCTCTTTCTGTGACCGGATGCACAATGGAGTATCTGCTTGAGGCAAAGAAGCTCAGCTAGGCGATCCCTGGCTGAAGGCAAAACAGAGAGTTTTTCGGTGGAGCGCTGGCACCATCTGCCGGCCGACAAGCATGGAAGGAGAATCCTCACTCCAAATGAGGTCCTGAGGAGCTTTCCAAGCAGCAGGCAGGCTGCCTCCAGAAGCTTAGAGAGTCCTGCTTCGGACTATCCTCCGGCAACAGAGTGGGTGCCAAGGGCATGTGGGTTGGAGGGTGCTCGGAAGCTGCAGGGGAGGTTTTCAGCATCCAGTGCTCTCCGATGGAACACACTGCAGGCGCGAGCATCCATGAACTCCTGCAAGGCTTTGGAGTGGGAAAGCTGTGCTTAGCAGAGGGCTCCCTGCCAAATGCTGCAGGTCTATGTGGATGGCGAAGCTGCAGCTGTCTTGCAGTCTGCTTGTCCAGAGGTGCGTGTGCCCTGGTCCAGAGTGCTGTAGGAGGAGCTCCTAGCAACGGGAGAGCAAGCACCTTGTTTCCTTGGCATAGAATGGCCTGTGCACACAGAGGCCTGTCAGCAGTGAAGACAACGCAGGCAGCAAGAGGGGTGGCAGGCAGCTAAGTGGCGGCAGGCATCCTGCTTGAAAGTGGGGTCATGACTGTTTTGTCCTCAGGCCCCAGTGTCCACGTGCACACAGTGCCTCTGGACCTGCAGCTTCCGAGCAGTGCAAGAGAAACACAAGCAACACCCTGGGGCCTTCTCGAATGAACGGTGCTCCATCGAGGTCCTGCTGGCTGGCAGTGGCCTAGGCCAGCAAAGGCCCTAGGGAGGCCAGGCTGAGGCTGGGATGGTTCCTGACCTAGCAGTGCCCAGGGCAAGCCTGGGACTGGAGGCCAGGCTGCAGGCTCATTCCAGCTTGGGCCTGGTGCAGAGAGCCTTCAGCTAAGACTTCCATGGGGAATGGTATGCGTAGTGATTTTTGCCTGCAATCCTCGTTCCTAACTCTCGCCAAACAGCCTGTTAGCCCACACTTGCTAGACGTGTGTTCCTGAGGCAGTTGGACAATAGGGCAAGTGGAGGCTCACCCAGCATGGGACGCCTGCCTTGAACATTGCTCTGGGTGCAAAGAGGATTCCCTGCACCTCTGGCACTGGGGAGAGCATTTCTGCACACAGGAGACACTTGGCAAACACAGTTTTTCCCCTCGGAAAGTACTGTGAGAAAGAGTCGCCATCCCGGATGCATGGCACTCTCCCTTCGAAGCCCTCCATGCAGCAGGCTTTCATGGACTCGGCTGCAGGCTTTGGTAGCTGGAGACACTGCAGCTCCTCTGGAGGCTCAGGGGCAATTGGCACACCCCTCCAAGGAAGTGAGGCTAGTGTGATGAGCTCTTTCCAAAGAATGGCAAACAGCCTGCTCCTTTCGATGAGACACACGTGTGGGGAAATATGCTTGGCAGCAGAGAAGAAGCAAGAGGGCAGCCAGGGAGGGATTTGCACACAGCTTGAAGTCCCCAGATCTCCTGATTCGAAACCAGGGAATGCCAGCTCTGCCTGTCAGGCCCCATTCCCTAGTGGGCACCCAGATTCAGGATCTGCCCTTTCCCAGCTATGAAACCACACCCAGGCTGCACCCTGGGCCCTGCCAAGTTGGAACTTTGCTCGCCACGTGGGCTGAATGGCAAGACTGTGTCAGGGGAAAGAAGGACCTAGGAGGCCTTCCGGGAACTGCCACGACATAGCAGTGCTCAGGAAAAGGCAGTCTCCTTTCTGTAGGCCGGATGCACACTGGAGTTTCCGCTTGAGGCAAGGAAGCTCAGCTAGGTGATCCCTGGCTGAAGGCAAAGCAGAGAGTTTTTCAGTGGAGCGCTGGCCCCATCTGCTGGCCGACAAGCATGGGAGGAGAAACCTCACTGCAAATGAGTTCCTGAAGTGCTTTCCAAGCAGGAGGCAGCATGGCTGCAATAGTTTAGAAAGTCCTGCTTGGGAGTACCCTCTGGCAAGAGGGTGGGTGCCAAAGGCATGTGGGTTGGAGGGTGCTCAGAAGTCGCAGGGGAGGCTTTGGGCACCCGGTGCTCTCTGATGGAAAACACTGCAGGCCCGAGCATCCATGAATTCCTGCAAGGCTTTGGAGTGGGAAAGCTGTGCTTAGCAGAAGGCTCCCTGCCAAGTGCTGCAGGCCTTTGTGGATGCTGAAGCAGCAGCTGCCTTGCAGGCTGTTGGTCCAGGGGCGTGTGTGCCCAGGTCCAGAGTGCTGTAGGAGGAGCTCCTAGCAAGGGGCGAGCAAGCACCTTGTTTCCTTGGCATAGACTGGCCTGTGCACCCTGAGGCCTGCCAGACGTGCAGACAGCGCAGGCAGCAAGGGCTTGTGGCAGGCAGATAAGGGGCAGCAGGCGTCTCACTTGAAAGTGGGCTCATGACTCTCTTGTTCTCCGGCCCCTGTGGCCGTGTGCAAGCACAGCCTCTGGACCTGCAGCTTCTGAGCAGTGCAAGAGACACACAGGAAACACCCAGGTGCCTTCTCTAGTGAACGGTGTTCCATCAAGGTCCTGCTTGCTGGCAGGGGCCTAGGCCAGCACAGGTCCTAGGGAGGCCAGGCTGAGGCTGGGATGGGTCCCGACCTAGCAGTGCTCAGGGCAAGCCTGGGACTGGAGGCCAGGCTGCAGGCTCATTCCAGCTTGGGCCTGGTGCAGAAAGCCTTCAGCTAGGACTTCCATGGGGTATAGTCAGCACAGTGGTTTTTGCCTGAAATCCATGTTCCTCACTCGGAGCCCCCTGCCTTTCAGCACACACTCCCTAGAAGTGTGTTCCTGAGGCAGTTGGACAGTTGGGGAAGTGGAGGCTCTCCCAGCATGGGAGGTCTGCCTAGAACCTTGCTCTGGCTGCAAAGAGGATTCCCTGCACCTCTGGCGCTGGGGTGAGATTTTCTGCACACAGGAGACACTTGGCACACACAGTGTTTCCCCATGGAAAGCACTGTGAGGAAGAATCTCTGCCAGGGATGCATGGCACTCTCCCATCGAAACCCTCCATGCAGCAAGCTGTCATGGACTCAAGTGCAGGCCTTGGTGGCTGGAGAGACTGCAGCTCCTCTGGAGGCTCCGGGGCAATTGGCACACCCCTCCAAGGAAATGAGGCTTGTGGGATGAGCACTTTGCAAAGAATTGCAAGCAGCCTGCTCCTTTTGATGAGACACATGTGTGGGGAGAGAGACTTGACAGCAGAGAAGAAGCAAGAGGGCAATGAGGGATTGGATTTGCATGCAGCTTGGAGGCTCCATATCTCCTGCTTCGCAAGCATGGAGTGCCAGGTCTGCCCATCATGCTCCATTACCAGCTGGGCACCCAGTTTCAGGATCTGCCCTTTCCCAGCCATGAAACCACACCCAGGCTGCACCCTGAGCCCTGCCAAGGGGGACCCTTGCTCGCCAGGTGGGCTGAATTGCATGACTGTGTCAGGGGAGAGAAGGCCCTAGGAGGCCTTCAGGGAACTGCCTCAACATAGCCCCGCTCAGGAAAGGCACTCCTCTTTCTGTGACCGGATGCACAATGGAGTATCTGCTTGAGGCAAAGAAGCTCAGCTAGGCGATCCCTGGCTGAAGGCAAAACAGAGAGTTTTTCGGTGGAGCGCTGGCACCATCTGCCGGCCGACAAGCATGGAAGGAGAATCCTCACTCCAAATGAGGTCCTGAGGAGCTTTCCAAGCAGCAGGCAGGCTGCCTCCAGAAGCTTAGAGAGTCCTGCTTCGGACTATCCTCCGGCAACAGAGTGGGTGCCAAGGGCATGTGGGTTGGAGGGTGCTCGGAAGCTGCAGGGGAGGTTTTCAGCATCCAGTGCTCTCCGATGGAACACACTGCAGGCGCGAGCATCCATGAACTCCTGCAAGGCTTTGGAGTGGGAAAGCTGTGCTTAGCAGAGGGCTCCCTGCCAAATGCTGCAGGTCTATGTGGATGGCGAAGCTGCAGCTGTCTTGCAGTCTGCTTGTCCAGAGGTGCGTGTGCCCTGGTCCAGAGTGCTGTAGGAGGAGCTCCTAGCAACGGGAGAGCAAGCACCTTGTTTCCTTGGCATAGAATGGCCTGTGCACACAGAGGCCTGTCAGCAGTGAAGACAACGCAGGCAGCAAGAGGGGTGGCAGGCAGCTAAGTGGCGGCAGGCATCCTGCTTGAAAGTGGGGTCATGACTGTTTTGTCCTCAGGCCCCAGTGTCCACGTGCACACAGTGCCTCTGGACCTGCAGCTTCCGAGCAGTGCAAGAGAAACACAAGCAACACCCTGGGGCCTTCTCGAATGAACGGTGCTCCATCGAGGTCCTGCTGGCTGGCAGTGGCCTAGGCCAGCAAAGGCCCTAGGGAGGCCAGGCTGAGGCTGGGATGGTTCCTGACCTAGCAGTGCCCAGGGCAAGCCTGGGACTGGAGGCCAGGCTGCAGGCTCATTCCAGCTTGGGCCTGGTGCAGAGAGCCTTCAGCTAAGACTTCCATGGGGAATGGTATGCGTAGTGATTTTTGCCTGCAATCCTCGTTCCTAACTCTCGCCAAACAGCCTGTTAGCCCACACTTGCTAGACGTGTGTTCCTGAGGCAGTTGGACAATAGGGCAAGTGGAGGCTCACCCAGCATGGGACGCCTGCCTTGAACATTGCTCTGGGTGCAAAGAGGATTCCCTGCACCTCTGGCACTGGGGAGAGCATTTCTGCACACAGGAGACACTTGGCAAACACAGTTTTTCCCCTCGGAAAGTACTGTGAGAAAGAGTCGCCATCCCGGATGCATGGCACTCTCCCTTCGAAGCCCTCCATGCAGCAGGCTTTCATGGACTCGGCTGCAGGCTTTGGTAGCTGGAGACACTGCAGCTCCTCTGGAGGCTCAGGGGCAATTGGCACACCCCTCCAAGGAAGTGAGGCTAGTGTGATGAGCTCTTTCCAAAGAATGGCAAACAGCCTGCTCCTTTCGATGAGACACACGTGTGGGGAAATATGCTTGGCAGCAGAGAAGAAGCAAGAGGGCAGCCAGGGAGGGATTTGCACACAGCTTGAAGTCCCCAGATCTCCTGATTCGAAACCAGGGAATGCCAGCTCTGCCTGTCAGGCCCCATTCCCTAGTGGGCACCCAGATTCAGGATCTGCCCTTTCCCAGCTATGAAACCACACCCAGGCTGCACCCTGGGCCCTGCCAAGTTGGAACTTTGCTCGCCACGTGGGCTGAATGGCAAGACTGTGTCAGGGGAAAGAAGGACCTAGGAGGCCTTCCGGGAGCTGCCACGACATAGCAGTGCTCAGGAAAAGGCAGTCTCCTTTCTGTAGGCCGGATGCACACTGGAGTTTCCGCTTGAGGCAAGGAAGCTCAGCTAGGTGATCCCTGGCTGAAGGCAAAGCAGAGAGTTTTTCAGTGGAGCGCTGGCCCCATCTGCTGGCCGACAAGCATGGGAGGAGAAACCTCACTGCAAATGAGTTCCTGAAGTGCTTTCCAAGCAGGAGGCAGCATGGCTGCAATAGTTTAGAAAGTCCTGCTTGGGACTACCCTCTGGCAAGAGGGTGGGTGCCAAGGGCATGTGGGTTGGAGGGTGCTCAGAAGTCGCAGGGGAGGCTTTGGGCACCCGGTGCTCTCTGATGGAAAACACTGCAGGCCCGAGCATCCATGAATTCCTGCAAGGCTTTGGAGTGGGAAAGCTGTGCTTAGCAGAAGGCTCCCTGCCAAGTGCTGCAGGCCTTTGTGGATGCTGAAGCAGCAGCTGCCTTGCAGGCTGCTGGTCCAGGGGCGTGTGTGCCCAGGTCCAGAGTGCTGTAGGAGGAGCTCCTAGCAAGGGGCGAGCAAGCACCTTGTTTCCTTGGCATAGACTGGCCTGTGCACCCTGAGGCCTGCCAGACGTGCAGACAGCGCAGGCAGCAAGGGCTTGTGGCAGGCAGATAAGGGGCAGCAGGCGTCTCACTTGAAAGTGGGCTCATGACTCTCTTGTTCTCCGGCCCCTGTGGCCGTGTGCAAGCACAGCCTCTGGACCTGCAGCTTCTGAGCAGTGCAAGAGACACACAGGAAACACCCAGGTGCCTTCTCTAGTGAACGGTGTTCCATCAAGGTCCTGCTTGCTGGCAGGGGCCTAGGCCAGCACAGGTCCTAGGGAGGCCAGGCTGAGGCTGGGATGGGTCCCGACCTAGCAGTGCTCAGGGCAAGCCTGGGACTGGAGGCCAGGCTGCAGGCTCATTCCAGCTTGGGCCTGGTGCAGAAAGCCTTCAGCTAGGACTTCCATGGGGTATAGTCAGCACAGTGGTTTTTGCCTGAAATCCATGTTCCTCACTCGGAGCCCCCTGCCTTTCAGCACACACTCCCTAGAAGTGTGTTCCTGAGGCAGTTGGACAGTTGGGGAAGTGGAGGCTCTCCCAGCATGGGAGGTCTGCCTAGAACCTTGCTCTGGCTGCAAAGAGGATTCCCTGCACCTCTGGCGCTGGGGTGAGATTTTCTGCACACAGGAGACACTTGGCACACACAGTGTTTCCCCATGGAAAGCACTGTGAGGAAGAATCTCTGCCAGGGATGCATGGCACTCTCCCATCGAAACCCTCCATGCAGCAAGCTGTCATGGACTCAAGTGCAGGCCTTGGTGGCTGGAGAGACTGCAGCTCCTCTGGAGGCTCCGGGGCAATTGGCACACCCCTCCAAGGAAATGAGGCTTGTGGGATGAGCACTTTGCAAAGAATTGCAAGCAGCCTGCTCCTTTTGATGAGACACATGTGTGGGGAGAGAGACTTGACAGCAGAGAAGAAGCAAGAGGGCAATGAGGGATTGGATTTGCATGCAGCTTGGAGGCTCCATATCTCCTGCTTCGCAAGCAGGGAGTGCCAGGTCTGCCCATCATGCTCCATTACCAGCTGGGCACCCAGTTTCAGGATCTGCCCTTTCCCAGCCATGAAACCACACCCAGGCTGCACCCTGAGCCCTGCCAAGGGGGACCATTGCCTGCCAGGTGGGCTGAATTGCATGACTGTGTCAGGGGAGAGAAGGCCCTAGGAGGCCTTCAGGGAACTGCCTCAACATAGCCCCGCTCAGGAAAGGCACTCCTCTTTCTGTGACCGGATGCACAATGGAGTATCTGCTTGAGGCAAAGAAGCTCAGCTAGGCGATCCCTGGCTGAAGGCAAAGCAGAGAGATTTTCGGTGGAGCGCTGGCACCATCTGCCGGCCAACAAGCATGGAAGGAGAATCCTCGCTCCAAATGAGTTCCTGAGGAGCTTTCCAAGCAGCAGGCAGGCTGCCTCCAGAAGTTTAGAGAGTCCTGCTTCGGACTATCCTCCGGCAACAGAGTGGGTGCCAAGGGCATGTGGGTTGGAGGGTGCTCGGAAGCTGCAGGGGAGGTTTTCAGCATCCAGTGCTCTCCGATGGAACACACTGCAGGCGCGAGCATCCATGAACTCCTGCAAGGCTTTGGAGTGGGAAAGCTGTGCTTAGCAGAGGGCTCCCTGCCAAATGCTGCAGGCCTATGTGGATGGCGAAGCTGCAGCTGTCTTGCAGTCTGCTTGTCCAGAGGTGCGTGTGCCCTGGTCCAGAGTGCTGTAGGAGGAGCTCCTAGCAACGGGAGAGCAAGCACCTTGTTTCCTTGGCATAGAATGGCCTGTGCACACAGAGGCCTGTCAGCAGTGAACACAAAACAGGCAGCAAGAGGGGTGGCAGGCAGCTAAGTGGCGGCAGGCGTCCTGCTTGAAAGTGGGGTCATGACTGTTTTGTCCTCAGGCCCCAGTGTCCACGTGCACACAGTGCCTCTGGACCTGCAGCTTCCGAGCAGTGCAAGAGAAACACAAGCAACACCCTGGGGCCTTCTCGAATGAACGGTGCTCCATCGAGGTCCTGCTGGCTGGCAGTGGCCTAGGCCAGCAAAGGCCCTAGGGAGGCCAGGCTGAGGCTGGGATGGTTCCTGACCTAGCAGTGCCCAGGGCAAGCCTGGGACTGGAGGCCAGGCTGCAGGCTCATTCCAGCTTGGGCCTGGTGCAGAGAGCCTTCAGCTAAGACTTCCATGGGGAATGGTATGCATAGTGATTTTTGCCTGCAATCCTCGTTCCTAACTCTCGCCAAACAGCCTGTTAGCCCACACTTGCTAGACGTGTGTTCCTGAGGCAGTTGGACAATAGGGCAAGTGGAGGCTCACCCAGCATGGGACGCCTGCCTTGAACATTGCCCTGGGTGCAAAGAGGATTCCCTGCACCTCTGGCACTGGGGAGAGCATTTCTGCACACAGGAGACACTTGGCAAACACAGTTTTTCCCCTCGGAAAGTACTGTGAGAGAGTCGCCATCCCGGATGCATGGCACTCTCCCTTCGAAGCCCTCCATGCAGCAGGCTTTCATGGACTCGGCTGCAGGCTTTGGTAGCTGGAGACACTGCAGCTCCTCTGGAGGCTCAGGGGCAATTGGCACACCCCTCCAAGGAAATGAGGCTAGTGTGATGAGCTCTTTCCAAAGAATGGCAAGCAGCCTGCTCCTTTCAATGAGACACACGTGTGGGGAGAGATGCATGGCAGCAGAGAAGAAGCAAGAGGGCAGCCAGGGAGGGATTTGCACACAGCTTGAAGTCCCCAGACCTCCTGATTCGAAACCAGGGAATGCCAGCTCTGCCTGTCAGGCCCCATTCCCTAGTGGGCACCCAGATTCAGGATCTGCCCTTTCCCAGCTATGAAACCACACCCAGGCTGCACCCTGAGCCCTGCCAAGTTGGAACTTTGCTCGCCAGGTGGGCTGAATGGCATGACTGTGTCAGGGGAAAGAAGGACCTAGGAGGCCTTCCGGGAACTGCCACGACATAGCAGTGCTCAGGAAAAGGCAGTCTCCTTTCTGTAGGCCGGATGCACACTGGAGTTTCCACTTGAGGCAAGGAAGCTCAGCTAGGTGATCCCTGGCTGAAGGCAAAGCAGAGAGTTTTTCAGTGGAGCGCTGGCCCCATCTGCTGGCCGACAAGCATGGGAGGAGAAACCTCGCTGCAAATGAGTTCCTGAAGTGCTTTCCAAGCAGGAGGCAGCATGGCTGCAATAGTTTAGAAAGTCTTGCTTAGGACTACCCTCTGGCAACAGGGTGGGTGCCAAGGGCATGTGGGTTGGAGGGTGCTCAGAAGTCACAGGGGAGGCTTTGGGCACCCGGTGCTCTCTGATGGAAAACACTGCAGGCCCGAGCATCCATGAATTCCTGCAAGGCTTTGGAGTGGGAAAGCTGTGCTTAGCAGAAGGCTCCCTGCCAAGTGCTGCAGGCCTTTGTGGATGCTGAAGCAGCAGCTGCCTTGCAGGCTGCTGGTCCAGGGCCGTGTGTGCCCAGGTCCAGGGTGCTGTAGGAGGAGCTCCTAGCAAGGGGCGAGCAAGCACCTTGTTTCCTTGGCATAGACTGGCCTGTGCACCCTGAGGCCTGCAGACGTGCAGACAGCGCAGGCAGCAAGGGCTTGTGGCAGGCAGATAAGGGGCAGCAGGCGTCTCACTTGAAAGTGGGCTCATGACTCTCTTGTTCTCCGGCCCCTGTGGCCGTGTGCAAGCACAGCCTCTGGACCTGCAGCTTCTGAGCAGTGCAAGAGACACACAGGAAACACCCAGGTGCCTTCTCTAGTGAACGGTGTTCCATCAAGGTCCTGCTTGCTGGCAGGGGCCTAGGCCAGCACAGGTCCTAGGGAGGCCAGGCTGAGGCTGGGATGGGTCCCGACCTAGCAGTGCTCAGGGCAAGCCTGGGACTGGAGGCCAGGCTGCAGGCTCATTCCAGCTTGGGCCTGGTGCAGAAAGCCTTCAGCTAGGACTTCCATGGGGTATAGTCAGCACAGTGGTTTTTGCCTGAAATCCATGTTCCTCACTCGGAGCCCCCTGCCTTTCAGCACACACTCCCTAGAAGTGTGTTCCTGAGGCAGTTGGACAGTTGGGGAAGTGGAGGCTCTCCCAGCATGGGAGGTCTGCCTAGAACCTTGCTCTGGCTGCAAAGAGGATTCCCTGCACCTCTGGCGCTGGGGTGAGATTTTCTGCACACAGGAGACACTTGGCACACACAGTGTTTCCCCATGGAAAGCACTGTGAGGAAGAATCTCTGCCAGGGATGCATGGCACTCTCCCATCGAAGCCCTCCATGCAGCAAGCTGTCATGGACTCGAGTGCAGGCCTTGGTGGCTGGAGAGACTGCAGCTCCTCTGGAGGCTCCGGGGCAATTGGCACACCCCTCCAAGGAAATGAGGCTTGTGGGATGAGCACTTTGCAAAGAATTGCAAGCAGCCTGCTCCTTTTGATGAGACACATGTGTGGGGAGAGAGACTTGACAGCAGAGAAGAAGCAAGAGGGCAATGAGGGATTGGATTTGCATGCAGCTTGGAGGCTCCATATCTCCTGCTTCGCAAGCAGGGAGTGCCAGGTCTGCCCATCATGCTCCATTACCAGCTGGGCACCCAGTTTCAGGATCTGCCCTTTCCCAGCCATGAAACCACACCCAGGCTGCACCCTGAGCCCTGCCAAGGGGGGCCCTTTTCCGCCAGGTGGGCTGAATTGCATGACTGTGTCAGGGGAGAGAAGGCCCTAGGAGGCCTTCAGGGAACTGCCTCAACATAGCCCCGCTCAGGAAAGGCACTCCTCTTTCTGTGACCGGATGCACAATGGAGTATCTGCTTGAGGCAAAGAAGCTCAGCTAGGCGATCCCTGGCTGAAGGCAAAGCAGAGAGTTTTTCGGTGGAGCGCTGGCACCATCTGCCGGCCAACAAGCATGGAAGGAGAATCCTCGCTCCAAATGAGTTCCTGAGGAGCTTTCCAAGCAGCAGGCAGGCTGCCTCCAGAAGTTTAGAGAGTCCTGCTTCGGACTATCCTCCGGCAACAGAGTGGGTGCCAAGGGCATGTGGGTTGGAGGGTGCTCGGAAGCTGCAGGGGAGGTTTTCAGCATCCAGTGCTCTCCGATGGAACACACTGCAGGCGCGAGCATCCATGAACTCCTGCAAGGCTTTGGAGTGGGAAAGCTGTGCTTAGCAGAGGGCTCCCTGCCAAATGCTGCAGGCCTATGTGGATGGCGAAGCTGCAGCTGTCTTGCAGTCTGCTTATCCAGAGGTGCGTGTGCCCTGGTCCAGAGTGCTGTAGGAGGAGCTCCTAGCAACGGGAGAGCAAGCACCTTGTTTCCTTGGCATAGAATGGCCTGTGCACACAGAGGCCTGTCAGCAGTGAACACAAAACAGGCAGCAAGAGGGGTGGCAGGCAGCTAAGTGGCGGCAGGCGTCCTGCTTGAAAGTGGGGTCATGACTGTTTTGTCCTCAGGCCCCAGTGTCCACGTGCACACACTGCCTCTGGACCTGCAGCTTCCGAGCAGTGCAAGAGAAACACAAGCAACACCCTGGGGCCTTCTCGAATGAACGGTGCTCCATCGAGGTCCTGCTGGCTGGCAGTGGCCTAGGCCAGCAAAGGCCCTAGGGAGGCCAGGCTGAGGCTGGGATGGTTCCTGACCTAGCAGTGCCCAGGGCAAGCCTGGGACTGGAGGCCAGGCTGCAGGCTCATTCCAGCTTGGGCCTGGTGCAGAGAGCCTTCAGCTAAGACTTCCATGGGGAATGGTATGCGTAGTGATTTTTGCCTGCAATCCTCGTTCCTAACTCTCGCCAAACAGCCTGTTAGCCCACACTTGCTAGACGTGTGTTCCTGAGGCAGTTGGACAATAGGGCAAGTGGAGGCTCACCCAGCATGGGACGCCTGCCTTGAACATTGCCCTGGGTGCAAAGAGGATTCCCTGCACCTCTGGCACTGGGGAGAGCATTTCTGCACACAGGAGACACTTGGCAAACACAGTTTTTCCCCTCGGAAAGTACTGTGAGAGAGTCGCCATCCCGGATGCATGGCACTCTCCCTTCGAAGCCCTCCATGCAGCAGGCTTTCATGGACTCGGCTGCAGGCTTTGGTAGCTGGAGACACTGCAGCTCCTCTGGAGGCTCAGGGGCAATTGGCACACCCCTCCAAGGAAATGAGGCTAGTGTGATGAGCTCTTTCCAAAGAATGGCAAGCAGCCTGCTCCTTTCAATGAGACACACGTGTGGGGAGAGATGCATGGCAGCAGAGAAGAAGCAAGAGGGCAGCCAGGGAGGGATTTGCACACAGCTTGAAGTCCCCAGACCTCCTGATTCGAAACCAGGGAATGCCAGCTCTGCCTGTCAGGCCCCATTCCCTAGTGGGCACCCAGATTCAGGATCTGCCCTTTCCCAGCTATGAAACCACACCCAGGCTGCACCCTGAGCCCTGCCAAGTTGGAACTTTGCTCGCCAGGTGGGCTGAATGGCATGACTGTGTCAGGGGAAAGAAGGACCTAGGAGGCCTTCCGGGAACTGCCACGACATAGCAGTGCTCAGGAAAAGGCAGTCTGCTTTCTGTAGGCCGGATGCACACTGGAGTTTCCACTTGAGGCAAGGAAGCTCAGCTAGGTGATCCCTGGCTGAAGGCAAAGCAGAGAGTTTTTCAGTGGAGCGCTGGCCCCATCTGCTGGCCGACAAGCATGGGAGGAGAAACCTCACTGCAAATGAGTTCCTGAAGTGCTTTCCAAGCAGGAGGCAGCATGGCTGCAATAGTTTAGAAAGTCTTGCTTAGGACTACCCTCTGGCAACAGGGTGGGTGCCAAGGGCATGTGGGTTGGAGGGTGCTCAGAAGTCACAGGGGAGGCTTTGGGCACCCGGTGCTCTCTGATGGAAAACACTGCAGGCCCGAGCATCCATGAATTCCTGCAAGGCTTTGGAGTGGGAAAGCTGTGCTTAGCAGAAGGCTCCCTGCCAAGTGCTGCAGGCCTTTGTGGATGCTGAAGCAGCAGCTGCCTTGCAGGCTGCTGGTCCAGGGGCGTGTGTGCCCAGGTCCAGGGTGCTGTAGGAGGAGCTCCTAGCAAGGGGCGAGCAAGCACCTTGTTTCCTTGGCATAGACTGGCCTGTGCACCCTGAGGCCTGCAGACGTGCAGACAGCGCAGGCAGCAAGGGCTTGTGGCAGGCAGATAAGGGGCAGCAGGCGTCTCACTTGAAAGTGGGCTCATGACTCTCTTGTTCTCCGGCCCCTGTGGCCGTGTGCAAGCACAGCCTCTGGACCTGCAGCTTCTGAGCAGTGCAAGAGACACACAGGAAACACCCAGGTGCCTTCTCTAGTGAACGGTGTTCCATCAAGGTCCTGCTTGCTGGCAGGGGCCTAGGCCAGCACAGGTCCTAGGGAGGCCAGGCTGAGGCTGGGATGGGTCCCGACCTAGCAGTGCTCAGGGCAAGCCTGGGACTGGAGGCCAGGCTGCAGGCTCATTCCAGCTTGGGCCTGGTGCAGAAAGCCTTCAGCTAGGACTTCCATGGGGTATAGTCAGCACAGTGGTTTTTGCCTGAAATCCATGTTCCTCACTCGGAGCCCCCTGCCTTTCAGCACACACTCCCTAGAAGTGTGTTCCTGAGGCAGTTGGACAGTTGGGGAAGTGGAGGCTCTCCCAGCATGGGAGGTCTGCCTAGAACCTTGCTCTGGCTGCAAAGAGGATTCCCTGCACCTCTGGCGCTGGGGTGAGATTTTCTGCACACAGGAGACACTTGGCACACACAGTGTTTCCCCATGGAAAGCACTGTGAGGAAGAATCTCTGCCAGGGATGCATGGCACTCTCCCATCGAAGCCCTCCATGCAGCAAGCTGTCATGGACTCGAGTGCAGGCCTTGGTGGCTGGAGAGACTGCAGCTCCTCTGGAGGCTCCGGGGCAATTGGCACACCCCTCCAAGGAAATGAGGCTTGTGGGATGAGCACTTTGCAAAGAATTGCAAGCAGCCTGCTCCTTTTGATGAGACACATGTGTGGGGAGAGAGACTTGACAGCAGAGAAGAAGCAAGAGGGCAATGAGGGATTGGATTTGCATGCAGCTTGGAGGCTCCATATCTCCTGCTTCGCAAGCAGGGAGTGCCAGGTCTGCCCATCATGCTCCATTACCAGCTGGGCACCCAGTTTCAGGATCTGCCCTTTCCCAGCCATGAAACCACACCCAGGCTGCACCCTGAGCCCTGCCAAGGGGGGCCCTTTTCCGCCAGGTGGGCTGAATTGCATGACTGTGTCAGGGGAGAGAAGGCCCTAGGAGGCCTTCAGGGAACTGCCTCAACATAGCCCCGCTCAGGAAAGGCACTCCTCTTTCTGTGACCGGATGCACAATGGAGTATCTGCTTGAGGCAAAGAAGCTCAGCTAGGCGATCCCTGGCTGAAGGCAAAGCAGAGAGTTTTTCGGTGGAGCGCTGGCACCATCTGCCGGCCGACAAGCATGGAAGGAGAATCCTCGCTCCAAATGAGTTCCTGAGGAGCTTTCCAAGCAGCAGGCAGGCTGCCTCCAGAAGTTTAGAGAGTCCTGCTTCGGACTATCCTCCGGCAACAGAGTGGGTGCCAAGGGCATGTGGGTTGGAGGGTGCTCGGAAGCTGCAGGGGAGGTTTTCAGCATCCAGTGCTCTCCGATGGAACACACTGCAGGCGCGAGCATCCATGAACTCCTGCAAGGCTTTGGAGTGGGAAAGCTGTGCTTAGCAGAGGGCTCCCTGCCAAATGCTGCAGGCCTATGTGGATGGCGAAGCTGCAGCTGTCTTGCAGTCTGCTTGTCCAGAGGTGCGTGTGCCCTGGTCCAGAGTGCTTTAGGAGGAGCTCCTAGCAACGGGAGAGCAAGCACCTTGTTTCCTTGGCATAGAATGGCCTGTGCACACAGAGGCCTGTCAGCAGTGAACACAAAACAGGCAGCAAGAGGGGTGGCAGGCAGCTAAGTGGCGGCAGGCGTCCTGCTTGAAAGTGGGGTCATGACTGTTTTGTCCTCAGGCCCCAGTGTCCACGTGCACACACTGCCTCTGGACCTGCAGCTTCCGAGCAGTGCAAGAGAAACACAAGCAACACCCTGGGGCCTTCTCGAATGAACGGTGCTCCATCAAGGTCCTGCTGGCTGGCAGTGGCCTAGGCCAGCAAAGGCCCTAGGGAGGCCAGGCTGAGGCTGGGATGGTTCCTGACCTAGCAGTGCCCAGGGCAAGCCTGGGACTGGAGGCCAGGCTGCAGGCTCATTCCAGCTTGGGCCTGGTGCAGAGAGCCTTCAGCTAAGACTTCCATGGGGAATGGTATGCGTAGTGATTTTTGCCTGCAATCCTCGTTCCTAACTCTCGCCAAACAGCCTGTTAGCCCACACTTGCTAGACGTGTGTTCCTGAGGCAGTTGGACAATAGGGCAAGTGGAGGCTCACCCAGCATGGGACGCCTGCCTTGAACATTGCTCTGGGTGCAAAGAGGATTCCCTGCACCTCTGGCACTGGGGAGAGCATTTCTGCACACAGGAGACACTTGGCAAACACAGTTTTTCCCCTCGGAAAGTACTGTGAGAAAGAGTCGCCATCCCGGATGCATGGCACTCTCCCTTCGAAGCCCTCCATGCAGCAGGCTTTCATGGACTCGGCTGCAGGCTTTGGTAGCTGGAGACACTGCAGCTCCTCTGGAGGCTCAGGGGCAATTGGCACACCCCTCCAAGGAAATGAGGCTAGTGTGATGAGCTCTTTCCAAAGAATGGCAAGCAGCCTGCTCCTTTCAATGAGACACACGTGTGGGGAGAGATGCTTGGCAGCAGAGAAGAAGCAAGAGGGCAGCCAGGGAGGGATTTGCACACAGCTTGAAGTCCCCAGACCTCCTGATTCGAAACCAGGGAAAGCCAGCTCTGCCTGTCAGGCCCCATTCCCTAGTGGGCACCCAGATTCAGGATCTGCCCTTTCCCAGCTATGAAACCACACCCAGGCTGCACCCTGAGCCCTGCCAAGTTGGAACTTTGCTCGCCAGGTGGGCTGAATGGCATGACTGTGTCAGGGGAAAGAAGGACCTAGGAGGCCTTCCGGGAACTGCCACGACATAGCAGTGCTCAGGAAAAGGCAGTCTCCTTTCTGTAGGCCGGATGCACACTGGAGTTTCCGCTTGAGGCAAGGAAGCTCAGCTAGGTGATCCCTGGCTGAAGGCAAAGCAGAGAGTTTTTCAGTGGAGCGCTGGCCCCATCTGCTGGCCGACAAGCATGGGAGGAGAAACCTCGCTGCAAATGAGTTCCTGAAGTGCTTTCCAAGCAGGAGGCAGCATGGCTGCAATAGTTTAGAAAGTCCTGCTTAGGACTACCCTCTGGCAACAGGGTGGGTGCCAAGGGCATGTGGGTTGGAGGGTGCTCAGAAGTCGCAGGGGAGGCTTTGGGCACCCGGTGCTCTCTGATGGAAAACACTGCAGGCCCGAGCATCCATGAATAGGAATTTGGAGTGGGAAAGCTGTGCTTAGCAGAAGGCTCCCTGCCAAGTGCTGCAGGCCTTTGTGGATGCTGAAGCAGCAGCTGCCTTGCAGGCTGCTGGTCCAGGGGCATGTGTGCCCAGGTCCAGAGTGCTGTAGGAGGAGCTCCTAGCAAGGGGCGAGCAAGCACCTTGTTTCCTTGGCATAGACTGGCCTGTGCACCCTGAGGCCTGCAGACGTGCAGACAGCGCAGGCAGCAAGGGCTTGTGGCAGGCAGATAAGGGGCAGCAGGCGTCTCACTTGAAAGTGGGCTCATGACTCTCTTGTTCTCCGGCCCCTGTGGCCGTGTGCAAGCACAGCCTCTGGACCTGCAGCTTCTGAGCAGTGCAAGAGACACACAGGAAACACCCAGGTGCCTTCTCTAGTGAACGGTGTTCCATCAAGGTCCTGCTTGCTGGCAGGGGCCTAGGCCAGCACAGGTCCTAGGGAGGCCAGGCTGAGGCTGGGATGGGTCCCGACCTAGCAGTGCTCAGGGCAAGCCTGGGACTGGAGGCCAGGCTGCAGGCTCATTCCAGCTTGGGCCTGGAGCAGAAAGCCTTCAGCTAGGACTTCCATGGGGTATAGTCAGCACAGTGGTTTTTGCCTGAAATCCATGTTCCTCACTCGGACCCCCCTGCCTTTCAGCACACACTCCCTAGAAGTGTGTTCCTGAGGCAGTTGGACAGTTGGGGAAGTGGAGGCTCTCCCAGCATTGGAGGTCTTCCTAGAACCTTGCTCTGGCTGCAAAGAGGATTCCCTGCACCTCTGGCGCTGGGGTGAGATTTTCTGCACACAGGAGACACTTGGCACACACAGTGTTTCCCCATGGAAAGCACTGTGAGGAAGAATCTCTGCCAGGGATGCATGGCACTCTCCCATCGAAGCCCTCCATGCAGCAAGCTGTCATGGACTCGAGTGCAGGCCTTGGTGGCTGGAGAGACTGCAGCTCCTCTGGAGGCTCCGGGGCAATTGGCACACCCCTCCAAGGAAATGAGGCTTGTGGGATGAGCACTTTGCAAAGAATTGCAAGCAGCCTGCTCCTTTTGATGAGACACATGTGTGGGGAGAGAGACTTGACAGCCGAGAAGAAGCAAGAGGGCAATGAGGGATTGGATTTGCATGCAGCTTGGAGGCTCCATATCTCCTGCTTGGCAAGCAGGGAGTGCCAGGTCTGCCCATCATGCTCCATTACCAGCTGGGCACCCAGTTTCAGGATCTGCCCTTTCCCAGCCATGAAACCACACCCAGGCTGCACCCTGAGCCCTGCCAAGGGGGACCCTTGCCCGCCAGGTGGGCTGAATTGCATGACTGTGTCAGGGGAGAGAAGGCCCTAGGAGGCCTTCAGGGAACTGCCTCAACATAGCCCCGCTCAGGAAAGGCACTCCTCTTTCTGTGACCGGATGCACAATGGAGTATCTGCTTGAGGCAAAGAAGCTCAGCTAGGCGATCCCTGGCTGAAGGCAAAGCAGAGAGTTTTTCGGTGGAGCGCTGGCACCATCTGCCGGCCGACAAGCATGGAAGGAGAATCCTCACTCCAAATGAGTTCCTGAGGAGCTTTCCAAGCAGCACGCAGGCTGCCTCCAGAAGCTTAGAGAGTCCTGCTTCGGACTATCCTCCGGCAACAGAGTGGGTGCCAAGGGCATGTGGGTTGGAGGGTGCTCGGAAGCTGCAGGGGAGGTTTTCAGCATCCAGTGCTCTCCGATGGAACACACTGCAGGCGCGAGCATCCATGAACTCCTGCAAGGCTTTGGAGTGGGAAAGCTGTGCTTAGCAGAGGGCTCCCTGCCAAATGCTGCAGGTCTATGTGGATGGCGAAGCTGCAGCTGTCTTGCAGTCTGCTTGTCCAGAGGTGCGTGTGCCCTGGTCCAGAGTGCTGTAGGAGGAGCTCCTAGCAACGGGAGAGCAAGCACCTTGTTTCCTTGGCATAGAATGGCCTGTGCACACAGAGGCCTGTCAGCAGTGAAGACAACGCAGGCAGCAAGAGGGGTGGCAGGCAGCTAAGTGGCGGCAGGCATCCTGCTTGAAAGTGGGGTCATGACTGTTTTGTCCTCAGGCCCCAGTGTCCACGTGCACACAGTGCCTCTGGACCTGCAGCTTCCGAGCAGTGCAAGAGAAACACAAGCAACACCCTGGGGCCTTCTCGAATGAACGGTGCTCCATCGAGGTCCTGCTGGCTGGCAGTGGCCTAGGCCAGCAAAGGCCCTAGGGAGGCCAGGCTGAGGCTGGGATGGTTCCTGACCTAGCAGTGCCCAGGGCAAGCCTGGGACTGGAGGCCAGGCTGCAGGCTCATTCCAGCTTGGGCCTGGTGCAGAGAGCCTTCAGCTAAGACTTCCATGGGGAATGGTATGCGTAGTGATTTTTGCCTGCAATCCTCGTTCCTAACTCTCGCCAAACAGCCTGTTAGCCCACACTTGCTAGACGTGTGTTCCTGAGGCAGTTGGACAATAGGGCAAGTGGAGGCTCACCCAGCATGGGACGCCTGCCTTGAACATTGCCCTGGGTGCAAAGAGGATTCCCTGCACCTCTGGCACTGGGGAGAGCATTTCTGCACACAGGAGACACTTGGCAAACACAGTTTTTCCCCTCGGAAAGTACTGTGAGAAAGAGTCGCCATCCCGGATGCATGGCACTCTCCCTTCGAAGCCCTCCATGCAGCAGGCTTTCATGGACTCGGCTGCAGGCTTTGGTAGCTGGAGACACTGCAGCTCCTCTGGAGGCTCAGGGGCAATTGGCACACCCCTCCAAGGAAATGAGGCTAGTGTGATGAGCTCTTTCCAAAGAATGGCAAGCAGCCTGCTCCTTTCAATGAGACACACGTGTGGGGAGAGATGCATGGCAGCAGAGAAGAAGCAAGAGGGCAGCCAGGGAGGGATTTGCACACAGCTTGAAGTCCCCAGACCTCCTGATTCGAAACCAGGGAATGCCAGCTCTGCCTGTCAGGCCCCATTCCCTAGTGGGCACCCAGATTCAGGATCTGCCCTTTCCCAGCTATGAAACCACACCCAGGCTGCACCCTGAGCCCTGCCAAGTTGGAACTTTGCTCGCCAGGTGGGCTGAATGGCATGACTGTGTCAGGGGAAAGAAGGACCTAGGAGGCCTTCCGGGAGCTGCCACGACATAGCAGTGCTCAGGAAAAGGCAGTCTCCTTTCTGTAGGCCGGATGCACACTGGAGTTTCCACTTGAGGCAAGGAAGCTCAGCTAGGTGATCCCTGGCTGAAGGCAAAGCAGAGAGTTTTTCAGTGGAGCGCTGGCCCCATCTGCTGGCCGACAAGCATGGGAGGAGAAACCTCGCTGCAAATGAGTTCCTGAAGTGCTTTCCAAGCAGGAGGCAGCATGGCTGCAATAGTTTAGAAAGTCTTGCTTAGGACTACCCTCTGGCAACAGGGTGGGTTCCAAGGGCATGTGGGTTGGAGGGTGCTCAGAAGTCACAGGGGAGGCTTTGGGCACCCGGTGCTCTCTGATGGAAAACACTGCAGGCCCGAGCATCCATGAATTCCTGCAAGGCTTTGGAGTGGGAAAGCTGTGCTTAGCAGAAGGCTCCCTGCCAAGTGCTGCAGGCCTTTGTGGATGCTGAAGCAGCAGCTGCCTTGCAGGCTGCTGGTCCAGGGGCGTGTGTGCCCAAGTCCAGAGTGCTGTCGGAGGAGCTCCTAGCAAGGGGCGAGCAAGCACCTTGTTTCCTTGGCATAGACTGGCCTGTGCACCCTGAGGCCTGCAGACGTGCAGACAGCGCAGGCAGCAAGGGCTTGTGGCAGGCAGATAAGGGGCAGCAGGCGTCTCACTTGAAAGTGGGCTCATGACTCTCTTGTTCTCCGGCCCCTGTGGCCATGTGCAAGCACAGCCTCTGGACCTGCAGCTTCTGAGCAGTGCAAGAGACACACAGGAAACACCCAGGTGCCTTCTCTAGTGAACGGTGTTCCATCAAGGTCCTGCTTGCTGGCAGGGGCCTAGGCCAGCACAGGTCCTAGGGAGGCCAGGCTGAGGCTGGGATGGGTCCCGACCTAGCAGTGCTCAGGGCAAGCCTGGGACTGGAGGCCAGGCTGCAGGCTCATTCCAGCTTGGGCCTGGTGCAGAAAGCCTTCAGCTAGGACTTCCATGGGGTATAGTCAGCACAGTGGTTTTTGCCTGAAATCCATGTTCCTCACTCGGAGCCCCCTGCCTTTCAGCACACACTCCCTAGAAGTGTGTTCCTGAGGCAGTTGGACAGTTGGGGAAGTGGAGGCTCTCCCAGCATGGGAGGTCTGCCTAGAACCTTGCTCTGGCTGCAAAGAGGATTCCCTGCACCTCTGGCGCTGGGGTGAGATTTTCTGCACACAGGAGACACTTGGCACACACAGTGTTTCCCCATGGAAAGCACTGTGAGGAAGAATCTCTGCCAGGGATGCATGGCACTCTCCCATCGAAGCCCTCCATGCAGCAAGCTGTCATGGACTCGAGTGCAGGCCTTGGTGGCTGAAGAGACTGCAGCTCCTCTGGAGGCTCTGGGGCAATTGGCACACCCCTCCAAGGAAATGAGGCTTGTGGGATGAGCACTTTGCAAAGAATTGCAAGCAGCCTGCTCCTTTTGATGAGACACATGTGTGGGGAGAGAGACTTGACAGCAGAGAAGAAGCAAGAGGGCAATGAGGGATTGGATTTGCATGCAGCTTGGAGGCTCCATATCTCCTGCTTCGCAAGCAGGGAGTGCCAGGTCTGCCCATCATGCTCCATTACCAGCTGGGCACCCAGTTTCAGGATCTGCCCTTTCCCAGCCATGAAACCACACCCAGGCTGCACCCTGAGCCCTGCCAAGGGGGACCATTGCCTGCCAGGTGGGCTGAATTGCATGACTGTGTCAGGGGAGAGAAGGCCCTAGGAGGCCTTCAGGGAACTGCCTCAACATAGCCCCGCTCAGGAAAGGCACTCCTCTTTCTGTGACCGGATGCACAATGGAGTATCTGCTTGAGGCAAAGAAGCTCAGCTAGGCGATCCCTGGCTGAAGGCAAAGCAGAGAGTTTTTTGGTGGAGCGCTGGCACCATCTGCCGGCCGACAAGCATGGAAGGAGAATCCTCGCTCCAAATGAGTTCCTGAGGAGCTTTCCAAGCAGCAGGCAGGCTGCCTCCAGAAGCTTAGAGAGTCCTGCTTCGGACTATCCTCCGGCAACAGAGTGGGTGCCAAGGGCATGTGGGTTGGAGGGTGCTCGGAAGCTGCAGGGGAGGTTTTCAGCATCCAGTGCTCTCCGATGGAACACACTGCAGGCGCGAGCATCCATGAACTCCTGCAAGGCTTTGGAGTGGGAAAGCTGTGCTTAGCAGAGGGCTCCCTGCCAAATGCTGCAGGTCTATGTGGATGGCGAAGCTGCAGCTGTCTTGCAGTCTGCTTGTCCAGAGGTGCGTGTGCCCTGGTCCAGAGTGCTGTAGGAGGAGCTCCTAGCAACGGGAGATCAAGCACCTTGTTCCCTTGGCATAGAATGGCCTGTGCACACAGAGGCCTGTCAGCAGTGAAGACAACGCAGGCAGCAAGAGGGGTGGCAGGCAGCTAAGTGGCGGCAGGCGTCCTGCTTGAAAGTGGGGTCATGACTGTTTTGTCCTCAGGCCCCAGTGTCCACGTGCACACACTGCCTCTGGACCTGCAGCTTCCGAGCAGTGCAAGAGAAACAAAAGCAACACCCTGGGGCCTTCTCGAATGAACGGTGCTCCATCGAGGTCCTGCTGGCTGGCAGTGGCCTAGGCCAGCAAAGGCCCTAGGGAGGCCAGGCTGAGGCTGGGATGGTTCCTGACCTAGCAGTGCCCAGGGCAAGCCTAGGACTGGAGGCCAGGCTGCAGGCTCATTCCAGCTTGGGCCTGGTGCAGAGAGCCTTCAGCTAAGACTTCCATGGGGAATGGTATGCGTAGTGATTTTTGCCTGCAATCCTCGTTCCTAACTCTCGCCAAACAGCCTGTTAGCCCACACTTGCTAGACGTGTGTTCCTGAGGCAGTTGGACAATAGGGCAAGTGGAGGCTCACCCAGCATGGGACGCCTGCCTTGAACATTGCCCTGGGTGCAAAGAGGATTCCCTGCACCTCTGGCACTGGGGAGAGCATTTCTGCACACAGGAGACACTTGGCAAACACAGTTTCTCCCCTCGGAAAGTACTGTGAGAAAGAGTCGCCATCCCGGATGCATGGCACTCTCCCTTCGAAGCCCTCCATGCAGCAGGCTTTCATGGACTCGGCTGCAGGCTTTGGTAGCTGGAGACACTGCAGCTCCTCTGGAGGCTCAGGGGCAATTGGCACACCCCTCCAAGGAAATGAGGCTAGTGTGATGAGCTCTTTCCAAAGAATGGCAAGCAGCCTGCTCCTTTCAATGAGACACACGTGTGGGGAGAGTTGCTTGGCAGCAGAGAAGAAGCAAGAGGGCAGCCAGGGAGGGATTTGCACACAGCTTGAAGTCCCCAGACCTCCTGATTCGAAACCAGGGAATGCCAGCTCTGCCTGTCAGGCCCCATTCCCTAGTGGGCACCCAGATTCAGGATCTGCCCTTTCCCAGCTATGAAACCACACCCAGGCTGCACCCTGAGCCCTGCCAAGTTGGAACTTTGCTCGCCAGGTGGGCTGAATGGCATGACTGTGTCAGGGGAAAGAAGGACCTAGGAGGCCTTCCGGGAGCTGCCACGACATAGCAGTGCTCAGGAAAAGGCAGTCTCCTTTCTGTAGGCCGGATGCACACTGGAGTTTCCACTTGAGGCAAGGAAGCTCAGCTAGGTGATCCCTGGCTGAAGGCAAAGCAGAGAGTTTTTCAGTGGAGCGCTGGCCCCATCTGCTGGCCGACAAGCATGGGAGGAGAAACCTCGCTGCAAATGAGTTCCTGAAGTGCTTTCCAAGCAGGAGGCAGCATGGCTCCAATAGTTTAGAAAGTCCTGCTTAGGACTACCCTCTGGCAACAGGGTGGGTGCCAAGGGCATGTGGGTTGGAGGGTGCTCAGAAGTCGCAGGGGAGGCTTTGGGCACCCGGTGCTCTCTGATGGAAAACACTGCAGGCCCGAGCATCCATGAATTCCTGCAAGGCTTTGGAGTGGGAAAGCTGTGCTTAGCAGAAGGCTCCCTGCCAAGTGCTGCAGGCCTTTGTGGATGCTGAAGCAGCAGCTGCCTTGCAGGCTGCTGGTCCAGGGGCGTGTGTGCCCAGGTCCAGAGTGCTGTAGGAGGAGCTCCTAGCAAGGGGCGAGCAAGCACCTTGTTTCCTTGGCATAGACTGGCCTGTGCACCCTGAGGCCTGCAGACGTGCAGACAGCGCAGGCAGCAAGGGCTTGTGGCAGGCAGATAAGGGGCAGCAGGCGTCTCACTTGAAAGTGGGCTCATGACTCTCTTGTTCTCCGGCCCCTGTGGCCGTGTGCAAGCACAGCCTCTGGACCTGCAGCTTCTGAGCAGTGCAAGAGACACACAGGAAACACCCAGGTGCCTTCTCTAGTGAACGGTGTTCCATCAAGGTCCTGCTTGCTGGCAGGGGCCTAGGCCAGCACAGGTCCTAGGGAGGCCAGGCTGAGGCTGGGATGGGTCCCGACCTAGCAGTGCTCAGGGCAAGCCTGGGACTGGAGGCCAGGCTGCAGGCTCATTCCAGCTTGGGCCTGGTGCAGAAAGCCTTCAGCTAGGACTTCCATGGGGTATAGTCAGCACAGTGGTTTTTGCCTGAAATCCATGTTCCTCACTCGGAGCCCCCTGCCTTTCAGCACACACTCCCTAGAAGTGTGTTCCTGAGGCAGTTGGACAGTTGGGGAAGTGGAGGCTCTCCCAGCATGGGAGGTCTGCCTAGAACCTTGCTCTGGCTGCAAAGAGGATTCCCTGCACCTCTGGCGCTGGGGTGAGATTTTCTGCACACAGGAGACACTTGGCACACACAGTGTTTCCCCATGGAAAGCACTGTGAGGAAGAATCTCTGCCAGGGATGCATGGCACTCTCCCATCGAAGCCCTCCATGCAGCAAGCTGTCATGGACTCGAGTGCAGGCCTTGGTGGCTGGAGAGACTGCAGCTCCTCTGGAGGCTCTGGGGCAATTGGCACACCCCTCCAAGGAAATGAGGCTTGTGGGATGAGCACTTTGCAAAGAATTGCAAGCAGCCTGCTCCTTTTGATGAGACACATGTGTGGGGAGAGAGACTTGACAGCAGAGAAGAAGCAAGAGGGCAATGAGGGATTGGATTTGCATGCAGCTTGGAGGCTCCATATCTCCTGCTTCGCAAGCAGGGAGTGCCAGGTCTGCCCATCATGCTCCATTACCAGCTGGGCACCCAGTTTCAGGATCTGCCCTTTCCCAGCCATGAAACCACACCCAGGCTGCACCCTGAGCCCTGCCAAGGGGGACCCTTGCCCGCCAGGTGGGCTGAATTGCATGACTGTGTCAGGGGAGAGAAGGCCCTAGGAGGCCTTCAGGGAACTGCCTCAACATAGCCCCGCTCAGGAAAGGCACTCCTCTTTCTGTGACCGGATGCACAATGGAGTATCTGCTTGAGGCAAAGAAGCTCAGCTAGGCGATCCCTGGCTGAAGGCAAAGCAGAGAGTTTTTTGGTGGAGCGCTGGCACCATCTGCCGGCCGACAAGCATGGAAGGAGAATCCTCGCTCCAAATGAGTTCCTGAGGAGCTTTCCAAGCAGCAGGCAGGCTGCCTCCAGAAGCTTAGAGAGTCCTGCTTCGGACTATCCTCCGGCAACAGAGTGGGTGCCAAGGGCATGTGGGTTGGAGGGTGCTCGGAAGCTGCAGGGGAGGTTTTCAGCATCCAGTGCTCTCCGATGGAACACACTGCAGGCGCGAGCATCCATGAACTCCTGCAAGGCTTTGGAGTGGGAAAGCTGTGCTTAGCAGAGGGCTCCCTGCCAAATGCTGCAGGCCTATGTGGATGGCGAAGCTGCAGCTGTCTTGCAGTCTGCTTGTCCAGAGGTGCGTGTGCCCTGGTCCAGAGTGCTGTAGGAGGAGCTCCTAGCAACGGGAGAGCAAGCACCTTGTTTCCTTGGCATAGAATGGCCTGTGCACACAGAGGCCTGTCAGCAGTGAAGACAACGCAGGCAGCAAGAGGGGTGGCAGGCAGCTAAGTGGCGGCAGGCGTCCTGCTTGAAAGTGGGGTCATGACTGTTTTGTCCTCAGGCCCCAGTGTCCACGTGCACACACTGCCTCTGGACCTGCAGCTTCCGAGCAGTGCAAGAGAAACACAAGCAACACCCTGGGGCCTTCTCGAATGAACGGTGCTCCATCGAGGTCCTGCTGGCTGGCAGTGGCCTAGGCCAGCAAAGGCCCTAGGGAGGCCAGGCTGAGGCTGGGATGGTTCCTGACCTAGCAGTGCCCAGGGCAAGCCTGGGACTGGAGGCCAGGCTGCAGGCTCATTCCAGCTTGGGCCTGGTGCAGAGAGCCTTCAGCTAAGACTTCCATGGGGAATGGTATGCGTAGTGATTTTTGCCTGCAATCCTCGTTCCTAACTCTCGCCAAACAGCCTGTTAGCCCACACTTGCTAGACGTGTGTTCCTGAGGCAGTTGGACAATAGGGCAAGTGGAGGCTCACCCAGCATGGGACGCCTGCCTTGAACATTGCCCTGGGTGCAAAGAGGATTCCCTGCACCTCTGGCACTGGGGAGAGCATTTCTGCACACAGGAGACACTTGGCAAACACAGTTTCTCCCTTCGGAAAGTACTGTGAGAAAGAGTCGCCATCCCGGATGCATGGCACTCTCCCTTCGAAGCCCTCCATGCAGCAGGCTTTCATGGACTCGGCTGCAGGCTTTGGTAGCTGGAGACACTGCAGCTCCTCTGGAGGCTCAGGGGCAATTGGCACACCCCTCCAAGGAAATGAGGCTAGTGTGATGAGCTCTTTCCAAAGAATGGCAAGCAGCCTGCTCCTTTCAATGAGACACACGTGTGGGGAGAGATGCTTGGCAGCAGAGAAGAAGCAAGAGGGCAGCCAGGGAGGGATTTGCACACAGCTTGAAGTCCCCAGACCTCCTGATTCGAAACCAGGGAAAGCCAGCTCTGCCTGTCAGGCCCCATTCCCTAGTGGGCACCCAGATTCAGGATCTGCCCTTTCCCAGCTATGAAACCACACCCAGGCTGCACGCTGAGCCCTGCCAAGTTGGAACTTTGCTCGCCAGGTGGGCTGAATGGCATGACTGTGTCAGGGGAAAGAAGGACCTAGGAGGCCTTCTGGGAGCTGCCACGACATAGCAGTGCTCAGGAAAAGGCAGTCTCCTTTATGTAGGCCGGATGCACACTGGAGTTTCCACTTGAGGCAAGGAAGCTCAGCTAGGTGATCCCTGGCTGAAGGCAAAGCAGAGAGTTTTTCAGTGGAGCGCTGGCCCCATCTGCTGGCCGACAAGCATGGGAGGAGAAACCTCGCTGCAAATGAGTTCCTGAAGTGCTTTCCAAGCAGGAGGCAGCATGGCTGCAATAGTTTAGAAAGTCCTGCTTAGGACTACCCTCTGGCAACAGGGTGGGTGCCAAGGGCATGTGGGTTGGAGGGTGCTCAGAAGTCGCAGGGGAGGCTTTGGGCACCCGGTGCTCTCTGATGGAAAACACTGCAGGCCCGAGCATCCATGAATTCCTGCAAGGCTTTGGAGTGGGAAAGCTGTGCTTAGCAGAAGGCTCCCTGCCAAGTGCTGCAGGCCTTTGTGGATGCTGAAGCAGCAGCTGCCTTGCAGGCTGCTGGTCCAGGGCCGTGTGTGCCCAGGTCCAGAGTGCTGTAGGAGGAGCTCCTAGCAAGGGGCGAGCAAGCACCTTGTTTCCTTGGCATAGACTGGCCCGTGCACCCTGAGGCCTGCAGACGTGCAGACAGCGCAGGCAGCAAGGGCTTGTGGCAGGCAGATAAGGGGCAGCAGGCGTCTCACTTGAAAGTGGGCTCATGACTCTCTTGTTCTCCGGCCCCTGTGGCCGTGTGCAAGCACAGCCTCTGGACCTGCAGCTTCTGAGCAGTGCAAGAGACACACAGGAAACACCCAGGTGCCTTCTCTAGTGAACGGTGTTCCATCAAGGTCCTGCTTGCTGGCAGGGGCCTAGGCCAGCACAGGTCCTAGGGAGGCCAGGCTGAGGCTGGGATGGGTCCCGACCTAGCAGTGCTCAGGGCAAGCCTGGGACTGGAGGCCAGGCTGCAGGCTCATTCCAGCTTGGGCCTGGTGCAGAAAGCCTTCAGCTAGGACTTCCATGGGGTATAGTCAGCACAGTGGTTTTTGCCTGAAATCCATGTTCCTCACTCGGAGCCCCCTGCCTTTCAGCACACACTCCCTAGAAGTGTGTTCCTGAGGCAGTTGGACAGTTGGGGAAGTGGAGGCTCTCCCAGCATGGGAGGTCTGCCTAGAACCTTGCTCTGGCTGCAAAGAGGATTCCCTGCACCTCTGGCGCTGCGGTGAGATTTTCTGCACACAGGAGACACTTGGCACACACAGTGTTTCCCCATGGAAAGCACTGTGAGGAAGAATCTCTGCCAGGGATGCATGGCACTCTCCCATCGAAGCCCTCCATGCAGCAAGCTGTCATGGACTCGAGTGCAGGCCTTGGTGGCTGGAGAGACTGCAGCTCCTCTGGAGGCTCTGGGGCAATTGGCACACCCCTCCAAGGAAATGAGGCTTGTGGGATGAGCACTTTGCAAAGAATTGCAAGCAGCCTGCTCCTTTTGATGAGACACATGTGTGGGGAGAGAGACTTGACAGCAGAGAAGAAGCAAGAGGGCAATGAGGGATTGGATTTGCATGCAGCTTGGAGGCCCCATATCTCCTGCTTCGCAAGCAGGGAGTGCCAGGTCTGCCCATCATGCTCCATTACCAGCTGGGCACCCAGTTTCAGGATCTGCCCTTTCCCAGCCATGAAACCACACCCAGGCTGCACCCTGAGCCCTGCCAAGGGGGACCCTTGCCCGCCAGGTGGGCTGAATTGCATGACTGTGTCAGGGGAGAGAAGGCCCTAGGAGGCCTTCAGGGAACTGCCTCAACATAGCCCCGCTCAGGAAAGGCACTCCTCTTTCTGTGACCGGATGCACAATGGAGTATCTGCTTGAGGCAAAGAAGCTCAGCTAGGCGATCCCTGGCTGAAGGCAAAGCAGAGAGTTTTTTGGTGGAGCGCTGGCACCATCTGCCGGCCGACAAGCATGGAAGGAGAATCCTCGCTCCAAATGAGTTCCTGAGGAGCTTTCCAAGCAGCAGGCAGGCTGCCTCCAGAAGCTTAGAGAGTCCTGCTTCGGACTATCCTCCGGCAACAGAGTGGGTGCCAAGGGCATGTGGGTTGGAGGGTGCTCGGAAGCTGCAGGGGAGGTTTCCAGCATCCAGTGCTCTCCGATGGAACACACTGCAGGCGCGAGCATCCATGAACTCCTGCAAGGCTTTGGAGTGGGAAAGCTGTGCTTAGCAGAGGGCTCCCTGCCAAATGCTGCAGGTCTATGTGGATGGCGAAGCTGCAGCTGTCTTGCAGTCTGCTTGTCCAGAGGTGCGTGTGCCCTGGTCCAGAGTGCTGTAGGAGGAGCTCCTAGCAACGGGAGAGCAAGCACCTTGTTTCCTTGGCATAGAATGGCCTGTGCACACAGAGGCCTGTCAGCAGTGAAGACAACGCAGGCAGCAAGAGGGGTGGCAGGCAGCTAAGTGGCGGCAGGCGTCCTGCTTGAAAGTGGGGTCATGACTGTTTTGTCCTCAGGCCCCAGTGTCCACGTGCACACACTGCCTCTGGACCTGCAGCTTCCGAGCAGTGCAAGAGAAACACAAGCAACACCCTGGGGCCTTCTCGAATGAACGGTGCTCCATCGAGGTCCTGCTGGCTGGCAGTGGCCTAGGCCAGCAAAGGCCCTAGGGAGGCCAGGCTGAGGCTGGGATGGTTCCTGACCTAGCAGTGCCCAGGGCAAGCCTGGGACTGGAGGCCAGGCTGCAGGCTCATTCCAGCTTGGGCCTGGTGCAGAGAGCCTTCAGCTAAGACTTCCATGGGGAATGGTATGCGTAGTGATTTTTGCCTGCAATCCTCGTTCCTAACTCTCGCCAAACAGCCTGTTAGCCCACACTTGCTAGACGTGTGTTCCTGAGGCAGTTGGACAATAGGGCAAGTGGAGGCTCACCCAGCATGGGACGCCTGCCTTGAACATTGCCCTGGGTGCAAAGAGGATTCCCTGCACCTCTGGCACTGGGGAGAGCATTTCTGCACACAGGAGACACTTGGCAAACACAGTTTCTCCCTTCGGAAAGTACTGTGAGAAAGAGTCGCCATCCCGGATGCATGGCACTCTCCCTTCGAAGCCCTCCATGCAGCAGGCTTTCATGGACTCGGCTGCAGGCTTTGGTAGCTGGAGACACTGCAGCTCCTCTGGAGGCTCAGGGGCAATTGGCACACCCCTCCAAGGAAATGAGGCTAGTGTGATGAGCTCTTTCCAAAGAATGGCAAGCAGCCTGCTCCTTTCAATGAGACACACGTGTGGGGAGAGATGCTTGGCAGCAGAGAAGAAGCAAGAGGGCAGCCAGGGAGGGATTTGCACACAGCTTGAAGTCCCCAGACCTCCTGATTCGAAACCAGGGAAAGCCAGCTCTGCCTGTCAGGCCCCATTCCCTAGTGGGCACCCAGATTCAGGATCTGCCCTTTCCCAGCTATGAAGCCACACCCAGGCTGCACGCTGAGCCCTGCCAAGTTGGAACTTTGCTCGCCAGGTGGGCTGAATGGCATGACTGTGTCAGGGGAAAGAAGGACCTAGGAGGCCTTCTGGGAGCTGCCACGACATAGCAGTGCTCAGGAAAAGGCAGTCTCCTTTATGTAGGCCGGATGCACACTGGAGTTTCCACTTGAGGCAAGGAAGCTCAGCTAGGTGATCCCTGGCTGAAGGCAAAGCAGAGAGTTTTTCAGTGGAGCGCTGGCCCCATCTGCTGGCCGACAAGCATGGGAGGAGAAACCTCGCTGCAAATGAGTTCCTGAAGTGCTTTCCAAGCAGGAGGCAGCATGGCTGCAATAGTTTAGAAAGTCCTGCTTAGGACTACCCTCTGGCAACAGGGTGGGTGCCAAGGGCATGTGGGTTGGAGGGTGCTCAGAAGTCGCAGGGGAGGCTTTGGGCACCCGGTGCTCTCTGATGGAAAACACTGCAGGCCCGAGCATCCATGAATTCCTGCAAGGCTTTGGAGTGGGAAAGCTGTGCTTAGCAGAAGGCTCCCTGCCAAGTGCTGCAGGCCTTTGTGGATGCTGAAGCAGCAGCTGCCTTGCAGGCTGCTGGTCCAGGGCCGTGTGTGCCCAGGTCCAGAGTGCTGTAGGAGGAGCTCCTAGCAAGGGGCGAGCAAGCACCTTGTTTCCTTGGCATAGACTGGCCTGTGCACCCTGAGGCCTGCAGACGTGCAGACAGCGCAGGCAGCAAGGGCTTGTGGCAGGCAGATAAGGGGCAGCAGGCGTCTCACTTGAAAGTGGGCTCATGACTCTCTTGTTCTCCGGCCCCTGTGGCCGTGTGCAAGCACAGCCTCTGGACCTGCAGCTTCTGAGCAGTGCAAGAGACACACAGGAAACACCCAGGTGCCTTCTCTAGTGAACGGTGTTCCATCAAGGTCCTGCTTGCTGGCAGGGGCCTAGGCCAGCACAGGTCCTAGGGAGGCCAGGCTGAGGCTGGGATGGGTCCCGACCTAGCAGTGCTCAGGGCAAGCCTGGGACTGGAGGCCAGGCTGCAGGCTCATTCCAGCTTGGGCCTGGTGCAGAAAGCCTTCAGCTAGGACTTCCATGGGGTATAGTCAGCACAGTGGTTTTTGCCTGAAATCCATGTTCCTCACTCGGAGCCCCCTGCCTTTCAGCACACACTCCCTAGAAGTGTGTTCCTGAGGCAGTTGGACAGTTGGGGAAGTGGAGGCTCTCCCAGCATGGGAGGTCTGCCTAGAACCTTGCTCTGGCTGCAAAGAGGATTCCCTGCACCTCTGGCGCTGGGGTGAGATTTTCTGCACACAGGAGACACTTGGCACACACAGTGTTTCCCCATGGAAAGCACTGTGAGGAAGAATCTCTGCCAGGGATGCATGGCACTCTCCCATCGAAGCCCTCCATGCAGCAAGCTGTCATGGACTCGAGTGCAGGCCTTGGTGGCTGGAGAGACTGCAGCTCCTCTGGAGGCTCTGGGGCAATTGGCACACCCCTCCAAGGAAATGAGGCTTGTGGGATGAGCACTTTGCAAAGAATTGCAAGCAGCCTGCTCCTTTTGATGAGACACATGTGTGGGGAGAGAGACTTGACAGCAGAGAAGAAGCAAGAGGGCAATGAGGGATTGGATTTGCATGCAGCTTGGAGGCTCCATATCTCCTGCTTCGCAAGCAGGGAGTGCCAGGTCTGCCCATCATGCTCCATTACCAGCTGGGCACCCAGTTTCAGGATCTGCCCTTTCCCAGCCATGAAACCACACCCAGGCTGCACCCTGAGCCCTGCCAAGGGGGACCCTTGCTCGCCAGGTGGGCTGAATTGCATGACTGTGTCAGGGGAGAGAAGGCCCTAGGAGGCCTTCAGGGAACTGCCTCAACATAGCCCCGCTCAGGAAAGGCACTCCTCTTTCTGTGACCGGATGCACAATGGAGTATCTGCTTGAGGCAAAGAAGCTCAGCTAGGCGATCCCTGGCTGAAGGCAAAGCAGAGAGTTTTTTGGTGGAGCGCTGGCACCATCTGCCGGCCGACAAGCATGGAAGGAGAATCCTCGCTCCAAATGAGTTCCTGAGGAGCTTTCCAAGCAGCAGGCAGGCTGCCTCCAGAAGCTTAGAGAGTCCTGCTTCGGACTATCCTCCGGCAACAGAGTGGGTGCCAAGGGCATGTGGGTTGGAGGGTGCTCGGAAGCTGCAGGGGAGGTTTTCAGCATCCAGTGCTCTCTGATGGAACACACAGCAGGCGCGAGCATCCATGAACTCCTGCAAGGCTTTGGAGTGGGAAAGCTGTGCTTAGCAGAGGGCTCCCTGCCAAATGCTGCAGGTCTATGTGGATGGCGAAGCTGCAGCTGTCTTGCAGTCTGCTTGTCCAGAGGTGCGTGTGCCCTGGTCCAGAGTGCTGTAGGAGGAGCTCCTAGCAACGGGAGAGCAAGCACCTTGTTTCCTTGGCATAGAATGGCCTGTGCACACAGAGGCCTGTCAGCAGTGAAGACAACGCAGGCAGCAAGAGGGGTGGCAGGCAGCTAAGTGGCGGCAGGCGTCCTGCTTGAAAGTGGGGTCATGACTGTTTTGTCCTCAGGCCCCAGTGTCCACGTGCACACACTGCCTCTGGACCTGCAGCTTCCGAGCAGTGCAAGAGAAACACAAGCAACACCCTGGGGCCTTCTCGAATGAACGGTGCTCCATCGAGGTCCTGCTGGCTGGCAGTGGCCTAGGCCAGCAAAGGCCCTAGGGAGGCCAGGCTGAGGCTGGGATGGTTCCTGACCTAGCAGTGCCCAGGGCAAGCCTGGGACTGGAGGCCAGGCTGCAGGCTCATTCCAGCTTGGGCCTGGTGCAGAGAGCCTTCAGCTAAGACTTCCATGGGGAATGGTATGCGTAGTGATTTTTGCCTGCAATCCTCGTTCCTAACTCTCGCCAAACAGCCTGTTAGCCCACACTTGCTAGACGTGTGTTCCTGAGGCAGTTGGACAATAGGGCAAGTGGAGGCTCACCCAGCATGGGACGCCTGCCTTGAACATTGCCCTGGGTGCAAAGAGGATTCCCTGCACCTCTGGCACTGGGGAGAGCATTTCTGCACACAGGAGACACTTGGCAAACACAGTTTCTCCCCTCGGAAAGTACTGTGAGAAAGAGTCGCCATCCCGGATGCATGGCACTCTCCCTTCGAAGCCCTCCATGCAGCAGGCTTTCATGGACTCGGCTGCAGGCTTTGGTAGCTGGAGACACTGCAGCTCCTCTGGAGGCTCAGGGGCAATTGGCACACCCCTCCAAGGAAATGAGGCTAGTGTGATGAGCTCTTTCCAAAGAATGGCAAGCAGCCTGCTCCTTTCAATGAGACACACGTGTGGGGAGAGATGCTTGGCAGCAGAGAAGAAGCAAGAGGGCAGCCAGGGAGGGATTTGCACACAGCTTGAAGTCCCCAGACCTCCTGATTCGAAACCAGGGAATGCCAGCTCTGCCTGTCAGGCCCCATTCTCTAGTGGGCACCCAGATTCAGGATCTGCCCTTTCCCAGCTATGAAACCACACCCAGGCTGCACCCTGAGCCCTGCCAAGTTGGAACTTTGCTCGCCAGGTGGGCTGAATGGCATGACTGTGTCAGGGGAAAGAAGGACCTAGGAGGCCTTCCGGGAACTGCCACGACATAGCAGTGCTCAGGAAAAGGCAGTCTCCTTTCTGTAGGCCGGATGCACACTGGAGTTTCCACTTGAGGCAAGGAAGCTCAGCTAGGTGATCCCTGGCTGAAGGCAAAGCAGAGAGTTTTTCAGTGGAGCGCTGGCCCCATCTGCTGGCCGACAAGCATGGGAGGAGAAACCTCGCTGCAAATGAGTTCCTGAAGTGCTTTCCAAGCAGGAGGCAGCATGGCTGCAATAGTTTAGAAAGTCCTGCTTAGGACTACCCTCTGGCAACAGGGTGGGTGCCAAGGGCATGTGGGTTGGAGGGTGCTCAGAAGTCGCAGGGGAGGCTTTGGGCACCCGGTGCTCTCTGATGGAAAACACTGCAGGCCCGAGCATCCATGAATTCCTGCAAGGCTTTGGAGTGGGAAAGCTGTGCTTAGCAGAAGGCTCCCTGCCAAGTGCTGCAGGCCTTTGTGGATGCTGAAGCAGCAGCTGCCTTGCAGGCTGCTGGTCCAGGGGCGTGTGTGCCCAGGTCCAGAGTGCTGTAGGAGGAGCTCCTAGCAAGGGGCGAGCAAGCACCTTGTTTCCTTGGCATAGACTGGCCTGTGCACCCTGAGGCCTGCAGACGTGCAGACAGCGCAGGCAGCAAGGGCTTGTGGCAGGCAGATAAGGGGCAGCAGGCGTCTCACTTGAAAGTGGGCTCATGACTCTCTTGTTCTCCGGCCCCTGTGGCCGTGTGCAAGCACAGCCTCTGGACCTGCAGCTTCTGAGCAGTGCAAGAGACACACAGGAAACACCCAGGTGCCTTCTCTAGTGAACGGTGTTCCATCAAGGTCCTGCTTGCTGGCAGGGGCCTAGGCCAGCACAGGTCCTAGGGAGGCCAGGCTGAGGCTGGGATGGGTCCCGACCTAGCAGTGCTCAGGGCAAGCCTGGGACTGGAGGCCAGGCTGCAGGCTCATTCCAGCTTGGGCCTGGTGCAGAAAGCCTTCAGCTAGGACTTCCATGGGGTATAGTCAGCACAGTGGTTTTTGCCTGAAATCCATGTTCCTCACTCGGAGCCCCCTGCCTTTCAGCACACACTCCCTAGAAGTGTGTTCCTGAGGCAGTTGGACAGTTGGGGAAGTGGAGGCTCTCCCAGCATGGGAGGTCTGCCTAGAACCTTGCTCTGGCTGCAAAGAGGATTCCCTGCACCTCTGGCGCTGGGGTGAGATTTTCTGCACACAGGAGACACTTGGCACACACAGTGTTTCCCCATGGAAAGCACTGTGAGGAAGAATCTCTGCCAGGGATGCATGGCACTCTCCCATCGAAGCCCTCCATGCAGCAAGCTGTCATGGACTCGAGTGCAGGCCTTGGTGGCTGAAGAGACTGCAGCTCCTCTGGAGGCTCTGGGGCAATTGGCACACCCCTCCAAGGAAATGAGGCTTGTGGGATGAGCACTTTGCAAAGAATTGCTAGCAGCCTGCTCCTTTTGATGAGACACATGTGTGGGGAGAGAGACTTGACAGCAGAGAAGAAGCAAGAGGGCAATGAGGGATTGGATTTGCATGCAGCTTGGAGGCTCCATATCTCCTGCTTCGCAAGCAGGGAGTGCCAGGTCTGCCCATCATGCTCCATTACCAGCTGGGCACCCAGTTTCAGGATCTGCCCTTTCCCAGCCATGAAACCACACCCAGGCTGCACCCTGAGCCCTGCCAAGGGGGACCCTTGCCCGCCAGGTGGGCTGAATTGCATAACTGTGTCAGGGGAGAGAAGGCCCTAGGAGGCCTTCAGGGAACTGCCTCAACATAGCCCCGCTCAGGAAAGGCACTCCTCTTTCTGTGACCGGATGCACAATGGAGTATCTGCTTGAGGCAAAGAAGCTCAGCTAGGCGATCCCTGGCTGAAGGCAAAGCAGAGAGATTTTCGGTGGAGCGCTGGCACCATCTGCCGGCCGACAAGCATGGAAGGAGAATCCTCACTCCAAATGAGTTCCTGAGGAGCTTTCCAAGCAGCAGGCAGGCTGCCTCCAGAAGCTTAGAGAGTCCTGCTTCGGACTATCCTCCGGCAACAGAGTGGGTGCCAAGGGCATGTGGGTTGGAGGGTGCTCAGAAGCTGCAGGGGAGGTTTTCAGCATCCAGTGCTCTCCGATGGAACACACTGCAGGCGCGAGCATCCATGAACTCCTGCAAGGCTTTGGAGTGGGAAAGCTGTGCTTAGCAGAGGGCTCCCTGCCAAATGCTGCAGGCCTATGTGGATGGCGAAGCTGCAGCTGTCTTGCAGTCTGCTTGTCCAGAGGTGCGTGTGCCCTGGTCCAGAGTGCTGTAGGAGGAGCTCCTAGCAACGGGAGAGCAAGCACCTTGTTTCCTTGGCATAGAATGGCCTGTGCACACAGAGGCCTGTCAGCAGTGAAGACAACGCAGGCAGCAAGAGGGGTGGCAGGCAGCTAAGTGGCGGCAGGCGTCCTGCTTGAAAGTGGGGTCATGACTGTTTTGTCCTCAGGCCCCAGTGTCCACGTGCACACACTGCCTCTGGACCTGCAGCTTCCGAGCAGTGCAAGAGAAACACAAGCAACACCCTGGGGCCTTCTTGAATGAACGGTGCTCCATCGAGGTCCTGCTGGCTGGCAGTGGCCTAGGCCAGCAAAGGCCCTAGGGAGGCCAGGCTGAGGCTGGGATGGTTCCTGACCTAGCAGTGCCCAGGGCAAGCCTGGGACTGGAGGCCAGGCTGCAGGCTCATTCCAGCTTGGGCCTGGTGCAGAGAGCCTTCAGCTAAGACTTCCATGGGGAATGGTATGCGTAGTGATTTTTGCCTGCAATCCTCGTTCCTAACTCTCGCCAAACAGCCTGTTAGCCCACACTTGCTAGACGTGTGTTCCTGAGGCAGTTGGACAATAGGGCAAGTGGAGGCTCACCCAGCATGGGACGCCTGCCTTGAACATTGCCCTGGGTGCAAAGAGGATTCCCTGCACCTCTGGCACTGGGGAGAGCATTTCTGCACACAGGAGACACTTGGCAAACACAGTTTCTCCCCTCGGAAAGTACTGTGAGAAAGAGTCGCCATCCCGGATGCATGGCACTCTCCCTTCGAAGCCCTCCATGCAGCAGGCTTTCATGGACTCGGCTGCAGGCTTTGGTAGCTGGAGACACTGCAGCTCCTCTGGAGGCTCAGGGGCAATTGGCACACCACTCCAAGGAAATGAGGCTAGTGTGATGAGCTCTTTCCAAAGAATGGCAAGCAGCCTGCTCCTTTCAATGAGACACACGTGTAGGGAGAGATGCTTGGCAGCAGAGAAGAAGCAAGAGGGCAGCCAGGGAGGGATTTGCACACAGCTTGAAGTCCCCAGACCTCCTGATTCGAAACCAGGGAATGCCAGCTCTGCCTGTCAGGCCCCATTCCCTAGTGGGCACCCAGATTCAGGATCTGCCCTTTCCCAGCTATGAAACCACACCCAGGCTGCACCCTGAGCCCTGCCAAGTTGGAACTTTGCTCGCCAGGTGGGCTGAATGGCATGACTGTGTCAGGGGAAAGAAGGACCTAGGAGGCCTTCCGGGAACTGCCACGACATAGCAGTGCTCAGGAAAAGGCAGTCTCCTTTCTGTAGGCCGGATGCACACTGGAGTTTCCACTTGAGGCAAGGAAGCTCAGCTAGGTGATCCCTGGCTGAAGGCAAAGCAGAGAGTTTTTCAGTGGAGCGCTGGCCCCATCTGCTGGCCGACAAGCATGGGAGGAGAAACCTCGCTGCAAATGAGTTCCTGAAGTGCTTTCCAAGCAGGAGGCAGCATGGCTGCAATAGTTTAGAAAGTCCTGCTTAGGACTACCCTCTGGCAACAGGGTGGGTGCCAAGGGCATGTGGGTTGGAGGGTGCTCAGAAGTCGCAGGGGAGGCTTTGGGCACCCGGTGCTCTCTGATGGAAAACACTGCAGGCCCGAGCATCCATGAATTCCTGCAAGGCTTTGGAGTGGGAAAGCTGTGCTTAGCAGAAGGCTCCCTGCCAAGTGCTGCAGGCCTTTGTGGATGCTGAAGCAGCAGCTGCCTTGCAGGCTGCTGGTCCAGGGGCGTGTGTGCCCAGGTCCAGAGTGCTGTAGGAGGAGCTCCTAGCAAGGGGCGAGCAAGCACCTTGTTTCCTTGGCATAGACTGGCCTGTGCACCCTGAGGCCTGCAGACGTGCAGACAGCGCAGGCAGCAAGGGCTTGTGGCAGGCAGATAAGGGGCAGCAGGCGTCTCACTTGAAAGTGGGCTCATGACTCTCTTGTTCTCCGGCCCCTGTGGCCGTGTGCAAGCACAGCCTCTGGACCTGCAGCTTCTGAGCAGTGCAAGAGACACACAGGAAACACCCAGGTGCCTTCTCTAGTGAACGGTGTTCCATCAAGGTCCTGCTTGCTGGCAGGGGCCTAGGCCAGCACAGGTCCTAGGGAGGCCAGGCTGAGGCTGGGATGGGTCCCGACCTAGCAGTGCTCAGGGCAAGCCTGGGACTGGAGGCCAGGCTGCAGGCTCATTCCAGCTTGGGCCTGGTGCAGAAAGCCTTCAGCTAGGACTTCCATGGGGTATAGTCAGCACAGTGGTTTTTGCCTGAAATCCATGTTCCTCACTCGGAGCCCCCTGCCTTTCAGCACACACTCCCTAGAAGTGTGTTCCTGAGGCAGTTGGACAGTTGGGGAAGTGGAGGCTCTCCCAGCATGGGAGGTCTGCCTAGAACCTTGCTCTGGCTGCAAAGAGGATTCCCTGCACCTCTGGCGCTGGGGTGAGATTTTCTGCACACAGGAGACACTTGGCACACACAGTGTTTCCCCATGGAAAGCACTGTGAGGAAGAATCTCTGCCAGGGATGCATGGCACTCTCCCATCGAAGCCCTCCATGCAGCAAGCTGTCATGGACTCGAGTGCAGGCCTTGGTGGCTGAAGAGACTGCAGCTCCTCTGGAGGCTCTGGGGCAATTGGCACACCCCTCCAAGGAAATGAGGCTTGTGGGATGAGCACTTTGCAAAGAATTGCAAGCAGCCTGCTCCTTTTGATGAGACACATGTGTGGGGAGAGAGACTTGACAGCAGAGAAGAAGCAAGAGGGCAATGAGGGATTGGATTTGCATGCAGCTTGGAGGCCCCATATCTCCTGCTTCGCAAGCATGGAGTGCCAGGTCTGCCCATCATGCTCCATTACCAGCTGGGCACCCAGTTTCAGGATCTGCCCTTTCCCAGCCATGAAACCACACCCAGGCTGCACCCTGAGCCCTGCCAAGGGGGACCCTTGCCCGCCAGGTGGGCTGAATTGCATAACTGTGTCAGGGGAGAGAAGGCCCTAGGAGGCCTTCAGGGAACTGCCTCAACATAGCCCCGCTCAGGAAAGGCACTCCTCTTTCTGTGACCGGATGCACAATGGAGTATCTGCTTGAGGCAAAGAAGCTCAGCTAGGCGATCCCTGGCTGAAGGCAAAGCAGAGAGTTTTTCGGTGGAGCGCTGGCACCATCTGCCGGCCGACAAGCATGGAAGGAGAATCCTCGCTCCAAATGAGTTCCTGAGGAGCTTTCCAAGCAGCAGGCAGGCTGCCTCCAGAAGCTTAGAGAGTCCTGCTTCGGACTATCCTCCGGCAACAGAGTGGGTGCCAAGGGCATGTGGGTTGGAGGGTGCTCGGAAGCTGCAGGGGAGGTTTTCAGCATCCAGTGCTCTCCGATGGAACACACTGCAGGCGCGAGCATCCATGAACTCCTGCAAGGCTTTGGAGTGGGAAAGCTGTGCTTAGCAGAGGGCTCCCTGCCAAATGCTGCAGGTCTATGTGGATGGCGAAGCTGCAGCTGTCTTGCAGTCTGCTTGTCCAGAGGTGCGTGTGCCCTGGTCCAGAGTGCTGTAGGAGGAGCTCCTAGCAACGGGAGAGCAAGCACCTTGTTTCCTTGGCATAGAATGGCCTGTGCACACAGAGGCCTGTCAGCAGTGAAGACAACGCAGGCAGCAAGAGGGGTGGCAGGCAGCTAAGTGGCGGCAGGCGTCCTGCTTGAAAGTGGGGTCATGACTGTTTTGTCCTCAGGCCCCAGTGTCCACGTGCACACACTGCCTCTGGACCTGCAGCTTCCGAGCAGTGCAAGAGAAACACAAGCAACACCCTGGGGCCTTCTTGAATGAACGGTGCTCCATCGAGGTCCTGCTGGCTGGCAGTGGCCTAGGCCAGCAAAGGCCCTAGGGAGGCCAGGCTGAGGCTGGGATGGTTCCTGACCTAGCAGTGCCCAGGGCAAGCCTGGGACTGGAGGCCAGGCTGCAGGCTCATTCCAGCTTGGGCCTGGTGCAGAGAGCCTTCAGCTAAGACTTCCATGGGGAATGGTATGCGTAGTGATTTTTGCCTGCAATCCTCGTTCCTAACTCTCGCCAAACAGCCTGTTAGCCCACACTTGCTAGACGTGTGTTCCTGAGGCAGTTGGACAATAGGGCAAGTGGAGGCTCACCCAGCATGGGACGCCTGCCTTGAACATTGCCCTGGGTGCAAAGAGGATTCCCTGCACCTCTGGCACTGGGGAGAGCATTTCTGCACACAGGAGACACTTGGCAAACACAGTTTCTCCCCTCGGAAAGTACTGTGAGAAAGAGTCGCCATCCCGGATGCATGGCACTCTCCCTTCGAAGCCCTCCATGCAGCAGGCTTTCATGCACTCGGCTGCAGGCTTTGGTAGCTGGAGACACTGCAGCTCCTCTGGAGGCTCAGGGGCAATTGGCACACCACTCCAAGGAAATGAGGCTAGTGTGATGAGCTCTTTCCAAAGAATGGCAAGCAGCCTGCTCCTTTCAATGAGACACACGTGTAGGGAGAGATGCTTGGCAGCAGAGAAGAAGCAAGAGGGCAGCCAGGGAGGGATTTGCACACAGCTTGAAGTCCCCAGACCTCCTGATTCGAAACCAGGGAATGCCAGCTCTGCCTGTCAGGCCCCATTCCCTAGTGGGCACCCAGATTCAGGATCTGCCCTTTCCCAGCTATGAAACCACACCCAGGCTGCACCCTGAGCCCTGCCAAGTTGGAACTTTGCTCGCCAGGTGGGCTGAATGGCATGACTGTGTCAGGGGAAAGAAGGACCTAGGAGGCCTTCCGGGAACTGCCACGACATAGCAGTGCTCAGGAAAAGGCAGTCTGCTTTCTGTAGGCCGGATGCACACTGGAGTTTCCACTTGAGGCAAGGAAGCTCAGCTAGGTGATCCCTGGCTGAAGGCAAAGCAGAGAGTTTTTCAGTGGAGCGCTGGCCCCATCTGCTGGCCGACAAGCATGGGAGGAGAAACCTCGCTGCAAATGAGTTCCTGAAGTGCTTTCCAAGCAGGAGGCAGCATGGCTGCAATAGTTTAGAAAGTCCTGCTTAGGACTACCCTCTGGCAACAGGGTGGGTGCCAAGGGCATGTGGGTTGGAGGGTGCTCAGAAGTCGCAGGGGAGGCTTTGGGCACCCGGTGCTCTCTGATGGAAAACACTGCAGGCCCGAGCATCCATGAATTCCTGCAAGGCTTTGGAGTGGGAAAGCTGTGCTTAGCAGAAGGCTCCCTGCCAAGTGCTGCAGGCCTTTGTGGATGCTGAAGCAGCAGCTGCCTTGCAGGCTGCTGGTCCAGGGGCGTGTGTGCCCAGGTCCAGAGTGCTGTAGGAGGAGCTCCTAGCAAGGGGCGAGCAAGCACCTTGTTTCCTTGGCATAGACTGGCCTGTGCACCCTGAGGCCTGCAGACGTGCAGACAGCGCAGGCAGCAAGGGCTTGTGGCAGGCAGATAAGGGGCAGCAGGCGTCTCACTTGAAAGTGGGCTCATGACTCTCTTGTTCTCCGGCCCCTGTGGCCGTGTGCAAGCACAGCCTCTGGACCTGCAGCTTCTGAGCAGTGCAAGAGACACACAGGAAACACCCAGGTGCCTTCTCTAGTGAACGGTGTTCCATCAAGGTCCTGCTTGCTGGCAGGGGCCTAGGCCAGCACAGGTCCTAGGGAGGCCAGGCTGAGGCTGGGATGGGTCCCGACCTAGCAGTGCTCAGGGCAAGCCTGGGACTGGAGGCCAGGCTGCAGGCTCATTCCAGCTTGGGCCTGGTGCAGAAAGCCTTCAGCTAGGACTTCCATGGGGTATAGTCAGCACAGTGGTTTTTGCCTGAAATCCATGTTCCTCACTCGGAGCCCCCTGCCTTTCAGCACACACTCCCTAGAAGTGTGTTCCTGAGGCAGTTGGACAGTTGGGGAAGTGGAGGCTCTCCCAGCATGGGAGGTCTGCCTAGAACCTTGCTCTGGCTGCAAAGAGGATTCCCTGCACCTCTGGCGCTGGGGTGAGATTTTCTGCACACAGGAGACACTTGGCACACACAGTGTTTCCCCATGGAAAGCACTGTGAGGAAGAATCTCTGCCAGGGATGCATGGCACTCTCCCATCGAAGCCCTCCATGCAGCAAGCTGTCATGGACTCGAGTGCAGGCCTTGGTGGCTGAAGAGACTGCAGCTCCTCTGGAGGCTCTGGGGCAATTGGCACACCCCTCCAAGGAAATGAGGCTTGTGGGATGAGCACTTTGCAAAGAATTGCAAGCAGCCTGCTCCTTTTGATGAGACACATGTGTGGGGAGAGAGACTTGACAGCAGAGAAGAAGCAAGAGGGCAATGAGGGATTGGATTTGCATGCAGCTTGGAGGCCCCATATCTCCTGCTTCGCAAGCAGGGAGTGCCAGGTCTGCCCATCATGCTCCATTACCAGCTGGGCACCCAGTTTCAGGATCTGCCCTTTCCCAGCCATGAAACCACACCCAGGCTGCACCCTGAGCCCTGCCAAGGGGGACCCTTGCCCGCCAGGTGGGCTGAATTGCATAACTGTGTCAGGGGAGAGAAGGCCCTAGGAGGCCTTCAGGGAACTGCCTCAACATAGCCCCGCTCAGGAAAGGCACTCCTCTTTCTGTGACCGGATGCACAATGGAGTATCTGCTTGAGGCAAAGAAGCTCAGCTAGGCGATCCCTGGCTGAAGGCAAAGCAGAGAGTTTTTCGGTGGAGCGCTGGCACCATCTGCCGGCCGACAAGCATGGAAGGAGAATCCTCGCTCCAAATGAGTTCCTGAGGAGCTTTCCAAGCAGCAGGCAGGCTGCCTCCAGAAGCTTAGAGAGTCCTGCTTCGGACTATCCTCCGGCAACAGAGTGGGTGCCAAGGGCATGTGGGTTGGAGGGTGCTCGGAAGCTGCAGGGGAGGTTTTCAGCATCCAGTGCTCTCCGATGGAACACACTGCAGGCGCGAGCATCCATGAACTCCTGCAAGGCTTTGGAGTGGGAAAGCTGTGCTTAGCAGAGGGCTCCCTGCCAAATGCTGCAGGTCTATGTGGATGGCGAAGCTGCAGCTGTCTTGCAGTCTGCTTGTCCAGAGGTGCGTGTGCCCTGGTCCAGAGTGCTGTAGGAGGAGCTCCTAGCAACGGGAGAGCAAGCACCTTGTTTCCTTGGCATAGAATGGCCTGTGCACACAGAGGCCTGTCAGCAGTGAAGACAACGCAGGCAGCAAGAGGGGTGGCAGGCAGCTAAGTGGCGGCAGGCGTCCTGCTTGAAAGTGGGGTCATGACTGTTTTGTCCTCAGGCCCCAGTGTCCACGTGCACACACTGCCTCTGGACCTGCAGCTTCCGAGCAGTGCAAGAGAAACACAAGCAACACCCTGGGGCCTTCTCGAATGAACGGTGCTCCATCGAGGTCCTGCTGGCTGGCAGTGGCCTAGGCCAGCAAAGGCCCTAGGGAGGCCAGGCTGAGGCTGGGATGGTTCCTGACCTAGCAGTGCCCAGGGCAAGCCTAGGACTGGAGGCCAGGCTGCAGGCTCATTCCAGCTTGGGCCTGGTGCAGAGAGCCTTCAGCTAAGACTTCCATGGGGAATGGTATGCGTAGTGATTTTTGCCTGCAATCCTCGTTCCTAACTCTCGCCAAACAGCCTGTTAGCCCACACTTGCTAGACGTGTGTTCCTGAGGCAGTTGGACAATAGGGCAAGTGGAGGCTCACCCAGCATGGGACGCCTGCCTTGAACATTGCCCTGGGTGCAAAGAGGATTCCCTGCACCTCTGGCACTGGGGAGAGCATTTCTGCACACAGGAGACACTTGGCAAACACAGTTTCTCCCCTCGGAAAGTACTGTGAGAAAGAGTCGCCATCCCGGATGCATGGCACTCTCCCTTCGAAGCCCTCCATGCAGCAGGCTTTCATGGACTCGGCTGCAGGCTTTGGTAGCTGGAGACACTGCAGCTCCTCTGGAGGCTCAGGGGCAATTGGCACACCCCTCCAAGGAAATGAGGCTAGTGTGATGAGCTCTTTCCAAAAAATGGCAAGCAGCCTGCTCCTTTCGATGAGACACACGTGTGGGGAGAGATTCTTGGCAGCAGAGAAGAAGCAAGAGGGCAGCCAGGGAGGGATTTGCACACAGCTTGAAGTCCCCAGACCTCCTGATTCGAAACCAGGGAATGCCAGCTCTGCCTGTCAGGCCCCATTCCCTAGTGGGCACCCAGATTCAGGATCTGCCCTTTCCCAGCTATGAAACCACACCCAGGCTGCACCCTGAGCCCTGCCAAGTTGGAACTTTGCTCGCCAGGTGGGCTGAATGGCATGACTGTGTCAGGGGAAAGAAGGACCTAGGAGGCCTTCCGGGAACTGCCACGACATAGCAGTGCTCAGGAAAAGGCAGTCTGCTTTCTGTAGGCCGGATGCACACTGGAGTTTCCACTTGAGGCAAGGAAGCTCAGCTAGGTGATCCCTGGCTGAAGGCAAAGCAGAGAGTTTTTCAGTGGAGCGCTGGCCCCATCTGCTGGCCAACAAGCATGGGAGGAGAAACCTCGCTGCAAATGAGTTCCTGAAGTGCTTTCCAAGCAGGAGGCAGCATGGCTGCAATAGTTTAGAAAGTCCTGCTTAGGACTACCCTCTGGCAACAGGGTGGGTGCCAAGGGCATGTGGGTTGGAGGGTGCTCAGAAGTCGCAGGGGAGGCTTTGGGCACCCGGTGCTCTCTGATGGAAAACACTGCAGGCCCGAGCATCCATGAATTCCTGCAAGGCTTTGGAGTGGGAAAGCTGTGCTTAGCAGAAGGCTCCCTGCCAAGTGCTGCAGGCCTTTGTGGATGCTGAAGCAGCAGCTGCCTTGCAGGCTGCTGGTCCAGGGGCGTGTGTGCCCAGGTCCAGAGTGCTGTAGGAGGAGCTCCTAGCAAGGGGCGAGCAAGCACCTTGTTTCCTTGGCATAGACTGGCCTGTGCACCCTGAGGCCTGCAGACGTGCAGACAGCGCAGGCAGCAAGGGCTTGTGGCAGGCAGATAAGGGGCAGCAGGCGTCTCACTTGAAAGTGGGCTCATGACTCTCTTGTTCTCCGGCCCCTGTGGCCGTGTGCAAGCACAGCCTCTGGACCTGCAGCTTCTGAGCAGTGCAAGAGACACACAGGAAACACCCAGGTGCCTTCTCTAGTGAACGGTGTTCCATCAAGGTCCTGCTTGCTGGCAGGGGCCTAGGCCAGCACAGGTCCTAGGGAGGCCAGGCTGAGGCTGGGATGGGTCCCGACCTAGCAGTGCTCAGGGCAAGCCTGGGACTGGAGGCCAGGCTGCAGGCTCATTCCAGCTTGGGCCTGGTGCAGAAAGCCTTCAGCTAGGACTTCCATGGGGTATAGTCAGCACAGTGGTTTTTGCCTGAAATCCATGTTCCTCACTCGGAGCCCCCTGCCTTTCAGCACACACTCCCTAGAAGTGTGTTCCTGAGGCAGTTGGACAGTTGGGGAAGTGGAGGCTCTCCCAGCATGGGAGGTCTGCCTAGAACCTTGCTCTGGCTGCAAAGAGGATTCCCTGCACCTCTGGCGCTGGGGTGAGATTTTCTGCACACAGGAGACACTTGGCACACACAGTGTTTCCCCATGGAAAGCACTGTGAGGAAGAATCTCTGCCAGGGATGCATGGCACTCTCCCATCGAAGCACTCCATGCAGCAAGCTGTCATGGACTCGAGTGCAGGCCTTGGTGGCTGAAGAGACTGCAGCTCCTCTGGAGGCTCTGGGGCAATTGGCACACCCCTCCAAGGAAATGAGGCTTGTGGGATGAGCACTTTGCAAAGAATTGCAAGCAGCCTGCTCCTTTTGATGAGACACATGTGTGGGGAGAGAGACTTGACAGCAGAGAAGAAGCAAGAGGGCAATGAGGGATTGGATTTGCATGCAGCTTGGAGGCCCCATATCTCCTGCTTCGCAAGCAGGGAGTGCCAGGTCTGCCCATCATGCTCCATTACCAGCTGGGCACCCAGTTTCAGGATCTGCCCTTTCCCAGCCATGAAACCACACCCAGGCTGCACCCTGAGCCCTGCCAAGGGGGACCCTTGCCCGCCAGGTGGGCTGAATTGCATAACTGTGTCAGGGGAGAGAAGGCCCTAGGAGGCCTTCAGGGAACTGCCTCAACATAGCCCCGCTCAGGAAAGGCACTCCTCTTTCTGTGACCGGATGCACAATGGAGTATCTGCTTGAGGCAAAGAAGCTCAGCTAGGCGATCCCTGGCTGAAGGCAAAGCAGAGAGTTTTTCGGTGGAGCGCTGGCACCATCTGCCGGCCGACAAGCATGGAAGGAGAATCCTCGCTCCAAATGAGTTCCTGAGGAGCTTTCCAAGCAGCAGGCAGGCTGCCTCCAGAAGCTTAGAGAGTCCTGCTTCGGACTATCCTCCGGCAACAGAGTGGGTGCCAAGGGCATGTGGGTTGGAGGGTGCTCGGAAGCTGCAGGGGAGGTTTTCAGCATCCAGTGCTCTCCGATGGAACACACTGCAGGCGCGAGCATCCATGAACTCCTGCAAGGCTTTGGAGTGGGAAAGCTGTGCTTAGCAGAGGGCTCCCTGCCAAATGCTGCAGGTCTATGTGGATGGCGAAGCTGCAGCTGTCTTGCAGTCTGCTTGTCCAGAGGTGCGTGTGCCCTGGTCCAGAGTGCTGTAGGAGGAGCTCCTAGCAACGGGAGAGCAAGCACCTTGTTTCCTTGGCATAGAATGGCCTGTGCACACAGAGGCCTGTCAGCAGTGAAGACAACGCAGGCAGCAAGAGGGGTGGCAGGCAGCTAAGTGGCGGCAGGCGTCCTGCTTGAAAGTGGGGTCATGACTGTTTTGTCCTCAGGCCCCAGTGTCCACGTGCACACACTGCCTCTGGACCTGCAGCTTCCGAGCAGTGCAAGAGAAACACAAGCAACACCCTGGGGCCTTCTCGAATGAACAGTGCTCCATCGAGGTCCTGCTGGCTGGCAGTGGCCTAGGCCAGCAAAGGCCCTAGGGAGGCCAGGCTGAGGCTGGGATGGTTCCTGACCTAGCAGTGCCCAGGGCAAGCCTAGGACTGGAGGCCAGGCTGCAGGCTCATTCCAGCTTGGGCCTGGTGCAGAGAGCCTTCAGCTAAGACTTCCATGGGGAATGGTATGCGTAGTGATTTTTGCCTGCAATCCTCGTTCCTAACTCTCGCCAAACAGCCTGTTAGCCCACACTTGCTAGACGTGTGTTCCTGAGGCAGTTGGACAATAGGGCAAGTGGAGGCTCACCCAGCATGGGACGCCTGCCTTGAACATTGCCCTGGGTGCAAAGAGGATTCCCTGCACCTCTGGCACTGGGGAGAGCATTTCTGCACACAGGAGACACTTGGCAAACACAGTTTCTCCCCTCGGAAAGTACTGTGAGAAAGAGTCGCCATCCCGGATGCATGGCACTCTCCCTTCGAAGCCCTCCATGCAGCAGGCTTTCATGGACTCGGCTGCAGGCTTTGGTAGCTGGAGACACTGCAGCTCCTCTGGAGGCTCAGGGGCAATTGGCACACCCCTCCAAGGAAATGAGGCTAGTGTGATGAGCTCTTTCCAAAGAATGGCAAGCAGCCTGCTCCTTTCAATGAGACACACGTGTGGGGAGAGATGCTTGGCAGCAGAGAAGAAGCAAGAGGGCAGCCAGGGAGGGATTTGCACACAGCTTGAAGTCCCCAGACCTCCTGATTCGAAACCAGGGAATGCCAGCTCTGCCTGTCAGGCCCCATTCCCTAGTGGGCACCCAGATTCAGGATCTGCCCTTTCCCAGCTATGAAACCACACCCAGGCTGCACCCTGAGCCCTGCCAAGTTGGAACTTTGCTCGCCAGGTGGGCTGAATGGCATGACTGTGTCAGGGGAAAGAAGGACCTAGGAGGCCTTCCGGGAACTGCCACGACATAGCAGTGCTCAGGAAAAGGCAGTCTCCTTTCTGTAGGCCGGATGCACACTGGAGTTTCCACTTGAGGCAAGGAAGCTCAGTTAGGTGATCCCTGGCTGAAGGCAAAGCAGAGAGTTTTTCAGTGGAGCGCTGGCCCCATCTGCTGGCCAACAAGCATGGGAGGAGAAACCTCGCTGCAAATGAGTTCCTGAAGTGCTTTCCAAGCAGGAGGCAGCATGGCTGCAATAGTTTAGAAAGTCCTGCTTAGGACTACCCTCTGGCAACAGGGTGGGTGCCAAGGGCATGTGGGTTGGAGGGTGCTCAGAAGTCGCAGGGGAGGCTTTGGGCACCCGGTGCTCTCTGATGGAAAACACTGCAGGCCCGAGCATCCATGAATTCCTGCAAGGCTTTGGAGTGGGAAAGCTGTGCTTAGCAGAAGGCTCCCTGCCAAGTGCTGCAGGCCTTTGTGGATGCTGAAGCAGCAGCTGCCTTGCAGGCTGCTGGTCCAGGGGCGTGTGTGCCCAGGTCCAGAGTGCTGTAGGAGGAGCTCCTAGCAAGGGGCGAGCAAGCACCTTGTTTCCTTGGCATAGACTGGCCTGTGCACCCTGAGGCCTGCAGACGTGCAGACAGCGCAGGCAGCAAGGGCTTGTGGCAGGCAGATAAGGGGCAGCAGGCGTCTCACTTGAAAGTGGGCTCATGACTCTCTTGTTCTCCGGCCCCTGTGGCCGTGTGCAAGCACAGCCTCTGGACCTGCAGCTTCTGAGCAGTGCAAGAGACACACAGGAAACACCCAGGTGCCTTCTCTAGTGAACGGTGTTCCATCAAGGTCCTGCTTGCTGGCAGGGGCCTAGGCCAGCACAGGTCCTAGGGAGGCCAGGCTGAGGCTGGGATGGGTCCCGACCTAGCAGTGCTCAGGGCAAGCCTGGGACTGGAGGCCAGGCTGCAGGCTCATTCCAGCTTGGGCCTGGTGCAGAAAGCCTTCAGCTAGGACTTCCATGGGGTATAGTCAGCACAGTGGTTTTTGCCTGAAATCCATGTTCCTCACTCGGAGCCCCCTGCCTTTCAGCACACACTCCCTAGAAATGTGTTCCTAAGGCAGTTGGACAGTTGGGGAAGTGGAGGCTCTCCCAGCATGGGAGGTCTGCCTAGAACCTTGCTCTGGCTGCAAAGAGGATTCCCTGCACCTCTGGCACTGGGGTGAGATTTTCTGCACACAGGAGACACTTGGCACACACAGTGTTTCCCCATGGAAAGCACTGTGAGGAAGAATCTCTGCCAGGGATGCATGGCACTCTCCCATCGAAGCCCTCCATGTAGCAAGCTGTCATGGACTCGAGTGCAGGCCTTGGTGGCTGGAGAGACTACAGCTCCTCTGGAGGCTCCGGGGCAATTGGCACACCCCTCCAAGGAAATGAGGCTTGTGGGATGAGCACTCTGCAAAGAATTGCAAGCAGCCTGCTCCTTTTGATGAGACACATGTGTGGGGAGAGAGACTTGACAGCAGAGAAGAAGCAAGAGGGCAATGAGGGATTGGATTTGCATGCAGCTTGGAGGCTCCATATCTCCTGCTTCGCAAGCATGGAGTGCCAGGTCTGCCCATCATGCTCCATTACCAGCTGGGCACCCAGTTTCAGGATCTGCCCTTTCCCAGCCATGAAACCACACCCAGGCTGCACCCTGAGCCCTGCCAAGGGGGACCATTGCCTGCCAGGTGGGCTGAATTGCATGACTGTGTCAGGGGAGAGAAGGCCCTAGGAGGCCTTCAGGGAACTGCCTCAACATAGCCCCGCTCAGGAAAGGCACTCCTCTTTCTGTGACCGGATGCACAATGGAGTATCTGCTTGAGGCAAAGAAGCTCAGCTAGGCGATCCCTGGCTGAAGGCAAAGCAGAGAGTTTTTCGGTGGAGCGCTGGCACCATCTGCCGGCCGACAAGCATGGAAGGAGAATCCTCACTCCAAATGAGTTCCTGAGGAGCTTTCCAAGCAGCAGGCAGGCTGCCTCCAGAAGCTTAGAGAGTCCTGCTTCGGACTACCCTCCGGCAACAGAGTGGGTGCCAAGGGCATGTGGGTTGGAGGGTGCTCGGAAGCTGCAGGGGAGGTTTTCAGCATCCAGTGCTCTCCGATGGAACACACTGCAGGCGCGAGCATCCATGAACTCCTGCAAGGCTTTGGAGTGGGAAAGCTGTGCTTAGCAGAGGGCTCCCTGCCAAATGCTGCAGGCCTATGTGGATGGCGAAGCTGCAGCTGTCTTGCAGTCTGCTTGTCCAGAGGTGCGTGTGCCCTGGTCCAGAGTGCTGTAGGAGGAGCTCCTAGCAACGGGAGAGCAAGCACCTTGTTTCCTTGGCATAGAATGGCCTGTGCACACAGAGGCCTGTCAGCAGTGAAGACAACGCAGGCAGCAAGAGGGGTGGCAGGCAGCTAAGTGGCGGCAGGCGTCCTGCTTGAAAGTGGGGTCATGACTGTTTTGTCCTCAGGCCCCAGTGTCCACGTGCACACACTGCCTCTGGACCTGCAGCTTCTGAGCAGTGCAAGAGAAACACAAGCAACACCCTGGGGCCTTCTCGAATGAACGGTGCTCCATCGAGGTCCTGCTGGCTGGCAGTGGCCTAGGCCAGCAAAGGCCCTAGGGAGGCCAGGCTGAGGCTGGGATGGTTCCTGACCTAGCAGTGCCCAGGGCAAGCCTGGGACTGGAGGCCAGGCTGCAGGCTCATTCCAGCTTGGGCCTGGTGCAGAGAGCCTTCAGCTAAGACTTCCATGGGGAATGGTATGCGTAGTGATTTTTGCCTGCAATCCTCGTTCCTAACTCTCGCCAAACAGCCTGTTAGCCCACACTTGCTAGACGTGTGTTCCTGAGGCAGTTGGACAATAGGGCAAGTGGAGGCTCACCCAGCATGGGACGCCTGCCTTGAACATTGCCCTGGGTGCAAAGAGGATTCCCTGCACCTCTGGCACTGGGGAGAGCATTTCTGCACACAGGAGACACTTGGCAAACACAGTTTCTCCCCTCGGAAAGTACTGTGAGAAAGAGTCGCCATCCCGGATGCATGGCACTCTCCCTTCGAAGCCCTCCATGCAGCAGGCTTTCATGGACTCGGCTGCAGGCTTTGGTAGCTGGAGACACTGCAGCTCCTCTGGAGGCTCAGGGGCAATTGGCACACCCCTCCAAGGAAATGAGGCTAGTGTGATGAGCTCTTTCCAAAGAATGGCAAGCAGCCTGCTCCTGTCAATGAGACACACGTGTGGGGAGAGATGCTTGGCAGCAGAGAAGAAGCAAGAGGGCAGCCAGGGAGGGATTTGCACACAGCTTGAAGTCCCCAGACCTCCTGATTCGAAACCAGGGAATGCCAGCTCTGCCTGTCAGGCCCCATTCCCTAGTGGGCACCCAGATTCAGGATCTGCCCTTTCCCAGCTATGAAACCACACCCAGGCTGCACCCTGAGCCCTGCCAAGTTGGAACTTTGCTCGCCAGGTGGGCTGAATGGCATGACTGTGTCAGGGGAAAGAAGGACCTAGGAGGCCTTCCGGGAACTGCCACGACATAGCAGTGCTCAGGAAAAGGCAGTCTCCTTTCTGTAGGCCGGATGCACACTGGAGTTTCCACTTGAGGCAAGGAAGCTCAGTTAGGTGATCCCTGGCTGAAGGCAAAGCAGAGAGTTTTTCAGTGGAGCGCTGGCCCCATCTGCTGGCCGACAAGCATGAGAGGAGAAACCTCGCTGCAAATGAGTTCCTGAAGTGCTTTCCAAGCAGAAGGCAGCATGGCTGCAATAGTTTAGAAAGTCTTGCTTAGCACTACCCTCTGGCAACAGGGTGGGTGCCAAGGGCATGTGGGTTGGAGGGTGCTCAGAAGTCGCAGGGGAGGCTTTGGGCACCCGGTGCTCTCTGATGGAAAACACTGCAGGCCCGAGCATCCATGAATTCCTGCAAGGCTTTGGAGTGGGAAAGCTGTGCTTAGCAGAAGGCTCCCTGCCAAGTGCTGCAGGCCTTTGTGGATGCTGAAGCAGCAGCTGCCTTGCAGGCTGCTGGTCCAGGGGCGTGTGTGCCCAGGTCCAGAGTGCTGTAGGAGGAGCTCCTAGCAAGGGGCGAGCAAGCACCTTGTTTCCTTGGCATAGACTGGCCTGTGCACCCTGAGGCCTGCAGACGTGCAGACAGCGCAGGCAGCAAGGGCTTGTGGCAGGCAGATAAGGGGCAGCAGGCGTCTCACTTGAAAGTGGGCTCATGACTCTCTTGTTCTCCGGCCCCTGTGGCCGTGTGCAAGCACAGCCTCTGGACCTGCAGCTTCTGAGCAGTGCAAGAGACACACAGGAAACACCCAGGTGCCTTCTCTAGTGAACGGTGTTCCATCAAGGTCCTGCTTGCTGGCAGGGGCCTAGGCCAGCACAGGTCCTAGGGAGGCCAGGCTGAGGCTGGGATGGGTCCCGACCTAGCAGTGCTCAGGGCAAGCCTGGGACTGGAGGCCAGGCTGCAGGCTCATTCCAGCTTGGGCCTGGTGCAGAAAGCCTTCAGCTAGGACTTCCATGGGGTATAGTCAGCACAGTGGTTTTTGCCTGAAATCCATGTTCCTCACTCGGAGCCCCCTGCCTTTCAGCACACACTCCCTAGAAGTGTGTTCCTGAGGCAGTTGGACAGTTGGGGAAGTGGAGGCTCTCCCAGCATGGGAGGTCTGCCTAGAACCTTGCTCTGGCTGCAAAGAGGATTCCCTGCACCTCTGGCGCTGGGGTGAGATTTTCTGCACACAGGAGACACTTGGCACACACAGTGTTTCCCCATGGAAAGCACTGTGAGGAAGAATCTCTGCCAGGGATGCATGGCACTCTCCCATCGAAGCCCTCCATGCAGCAAGCTGTCATGGACTCGAGTGCAGGCCTTGGTGGCTGAAGAGACTGCAGCTCCTCTGGAGGCTCTGGGGCAATTGGCACACCCCTCCAAGGAAATGAGGCTTGTGGGATGAGCACTTTGCAAAGAATTGCAAGCAGCCTGCTCCTTTTGATGAGACACATGTGTGGGGAGAGAGACTTGACAGCAGAGAAGAAGCAAGAGGGCAATGAGGGATTGGATTTGCATGCAGCTTGGAGGCCCCATATCTCCTGCTTCGCAAGCAGGGAGTGCCAGGTCTGCCCATCATGCTCCATTACCAGCTGGGCACCCAGTTTCAGGATCTGCCCTTTCCCAGCCATGAAACCACACCCAGGCTGCACCCTGAGCCCTGCCAAGGGGGACCCTTGCCCGCCAGGTGGGCTGAATTGCATAACTGTGTCAGGGGAGAGAAGGCCCTAGGAGGCCTTCAGGGAACTGCCTCAACATAGCCCCGCTCAGGAAAGGCACTCCTCTTTCTGTGACCGGATGCACAATGGAGTATCTGCTTGAGGCAAAGAAGCTCAGCTAGGCGATCCCTGGCTGAAGGCAAAGCAGAGAGTTTTTCGGTGGAGCGCTGGCACCATCTGCCGGCCGACAAGCATGGAAGGAGAATCCTCGCTCCAAATGAGTTCCTGAGGAGCTTTCCAAGCAGCAGGCAGGCTGCCTCCAGAAGCTTAGAGAGTCCTGCTTCGGACTATCCTCCGGCAACAGAGTGGGTGCCAAGGGCATGTGGGTTGGAGGGTGCTCGGAAGCTGCAGGGGAGGTTTTCAGCATCCAGTGCTCTCCGATGGAACACACTGCAGGCGCGAGCATCCATGAACTCCTGCAAGGCTTTGGAGTGGGAAAGCTGTGCTTAGCAGAGGGCTCCCTGCCAAATGCTGCAGGTCTATGTGGATGGCGAAGCTGCAGCTGTCTTGCAGTCTGCTTGTCCAGAGGTGCGTGTGCCCTGGTCCAGAGTGCTGTAGGAGGAGCTCCTAGCAACGGGAGAGCAAGCACCTTGTTTCCTTGGCATAGAATGGCCTGTGCACACAGAGGCCTGTCAGCAGTGAAGACAACGCAGGCAGCAAGAGGGGTGGCAGGCAGCTAAGTGGCGGCAGGCGTCCTGCTTGAAAGTGGGGTCATGACTGTTTTGTCCTCAGGCCCCAGTGTCCACGTGCACACACTGCCTCTGGACCTGCAGCTTCCGAGCAGTGCAAGAGAAACACAAGCAACACCCTGGGGCCTTCTCGAATGAACAGTGCTCCATCGAGGTCCTGCTGGCTGGCAGTGGCCTAGGCCAGCAAAGGCCCTAGGGAGGCCAGGCTGAGGCTGGGATGGTTCCTGACCTAGCAGTGCCCAGGGCAAGCCTAGGACTGGAGGCCAGGCTGCAGGCTCATTCCAGCTTGGGCCTGGTGCAGAGAGCCTTCAGCTAAGACTTCCATGGGGAATGGTATGCGTAGTGATTTTTGCCTGCAATCCTCGTTCCTAACTCTCGCCAAACAGCCTGTTAGCCCACACTTGCTAGACGTGTGTTCCTGAGGCAGTTGGACAATAGGGCAAGTGGAGGCTCACCCAGCATGGGACGCCTGCCTTGAACATTGCCCTGGGTGCAAAGAGGATTCCCTGCACCTCTGGCACTGGGGAGAGCATTTCTGCACACAGGAGACACTTGGCAAACACAGTTTCTCCCCTCGGAAAGTACTGTGAGAAAGAGTCGCCATCCCGGATGCATGGCACTCTCCCTTCGAAGCCCTCCATGCAGCAGGCTTTCATGGACTCGGCTGCAGGCTTTGGTAGCTGGAGACACTGCAGCTCCTCTGGAGGCTCAGGGGCAATTGGCACACCCCTCCAAGGAAATGAGGCTAGTGTGATGAGCTCTTTCCAAAGAATGGCAAGCAGCCTGCTCCTTTCAATGAGACACACGTGTGGGGAGAGATGCTTGGCAGCAGAGAAGAAGCAAGAGGGCAGCCAGGGAGGGATTTGCACACAGCTTGAAGTCCCCAGACCTCCTGATTCGAAACCAGGGAATGCCAGCTCTGCCTGTCAGGCCCCATTCCCTAGTGGGCACCCAGATTCAGGATCTGCCCTTTCCCAGCTATGAAACCACACCCAGGCTGCACCCTGAGCCCTGCCAAGTTGGAACTTTGCTCGCCAGGTGGGCTGAATGGCATGACTGTGTCAGGGGAAAGAAGGACCTAGGAGGCCTTCCGGGAACTGCCACGACATAGCAGTGCTCAGGAAAAGGCAGTCTCCTTTCTGTAGGCCGGATGCACACTGGAGTTTCCACTTGAGGCAAGGAAGCTCAGCTAGGTGATCCCTGGCTGAAGGCAAAGCAGAGAGTTTTTCAGTGGAGCGCTGGCCCCATCTGCTGGCCGACAAGCATGAGAGGAGAAACCTCGCTGCAAATGAGTTCCTGAAGTGCTTTCCAAGCAGAAGGCAGCATGGCTGCAATAGTTTAGAAAGTCTTGCTTAGGACTACCCTCTGGCAACAGGGTGGGTGCCAAGGGCATGTGGGTTGGAGGGTGCTCAGAAGTCGCAGGGGAGGCTTTGGGCACCCGGTGCTCTCTGATGGAAAACACTGCAGGCCCGAGCATCCATGATTTCCTGCAAGGCTTTGGAGTGGGAAAGCTGTGCTTAGCAGAAGGCTCCCTGCCAAGTGCTGCAGGCCTTTGTGGATGCTGAAGCAGCAGCTGCCTTGCAGGCTGCTGGTCCAGGGGCGTGTGTGCCCAGGTCCAGAGTGCTGTAGGAGGAGCTCCTAGCAAGGGGCGAGCAAGCACCTTGTTTCCTTGGCATAGACTGCCCTGTGCACCCTGAGGCCTGCAGACGTGCAGACAGCGCAGGCAGCAAGGGCTTGTGGCAGGCAGATAAGGGGCAGCAGGCGTCTCACTTGAAAGTGGGCTCATGACTCTCTTGTTCTCCGGCCCCTGTGGCCGTGTGCAAGCACAGCCTCTGGACCTGCAGCTTCTGAGCAGTGCAAGAGACACACAGGAAACACCCAGGTGCCTTCTCTAGTGAACGGTGTTCCATCAAGGTCCTGCTTGCTGGCAGGGGCCTAGGCCAGCACAGGTCCTAGGGAGGCCAGGCTGAGGCTGGGATGGGTCCCGACCTAGCAGTGCTCAGGGCAAGCCTGGGACTGGAGGCCAGGCTGCAGGCTCATTCCAGCTTGGGCCTGGTGCAGAAAGCCTTCAGCTAGGACTTCCATGGGGTATAGTCAGCACAGTGGTTTTTGCCTGAAATCCATGTTCCTCACTCGGAGCCCCCTGCCTTTCAGCACACACTCCCTAGAAGTGTGTTCCTGAGGCAGTTGGACAGTTGGGGAAGTGGAGGCTCTCCCAGCATGGGAGGTCTGCCTAGAACCTTGCTCTGGCTGCAAAGAGGATTCCCTGCACCTCTGGCGCTGGGGTGAGATTTTCTGCACACAGGAGACACTTGGCACACACAGTGTTTCCCCATGGAAAGCACTGTGAGGAAGAATCTCTGCCAGGGATGCATGGCACTCTCCCATCGAAGCCCTCCATGCAGCAAGCTGTCATGGACTCGAGTGCAGGCCTTGGTGGCTGAAGAGACTGCAGCTCCTCTGGAGGCTCTGGGGCAATTGGCACACCCCTCCAAGGAAATGAGGCTTGTGGGATGAGCACTTTGCAAAGAATTGCAAGCAGCCTGCTCCTTTTGATGAGACACATGTGTGGGGAGAGAGACTTGACAGCAGAGAAGAAGCAAGAGGGCAATGAGGGATTGGATTTGCATGCAGCTTGGAGGCCCCATATCTCCTGCTTCGCAAGCAGGGAGTGCCAGGTCTGCCCATCATGCTCCATTACCAGCTGGGCACCCAGTTTCAGGATCTGCCCTTTCCCAGCCATGAAACCACACCCAGGCTGCACCCTGAGCCCTGCCAAGGGGGACCCTTGCCCGCCAGGTGGGCTGAATTGCATAACTGTGTCAGGGGAGAGAAGGCCCTAGGAGGCCTTCAGGGAACTGCCTCAACATAGCCCCGCTCAGGAAAGGCACTCCTCTTTCTGTGACCGGATGCACAATGGAGTATCTGCTTGAGGCAAAGAAGCTCAGCTAGGCGATCCCTGGCTGAAGGCAAAGCAGAGAGTTTTTCGGTGGAGCGCTGGCACCATCTGCCGGCCGACAAGCATGGAAGGAGAATCCTCGCTCCAAATGAGTTCCTGAGGAGCTTTCCAAGCAGCAGGCAGGCTGCCTCCAGAAGCTTAGAGAGTCCTGCTTCGGACTATCCTCCGGCAACAGAGTGGGTGCCAAGGGCATGTGGGTTGGAGGGTGCTCGGAAGCTGCAGGGGAGGTTTTCAGCATCCAGTGCTCTCCGATGGAACACACTGCAGGCGCGAGCATCCATGAACTCCTGCAAGGCTTTGGAGTGGGAAAGCTGTGCTTAGCAGAGGGCTCCCTGCCAAATGCTGCAGGTCTATGTGGATGGCGAAGCTGCAGCTGTCTTGCAGTCTGCTTGTCCAGAGGTGCGTGTGCCCTGGTCCAGAGTGCTGTAGGAGGAGCTCCTAGCAACGGGAGAGCAAGCACCTTGTTTCCTTGGCATAGAATGGCCTGTGCACACAGAGGCCTGTCAGCAGTGAAGACAACGCAGGCAGCAAGAGGGGTGGCAGGCAGCTAAGTGGCGGCAGGCGTCCTGCTTGAAAGTGGGGTCATGACTGTTTTGTCCTCAGGCCCCAGTGTCCACGTGCACACACTGCCTCTGGACCTGCAGCTTCCGAGCAGTGCAAGAGAAACACAAGCAACACCCTGGGGCCTTCTCGAATGAACAGTGCTCCATCGAGGTCCTGCTGGCTGGCAGTGGCCTAGGCCAGCAAAGGCCCTAGGGAGGCCAGGCTGAGGCTGGGATGGTTCCTGACCTAGCAGTGCCCAGGGCAAGCCTAGGACTGGAGGCCAGGCTGCAGGCTCATTCCAGCTTGGGCCTGGTGCAGAGAGCCTTCAGCTAAGACTTCCATGGGGAATGGTATGCGTAGTGATTTTTGCCTGCAATCCTCGTTCCTAACTCTCGCCAAACAGCCTGTTAGCCCACACTTGCTAGACGTGTGTTCCTGAGGCAGTTGGACAATAGGGCAAGTGGAGGCTCACCCAGCATGGGACGCCTGCCTTGAACATTGCCCTGGGTGCAAAGAGGATTCCCTGCACCTCTGGCACTGGGGAGAGCATTTCTGCACACAGGAGACACTTGGCAAACACAGTTTCTCCCCTCGGAAAGTACTGTGAGAAAGAGTCGCCATCCCGGATGCATGGCACTCTCCCTTCGAAGCCCTCCATGCAGCAGGCTTTCATGGACTCGGCTGCAGGCTTTGGTAGCTGGAGACACTGCAGCTCCTCTGGAGGCTCAGGGGCAATTGGCACACCCCTCCAAGGAAATGAGGCTAGTGTGATGAGCTCTTTCCAAAGAATGGCAAGCAGCCTGCTCCTTTCAATGAGACACACGTGTGGGGAGAGATGCTTGGCAGCAGAGAAGAAGCAAGAGGGCAGCCAGGGAGGGATTTGCACACAGCTTGAAGTCCCCAGACCTCCTGATTCGAAACCAGGGAATGCCAGCTCTGCCTGTCAGGCCCCATTCCCTAGTGGGCACCCAGATTCAGGATCTGCCCTTTCCCAGCTATGAAACCACACCCAGGCTGCACCCTGAGCCCTGCCAAGTTGGAACTTTGCTCGCCAGGTGGGCTGAATGGCATGACTGTGTCAGGGGAAAGAAGGACCTAGGAGGCCTTCCGGGAACTGCCACGACATAGCAGTGCTCAGGAAAAGGCAGTCTCCTTTCTGTAGGCCGGATGCACACTGGAGTTTCCACTTGAGGCAAGGAAGCTCAGTTAGGTGATCCCTGGCTGAAGGCAAAGCAGAGAGTTTTTCAGTGGAGCGCTGGCCCCATCTGCTGGCCAACAAGCATGGGAGGAGAAACCTCGCTGCAAATGAGTTCCTGAAGTGCTTTCCAAGCAGGAGGCAGCATGGCTGCAATAGTTTAGAAAGTCCTGCTTAGGACTACCCTCTGGCAACAGGGTGGGTGCCAAGGGCATGTGGGTTGGAGGGTGCTCAGAAGTCGCAGGGGAGGCTTTGGGCACCCGGTGCTCTCTGATGGAAAACACTGCAGGCCCGAGCATCCATGAATTCCTGCAAGGCTTTGGAGTGGGAAAGCTGTGCTTAGCAGAAGGCTCCCTGCCAAGTGCTGCAGGCCTTTGTGGATGCTGAAGCAGCAGCTGCCTTGCAGGCTGCTGGTCCAGGGGCGTGTGTGCCCAGGTCCAGAGTGCTGTAGGAGGAGCTCCTAGCAAGGGGCGAGCAAGCACCTTGTTTCCTTGGCATAGACTGGCCTGTGCACCCTGAGGCCTGCAGACGTGCAGACAGCGCAGGCAGCAAGGGCTTGTGGCAGGCAGATAAGGGGCAGCAGGCGTCTCACTTGAAAGTGGGCTCATGACTCTCTTGTTCTCCGGCCCCTGTGGCCGTGTGCAAGCACAGCCTCTGGACCTGCAGCTTCTGAGCAGTGCAAGAGACACACAGGAAACACCCAGGTGCCTTCTCTAGTGAACGGTGTTCCATCAAGGTCCTGCTTGCTGGCAGGGGCCTAGGCCAGCACAGGTCCTAGGGAGGCCAGGCTGAGGCTGGGATGGGTCCCGACCTAGCAGTGCTCAGGGCAAGCCTGGGACTGGAGGCCAGGCTGCAGGCTCATTCCAGCTTGGGCCTGGTGCAGAAAGCCTTCAGCTAGGACTTCCATGGGGTATAGTCAGCACAGTGGTTTTTGCCTGAAATCCATGTTCCTCACTCGGAGCCCCCTGCCTTTCAGCACACACTCCCTAGAAATGTGTTCCTAAGGCAGTTGGACAGTTGGGGAAGTGGAGGCTCTCCCAGCATGGGAGGTCTGCCTAGAACCTTGCTCTGGCTGCAAAGAGGATTCCCTGCACCTCTGGCACTGGGGTGAGATTTTCTGCACACAGGAGACACTTGGCACACACAGTGTTTCCCCATGGAAAGCACTGTGAGGAAGAATCTCTGCCAGGGATGCATGGCACTCTCCCATCGAAGCCCTCCATGTAGCAAGCTGTCATGGACTCGAGTGCAGGCCTTGGTGGCTGGAGAGACTACAGCTCCTCTGGAGGCTCCGGGGCAATTGGCACACCCCTCCAAGGAAATGAGGCTTGTGGGATGAGCACTCTGCAAAGAATTGCAAGCAGCCTGCTCCTTTTGATGAGACACATGTGTGGGGAGAGAGACTTGACAGCAGAGAAGAAGCAAGAGGGCAATGAGGGATTGGATTTGCATGCAGCTTGGAGGCTCCATATCTCCTGCTTCGCAAGCATGGAGTGCCAGGTCTGCCCATCATGCTCCATTACCAGCTGGGCACCCAGTTTCAGGATCTGCCCTTTCCCAGCCATGAAACCACACCCAGGCTGCACCCTGAGCCCTGCCAAGGGGGACCATTGCCTGCCAGGTGGGCTGAATTGCATGACTGTGTCAGGGGAGAGAAGGCCCTAGGAGGCCTTCAGGGAACTGCCTCAACATAGCCCCGCTCAGGAAAGGCACTCCTCTTTCTGTGACCGGATGCACAATGGAGTATCTGCTTGAGGCAAAGAAGCTCAGCTAGGCGATCCCTGGCTGAAGGCAAAGCAGAGAGTTTTTCGGTGGAGCGCTGGCACCATCTGCCGGCCGACAAGCATGGAAGGAGAATCCTCACTCCAAATGAGTTCCTGAGGAGCTTTCCAAGCAGCAGGCAGGCTGCCTCCAGAAGCTTAGAGAGTCCTGCTTCGGACTACCCTCCGGCAACAGAGTGGGTGCCAAGGGCATGTGGGTTGGAGGGTGCTCGGAAGCTGCAGGGGAGGTTTTCAGCATCCAGTGCTCTCCGATGGAACACACTGCAGGCGCGAGCATCCATGAACTCCTGCAAGGCTTTGGAGTGGGAAAGCTGTGCTTAGCAGAGGGCTCCCTGCCAAATGCTGCAGGCCTATGTGGATGGCGAAGCTGCAGCTGTCTTGCAGTCTGCTTGTCCAGAGGTGCGTGTGCCCTGGTCCAGAGTGCTGTAGGAGGAGCTCCTAGCAACGGGAGAGCAAGCACCTTGTTTCCTTGGCATAGAATGGCCTGTGCACACAGAGGCCTGTCAGCAGTGAAGACAACGCAGGCAGCAAGAGGGGTGGCAGGCAGCGAAGTGGCGGCAGGCATCCTGCTTGAAAGTGGGGTCATGACTGTTTTGTCCTCAGGCCCCAGTGTCCACGTGCACACACTGCCTCTGGACCTGCAGCTTCCGAGCAGTGCAAGAGAAACACAAGCAACACCCTGGGGCCTTCTCGAATGAACGGTGCTCCATCGAGGTCCTGCTGGCTGGCAGTGGCCTAGGCCAGCAAAGGCCCTAGGGAGGCCAGGCTGAGGCTGGGATGGTTCCTGACCTAGCAGTGCCCAGGGCAAGCCTGGGACTGGAGGCCAGGCTGCAGGCTCATTCCAGCTTGGGCCTGGTGCAGAGAGCCTTCAGCTAAGACTTCCATGGGGAATGGTATGCGTAGTGATTTTTGCCTGCAATCCTCGTTCCTAACTCTCGCCAAACAGCCTGTTAGCCCACACTTGCTAGACGTGTGTTCCTGAGGCAGTTGGACAATAGGGCAAGTGGAGGCTCACCCAGCATGGGACGCCTGCCTTGAACATTGCCCTGGGTGCAAAGAGGATTCCCTGCACCTCTGGCACTGGGGAGAGCATTTCTGCACACAGGAGACACTTGGCAAACACAGTTTCTCCCCTCGGAAAGTACTGTGAGAAAGAGTCGCCATCCCGGATGCATGGCACTCTCCCTTCGAAGCCCTCCATGCAGCAGGCTTTCATGGACTCGGCTGCAGGCTTTGGTAGCTGGAGACACTGCAGCTCCTCTGGAGGCTCAGGGGCAATTGGCACACCCCTCCAAGGAAATGAGGCTAGTGTGATGAGCTCTTTCCAAAGAATGGCAAGCAGCCTGCTCCTTTCAATGAGACACACGTGTGGGGAGAGATGCTTGGCAGCAGAGAAGAAGCAAGAGGGCAGCCAGGGAGGGATTTGCACACAGCTTGAAGTCCCCAGACCTCCTGATTCGAAACCAGGGAATGCCAGCTCTGCCTGTCAGGCCCCATTCCCTAGTGGGCACCCAGATTCAGGATCTGCCCTTTCCCAGCTATGAAACCACACCCAGGCTGCACCCTGAGCCCTGCCAAGTTGGAACTTTGCTCGCCAGGTGGGCTGAATGGCATGACTGTGTCAGGGGAAAGAAGGACCTAGGAGGCCTTCCGGGAACTGCCACGACATAGCAGTGCTCAGGAAAAGGCAGTCTCCTTTCTGTAGGCCGGATGAACACTGGAGTTTCCACTTGAGGCAAGGAAGCTCAGCTAGGTGATCCCTGGCTGAAGGCAAAGCAGAGAGTTTTTCAGTGGAGCGCTGGCCCCATCTGCTGGCCGACAAGCATGAGAGGAGAAACCTCGCTGCAAATGAGTTCCTGAAGTGCTTTCCAAGCAGAAGGCAGCATGGCTGCAATAGTTTAGAAAGTCTTGCTTAGCACTACCCTCTGGCAACAGGGTGGGTGCCAAGGGCATGTGGGTTGGAGGGTGCTCAGAAGTCGCAGGGGAGGCTTTGGGCACCCGGTGCTCTCTGATGGAAAACACTGCAGGCCCGAGCATCCATGAATTCCTGCAAGGCTTTGGAGTGGGAAAGCTGTGCTTAGCAGAAGGCTCCCTGCCAAGTGCTGCAGGCCTTTGTGGATGCTGAAGCAGCAGCTGCCTTGCAGGCTGCTGGTCCAGGGGCGTGTGTGCCCAGGTCCAGAGTGCTGTAGGAGGAGCTCCTAGCAAGGGGCGAGCAAGCACCTTGTTTCCTTGGCATAGACTGGCCTGTGCACCCTGAGGCCTGCAGACGTGCAGACAGCGCAGGCAGCAAGGGCTTGTGGCAGGCAGATAAGGGGCAGCAGGCGTCTCACTTGAAAGTGGGCTCATGACTCTCTTGTTCTCCGGCCCCTGTGGCCGTGTGCAAGCACAGCCTCTGGACCTGCAGCTTCTGAGCAGTGCAAGAGACACACAGGAAACACCCAGGTGCCTTCTCTAGTGAACGGTGTTCCATCAAGGTCCTGCTTGCTGGCAGGGGCCTAGGCCAGCACAGGTCCTAGGGAGGCCAGGCTGAGGCTGGGATGGGTCCCGACCTAGCAGTGCTCAGGGCAAGCCTGGGACTGGAGGCCAGGCTGCAGGCTCATTCCAGCTTGGGCCTGGTGCAGAAAGCCTTCAGCTAGGACTTCCATGGGGTATAGTCAGCACAGTGGTTTTTGCCTGAAATCCATGTTCCTCACTCGGAGCCCCCTGCCTTTCAGCACACACTCCCTAGAAGTGTGTTCCTGAGGCAGTTGGACAGTTGGGGAAGTGGAGGCTCTCCCAGCATGGGAGGTCTGCCTAGAACCTTGCTCTGGCTGCAAAGAGGATTCCCTGCACCTCTGGCGCTGGGGTGAGATTTTCTGCACACAGGAGACACTTGGCACACACAGTGTTTCCCCATGGAAAGCACTGTGAGGAAGAATCTCTGCCAGGGATGCATGGCACTCTCCCATCGAAGCCCTCCATGCAGCAAGCTGTCATGGACTCGAGTGCAGGCCTTGGTGGCTGAAGAGACTGCAGCTCCTCTGGAGGCTCTGGGGCAATTGGCACACCCCTCCAAGGAAATGAGGCTTGTGGGATGAGCACTTTGCAAAGAATTGCAAGCAGCCTGCTCCTTTTGATGAGACACATGTGTGGGGAGAGAGACTTGACAGCAGAGAAGAAGCAAGAGGGCAATGAGGGATTGGATTTGCATGCAGCTTGGAGGCCCCATATCTCCTGCTTCGCAAGCAGGGAGTGCCAGGTCTGCCCATCATGCTCCATTACCAGCTGGGCACCCAGTTTCAGGATCTGCCCTTTCCCAGCCATGAAACCACACCCAGGCTGCACCCTGAGCCCTGCCAAGGGGGACCCTTGCCCGCCAGGTGGGCTGAATTGCATAACTGTGTCAGGGGAGAGAAGGCCCTAGGAGGCCTTCAGGGAACTGCCTCAACATAGCCCCGCTCAGGAAAGGCACTCCTCTTTCTGTGACCGGATGCACAATGGAGTATCTGCTTGAGGCAAAGAAGCTCAGCTAGGCGATCCCTGGCTGAAGGCAAAGCAGAGAGTTTTTCGGTGGAGCGCTGGCACCATCTGCCGGCCGACAAGCATGGAAGGAGAATCCTCGCTCCAAATGAGTTCCTGAGGAGCTTTCCAAGCAGCAGGCAGGCTGCCTCCAGAAGCTTAGAGAGTCCTGCTTCGGACTATCCTCCGGCAACAGAGTGGGTGCCAAGGGCATGTGGGTTGGAGGGTGCTCGGAAGCTGCAGGGGAGGTTTTCAGCATCCAGTGCTCTCCGATGGAACACACTGCAGGCGCGAGCATCCATGAACTCCTGCAAGGCTTTGGAGTGGGAAAGCTGTGCTTAGCAGAGGGCTCCCTGCCAAATGCTGCAGGTCTATGTGGATGGCGAAGCTGCAGCTGTCTTGCAGTCTGCTTGTCCAGAGGTGCGTGTGCCCTGGTCCAGAGTGCTGTAGGAGGAGCTCCTAGCAACGGGAGAGCAAGCACCTTGTTTCCTTGGCATAGAATGGCCTGTGCACACAGAGGCCTGTCAGCAGTGAAGACAACGCAGGCAGCAAGAGGGGTGGCAGGCAGCTAAGTGGCGGCAGGCGTCCTGCTTGAAAGTGGGGTCATGACTGTTTTGTCCTCAGGCCCCAGTGTCCACGTGCACACACTGCCTCTGGACCTGCAGCTTCCGAGCAGTGCAAGAGAAACACAAGCAACACCCTGGGGCCTTCTCGAATGAACGGTGCTCCATCGAGGTCCTGCTGGCTGGCAGTGGCCTAGGCCAGCAAAGGCCCTAGGGAGGCCAGGCTGAGGCTGGGATGGTTCCTGACCTAGCAGTGCCCAGGGCAAGCCTGGGACTGGAGGCCAGGCTGCAGGCTCATTCCAGCTTGGGCCTGGTGCAGAGAGCCTTCAGCTAAGACTTCCATGGGGAATGGTATGCGTAGTGATTTTTGCCTGCAATCCTCGTTCCTAACTCTCGCCAAACAGCCTGTTAGCCCACACTTGCTAGACGTGTGTTCCTGAGGCAGTTGGACAATAGGGCAAGTGGAGGCTCACCCAGCATGGGACGCCTGCCTTGAACATTGCCCTGGGTGCAAAGAGGATTCCCTGCACCTCTGGCACTGGGGAGAGCATTTCTGCACACAGGAGACACTTGGCAAACACAGTTTCTCCCCTCGGAAAGTACTGTGAGAAAGAGTCGCCATCCCGGATGCATGGCACTCTCCCTTCGAAGCCCTCCATGCAGCAGGCTTTCATGGACTCGGCTGCAGGCTTTGGTAGCTGGAGACACTGCAGCTCCTCTGGAGGCTCAGGGGCAATTGGCACACCCCTCCAAGGAAATGAGGCTAGTGTGATGAGCTCTTTCCAAAGAATGGCAAGCAGCCTGCTCCTTTCGATGAGACACACGTGTGGGGAGAGATGCTTGGCAGCAGAGAAGAAGCAAGAGGGCAGCCAGGGAGGGATTTGCACACAGCTTGAAGTCCCCAGACCTCCTGATTCGAAACCAGGGAATGCCAGCTCTGCCTGTCAGGCCCCATTCCCTAGTGGGCACCCAGATTCAGGATCTGCCCTTTCCCAGCTATGAAACCACACCCAGGCTGCACCCTGAGCCCTGCCAAGTTGGAACTTTGCTCGCCAGGTGGGCTGAATGGCATGACTGTGTCAGGGGAAAGAAGGACCTAGGAGGCCTTCCGGGAACTGCCACGACATAGCAGTGCTCAGGAAAAGGCAGTCTCCTTTCTGTAGGCCGGATGCACACTGGAGTTTCCACTTGAGGCAAGGAAGCTCAGTTAGGTGATCCCTGGCTGAAGGCAAAGCAGAGAGTTTTTCAGTGGAGCGCTGGCCCCATCTGCTGGCCAACAAGCATGGGAGGAGAAACCTCGCTGCAAATGAGTTCCTGAAGTGCTTTCCAAGCAGGAGGCAGCATGGCTGCAATAGTTTAGAAAGTCCTGCTTAGGACTACCCTCTGGCAACAGGGTGGGTGCCAAGGGCATGTGGGTTGGAGGGTGCTCAGAAGTCGCAGGGGAGGCTTTGGGCACCCGGTGCTCTCTGATGGAAAACACTGCAGGCCCGAGCATCCATGAATTCCTGCAAGGCTTTGGAGTGGGAAAGCTGTGCTTAGCAGAAGGCTCCCTGCCAAGTGCTGCAGGCCTTTGTGGATGCTGAAGCAGCAGCTGCCTTGCAGGCTGCTGGTCCAGGGGCGTGTGTGCCCAGGTCCAGAGTGCTGTAGGAGGAGCTCCTAGCAAGGGGCGAGCAAGCACCTTGTTTCCTTGGCATAGACTGGCCTGTGCACCCTGAGGCCTGCAGACGTGCAGACAGCGCAGGCAGCAAGGGCTTGTGGCAGGCAGATAAGGGGCAGCAGGCGTCTCACTTGAAAGTGGGCTCATGACTCTCTTGTTCTCCGGCCCCTGTGGCCGTGTGCAAGCACAGCCTCTGGACCTGCAGCTTCTGAGCAGTGCAAGAGACACACAGGAAACACCCAGGTGCCTTCTCTAGTGAACGGTGTTCCATCAAGGTCCTGCTTGCTGGCAGGGGCCTAGGCCAGCACAGGTCCTAGGGAGGCCAGGCTGAGGCTGGGATGGGTCCCGACCTAGCAGTGCTCAGGGCAAGCCTGGGACTGGAGGCCAGGCTGCAGGCTCATTCCAGCTTGGGCCTGGTGCAGAAAGCCTTCAGCTAGGACTTCCATGGGGTATAGTCAGCACAGTGGTTTTTGCCTGAAATCCATGTTCCTCACTCGGAGCCCCCTGCCTTTCAGCACACACTCCCTAGAAATGTGTTCCTAAGGCAGTTGGACAGTTGGGGAAGTGGAGGCTCTCCCAGCATGGGAGGTCTGCCTAGAACCTTGCTCTGGCTGCAAAGAGGATTCCCTGCACCTCTGGCACTGGGGTGAGATTTTCTGCACACAGGAGACACTTGGCACACACAGTGTTTCCCCATGGAAAGCACTGTGAGGAAGAATCTCTGCCAGGGATGCATGGCACTCTCCCATCGAAGCCCTCCATGTAGCAAGCTGTCATGGACTCGAGTGCAGGCCTTGGTGGCTGGAGAGACTACAGCTCCTCTGGAGGCTCCGGGGCAATTGGCACACCCCTCCAAGGAAATGAGGCTTGTGGGATGAGCACTCTGCAAAGAATTGCAAGCAGCCTGCTCCTTTTGATGAGACACATGTGTGGGGAGAGAGACTTGACAGCAGAGAAGAAGCAAGAGGGCAATGAGGGATTGGATTTGCATGCAGCTTGGAGGCTCCATATCTCCTGCTTCGCAAGCATGGAGTGCCAGGTCTGCCCATCATGCTCCATTACCAGCTGGGCACCCAGTTTCAGGATCTGCCCTTTCCCAGCCATGAAACCACACCCAGGCTGCACCCTGAGCCCTGCCAAGGGGGACCATTGCCTGCCAGGTGGGCTGAATTGCATGACTGTGTCAGGGGAGAGAAGGCCCTAGGAGGCCTTCAGGGAACTGCCTCAACATAGCCCCGCTCAGGAAAGGCACTCCTCTTTCTGTGACCGGATGCACAATGGAGTATCTGCTTGAGGCAAAGAAGCTCAGCTAGGCGATCCCTGGCTGAAGGCAAAGCAGAGAGTTTTTCGGTGGAGCGCTGGCACCATCTGCCGGCCGACAGGCATGGAAGGAGAATCCTCACTCCAAATGAGTTCCTGAGGAGCTTTCCAAGCAGCAGGCAGGCTGCCTCCAGAAGCTTAGAGAGTCCTGCTTCGGACTACCCTCCGGCAACAGAGTGGGTGCCAAGGGCATGTGGGTTGGAGGGTGCTCGGAAGCTGCAGGGGAGGTTTTCAGCATCCAGTGCTCTCCGATGGAACACACTGCAGGCGCGAGCATCCATGAACTCCTGCAAGGCTTTGGAGTGGGAAAGCTGTGCTTAGCAGAGGGCTCCCTGCCAAATGCTGCAGGCCTATGTGGATGGCGAAGCTGCAGCTGTCTTGCAGTCTGCTTGTCCAGAGGTGCGTGTGCCCTGGTCCAGAGTGCTGTAGGAGGAGCTCCTAGCAACGGGAGAGCAAGCACCTTGTTTCCTTGGCATAGAATGGCCTGTGCACACAGAGGCCTGTCAGCAGTGAAGACAACGCAGGCAGCAAGAGGGGTGGCAGGCAGCTAAGTGGCGGCAGGCGTCCTGCTTGAAAGTGGGGTCATGACTGTTTTGTCCTCAGGCCCCAGTGTCCACGTGCACACACTGCCTCTGGACCTGCAGCTTCCGAGCAGTGCAAGAGAAACACAAGCAACACCCTGGGGCCTTCTCGAATGAACGGTGCTCCATCGAGGTCCTGCTGGCTGGCAGTGGCCTAGGCCAGCAAAGGCCCTAGGGAGGCCAGGCTGAGGCTGGGATGGTTCCTGACCTAGCAGTGCCCAGGGCAAGCCTGGGACTGGAGGCCAGGCTGCAGGCTCATTCCAGCTTGGGCCTGGTGCAGAGAGCCTTCAGCTAAGACTTCCATGGGGAATGGTATGCGTAGTGATTTTTGCCTGCAATCCTCGTTCCTAACTCTCGCCAAACAGCCTGTTAGCCCACACTTGCTAGACGTGTGTTCCTGAGGCAGTTGGACAATAGGGCAAGTGGAGGCTCACCCAGCATGGGACGCCTGCCTTGAACATTGCCCTGGGTGCAAAGAGGATTCCCTGCACCTCTGGCACTGGGGAGAGCATTTCTGCACACAGGAGACACTTGGCAAACACAGTTTCTCCCCTCGGAAAGTACTGTGAGAAAGAGTCGCCATCCCGGATGCATGGCACTCTCCCTTCGAAGCCCTCCATGCAGCAGGCTTTCATGGACTCGGCTGCAGGCTTTGGTAGCTGGAGACACTGCAGCTCCTCTGGAGGCTCAGGGGCAATTGGCACACCCCTCCAAGGAAATGAGGCCAGTGTGATGAGCTCTTTCCAAAGAATGGCAAGCAGCCTGCTCCTTTCAATGAGACACACGTGTGGGGAGAGATGCTTGGCAGCAGAGAAGAAGCAAGAGGGCAGCCAGGGAGGGATTTGCACACAGCTTGAAGTCCCCAGACCTCCTGATTCGAAACCAGGGAATGCCAGCTCTGCCTGTCAGGCCCCATTCCCTAGTGGGCACCCAGATTCAGGATCTGCCCTTTCCCAGCTATGAAACCACACCCAGGCTGCACCCTGAGCCCTGCCAAGTTGGAACTTTGCTCGCCAGGTGGGCTGAATGGCATGACTGTGTCAGGGGAAAGAAGGACCTAGGAGGCCTTCCGGGAACTGCCACGACATAGCAGTGCTCAGGAAAAGGCAGTCTCCTTTCTGTAGGCCGGATGCACACTGGAGTTTCCGCTTGAGGCAAGGAAGCTCAGCTAGGTGATCCCTGGCTGAAGGCAAAGCAGAGAGTTTTTCAGTGGAGCGCTGGCCCCATCTGCTGGCCGACAAGCATGAGAGGAGAAACCTCGCTGCAAATGAGTTCCTGAAGTGCTTTCCAAGCAGAAGGCAGCATGGCTGCAATAGTTTAGAAAGTCTTGCTTAGCACTACCCTCTGGCAACAGGGTGGGTGCCAAGGGCATGTGGGTTGGAGGGTGCTCAGAAGTCGCAGGGGAGGCTTTGGGCACCCGGTGCTCTCTGATGGAAAACACTGCAGGCCCGAGCATCCATGAATTCCTGCAAGGCTTTGGAGTGGGAAAGCTGTGCTTAGCAGAAGGCTCCCTGCCAAGTGCTGCAGGCCTTTGTGGATGCTGAAGCAGCAGCTGCCTTGCAGGCTGCTGGTCCAGGGGCGTGTGTGCCCAGGTCCAGAGTGCTGTAGGAGGAGCTCCTAGCAAGGGGCGAGCAAGCACCTTGTTTCCTTGGCATAGACTGGCCTGTGCACCCTGAGGCCTGCAGACGTGCAGACAGCGCAGGCAGCAAGGGCTTGTGGCAGGCAGATAAGGGGCAGCAGGCGTCTCACTTGAAAGTGGGCTCATGACTCTCTTGTTCTCCGGCCCCTGTGGCCGTGTGCAAGCACAGCCTCTGGACCTGCAGCTTCTGAGCAGTGCAAGAGACACACAGGAAACACCCAGGTGCCTTCTCTAGTGAACGGTGTTCCATCAAGGTCCTGCTTGCTGGCAGGGGCCTAGGCCAGCACAGGTCCTAGGGAGGCCAGGCTGAGGCTGGGATGGGTCCCGACCTAGCAGTGCTCAGGGCAAGCCTGGGACTGGAGGCCAGGCTGCAGGCTCATTCCAGCTTGGGCCTGGTGCAGAAAGCCTTCAGCTAGGACTTCCATGGGGTATAGTCAGCACAGTGGTTTTTGCCTGAAATCCATGTTCCTCACTCGGAGCCCCCTGCCTTTCAGCACACACTCCCTAGAAGTGTGTTCCTGAGGCAGTTGGACAGTTGGGGAAGTGGAGGCTCTCCCAGCATGGGAGGTCTGCCTAGAACCTTGCTCTGGCTGCAAAGAGGATTCCCTGCACCTCTGGCACTGGGGTGAGATTTTCTGCACACAGGAGACACTTGGCACACACAGTGTTTCCCCATGGAAAGCACTGTGAGGAAGAATCTCTGCCAGGGATGCATGGCACTCTCCCATCGAAGCCCTCCATGTAGCAAGCTGTCATGGACTCGAGTGCAGGCCTTGGTGGCTGGAGAGACTACAGCTCCTCTGGAGGCTCCGGGGCAATTGGCACACCCCTCCAAGGAAATGAGGCTTGTGGGATGAGCACTCTGCAAAGAATTGCAAGCAGCCTGCTCCTTTTGATGAGACACATGTGTGGGGAGAGAGACTTGACAGCAGAGAAGAAGCAAGAGGGCAATGAGGGATTGGATTTGCATGCAGCTTGGAGGCTCCATATCTCCTGCTTCGCAAGCAGGGAGTGCCAGGTCTGCCCATCATGCTCCATTACCAGCTGGGCACCCAGTTTCAGGATCTGCCCTTTCCCAGCCATGAAACCACACCCAGGCTGCACCCTGAGCCCTGCCAAGGGGGACCATTGCCTGCCAGGTGGGCTGAATTGCATGACTGTGTCAGGGGAGAGAAGGCCCTAGGAGGCCTTCAGGGAACTGCCTCAACATAGCCCCGCTCAGGAAAGGCACTCCTCTTTCTGTGACCGGATGCACAATGGAGTATCTGCTTGAGGCAAAGAAGCTCAGCTAGGCGATCCCTGGCTGAAGGCAAAGCAGAGAGTTTTTCGGTGGAGCGCTGGCACCATCTGCCGGCCGACAAGCATGGAAGGAGAATCCTCGCTCCAAATGAGTTCCTGAGGAGCTTTCCAAGCAGCAGGCAGGCTGCCTCCAGAAGCTTAGAGAGTCCTGCTTCGGACTACCCTCCGGCAACAGAGTGGGTGCCAAGGGCATGTGGGTTGGAGGGTGCTCGGAAGCTGCAGGGGAGGTTTTCAGCATCCAGTGCTCTCCGATGGAACACACTGCAGGCGCGAGCATCCATGAACTCCTGCAAGGCTTTGGAGTGGGAAAGCTGTGCTTAGCAGAGGGCTCCCTGCCAAATGCTGCAGGCCTATGTGGATGGCGAAGCTGCAGCTGTCTTGCAGTCTGCTTGTCCAGAGGTGCGTGTGCCCTGGTCCAGAGTGCTGTAGGAGGAGCTCCTAGCAACGGGAGAGCAAGCACCTTGTTTCCTTGGCATAGAATGGCCTGTGCACACAGAGGCCTGTCAGCAGTGAAGACAACGCAGGCAGCAAGAGGGGTGGCAGGCAGCTAAGTGGCGGCAGGCGTCCTGCTTGAAAGTGGGGTCATGACTGTTTTGTCCTCAGGCCCCAGTGTCCACGTGCACACACTGCCTCTGGACCTGCAGCTTCCGAGCAGTGCAAGAGAAACACAAGCAACACCCTGGGGCCTTCTCGAATGAACGGTGCTCCATCGAGGTCCTGCTGGCTGGCAGTGGCCTAGGCCAGCAAAGGCCCTAGGGAGGCCAGGCTGAGGCTGGGATGGTTCCTGACCTAGCAGTGCCCAGGGCAAGCCTGGGACTGGAGGCCAGGCTGCAGGCTCATTCCAGCTTGGGCCTGGTGCAGAGAGCCTTCAGCTAAGACTTCCATGGGGAATGGTATGCGTAGTGATTTTTGCCTGCAATCCTCGTTCCTAACTCTCGCCAAACAGCCTGTTAGCCCACACTTGCTAGACGTGTGTTCCTGAGGCAGTTGGACAATAGGGCAAGTGGAGGCTCACCCAGCATGGGACGCCTGCCTTGAACATTGCCCTGGGTGCAAAGAGGATTCCCTGCACCTCTGGCACTGGGGAGAGCATTTCTGCACACAGGAGACACTTGGCAAACACAGTTTCTCCCCTCGGAAAGTACTGTGAGAAAGAGTCGCCATCCCGGATGCATGGCACTCTCCCTTCGAAGCCCTCCATGCAGCAGGCTTTCATGGACTCGGCTGCAGGCTTTGGTAGCTGGAGACACTGCAGCTCCTCTGGAGGCTCAGGGGCAATTGGCACACCCCTCCAAGGAAATGAGGCTAGTGTGATGAGCTCTTTCCAAAGAATGGCAAGCAGCCTGCTCCTTTCAATGAGACACACGTGTGGGGAGAGATGCTTGGCAGCAGAGAAGAAGCAAGAGGGCAGCCAGGGAGGGATTTGCACACAGCTTGAAGTCCCCAGACCTCCTGATTCGAAACCAGGGAATGCCAGCTCTGCCTGTCAGGCCCCATTCCCTAGTGGGCACCCAGATTCAGGATCTGCCCTTTCCCAGCTATGAAACCACACCCAGGCTGCACCCTGAGCCCTGCCAAGTTGGAACTTTGCTCGCCAGGTGGGCTGAATGGCATGACTGTGTCAGGGGAAAGAAGGACCTAGGAGGCCTTCCGGGAACTGCCACGACATAGCAGTGCTCAGGAAAAGGCAGTCTCCTTTCTGTAGGCCGGATGCACACTGGAGTTTCCACTTGAGGCAAGGAAGCTCAGCTAGGTGATCCCTGGCTGAAGGCAAAGCAGAGAGTTTTTCAGTGGAGCGCTGGCCCCATCTGCTGGCCGACAAGCATGGGAGGAGAAACCTCGCTGCAAATGAGTTCCTGAAGTGCTTTCCAAGCAGAAGGCAGCATGGCTGCAATAGTTTAGAAAGTCTTGCTTAGCACTACCCTCTGGCAACAGGGTGGGTGCCAAGGGCATGTGGGTTGGAGGGTGCTCAGAAGTCGCAGGGGAGGCTTTGGGCACCCGGTGCTCTCTGATGGAAAACACTGCAGGCCCGAGCATCCATGAATTCCTGCAAGGCTTTGGAGTGGGAAAGCTGTGCTTAGCAGAAGGCTCCCTGCCAAGTGCTGCAGGCCTTTGTGGATGCTGAAGCAGCAGCTGCCTTGCAGGCTGCTGGTCCAGGGGCGTGTGTGCCCAGGTCCAGAGTGCTGTAGGAGGAGCTCCTAGCAAGGGGCGAGCAAGCACCTTGTTTCCTTGGCATAGACTGGCCTGTGCACCCTGAGGCCTGCAGACGTGCAGACAGCGCAGGCAGCAAGGGCTTGTGGCAGGCAGATAAGGGGCAGCAGGCGTCTCACTTGAAAGTGGGCTCATGACTCTCTTGTTCTCCGGCCCCTGTGGCCGTGTGCAAGCACAGCCTCTGGACCTGCAGCTTCTGAGCAGTGCAAGAGACACACAGGAAACACCCAGGTGCCTTCTCTAGTGAACGGTGTTCCATCAAGGTCCTGCTTGCTGGCAGGGGCCTAGGCCAGCACAGGTCCTAGGGAGGCCAGGCTGAGGCTGGGATGGGTCCCGACCTAGCAGTGCTCAGGGCAAGCCTGGGACTGGAGGCCAGGCTGCAGGCTCATTCCAGCTTGGGCCTGGTGCAGAAAGCCTTCAGCTAGGACTTCCATGGGGTATAGTCAGCACAGTGGTTTTTGCCTGAAATCCATGTTCCTCACTCGGAGCCCCCTGCCTTTCAGCACACACTCCCTAGAAATGTGTTCCTGAGGCAGTTGGACAGTTGGAGAAGTGGAGGCTCTCCCAGCATGGGAGGTCTGCCTAGAACCTTGCTCTGGCTGCAAAGAGGATTCCCTGCACCTCTGGCACTGGGGTGAGATTTTCTGCACACAGGAGACACTTGGCACACACAGTGTTTCCCCATGGAAAGCACTGTGAGGAAGAATCTCTGCCAGGGATGCATGGCACTCTCCCATCGAAGCCCTCCATGTAGCAAGCTGTCATGGACTCGAGTGCAGGCCTTGGTGGCTGGAGAGACTACAGCTCCTCTGGAGGCTCCGGGGCAATTGGCACACCCCTCCAAGGAAATGAGGCTTGTGGGATGAGCACTCTGCAAAGAATTGCAAGCAGCCTGCTCCTTTTGATGAGACACATGTGTGGGGAGAGAGACTTGACAGCAGAGAAGAAGCAAGAGGGCAATGAGGGATTGGATTTGCATGCAGCTTGGAGGCTCCATATCTCCTGCTTCGCAAGCAGGGAGTGCCAGGTCTGCCCATCATGCTCCATTACCAGCTGGGCACCCAGTTTCAGGATCTGCCCTTTCCCAGCCATGAAACCACACCCAGGCTGCACCCTGAGCCCTGCCAAGGGGGACCATTGCCTGCCAGGTGGGCTGAATTGCATGACTGTGTCAGGGGAGAGAAGGCCCTAGGAGGCCTTCAGGGAACTGCCTCAACATAGCCCCGCTCAGGAAAGGCACTCCTCTTTCTGTGACCGGATGCACAATGGAGTATCTGCTTGAGGCAAAGAAGCTCAGCTAGGCGATCCCTGGCTGAAGGCAAAGCAGAGAGTTTTTCGGTGGAGCGCTGGCACCATCTGCCGGCCGACAAGCATGGAAGGAGAATCCTCGCTCCAAATGAGTTCCTGAGGAGCTTTCCAAGCAGCAGGCAGGCTGCCTCCAGAAGCTTAGAGAGTCCTGCTTCAGACTACCCTCCGGCAACAGAGTGGGTGCCAAGGGCATGTGGGTTGGAGGGTGCTCGGAAGCTGCAGGGGAGGTTTTCAGCATCCAGTGCTCTCCGATGGAACACACTGCAGGCGCGAGCATCCATGAACTCCTGCAAGGCTTTGGAGTGGGAAAGCTGTGCTTAGCAGAGGGCTCCCTGCCAAATGCTGCAGGCCTATGTGGAATGCGAAGCTGCAGCTGTCTTGCAGTCTGCTTGTCCAGAGGTGCGTGTGCCCTGGTCCAGAGTGCTGTAGGAGGAGCTCCTAGCAACGGGAGAGCAAGCACCTTGTTTCCTTGGCATAGAATGGCCTGTGCACACAGAGGCCTGTCAGCAGTGAAGACAACGCAGGCAGCAAGAGGGGTGGCAGGCAGCTAAGTGGCGGCAGGCGTCCTGCTTGAAAGTGGGGTCATGACTGTTTTGTCCTCAGGCCCCAGTGTCCACGTGCACACACTGCCTCTGGACCTGCAGCTTCCGAGCAGTGCAAGAGAAACACAAGCAACACCCTGGGGCCTTCTCGAATGAACGGTGCTCCATCGAGGTCCTGCTGGCTGGCAGTGGCCTAGGCCAGCAAAGGCCCTAGGGAGGCCACGCTGAGGCTGGGATGGTTCCTGACCTAGCAGTGCCCAGGGCAAGCCTGGGACTGGAGGCCAGGCTGCAGGCTCATTCCAGCTTGGGCCTGGTGCAGAGAGCCTTCAGCTAAGACTTCCATGGGGAATGGTATGCGTAGTGATTTTTGCCTGCAATCCTCGTTCCTAACTCTCGCCAAACAGCCTGTTAGCCCACACTTGCTAGACGTGTGTTCCTGAGGCAGTTGGACAATAGGGCAAGTGGAGGCTCACCCAGCATGGGACGCCTGCCTTGAACATTGCCCTGGGTGCAAAGAGGATTCCCTGCACCTCTGGCACTGGGGAGAGCATTTCTGCACACAGGAGACACTTGGCAAACACAGTTTCTCCCCTCGGAAAGTACTGTGAGAAAGAGTCGCCATCCCGGATGCATGGCACTCTCCCTTCGAAGCCCTCCATGCAGCAGGCTTTCATGGACTCGGCTGCAGGCTTTGGTAGCTGGAGACACTGCAGCTCCTCTGGAGGCTCAGGGGCAATTGGCACACCCCTCCAAGGAAATGAGGCTAGTGTGATGAGCTCTTTCCAAAGAATGGCAAGCAGCCTGCTCCTTTCGATGAGACACACGTGTGGGGAGAGATTCTTGGCAGCAGAGAAGAAGCAAGAGGGCAGCCAGGGAGGGATTTGCACACAGCTTGAAGTCCCCAGACCTCCTGATTCGAAACCAGGGAATGCCAGCTCTGCCTGTCAGGCCCCATTCCCTAGTGGGCACCCAGATTCAGGATCTGCCCTTTCCCAGCTATGAAACCACACCCAGGCTGCACCCTGAGCCCTGCCAAGTTGGAACTTTGCTCGCCAGGTGGGCTGAATGGCATGACTGTGTCAGGGGAAAGAAGGACCTAGGAGGCCTTCCGGGAACTGCCACGACATAGCAGTGCTCAGGAAAAGGCAGTCTCCTTTCTGTAGGCCGGATGCACACTGGAGTTTCCACTTGAGGCAAGGAAGCTCAGTTAGGTGATCCCTGGCTGAAGGCAAAGCAGAGAGTTTTTCAGTGGAGCGCTGGCCCCATCTGCTGGCCAACAAGCATGGGAGGAGAAACCTCGCTGCAAATGAGTTCCTGAAGTGCTTTCCAAGCAGGAGGCAGCATGGCTGCAATAGTTTAGTAAGTCCTGCTTAGGACTACCCTCTGGCAACAGGGTGGGTGCCAAGGGCATGTGGGTTGGAGGGTGCTCAGAAGTCGCAGGGGAGGCTTTGGGCACCCGGTGCTCTCTGATGGAAAACACTGCAGGCCCGAGCATCCATGAATTCCTGCAAGGCTTTGGAGTGGGAAAGCTGTGCTTAGCAGAAGGCTCCCTGCCAAGTGCTGCAGGCCTTTGTGGATGCTGAAGCAGCAGCTGCCTTGCAGGCTGCTGGTCCAGGGGCGTGTGTGCCCAGGTCCAGAGTGCTGTAGGAGGAGCTCCTAGCAAGGGGCGAGCAAGCACCTTGTTTCCTTGGCATAGACTGGCCTGTGCACCCTGAGGCCTGCAGACGTGCAGACAGCGCAGGCAGCAAGGGCTTGTGGCAGGCAGATAAGGGGCAGCAGGCGTCTCACTTGAAAGTGGGCTCATGACTCTCTTGTTCTCCGGCCCCTGTGGCCGTGTGCAAGCACAGCCTCTGGACCTGCAGCTTCTGAGCAGTGCAAGAGACACACAGGAAACACCCAGGTGCCTTCTCTAGTGAACGGTGTTCCATCAAGGTCCTGCTTGCTGGCAGGGGCCTAGGCCAGCACAGGTCCTAGGGAGGCCAGGCTGAGGCTGGGATGGGTCCCGACCTAGCAGTGCTCAGGGCAAGCCTGGGACTGGAGGCCAGGCTGCAGGCTCATTCCAGCTTGGGCCTGGTGCAGAAAGCCTTCAGCTAGGACTTCCATGGGGTATAGTCAGCACAGTGGTTTTTGCCTGAAATCCATGTTCCTCACTCGGAGCCCCCTGCCTTTCAGCACACACTCCCTAGAAATGTGTTCCTAAGGCAGTTGGACAGTTGGGGAAGTGGAGGCTCTCCCAGCATGGGAGGTCTGCCTAGAACCTTGCTCTGGCTGCAAAGAGGATTCCCTGCACCTCTGGCACTGGGGTGAGATTTTCTGCACACAGGAGACACTTGGCACACACAGTGTTTCCCCATGGAAAGCACTGTGAGGAAGAATCTCTGCCAGGGATGCATGGCACTCTCCCATCGAAGCCCTCCATGTAGCAAGCTGTCATGGACTCGAGTGCAGGCCTTGGTGGCTGGAGAGACTACAGCTCCTCTGGAGGCTCCGGGGCAATTGGCACACCCCTCCAAGGAAATGAGGCTTGTGGGATGAGCACTCTGCAAAGAATTGCAAGCAGCCTGCTCCTTTTGATGAGACACATGTGTGGGGAGAGAGACTTGACAGCAGAGAAGAAGCAAGAGGGCAATGAGGGATTGGATTTGCATGCAGCTTGGAGGCTCCATATCTCCTGCTTCGCAAGCATGGAGTGCCAGGTCTGCCCATCATGCTCCATTACCAGCTGGGCACCCAGTTTCAGGATCTGCCCTTTCCCAGCCATGAAACCACACCCAGGCTGCACCCTGAGCCCTGCCAAGGGGGACCATTGCCTGCCAGGTGGGCTGAATTGCATGACTGTGTCAGGGGAGAGAAGGCCCTAGGAGGCCTTCAGGGAACTGCCTCAACATAGCCCCGCTCAGGAAAGGCACTCCTCTTTCTGTGACCGGATGCACAATGGAGTATCTGCTTGAGGCAAAGAAGCTCAGCTAGGCGATCCCTGGCTGAAGGCAAAGCAGAGAGTTTTTCGGTGGAGCGCTGGCACCATCTGCCGGCCGACAAGCATGGAAGGAGAATCCTCGCTCCAAATGAGTTCCTGAGGAGCTTTCCAAGCAGCAGGCAGGCTGCCTCCAGAAGCTTAGAGAGTCCTGCTTCGGACTACCCTCCGGCAACAGAGTGGGTGCCAAGGGCATGTGGGTTGGAGGGTGCTCGGAAGCTGCAGGGGAGGTTTTCAGCATCCAGTGCTCTCCGATGGAACACACTGCAGGCGCGAGCATCCATGAACTCCTGCAAGGCTTTGGAGTGGGAAAGCTGTGCTTAGCAGAGGGCTCCCTGCCAAATGCTGCAGGCCTATGTGGAATGCGAAGCTGCAGCTGTCTTGCAGTCTGCTTGTCCAGAGGTGCGTGTGCCCTGGTCCAGAGTGCTGTAGGAGGAGCTCCTAGCAACGGGAGAGCAAGCACCTTGTTTCCTTGGCATAGAATGGCCTGTGCACACAGAGGCCTGTCAGCAGTGAAGACAACGCAGGCAGCAAGAGGGGTGGCAGGCAGCTAAGTGGCGGCAGGCGTCCTGCTTGAAAGTGGGGTCATGACTGTTTTGTCCTCAGGCCCCAGTGTCCACGTGCACACACTGCCTCTGGACCTGCAGCTTCCGAGCAGTGCAAGAGAAACACAAGCAACACCCTGGGGCCTTCTCGAATGAACGGTGCTCCATCGAGGTCCTGCTGGCTGGCAGTGGCCTAGGCCAGCAAAGGCCCTAGGGAGGCCAGGCTGAGGCTGGGATGGTTCCTGACCTAGCAGTGCCCAGGGCAAGCCTGGGACTGGAGGCCAGGCTGCAGGCTCATTCCAGCTTGGGCCTGGTGCAGAGAGCCTTCAGCTAAGACTTCCATGGGGAATGGTATGCGTAGTGATTTTTGCCTGCAATCCTCGTTCCTAACTCTCGCCAAACAGCCTGTTAGCCCACACTTGCTAGACGTGTGTTCCTGAGGCAGTTGGACAATAGGGCAAGTGGAGGCTCACCCAGCATGGGACGCCTGCCTTGAACATTGCCCTGGGTGCAAAGAGGATTCCCTGCACCTCTGGCACTGGGGAGAGCATTTCTGCACACAGGAGACACTTGGCAAACACAGTTTCTCCCCTCGGAAAGTACTGTGAGAAAGAGTCGCCATCCCGGATGCATGGCACTCTCCCTTCGAAGCCCTCCATGCAGCAGGCTTTCATGGACTCGGCTGCAGGCTTTGGTAGCTGGAGACACTGCAGCTCCTCTGGAGGCTCAGGGGCAATTGGCACACCCCTCCAAGGAAATGAGGCTAGTGTGATGAGCTCTTTCCAAAGAATGGCAAGCAGCCTGCTCCTTTCGATGAGACACACGTGTGGGGAGAGATGCTTGGCAGCAGAGAAGAAGCAAGAGGGCAGCCAGGGAGGGATTTGCACACAGCTTGAAGTCCCCAGACCTCCTGATTCGAAACCAGGGAATGCCAGCTCTGCCTGTCAGGCCCCATTCCCTAGTGGGCACCCAGATTCAGGATCTGCCCTTTCCCAGCTATGAAACCACACCCAGGCTGCACCCTGAGCCCTGCCAAGTTGGAACTTTGCTCGCCAGGTGGGCTGAATGGCATGACTGTGTCAGGGGAAAGAAGGACCTAGGAGGCCTTCCGGGAACTGCCACGACATAGCAGTGCTCAGGAAAAGGCAGTCTCCTTTCTGTAGGCCGGATGCACACTGGAGTTTCCACTTGAGGCAAGGAAGCTCAGCTAGGTGATCCCTGGCTGAAGGCAAAGCAGAGAGTTTTTCAGTGGAGCGCTGGCCCCATCTGCTGGCCGACAAGCATGAGAGGAGAAACCTCGCTGCAAATGAGTTCCTGAAGTGCTTTCCAAGCAGAAGGCAGCATGGCTGCAATAGTTTAGAAAGTCTTGCTTAGCACTACCCTCTGGCAACAGGGTGGGTGCCAAGGGCATGTGGGTTGGAGGGTGCTCAGAAGTCGCAGGGGAGGCTTTGGGCACCCGGTGCTCTCTGATGGAAAACACTGCAGGCCCGAGCATCCATGAATTCCTGCAAGGCTTTGGAGTGGGAAAGCTGTGCTTAGCAGAAGGCTCCCTGCCAAGTGCTGCAGGCCTTTGTGGATGCTGAAGCAGCAGCTGCCTTGCAGGCTGCTGGTCCAGGGGCGTGTGTGCCCAGGTCCAGAGTGCTGTAGGAGGAGCTCCTAGCAAGGGGCGAGCAAGCACCTTGTTTCCTTGGCATAGACTGGCCTGTGCACCCTGAGGCCTGCAGACGTGCAGACAGCGCAGGCAGCAAGGGCTTGTGGCAGGCAGATAAGGGGCAGCAGGCGTCTCACTTGAAAGTGGGCTCATGACTCTCTTGTTCTCCGGCCCCTGTGGCCGTGTGCAAGCACAGCCTCTGGACCTGCAGCTTCTGAGCAGTGCAAGAGACACACAGGAAACACCCAGGTGCCTTCTCTAGTGAACGGTGTTCCATCAAGGTCCTGCTTGCTGGCAGGGGCCTAGGCCAGCACAGGTCCTAGGGAGGCCAGGCTGAGGCTGGGATGGGTCCCGACCTAGCAGTGCTCAGGGCAAGCCTGGGACTGGAGGCCAGGCTGCAGGCTCATTCCAGCTTGGGCCTGGTGCAGAAAGCCTTCAGCTAGGACTTCCATGGGGTATAGTCAGCACAGTGGTTTTTGCCTGAAATCCATGTTCCTCACTCGGAGCCCCCTGCCTTTCAGCACACACTCCCTAGAAATGTGTTCCTGAGGCAGTTGGACAGTTGGGGAAGTGGAGGCTCTCCCAGCATGGGAGGTCTGCCTAGAACCTTGCTCTGGCTGCAAAGAGGATTCCCTGCACCTCTGGCACTGGGGTGAGATTTTCTGCACACAGGAGACACTTGGCACACACAGTGTTTCCCCATGGAAAGCACTGTGAGGAAGAATCTCTGCCAGGGATGCATGGCACTCTCCCATCGAAGCCCTCCATGTAGCAAGCTGTCATGGACTCGAGTGCAGGCCTTGGTGGCTGGAGAGACTACAGCTCCTCTGGAGGCTCCGGGGCAATTGGCACACCCCTCCAAGGAAATGAGGCTTGTGGGATGAGCACTCTGCAAAGAATTGCAAGCAGCCTGCTCCTTTTGATGAGACACATGTGTGGGGAGAGAGACTTGACAGCAGAGAAGAAGCAAGAGGGCAATGAGGGATTGGATTTGCATGCAGCTTGGAGGCTCCATATCTCCTGCTTCGCAAGCAGGGAGTGCCAGGTCTGCCCATCATGCTCCATTACCAGCTGGGCACCCAGTTTCAGGATCTGCCCTTTCCCAGCCATGAAACCACACCCAGGCTGCACCCTGAGCCCTGCCAAGGGGGACCATTGCCTGCCAGGTGGGCTGAATTGCATGACTGTGTCAGGGGAGAGAAGGCCCTAGGAGGCCTTCAGGGAACTGCCTCAACATAGCCCCGCTCAGGAAAGGCACTCCTCTTTCTGTGACCGGATGCGCAATGGAGTATCTGCTTGAGGCAAAGAAGCTCAGCTAGGCGATCCCTGGCTGAAGGCAAAGCAGAGAGTTTTTCGGTGGAGCGCTGGCACCATCTGCCGGCCGACAAGCATGGAAGGAGAATCCTCGCTCCAAATGAGTTCCTGAGGAGCTTTCCAAGCAGCAGGCAGGCTGCCTCCAGAAGCTTAGAGAGTCCTGCTTCGGACTACCCTCCGGCAACAGAGTGGGTGCCAAGGGCATGTGGGTTGGAGGGTGCTCGGAAGCTGCAGGGGAGGTTTTCAGCATCCAGTGCTCTCTGATGGAACACACTGCAGGCGCGAGCATCCATGAACTCCTGCAAGGCTTTGGAGTGGGAAAGCTGTGCTTAGCAGAGGGCTCCCTGCCAAATGCTGCAGGCCTATGTGGATGGCGAAGCTGCAGCTGTCTTGCAGTCTGCTTGTCCAGAGGTGCGTGTGCCCTGGTCCAGAGTGCTGTAGGAGGAGCTCCTAGCAACGGGAGAGCAAGCACCTTGTTTCCTTGGCATAGAATGGCCTGTGCACACAGAGGCCTGTCAGCAGTGAAGACAACGCAGGCAGCAAGAGGGGTGGCAGGCAGCTAAGTGGCGGCAGGCATCCTGCTTGAAAGTGGGGTCATGACTGTTTTGTCCTCAGGCCCCAGTGTCCACGTGCACACACTGCCTCTGGACCTGCAGCTTCCGAGCAGTGCAAGAGAAACACAAGCAACACCCTGGGGCCTTCTCGAATGAACGGTGCTCCATCGAGGTCCTGCTGGCTGGCAGTGGCCTAGGCCAGCAAAGGCCCTAGGGAGGCCAGGCTGAGGCTGGGATGGTTCCTGACCTAGCAGTGCCCAGGGCTAGCCTGGGACTGGAGGCCAGGCTGCAGGCTCATTCCAGCTTGAGCCTGGTGCAGAGAGCCTTCAGCTAAGACTTCCATGGGGAATGGTATGCGTAGTGATTTTTGCCTGCAATCCTCGTTCCTAACTCTCGCCAAACAGCCTGTTAGCCCACACTTGCTAGACGTGTGTTCCTGAGGCAGTTGGACAATAGGGCAAGTGGAGGCTCACCCAGCATGGGACTCCTGCCTTGAACATTGCCCTGGGTGCAAAGAGGATTCCCTGCACCTCTGGCACTGGGGAGAGCATTTCTGCACACAGGAGACACTTGGCAAACACAGTTTCTCCCCTCGGAAAGTACTGTGAGAAAGAGTCGCCATCCCGGATGCATGGCACTCTCCCTTCGAAGCCCTCCATGCAGCAGGCTTTCATGGACTCGGCTGCAGGCTTTGGTAGCTGGAGACACTGCAGCTCCTCTGGAGGCTCAGGGGCAATTGGCACACCCCTCCAAGGAAATGAGGCTAGTGTGATGAGCTCTTTCCAAAGAATGGCAAGCAGCCTGCTCCTTTCAATGAGACACACGTGTGGGGAGAGATGCTTGGCAGCAGAGAAGAAGCAAGAGGGCAGCCAGGGAGGGATTTCCACACAGCTTGAAGTCCCCAGACCTCCTGATTCGAAACCAGGGAATGCCAGCTCTGCCTGTCAGGCCCCATTCCCTAGTGGGCACCCAGATTCAGGATCTGCCCTTTCCCAGCTATGAAACCACACCCAGGCTGCACCCTGAGCCCTGCCAAGTTGGAACTTTGCTCGCCAGGTGGGCTGAATGGCATGACTGTGTCAGGGGAAAGAAGGACCTAGGAGGCCTTCCGGGAACTGCCACGACATAGCAGTGCTCAGGAAAAGGCAGTCTCCTTTCTGTAGGCCGGATGCACACTGGAGTTTCCGCTTGAGGCAAGGAAGCTCAGCTAGGTGATCCCTGGCTGAAGGCAAAGCAGAGAGTTTTTCAGTGGAGCGCTGGCCCCATCTGCTGGCCGACAAGCATGAGAGGAGAAACCTCGCTGCAAATGAGTTCCTGAAGTGCTTTCCAAGCAGAAGGCATCATGGCTGCAATAGTTTAGAAAGTCTTGCTTAGCACTACCCTCTGGCAACAGGGTGGGTGCCAAGGGCATGTGGGTTGGAGGGTGCTCAGAAGTCGCAGGGGAGGCTTTGGGCACCCGGTGCTCTCTGATGGAAAACACTGCAGGCCCGAGCATCCATGAATTCCTGCAAGGCTTTGGAGTGGGAAAGCTGTGCTTAGCAGAAGGCTCCCTGCCAAGTGCTGCAGGCCTTTGTGGATGCTGAAGCAGCAGCTGCCTTGCAGGCTGCTGGTCCAGGGGCGTGTGTGCCCAGGTCCAGAGTGCTGTAGGAGGAGCTCCTAGCAAGGGGCGAGCAAGCACCTTGTTTCCTTGGCATAGACTGGCCTGTGCACCCTGAGGCCTGCAGACGTGCAGACAGCGCAGGCAGCAAGGGCTTGTGGCAGGCAGATAAGGGGCAGCAGGCGTCTCACTTGAAAGTGGGCTCATGACTCTCTTGTTCTCCGGCCCCTGTGGCCGTGTGCAAGCACAGCCTCTGGACCTGCAGCTTCTGAGCAGTGCAAGAGACACACAGGAAACACCCAGGTGCCTTCTCTAGTGAACGGTGTTCCATCAAGGTCCTGCTTGCTGGCAGGGGCCTAGGCCAGCACAGGTCCTAGGGAGGCCAGGCTGAGGCTGGGATGGGTCCCGACCTAGCAGTGCTCAGGGCAAGCCTGGGACTGGAGGCCAGGCTGCAGGCTCATTCCATCTTGGGCCTGGTGCAGAAAGCCTTCAGCTAGGACTTCCATGGGGTATAGTCAGCACAGTGGTTTTTGCCTGAAATCCATGTTCCTCACTCGGAGCCCCCTGCCTTTCAGCACACACTCCCTAGAAATGTGTTCCTGAGGCAGTTGGACAGTTGGGGAAGTGGAGGCTCTCCCAGCATGGGAGGTCTGCCTAGAACCTTGCTCTGGCTGCAAAGAGGATTCCCTGCACCTCTGGCACTGGGGTGAGATTTTCTGCACACAGGAGACACTTGGCACACACAGTGTTTCCCCATGGAAAGCACTGTGAGGAAGAATCTCTGCCAGGGATGCATGGCACTCTCCCATCGAAGCCCTCCATGTAGCAAGCTGTCATGGACTCGAGTGCAGGCCTTGGTGGCTGGAGAGACTACAGCTCCTCTGGAGGCTCCGGGGCAATTGGCACACCCCTCCAAGGAAATGAGGCTTGTGGGATGAGCACTCTGCAAAGAATTGCAAGCAGCCTGCTCCTTTTGATGAGACACATGTGTGGGGAGAGAGACTTGACAGCAGAGAAGAAGCAAGAGGGCAATGAGGGATTGGATTTGCATGCAGCTTGGAGGCTCCATATCTCCTGCTGCGCAAGCAGGGAGTGCCAGGTCTGCCCATCATGCTCCATTACCAGCTGGGCACCCAGTTTCAGGATCTGCCCTTTCCCAGCCATGAAACCACACCCAGGCTGCACCCTGAGCCCTGCCAAGGGGGACCATTGCCTGCCAGGTGGGCTGAATTGCATGACTGTGTCAGGGGAGAGAAGGCCCTAGGAGGCCTTCAGGGAACTGCCTCAACATAGCCCCGCTCAGGAAAGGCACTCCTCTTTCTGTGACCGGATGCACAATGGAGTATCTGCTTGAGGCAAAGAAGCTCAGCTAGGCGATCCCTGGCTGAAGGCAAAGCAGAGAGTTTTTCGGTGGAGCGCTGGCACCATCTGCCGGCCGACAAGCATGGAAGGAGAATCCTCGCTCCAAATGAGTTCCTGAGGAGCTTTCCAAGCAGCAGGCAGGCTGCCTCCAGAAGCTTAGAGAGTCCTGCTTCGGACTACCCTCCGGCAACAGAGTGGGTGCCAAGGGCATGTGGGTTGGAGGGTGCTCGGAAGCTGCAGGGGAGGTTTTCAGCATCCAGTGCTCTCCGATGGAACACACTGCAGGCGCGAGCATCCATGAACTCCTGCAAGGCTTTGGAGTGGGAAAGCTGTGCTTAGCAGAGGGCTCCCTGCCAAATGCTGCAGGCCTATGTGGATGGCGAAGCTGCAGCTGTCTTGCAGTCTGCTTGTCCAGAGGTGCGTGTGCCCTGGTCCAGAGTGCTGTAGGAGGAGCTCCTAGCAACGGGAGAGCAAGCACCTTGTTTCCTTGGCATAGAATGGCCTGTGCACACAGAGGCCTGTCAGCAGTGAAGACAACGCAGGCAGCAAGAGGGGTGGCAGGCAGCTAAGTGGCGGCAGGCGTCCTGCTTGAAAGTGGGGTCATGACTGTTTTGTCCTCAGGCCCCAGTGTCCACGTGCACACACTGCCTCTGGACCTGCAGCTTCCGAGCAGTGCAAGAGAAACACAAGCAACACCCTGGGGCCTTCTCGAATGAACGGTGCTCCATCGAGGTCCTGCTGGCTGGCAGTGGCCTAGGCCAGCAAAGGCCCTAGGGAGGCCAGGCTGAGGCTGGGATGGTTCCTGACCTAGCAGTGCCCAGGGCAAGCCTGGGACTGGAGGCCAGGCTGCAGGCTCATTCCAGCTTGGGCCTGGTGCAGAGAGCCTTCAGCTAAGACTTCCATGGGGAATGGTATGCGTAGTGATTTTTGCCTGCAATCCTCGTTCCTAACTCTCGCCAAACAGCCTGTTAGCCCACACTTGCTAGACGTGTGTTCCTGAGGCAGTTGGAAAATAGGGCAAGTGGAGGCTCACCCAGCATGGGACGCCTGCCTTGAACATTGCCCTGGGTGCAAAGAGGATTCCCTGCACCTCTGGCACTGGGGAGAGCATTTCTGCACACAGGAGACACTTGGCAAACACAGTTTCTCCCCTCAGAAAGTACTGTGAGAAAGAGTCGCCATCCCGGATGCATGGCACTCTCCCTTCGAAGCCCTCCATGCAGCAGGCTTTCATGGACTCGGCTGCAGGCTTTGGTAGCTGGAGACACTGCAGCTCCTCTGGAGGCTCAGGGGCAATTGGCACACCCCTCCAAGGAAATGAGGCTAGTGTGATGAGCTCTTTCCAAAGAATGGCAAGCAGCCTGCTCCTTTCAATGAGACACACGTGTGGGGAGAGATGCTTGGCAGCAGAGAAGAAGCAAGAGGGCAGCCAGGGAGGGATTTGCACACAGCTTGAAGTCCCCAGACCTCCTGATTCGAAACCAGGGAATGCCAGCTCTGCCTGTCAGGCCCCATTCCCTAGTGGGCACCCAGATTCAGGATCTGCCCTTTCCCAGCTATGAAACCACACCCAGGCTGCACCCTGAGCCCTGCCAAGTTGGAACTTTGCTCGCCAGGTGGGCTGAATGGCATGACTGTGTCAGGGGAAAGAAGGACCTAGGAGGCCTTCCGGGAACTGCCACGACATAGCAGTGCTCAGGAAAAGGCAGTCTCCTTTCTGTAGGCCGGATGCACACTGGAGTTTCCACTTGAGGCAAGGAAGCTCAGCTAGGTGATCCCTGGCTGAAGGCAAAGCAGAGAGTTTTTCAGTGGAGCGCTGGCCCCATCTGCTGGCCGACAAGCATGAGAGGAGAAACCTCGCTGCAAATGAGTTCCTGAAGTGCTTTCCAAGCAGAAGGCAGCATGGCTGCAATAGTTTAGAAAGTCTTGCTTAGCACTACCCTCTGGCAACAGGGTGGGTGCCAAGGGCATGTGGGTTGGAGGGTGCTCAGAAGTCGCAGGGGAGGCTTTGGGCACCCGGTGCTCTCTGATGGAAAACACTGCAGGCCCGAGCATCCATGAATTCCTGCAAGGCTTTGGAGTGGGAAAGCTGTGCTTAGCAGAAGGCTCCCTGCCAAGTGCTGCAGGCCTTTGTGGATGCTGAAGCAGCAGCTGCCTTGCAGGCTGCTGGTCCAGGGGCGTGTGTGCCCAGGTCCAGAGTGCTGTAGGAGGAGCTCCTAGCAAGGGGCGAGCAAGCACCTTGTTTCCTTGGCATAGACTGGCCTGTGCACCCTGAGGCCTGCAGACGTGCAGACAGCGCAGGCAGCAAGGGCTTGTGGCAGGCAGATAAGGGGCAGCAGGCGTCTCACTTGAAAGTGGGCTCATGACTCTCTTGTTCTCCGGCCCCTGTGGCCGTGTGCAAGCACAGCCTCTGGACCTGCAGCTTCTGAGCAGTGCAAGAGACACACAGGAAACACCCAGGTGCCTTCTCTAGTGAACGGTGTTCCATCAAGGTCCTGCTTGCTGGCAGGGGCCTAGGCCAGCACAGGTCCTAGGGAGGCCAGGCTGAGGCTGGGATGGGTCCCGACCTAGCAGTGCTCAGGGCAAGCCTGGGACTGGAGGCCAGGCTGCAGGCTCATTCCAGCTTGGGCCTGGTGCAGAAAGCCTTCAGCTAGGACTTCCATGGGGTATAGTCAGCACAGTGGTTTTTGCCTGAAATCCATGTTCCTCACTCGGAGCCCCCTGCCTTTCAGCACACACTCCCTAGAAATGTGTTCCTGAGGCAGTTGGACAGTTGGGGAAGTGGAGGCTCTCCCAGCATGGGAGGTCTGCCTAGAACCTTGCTCTGGCTGCAAAGAGGATTCCCTGCACCTCTGGCACTGGGGTGAGATTTTCTGCACACAGGAGACACTTGGCACACACAGTGTTTCCCCATGGAAAGCACTGTGAGGAAGAATCTCTGCCAGGGATGCATGGCACTCTCCCATCGAAGCCCTCCATGTAGCAAGCTGTCATGGACTCGAGTGCAGGCCTTGGTGGCTGGAGAGACTACAGCTCCTCTGGAGGCTCCGGGGCAATTGGCACACCCCTCCAAGGAAATGAGGCTTGTGGGATGAGCACTCTGCAAAGAATTGCAAGCAGCCTGCTCCTTTTGATGAGACACATGTGTGGGGAGAGAGACTTGACAGCAGAGAAGAAGCAAGAGGGCAATGAGGGATTGGATTTGCATGCAGCTTGGAGGCTCCATATCTCCTGCTTCGCAAGCAGGGAGTGCCAGGTCTGCCCATCATGCTCCATTACCAGCTGGGCACCCAGTTTCAGGATCTGCCCTTTCCCAGCCATGAAACCACACCCAGGCTGCACCCTGAGCCCTGCCAAGGGGGACCATTGCCTGCCAGGTGGGCTGAATTGCATGACTGTGTCAGGGGAGAGAAGGCCCTAGGAGGCCTTCAGGGAACTGCCTCAACATAGCCCCGCTCAGGAAAGGCACTCCTCTTTCTGTGACCGGATGCACAATGGAGTATCTGCTTGAGGCAAAGAAGCTCAGCTAGGCGATCCCTGGCTGAAGGCAAAGCAGAGAGTTTTTCGGTGGAGCGCTGGCACCATCTGCCGGCCGACAAGCATGGAAGGAGAATCCTCGCTCCAAATGAGTTCCTGAGGAGCTTTCCAAGCAGCAGGCAGGCTGCCTCCAGAAGCTTAGAGAGTCCTGCTTCGGACTACCCTCCGGCAACAGAGTGGGTGCCAAGGGCATGTGGGTTGGAGGGTGCTCGGAAGCTGCAGGGGAGGTTTTCAGCATCCAGTGCTCTCCGATGGAACACACTGCAGGCGCGAGCATCCATGAACTCCTGCAAGGCTTTGGAGTGGGAAAGCTGTGCTTAGCAGAGGGCTCCCTGCCAAATGCTGCAGGCCTATGTGGATGGCGAAGCTGCAGCTGTCTTGCAGTCTGCTTGTCCAGAGGTGCGTGTGCCCTGGTCCAGAGTGCTGTAGGAGGAGCTCCTAGCAACGGGAGAGCAAGCACCTTGTTTCCTTGGCATAGAATGGCCTGTGCACACAGAGGCCTGTCAGCCATGAAGACAACGCAGGCAGCAAGAGGGGTGGCAGGCAGCTAAGTGGCGGCAGGCGTCCTGCTTGAAAGTGGGGTCATGACTGTTTTGTCCTCAGGCCCCAGTGTCCACGTGCACACACTGCCTCTGGACCTGCAGCTTCCGAGCAGTGCAAGAGAAACACAAGCAACACCCTGGGGCCTTCTCGAATGAACGGTGCTCCATCGAGGTCCTGCTGGCTGGCAGTGGCCTAGGCCAGCAAAGGCCCTAGGGAGGCCAGGCTGAGGCTGGGATGGTTCCTGACCTAGCAGTGCCCAGGGCAAGCCTGGGACTGGAGGCCAGGCTGCAGGCTCATTCCAGCTTGGGCCTGGTGCAGAGAGCCTTCAGCTAAGACTTCCATGGGGAATGGTATGCGTAGTGATTTTTGCCTGCAATCCTCGTTCCTAACTCTCGCCAAACAGCCTGTTAGCCCACACTTGCTAGACGTGTGTTCCTGAGGCAGTTGGACAATAGGGCAAGTGGAGGCTCACCCAGCATGGGACGCCTGCCTTGAACATTGCCCTGGGTGCAAAGAGGATTCCCTGCACCTCTGGCACTGGGGAGAGCATTTCTGCACACAGGAGACACTTGGCAAACACAGTTTCTCCCCTCGGAAAGTACTGTGAGAAAGAGTCGCCATCCCGGATGCATGGCACTCTCCCTTCGAAGCCCTCCATGCAGCAGGCTTTCATGGACTCGGCTGCAGGCTTTGGTAGCTGGAGACACTGCAGCTCCTCTGGAGGCTCAGGGGCAATTGGCACACCCCTCCAAGGAAATGAGGCTAGTGTGATGAGCTCTTTCCAAAGAATGGCAAGCAGCCTGCTCCTTTCAATGAGACACACGTGTGGGGAGAGATGCTTGGCAGCAGAGAAGAAGCAAGAGGGCAGCCAGGGAGGGATTTGCACACAGCTTGAAGTCCCCAGACCTCCTGATTCGAAACCAGGGAATGCCAGCTCTGCCTGTCAGGCCCCATTCCCTAGTGGGCACCCAGATTCAGGATCTGCCCTTTCCCAGCTATGAAACCACACCCAGGCTGCACCCTGAGCCCTGCCAAGTTGGAACTTTGCTCGCCAGGTGGGCTGAATGGCATGACTGTGTCAGGGGAAAGAAGGACCTAGGAGGCCTTCCGGGAACTGCCACGACATAGCAGTGCTCATTAAAAGGCAGTCTCCTTTCTGTAGGCCGGATGCACACTGGAGTTTCCACTTGAGGCAAGGAAGCTCAGCTAGGTGATCCCTGGCTGAAGGCAAAGCAGAGAGTTTTTCAGTGGAGCGCTGGCCCCATCTGCTGGCCGACAAGCATGGGAGGAGAAACCTCGCTGCAAATGAGTTCCTGAAGTGCTTTCCAAGCAGGAGGCAGCATGGCTCCAATAGTTTAGAAAGTCTTGCTTAGGACTACCCTCTGGCAACAGGGTGGGTGCCAAGGGCATGTGGGTTGGAGGGTGCTCAGAAGTCGCAGGGGAGGCTTTGGGCACCCGGTGCTCTCTGATGGAAAACACTGCAGGCCCGAGCATCCATGAATTCCTGCAAGGCTTTGGAGTGGGAAAGCTGTGCTTAGCAGAAGGCTCCCTGCCAAGTGCTGCAGGCCTTTGTGGATGCTGAAGCAGCAGCTGCCTTGCAGGCTGCTGGTCCAGGGGCGTGTGTGCCCAGGTCCAGAGTGCTGTAGGAGGAGCTCCTAGCAAGGGGCGAGCAAGCACCTTGTTTCCTTGGCATAGACTGGCCTGTGCACCCTGAGGCCTGCAGACGTGCAGACAGCGCAGGCAGCAAGGGCTTGTGGCCGGCAGATAAGGGGCAGCAGGCATCTCACTTGAAAGTGGGCTCATGACTCTCTTGTTCTCCGGCCCCTGTGGCCGTGTGCAAGCACAGCCTCTGGACCTGCAGCTTCTGAGCAGTGCAAGAGACACACAGGAAACACCCAGGTGCCTTCTCTAGTGAACGGTGTTCCATCAAGGTCCTGCTTGCTGGCAGGGGCCTAGGCCAGCACAGGTCCTAGGGAGGCCAGGCTGAGGCTGGGATGGGTCCCGACCTAGCAGTGCTCAGGGCAAGCCTGGGACTGGAGGCCAGGCTGCAGGCTCATTCCAGCTTGGGCCTGGTGCAGAAAGCCTTCAGCTAGGACTTCCATGGGGTATAGTCAGCACAGTGGTTTTTGCCTGAAATCCATGTTCCTCACTCGGAGCCCCCTGCCTTTCAGCACACACTCCCTAGAAATGTGTTCCTGAGGCAGTTGGACAGTTGGGGAAGTGGAGGCTCTCCCAGCATGGGAGGTCTGCCTAGAACCTTGCTCTGGCTGCAAAGAGGATTCCCTGCACCTCTGGCACTGGGGTGAGATTTTCTGCACACAGGAGACACTTGGCACACACAGTGTTTCCCCATGGAAAGCACTGTGAGGAAGAATCTCTGCCAGGGATGCATGGCACTCTCCCATCGAAGCCCTCCATGCAGCAAGCTGTCATGGACTCGAGTGCAGGCCTTGGTGGCTGGAGAGACTACAGCTCCTCTGGAGGCTCCGGGGCAATTGGCACACCCCTCCAAGGAAATGAGTCTTGTGGGATGAGCACTCTGCAAAGAATTGCAAGCAGCCTGCTCCTTTTGATGAGACACATGTGTGGGGAGAGAGACTTGACAGCAGAGAAGAAGCAAGAGGGCAATGAGGGATTGGATTTGCATGCAGCTTGGAGGCTCCATATCTCCTGCTTCGCAAGCATGGAGTGCCAGGTCTGCCCATCATGCTCCATTACCAGCTGGGCACCCAGTTTCAGGATCTGCCCTTTCCCAGCCATGAAACCACACCCAGGCTGCACCCTGAGCCCTGCCAAGGGGGACCATTGCCTGCCAGGTGGGCTGAATTGCATGACTGTGTCAGGGGAGAGAAGGCCCTAGGAGGCCTTCAGGGAACTGCCTCAACATAGCCCCGCTCAGGAAAGGCACTCCTCTTTCTGTGACCGGATGCACAATGGAGTATCTGCTTGAGGCAAAGAAGCTCAGCTAGGCGATCCCTGGCTGAAGGCAAAGCAGAGAGTTTTTCGGTGCAGCGCTGGCACCATCTGCCAGCCGACAAGCATGGAAGGAGAATCCTCGCTCCAAATGAGTTCCTGAGGAGCTTTCCAAGCAGCAGGCAGGCTGCCTCCAGAAGCTTAGAGAGTCCTGCTTCGGACTACCCTCCGGCAACAGAGTGGGTGCCAAGGGCATGTGGGTTGGAGGGTGCTCGGAAGCTGCAGGGGAGGTTTTCAGCATCCAGTGCTCTCTGATGGAACACACTGCAGGCGCGAGCATCCATGAACTCCTGCAAGGCTTTGGAGTGGGAAAGCTGTGCTTAGCAGAGGGCTCCCTGCCAAATGCTGCAGGTCTATGTGGATGGCGAAGCTGCAGCTGTCTTGCAGTCTGCTTGTCCAGAGGTGCGTGTGCCCTGGTCCAGAGTGCTGTAGGAGGAGCTCCTAGCAACGGGAGAGCAAGCACCTTGTTTCCTTGGCATAGAATGGCCTGTGCACACAGAGGCCTGTCAGCAGTGAAGACAACGCAGGCAGCAAGAGGGGTGGCAGGCAGCTAAGTGGCGGCAGGCGTCCTGCTTGAAAGTGGGGTCATGACTGTTTTGTCCTCAGGCCCCAGTGTCCACGTGCACACACTGCCTCTGGACCTGCAGCTTCCGAGCAGTGCAAGAGAAACACAAGCAACACCCTGGGGCCTTCTCGAATGAATGGTGCTCCATCAAGGTCCTGCTGGCTGGCAGTGGCCTAGGCCAGCAAAGGCCCTAGGGAGGCCAGGCTGAGGCTGGGTTGGTTCCTGACCTAGCATGCCCAGGGCAAGCCTGGGACTGGAGGCCAGGCTGCAGGCTCATTCCAGGTTGAGCCTGGTGCAGAGAGCCTTCAGCTAAGACTTCCATGGGGAATGGTATGCGTAGTGATTTTTGCCTGCAATCCTCGTTCCTAACTCTCGCCAAACAGCCTGTTAGCCCACACTTGCTAGACGTGTGTTCCTGAGGCAGTTGGACAATAGGGCAAGTGGAGGCTCACCCAGCATGGGACGCCTGCCTTGAACATTGCCCTGGGTGCAAAGAGGATTCCCTGCACCTCTGGCACTGGGGAGAGCATTTCGGCACACAGGAGACACTTGGCAAACACAGTTTCTCCCCTCGGAAAGTACTGTGAGAAAGAGTCGCCATCCCGGATGCATGGCACTCTCCCTTCGAAGCCCTCCATGCAGCAGGCTTTCATGGACTCGGCTGCAGGCTTTGGTAGCTGGAGACACTGCAGCTCCTCTGGAGGCTCAGGGGCAATTGGCACACCCCTCCAAGGAAATGAGGCTAGTGTGATGAGCTCTTTCCAAAGAATGGCAAGCAGCCTGCTCCTTTCAATGAGACACACGTGTGGGGAGAGATGCTTGGCAGCAGAGAAGAAGCAAGAGGGCAGCCAGGGAGGGATTTGCACACAGCTTGAAGTCCCCAGACCTCCTTATTCGAAACCAGTTAATGCCAGCTCTGCCTGTCAGGCCCCATTCCCTAGTGGGCACCCAGATTCAGGATCTGCCCTTTCCCAGCTATGAAACCACACCCAGGCTGCACCCTGAGCCCTGCCAAGTTGGAACTTTGCTCGCCAGGTGGGCTGAATGGCATGACTGTGTCAGGGGAAAGAAGGACCTAGGAGGCCTTCCGGGAACTGCCACGACATAGCAGTGCTCAGGAAAAGGCAGTCTCCTTTATGTAGGCCGGATGCACACTGGAGTTTCCACTTGAGGCAAGGAAGCTCAGTTAGGTGATCCCTGGCTGAAGGCAAAGCAGAGAGTTTTTCAGTGGAGCGCTGGCCCCATCTGCTGGCCGACAAGCATGGGAGGAGAAACCTCGCTGCAAATGAGTTCCTGAAGTGCTTTCCAAGCAGGAGGCAGCATGGCTCCAATAGTTTAGAAAGTCTTGCTTAGGACTACCCTCTGGCAACAGGGTGGGTGCCAAGGGCATGTGGGTTGGAGGGTGCTCAGAAGTCGCAGGGAGGCTTTGGGCACCCGGTGCTCTCTGATGGAAAACACTGCAGGCCCGAGCATCCATGAATTCCTGCAAGGCTTTGGAGTGGGAAAGCTGTGCTTAGCAGAAGGCTCCCTGCCAAGTGCTGCAGGCCTTTGTGGATGCTGAAGCAGCAGCTGCCTTGCAGGCTGCTGGTCCAGGGGCGTGTGTGCCCAGGTCCAGAGTGCTGTAGGAGGAGCTCCTAGCAAGGGGCGAGCAAGCACCTTGTTTCCTTGGCATAGACTGGCCTGTGCACCCTGAGGCCTGCAGACGTGCAGACAGCGCAGGCAGCAAGGGCTTGTGGCAGGCAGATAAGGGGCAGCAGGCGTCTCACTTGAAAGTGGGCTCATGACTCTCTTGTTCTCCGGCCCCTGTGGCCGTGTGCAAGCACAGCCTCTGGACCTGCAGCTTCTGAGCAGTGCAAGAGACACACAGGAAACACCCAGGTGCCTTCTCTAGTGAACGGTGTTCCATCAAGGTCCTGCTTGCTGGCAGGGGCCTAGGCACAGCACAGGTCCTAGGGAGGCCAGGCTGAGGCTGGGATGGGTCCCGACCTAGCAGTGCTCAGGGCAAGCCTGGGACTGGAGGCCAGGCTGCAGGCTCATTCCAGCTTGGGCCTGGTGCAGAAAGCCTTCAGCTAGGACTTCCATGGGGTATAGTCAGCACAGTGGTTTTTGCCTGAAATCCATGTTCCTCACTCGGAGCCCCCTGCCTTTCAGCACACACTCCCTAGAAATGTGTTCCTGAGGCAGTTGGACAGTTGGGGAAGTGGAGGCTCTCCCAGCATGGGAGGTCTGCCTAGAACCTTGCTCTGGCTGCAAAGAGGATTCCCTGCACCTCTGGCACTGGGGTGAGATTTTCTGCACACAGGAGACACTTGGCACACACAGTGTTTCCCCATGGAAAGCACTGTGAGGAAGAATCTCTGCCAGGGATGCATGGCACTCTCCCATCGAAGCCCTCCATGCAGCAAGCTGTCATGGACTCGAGTGCAGGCCTTGGTGGCTGGAGAGACTACAGCTCCTCTGGAGGCTCCGGGGCAATTGGCACACCCCTCCAAGGAAATGAGTCTTGTGGGATGAGCACTCTGCAAAGAATTGCAAGCAGCCTGCTCCTTTTGATGAGACACATGTGTGGGGAGAGAGACTTGACAGCCGAGAAGAAGCAAGAGGGCAATGAGGGATTGGATTTGCATGCAGCTTGGAGGCTCCATATCTCCTGCTTCGCAAGCATGGAGTGCCAGGTCTGCCCATCATGCTCCATTACCAGCTGGGCACCCAGTTTCAGGATCTGCCCTTTCCCAGCCATGAAACCACACCCAGGCTGCACCCTGAGCCCTGCCAAGGGGGACCCTTGCTCGCCAGGTGGGCTGAATTGCATGACTGTGTCAGGGGAGAGAAGGCCCTAGGAGGCCTTCAGGGAACTGCCTCAACATAGCCCCGCTCAGGAAAGGCACTCCTCTTTCTGTGACCGGATGCACAATGGAGTATCTGCTTGAGGCAAAGAAGCTCAGCTAGGCAATCCCTGGCTGAAGGCAAAGCAGAGAGTATTTCGGTGGAGCGCTGGCACCATCTGCCGGCCGACAAGCATGGAAGGAGAATCCTCGCTCCAAATGAGTTCCTGAGGAGCTTTCCAAGCAGCAGGCAGGCTGCCTCCAGAAGCTTAGGGAGTCCTGCTTCGGACTATCCTCCGGCAACAGAGTGGGTGCCAAGGGCATGTGGGTTGGAGGGTGCTCGGAAGCTGCAGGGGATGCTTTCAGCATCCAGTGCTCTCCAATGGAACACACTGCAGGCGCGAGCATCCATGAACTCCTGCAAGGCTTTGGAGTGGGAAAGCTGTGCTTAGCAGAGGGCTCCCTGCCAAATGCTGCAGGCCTATGTGGATGGCGAAGCTGCAGCTGTCTTGCAGTCTGCTTGTCCAGAGGTGCGTGTGCCCTGGTCCAGAGTGCTTTAGGAGGAGCTCCTAGCAACGGGAGAGCAAGCACCTTGTTTCCTTGGCATAGAATGGCCTGTGCACACAGAGGCCTGTCAGCAGTGAAGACAACGCAGGCAGCAAGAGGGGTGGCAGGCAGCGAAGTGGCGGCAGGCAACCTGCTTGAAAGTGGGGTCATGACTGTTTTGTCCTCAGGCCCCAGTGTCCACGTGCACACACTGCCTCTGGACCTGCAGCTTCCGAGCAGTGCAAGAGAAACACAAGCAACACCCTGGGGCCTTCTCGAATGAACGGTGCTCCATCGAGGTCCTGCTGGCTGGCAGTGGCCTAGGCCAGCAAACGCCCTAGGGAGGCCACGCTGAGGCTGGGATGGTTCCTGACCTAGCAGTGCCCAGGGCAAGCCTGGGACTGGAGGCCAGGCTGCAGGCTCATTCCAGCTTGGGCCTGGTGCAGAGAGCCTTCAGCTAAGACTTCCATGGGGAATGGTATGCGTAGTGATTTTTGCCTGCAATCCTCGTTCCTAACTCTCGCCAAACAGCCTGTTAGCCCACACTTGCTAGACGTGTGTTCCTGAGGCAGTTGGACAATAGGGCAAGTGGAGGCTCACCCAGCATGGGACGCCTGCCTTGAACATTGCTCTGGGTGCAAAGAGGATTCCCTGCACCTCTGGCACTGGGGAGAGCATTTCTGCACACAGGAGACACTTGGCAAACACAGTTTCTCCCCTCGGAAAGTATTGTGAGAAAGAGTCGCCATCCCGGATGCATGGCACTCTCCCTTCGAAGCCCTCCATGCAGCAGGCTTTCATGGACTCGGCTGCAGGCTTTGGTAGCTGGAGACACTGCAGCTCCTCTGGAGGCTCAGGGGCAATTGGCGCACCCCTCCAAGGAAATGAGGCTAGTGTGATGAGCTCTTTCCAAAGAATGGCAAGCAGCCTGCTCCTTTCGATGAGACACACGTGTGGGGAGAGATGCTTGGCAGCAGAGAAGAAGCAAGAGGGCAGCCAGGGAGGGATTTGCACACAGCTTGAAGTCCCCAGATCTCCTGATTCGAAACCAGGGAATGCCAGCTCTGCCTGTCAGGCCCCATTCCCTAGTGGGCACCCAGATTCAGGATCTGCCCTTTCCCAGCTATGAAACCACACCCAGGCTGCACCCTGCGCCCTGCCAAGGGGGACCCTTGCCCGCCAGGTGGGCTGAATTGCATGACTGTGTCAGGGGAGAGAAGGCCCTAGGAGGCCTTCAGGGAACTGCCTCAACATAGCCCTGCTCAGGAAAGGCACTCCTCTTTCTGTGACCGGATGCACAATGGAGTATCTGCTTGAGGCAAAGAAGCTCAGCTAGGCGATCCCTGGCTGAAGGCAAAGCAGAGAGTTTTTCGGTGGAGCGCTGGCACCATCTGCCGGCCGACAAGCATGGAAGGATAATCCTCGCTCCAAATGAGTTCCTGAGCAGCTTTCCAAGCAGCAGGCAGGCTGCCTCCAGAAGCTTAGAGAGTTCTGCTTCGGACTATCCTCTGGCAACAGAGTGGGTGCCAAGGGCATGTGGGTTGGAGGGTGCTCGGAAGCTGCAGGGGAGGTTTTCAGCATCCAGTGCTCTCCGATGGAACACACTGCAGGCGCGAGCATCCATGAACTCCTGCAAGGCTTTGGAGTGGGAAAGCTGTGCTTAGCAGAGGGCTCCCTGCCAAATGCTGCAGGCCTATGTGGATGGGGAAGCTGCAGCTGTCTTGCAGTCTGCTTGTCCAGAGGTGCGTGTGCCCTGGTCCAGAGTGCTTTAGGAGGAGCTCCTAGCAACGGGAGAGCAAGCACCTTGTTTCCTTGGCATAGAATGGCCTGTGCACACAGAGGCCTGTCAGCAGTGAGGACAACGCAGGCAGCAAGAGGGGTGGCAGGCAGCTAAGTGGCGGCAGGCGTCCTGCTTGAAAGTGGGGTCATGACTGTTTTGTCCTCAGGCCCCAGTGTCCACGTGCACACACTGCCTCTGGACCTGCAGCTTCCGAGCAGTGCAAGAGAAACACAAGCAACACCCTGGGGCCTTCTCGAATGAACGGTGCTCCATCGAGGTCCTGCTGGCTGGCAGTGGCCTAGGCCAGCAAAGGCCCTAGGGAGGCCAGGCTGAGGCTGGGATGGTTCCTGACCTAGCAGTGCCCAGGGCAAGCCTGGGACTGGAGGCCAGGCTGCAGGCTCATTCCAGCTTGGGCCTGGTGCAGAGAGCCTTCAGCTAAGGCTTCCATGGGGAATGGTATGCGTAGTGATTTTTGCCTGCAATCTTCGTTCCTAACTCTCGCCAAACAGCCTGTTAGCCCACACTTGCTAGACGTGTGTTCCTGAGGCAGTTGGACAATAGGGCAAGTGGAGGCTCACCCAGCATGGGACGCCTGCCTTGAACATTGCTCTGGGTGCAAAGAGGATTCCCAGCACCTCTTGCACTGGGGAGAGCATTTCTGCACACAGGAGACACTTGGCAAACACAGTTTTTCCCCTCGGAAAGTACTGTGAGAAAGAGTCACCATCCCGGATGCATGGCACTCTCCCTTCGAATCCCTCCATGCAGCAGGCTTTCATGGACTCGGCTGCAGGCTTTGGTAGCTGGAGACACTGCAGCTCCTCTGGAGGCTCAGGGGCAATTGGCGCACCCCTCCAAGGAAATGAGGCTAGTGTGATGAGCTCTTTCCAAAGAATGGCAAGCAGCCTGCTCCTTTCGATGAGACACACGTGTGGGGAGAGATGCTTGGCAGCAGAGAAGAAGCAAGAGGGCAGCCAGGGAGGGATTTGCACACAGCTTGAAGTCCCCAGATCTCCTGATTCGAAACCAGGGAACGCCAGCTCTGCCTGTCAGGCCCCATTCCCTAGTGGGCACCCAGATTCAGGATCTGCCCTTTCCCAGCTATGAAACCACACCCAGGCTGCACGCTGAGCCCTGCCAAGTTGGAACTTTGCTCGCCAGGTGGGCTGAATGGCATGACTGTGTCAGGGGATAGAAAGACCTAGGAGGCCTTCCGGGAGCTGCCACGACATAGCAGTGCTCAGGAAAAGGCAGTCTCCTTTCTGTAGGCCGGATGCACACTGGAGTTTCCACTTGAGGCAAGGAAGCTCAGCTAGGTGATCCCTGGCTGAAGGCAAAGCAGAGAGTTTTTCAGTGGAGCGCTGGCCCCATCTGCTGGCCGACAAGCATGGGAGGAGAAACCTCGCTGCAAATGAGTTCCTGAAGTGCTTTCCAAGCAGGAGGCAGCATGGCTGCAATAGTTTAGAAAGTCCTGCTTAGGACTACCCTCTGGCAACAGGGTGGGTGCCAAGGGCATGTGGGTTGGAGGGTGCTCAGAAGTCGCAGGGGAGGCTTTGGGCACCCGGTGCTCTCTGATGGAAAACACTGCAGGCCCGAGCATCCATGAATTCCTGCAAGGCTTTGGAGTGGGAAAGCTGTGCTTAGCAGAAGGCTCCCTGCCAAGTGCTGCAGGCCTTTGTGGATGCTGAAGCAGCAGCTGCCTTGCAGGCTGCTGGTCCAGGGGCGTGTGTGCCCAGGTCCAGAGTGCTGTAAGAGGAGCTCCTAGCAAGGGGCGAGCAAGCACCTTGTTTCCTTGGCATAGACTGGCCTGTGCACCCTGAGGCCTGCAGACGTGCAGACAGCGCAGGCAGCAAGGGCTTGTGGCCGGCAGATAAGGGGCAGCAGGCGTCTCACTTGAAAGTGGGCTCATGACTCTCTTGTTCTCCGGCCCCTGTGGCCGTGTGCAAGCACAGCCTCTGGACCTGCAGCTTCTGAGCAGTGCAAGAGACACACAGGAAACACCCAGGTGCCTTCTCTAGTGAACGGTGTTCCATCAAGGTCCTGCTTGCTGGCAGGGGCCTAGGCCACACAGGTCCTAGGGAGGCCAGGATGAGGCTGGGATGGGTCCCGACCTAGCAGTGCTCAGGGCAAGCCTGGGACTGGAGGCCAGGCTGCAGGCTCATTCCAGCTTGGGCCTGGGGCAGAAAGCCTTCAGCTAGGACTTCCATGGGGTATAGTCAGCACAGTGGTTTTTGCCTGAAATCCATGTTCCTCACTCGGACCCCCCTGCCTTTCAGCACACACTCCCTAGAAGTGTGTTCCTGAGGCAGTTGGACAGTTGGGGAAGTGGAGGCTCTCCCAGCGTGGGAGGTCTGCCTAGAACCTTGCTCTGGCTGCAAAGAGGATTCCCTGAACCTCTGGCACTGGGGTGAGATTTTCTGCACACAGGAGACACTTGGCACACACAGTGTTTCCCCATGGAAAGCACTGTGAGGAAGAATCTCTGCCAGGGATGCATGGCACTCTCCCATCGAAGCCCTCCATGCAGCAAGCTGTCATGGACTCGAGTGCAGGCCTTGGTGGCTGGAGAGACTGCAGCTCCTCTGGAGGCTGTGGGGCAATTGGCACACCCTTCCAAGGAAATGAGGCTTGTGGGATGAGCACTTTGCAAAGAATTGCAAGCAGCCTGCTCCTTTTGATGAGACACATGTGTGGGGAGAGAGACTTGACAGCAGAGAAGAAGCAAGAGGGCAATGAGGGATTGGATTTGCATGCAGCTTGGAGGCTCCCTATCTCCTGCTTCGCAAGCAGGGATTGCCAGGTATGCCCATCATGCTCCGTTACCAGCTGGCCACCCAGTTTCAGGATCTGCCCTTTCCCAGCCATGAAACCACACCCAGGCTGCACCCTGAGCCCTGCCAAGGGGGACCCTTGCTCGCCAGGTGGGCTGAATTGCATGACTGTGTCAGGGGAGAGAAGGCCCTAGGAGGCCTTCAGGGAACTGCCTCAACATAGCCCCGCTCAGGAAAGGCACTCCTCTTTCTGTGACCGGATGCACAATGGAGTATCTGCTTGAGGCAAAGAAGCTCAGCTAGGCAATCCCTGGCTGAAGGCAAAGCAGAGAGTATTTCGGTGGAGCGCTGGCACCATCTGCAGGCCGACAAGCATGGAAGGAGAATCCTCGCTCCAAATGAGTTCCTGAGCAGCTTTCCAAGCAGCAGGCAGGCTGCCTCCAGAAGCTTAGGGAGTCCTGCTTCGGACTATCCTCCGGCAACAGAGTGGGTGCCAAGGGCATGTGGGTTGGAGGGTGCTCGGAAGCTGCAGGGGATGCTTTCAGCATCCAGTGCTCTCCAATGGAACACACTGCAGGCGCGAGCATCCATGAACTCCTGCAAGGCTTTGGAGTGGGAAAGCTGTGCTTAGCAGAGGGCTCCCTGCCAAATGCTGCAGGCCTATGTGGATGGCGAAGCTGCAGCTGTCTTGCAGTCTGCTTGTCCAGAGGTGCGTGTGCCCTGGTCCAGAGTGCTTTAGGAGGAGCTCCTAGCAACGGGAGAGCAAGCACCTTGTTTCCTTGGCATAGAATGGCCTGTGCACACAGAGGCCTGTCAGCAGTGAGGACAACGCAGGCAGCAAGAGGGGTGGCAGGCAGCTAAGTGGCGGCAGGCGTCCTGCTTGAAAGTGGGGTCATGACTGTTTTGTCCTCAGGCCCCAGTGTCCACGTGCACACACTGCCTCTGGACCTGCAGCTTCCGAGCAGTGCAAGAGAAACACAAGCAACATCCTGGGGCCTTCTCGAATGAACGGTGCTCCATCGAGGTCCTGCTGGCTGGCAGTGGCCTAGGCCAGCAAACGCCCTAGGGAGACCAGGCTGAGGCTGGGATGGTTCCTGACCTAGCAGTGCCCAGGGCAAGCCTGGGACTGGAGGCCAGGCTGCAGGCTCATTCCAGCTTGGGCCTGGTGCAGAGAGCCTTCAGCTAAGGCTTCCATGGGGAATGGTACGCGTAGTGATTTTTGCCTGCAATCCTCGTTCCTAACTCTCGCCAAACAGCCTGTTAGCCCACACTTGCTAGAAGTGTGTTCCTGAGGCAGTTGGACAATAGGGCAAGTGGAGGCTCACCCAGCATGGGACGCCTGCCTTGAACATTGCTCTGGGTGCAAAGAGGATTCCCTGCACCTCTGGCACTGGGGAGAGCATTTCTGCACACAGGAGACACTTGGCAAACACAGTTTTTCCCCTCGGAAAGTACTGTGAGAAAGAGTCGCCATCCCGGATGCATGGCACTCTCCCTTCAAAGCCCTCCATGCAGCAGGTTTTCATGGACTCGGCTGCAGGCTTTGGTAGCTGGAGACACTGCAGCTCCTCTGGAAGCTCAGGGGAATTGGCACACCCCTCCAAGGAAATGAGGCTAGTGTGATGAGCTCTTTCCAAAGAATGGCAAACAGCCTGCTCCTTTCAATGAGACACACGTGTGGGGAGAGATGCTTGGCAGCAGAGAAGAAGCAAGAGGGCAGCCAGGGAGGGATTTGCACACAGCTTCAAGTCCCCAGATCTCCTGATTCGAAACCAGGGAACGCGAGCTCTGCCTGTCAGGCCCCATTCCCTAGTGGGCACCCAGATTCAGGATCTGCCCTTTCCCAGCTATGAAACCACACCCAGGCTGCACCCTGAGCCCTGCCAAGTTGGAACTTTGCTCGCCAGGTGGGCTGAATGGCATGACTGTGTCAGGGGAAAGAAGGACCTAGGAGGCCTTCCGGGAGCTGCCACGACATAGCAGTGCTCAGGAAAAGGCAGTCTCCTTTCTGTAGGCCGGATGCACACTGGAGTTTCCACTTGAGGCAAGGAAGCTCAGCTAGGTGATCCCTGGCTGAAGGCAAAGCAGAGAGTTTTTCAGTGGAGCGCTGGCCCCATCTGCTGGCCGACAAGCATGGGAGGAGAAACCTCGCTGCAAATGAGTTCCTGAAGTGCTTTCCAAGCAGGAGGCAGCATGGCTGCAATAGTTTAGAAAGTCCTGCTTAGGACTACCCTCTGGCAACAGGGTGGGTGCCAAGGGCATGTGGGTTGGAGGGTGCTCAGAAGTCGCAGGGGAGGCTTTGGGCACCCGGTGCTCTCTGATGGAAAACACTGCAGGCCCGAGCATCCATGAATTCCTGCAAGGCTTTGGAGTGGGAAAGCTGTGCTTAGCAGAAGGCTCCCTGCCAAGTGCTGCAGGCCTTTGTGGATGCTGAAGCAGCAGCTGCCTTGCAGGCTGCTGGTCCAGGGGCGTGTGTGCCCAGGTTCAGAGTGCTGTAAGAGGAGCTCCTAGCAAGGGGCGAGCAAGCACCTTGTTTCCTTGGCATAGACTGGCCTGTGCACCCTGAGGCCTGCCAGACGTGCAGAGAGCGCAGGCAGCAAGGGCTTGTGGCAGGCAGATAAGGGGCAGCAGGCGTCTCACTTGAAAGTGGGCTCATGACTCTCTTGTTCTCCGGCCCCTGTGGCCGTGTGCAAGCACAGCCTCTGGACCTGCAGCTTCTGAGCAGTGCAAGAGACACACAGGAAACACCCAGGTGCCTTCTCTAGTGAACGGTGTTCCATCAAGGTCCTGCTTGCTGGCAGGGGCCTAGGCCACACATGTCCTAGGGAGGCCAGGATGAGGCTGGGATGGGTCCCGACCTAGCAGTGCTCAGGGCAAGCCTGGGACTGGAGGCCAGGCTGCAGGCTCATTCCAGCTTGGGCCTGGGGCAGAAAGCCTTCAGCTAGGACTTCCATGGGGTATAGTCAGCACAGTGGTTTTTGCCTGAAATCCATGTTCCTCACTCGGACCCCCCTGCCTTTCAGCACACACTCCCTAGAAGTGTGTTCCTGAGGCAGTTGGACAGTTGGGGAAGTGGAGGCTCTCCCAGCGTGGGAGGTCTGCCTAGAACCTTGCTCTGGCTGCAAAGAGGATTCCCTGAACCTCTGGCACTGGGGTGAGATTTTCTGCACACAGGAGACACTTGGCACACACAGTGTTTCCCCATGGAAAGCACTGTGAGGAAGAATCTCTGCCAGGGATGCATGGCACTCTCCCATCGAAACCCTCCATGCAGCAAGCTGTCATGGACTCGAGTGCAGGCCTTGGTGGCTGGAGAGACTGCAGTTCCTCTGGAGGCTGTGGGGCAATTGGCACACCCTTCCAAGGAAATGAGGCTTGTGGGATGAGCACTTTACAAAGAATTGCAAGCAGCCTGCTCCTTTTGATGAGACACATGTGTGGGGAGAGAGACTTGACAGCAGAGAAGAAGCAAGAGGGCAATGAGGGATTGGATTTGCATGCAGCTTGGAGGCTCCCTATCTCCTGCTTCGCAAGCAGGGATTGCCAGGTATGCCCATCATGCTCCGTTACCAGCTGGCCACCCAGTTTCAGGATCTGCCCTTTCCCAGCCATGAAACCACACCCAGGCTGCACCCTGAGCCCTGCCAAGGGGGACCCTTGCTCGCCAGGTGGGCTGAATTGCATGACTGTGTCAGGGGAGAGAAGGCCCTAGGAGGCCTTCAGGGAACTGCCTCAACATAGCCCCGCTCAGGAAAGGCACTCCTCTTTCTGTGACCGGATGCACAATGGAGTATCTGCTTGAGGCAAAGAAGCTCAGCTAGGCAATCCCTGGCTGAAGGCAAAGCAGAGAGTATTTCGGTGGAGCGCTGGCACCATCTGCCGGCCGACAAGCATGGAAGGAGAATCCTCGCTCCAAATGAGTTCCTGAGCAGCTTTCCAAGCAGCAGGCAGGCTGCCTCCAGAAGCTTAGGGAGTCCTGCTTCGGACTATCCTCCGGCAACAGAGTGGGTGCCAAGGGCATGTGGGTTGGAGGGTGCTCGGAAGCTGCAGGGGATGCTTTCAGCATCCAGTGCTCTCCAATGGAACACACTGCAGGCGCGAGCATCCATGAACTCCTGCAAGGCTTTGGAGTGGGAAAGCTGTGCTTAGCAGAGGGCTCCCTGCCAAATGCTGCAGGCCTATGTGGATGGCGAAGCTGCAGCTGTCTTGCAGTCTGCTTGTCCAGAGGTGCGTGTGCCCTGGTCCAGAGTGCTTTAGGAGGAGCTCCTAGCAACGGGAGAGCAAGCACCTTGTTTCCTTGGCATAGAATGGCCTGTGCACACAGAGGCCTGTCAGCAGTGAAGACAACGCAGGCAGCAAGAGGGGTGGCAGGCAGCGAAGTGGCGGCAGGCATCCTGCTTGAAAGTGGGGTCATGACTGTTTTGTCCTCAGGCCCCAGTGTCCACGTGCACACACTGCCTCTGGACCTGCAGCTTCCGAGCAGTGCAAGAGAAACACAAGCAACACCCTGGGGCCTTCTCGAATGAACGGTGCTCCATCGAGGTCCTGCTGGCTGGCAGTGGCCTAGGCCAGCAAAGGCCCTAGGGAGGCCACGCTGAGGCTGGGATGGTTCCTGACCTAGCAGTGCCCAGGGCAAGCCTGGGACTGGAGGCCAGGCTGCAGGCTCATTCCAGCTTGGGCCTGGTGCAGAGAGCCTTCAGCTAAGGCTTCCATGGGGAATGGTACGTGTAGTGATTTTTGCCTGCAATCCTCGTTCCTAACTCTCGCCAAACAGCCTGTTAGCCCACACTTGCTAGAAGTGTGTTCCTGAGGCAGTTGGACAATAGGGCAAGTGGAGGCTCACCCAGCATGGGATGCCTGCCTTGAACATTGCTCTGGGTGCAAGAGGATTCCCTGCACCTCTGGCACTGGGGAGAGCATTTCTGCACACAGGAGACACTTGGCAAACACAGTTTTTCCCCTCGGAAAGTACTGTGAGAATGAGTCGCCATCCCGGATGCATTGCACTTTCCCTTCGAAGCCCTCCATGCAGCAGGCTTTCATGGACTCGGCTGCAGGCTTTGGTAGCTGGAGACACTGCAGCTCCTCTGGAGGCTCAGGGGCAATTGGCACACCCCTCCAAGGAAATGAGGCTAGTGTGATGAGCTCTTTCCAAAGAATGGCAAGCAGCCTGCTCCTTTCAATGAGACACACGTGTGGGGAGAGATGCTTGGCAGCAGAGAAGAAGCAAGAGGGCAGCCAGGGAGGGATTTGCACACAGCTTGAAGTCCCCAGACCTCCTGTTTCGAAACCAGGGAAAGCCAGCTCTGCCTGTCAGGCCCCATTCCCTAGTGGGCACCCAGATTCAGGATCTGCCCTTTCCCAGCTATGAAACCACACCCAGGCTGCACCCTGAGCCCTGCCAAGTTGGAACTTTGCTCGCCAGGTGGGCTGAATGGCATGACTGTGTCAGGGGAAAGAAGGACCTAGGAGGCCTTCCGGGAACTGCCACGACATAGCAGTGCTCAGGAAAAGGCAGTCTCCTTTCTGTAGGCCGGATGCACACTGGAGTTTCCGCTTGAGGCAAGGAAGCTCAGCTAGGTGATCCCTGGCTGAAGGCAAAGCAGAGAGTTTTTCAGTGGAGCGCTGTCCCCATCTGCTGGCCGACAAGCATGGGAGGAGAAACCTCGCTGCAAATGAGTTCCTGAAGTGCTTTCCAAGCAGGAGGCAGCATGGCTGCAATAGTTTAGAAAGTCCTGCTTAGGACTACCCTCTGGCAACAGGGTGGGTGCCAAGGGCATGTGGGTTGGAGGGTGCTCAGAAGTCGCAGGGGAGGCTTTGGGCACCCGGTGCTCTCTGATGGAAAACACTGCAGGCCCGAGCATCCATGAATTCCTGCAAGGCTTTGGAGTGGGAAAGCTGTGCTTAGCAGAAGGCTCCCTGCCAAGTGCTGCAGGCCTTTGTGGATGCTGAAGCAGCAGCTGCCTTGCAGGCTGCTGGTCCAGGGGCGTGTGTGCCCAGGTCCAGAGTGCTGTAGGAGGAGCTCCTAGCAAGGGGCGAGCAAGCACCTTGTTTCCTTGGCATAGACTGGCCTGTGCACCCTGAGGCCTGCAGACGTGCAGACAGCGCAGGCAGCAAGGGCTTGTGGCAGGCAGATAAGGGGCAGCAGGCGTCTCACTTGAAAGTGGGCTCATGACTCTCTTGTTCTCCGGCCCCTGTGGCCGTGTGCAAGCACAGCCTCTGGACCTGCAGCTTCTGAGCAGTGCAAGAGACACACAGGAAACACCCAGGTGCCTTCTCTAGTGAACGGTGTTCCATCAAGGTCCTGCTTGCTGGCAGGGGCCTAGGCCAGCACTGGTCCTAGGGAGGCCAGGCTGAGGCTGGGATGGGTCCCGACCTAGCAGTGCTCAGGGCAAGCCTGGGACTGGAGGCCAGGCTGCAGGCTCATTCCAGCTTGGGCCTGGTGCAGAAAGCCTTCAGCTAGGACTTCCATGGGGTATAGTCAGCACAGTGGTTTTTGCCTGAAATCCATGTTCCTCACTCAGACCCCGCTGCGTTTCAGCACACACTCCCTAGTAGTGTGTTCCTGAGGCAGTTGGACAGTTGGGGAAGTGGAGGCTCTCCCAGCATGGGAGGTCTGCCTAGAACCTTGCTCTGGCTGCAAAGAGGATTCCCTGCACCTCTGGCGCTGGGGTGAGATTTTCTGCACACAGGAGACACTTGGCACACACAGTGTTTCCCCATGGAAAGCACTGTGAGGAAGAATCTCTGCCAGGGATGCATGGCACTCTCCCATCGAAGCCCTCCATGCAGCAAGCTGTCATGGACTCGAGTGCAGGCCTTGGTGGCTGGAGAGACTGCAGCTCCTCTGGAGGCTCTGGGGCAATTGGCACACCCTTCCAAGGAAATGAGGCTTGTGGGATGAGCACTTTGCAAAGAATTGCAAGCAGCCTGCTCCTTTTGATGAGACACATGTGTGGGGAGAGAGACTTGACAGCCGAGAAGAAGCAAGAGGGCAATGAGGGATTGGATTTGCATGCAGCTTGGAGGCTCCATATCTCCTGCTTCGCAAGCAGGGAGGGCCAGGTCTGCCCATCATGCTCCGTTACCAGCTGGCCACCCAGTTTCAGGATCTGCCCTTTCCCAGCCATGAAACCACACCCAGGCTGCACCCTGAGCCCTGCCAAGGGGGACCCTTGCTCGCCAGGTGGGCTGAATTGCATGACTGTGTCAGGGGAGAGAAGGCCCTAGGAGGCCTTCAGGGAACTGCCTCAACATAGCCCCGCTCAGGAAAGGCACTCCTCTTTCTGTGAGCGGATGCACAATGGAGTATCTGCTTGAGGCAAAGAAGCTCAGCTAGGCAATCCCTGGCTGAAGGCAAAGCAGAGAGTATTTCGGTGGAGCGCTGGCACCATCTGCCGGCCGACAAGCATGGAAGGAGAATCCTCGCTCCAAATGAGTTCCTGAGGAGCTTTCCAAGCAGCAGGCAGGCTGCCTCCAGAAGCTTAGGGAGTCCTGCTTCGGACTATCCTCCGGCAACAGAGTGGGTGCCAAGGGCATGTGGGTTGGAGGGTGCTCGGAAGCTGCAGGGGAGGTTTTCAGCATCCAGTGCTCTCCAATGGAACACACTGCAGGCGCGAGCATCCATGAACTCCTGCAAGGCTTTGGAGTGGGAAAGCTGTGCTTAGCAGAGGGCTCCCTGCCAAATGCTGCAGGCCTATGTGGATGGCGAAGCTGCAGCTGTCTTGCAGTCTGCTTGTCCAGAGGTGCGTGTGCCCTGTTCCAGAGTGCTGTAGGAGGAGCTCCTAGCAACGGGAGAGCAAGCACCTTGTTTCCTTGGCATAGAATGGCCTGTGCACACAGAGGCCTGTCAGCAGTGAAGACAACGCAGGCAGCAAGAGGGGTGGCAGGCAGCTAAGTGGCGGCAGGCGTCCTGCTTGAAAGTGGGGTCATGACTGTTTTGTCCTCAGGCCCCAGTGTCCACGTGCACACACTGCCTCTGGACCTGCAGCTTCCGAGCAGTGCAAGAGAAACACAAGCAACACCCTGGGGCCTTCTCGAATGAACGGTGCTCCATCGAGGTCCTGCTGGCTGGCAGTGGCCTAGGCCAGCAAACGCCCTAGGGAGGCCACGCTGAGGCTGGGATGGTTCCTGACCTAGCAGTGCCCAGGGCAAGCCTGGGACTGGAGGCCAGGCTGCAGGCTCATTCCAGCTTGGGCCTGGTGCAGAGAGCCTTCAGCTAAGACTTCCATGGGGAATGGTATGCGTAGTGATTTTTGCCTGCAATCCTCGTTCCTAACTCTCGCCAAACAGCCTGTTAGCCCACACTTGCTAGACGTGTGTTCCTGAGGCAGTTGGACAATAGGGCAAGTGGAGGCTCACCCAGCATGGGACGCCTGCCTTGAACATTGCCCTGGGTGCAAAGAGGATTCCCTGCACCTCTGGCACTGGGGAGAGCATTTCTGCACACAGGAGACACTTGGCAAACACAGTTTCTCCCCTCGGAAAGTATTGTGAGAAAGAGTCGCCATCCCGGATGCATGGCACTCTCCCTTCGAAGCCCTCCATGCAGCAGGCTTTCATGGACTCGGCTGCAGGCTTTGGTAGCTGGAGACACTGCAGCTCCTCTGGAGGCTCAGGGGCAATTGGCGCACCCCTCCAAGGAAATGAGGCTAGTGTGATGAGCTCTTTCCAAAGAATGGCAAGCAGCCTGCTCCTTTCGATGAGACACACGTGTGGGGAGAGATGCTTGGCAGCAGAGAAGAAGCAAGAGGGCAGCCAGGGAGGGATTTGCACACAGCTTGAAGTCCCCAGATCTCCTGATTCGAAACCAGGGAATGCCAGCTCTGCCTGTCAGGCCCCATTCCCTAGTGGGCACCCAGATTCAGGATCTGCCCTTTCCCAGCTATGAAACCACACCCAGGGTGCACCCTGCGCCCTGCCAAGGGGGACCCTTGCCCGCCAGGTGGGCTGAATTGCATGACTGTGTCAGGGGAGAGAAGGCCCTAGGAGGCCTTCAGGGAACTGCCTCAACATAGCCCTGCTCAGGAAAGGCACTCCTCTTTCTGTGACCGGATGCACAATGGAGTATCTGCTTGAGGCAAAGAAGCTCAGCTAGGCGATCCCTGGCTGAAGGCAAAGCAGAGAGTTTTTCGGTGGAGCGCTGGCACCATCTGCCGGCCGACAAGCATGGAAGGATAATCCTCGCTCCAAATGAGTTCCTGAGCAGCTTTCCAAGCAGCAGGCAGGCTGCCTCCAGAAGCTTAGAGAGTTCTGCTTCGGACTATCCTCCGGCAACAGAGTGGGTGCCAAGGGCATGTGGGTTGGAGGGTGCTCGGAAGCTGCAGGGGAGGTTTTCAGCATCCAGTGCTCTCCAATGGAACACACTGCAGGCGCGAGCATCCATGAACTCCTGCAAGGCTTTGGAGTGGGAAAGCTGTGCTTAGCAGAGGGCTCCCTGCCAAATGCTGCAGGCCTATGTGGATGGCGAAGCTGCAGCTGTCTTGCAGTCTGCTTGTCCAGAGGTGCGTGTGCCCTGGTCCAGAGTGCTTTAGGAGGAGCTCCTAGCAACGGGAGAGCAAGCACCTTGTTTCCTTGGCATAGAATGGCCTGTGCACACAGAGGCCTGTCAGCAGTGAGGACAACGCAGGCAGCAAGAGGGGTGGCAGGCAGCTAAGTGGCGGCAGGCGTCCTGCTTGAAAGTGGGGTCATGACTGTTTTGTCCTCAGGCCCCAGTGTCCACGTGCACACACTGCCTCTGGACCTGCAGCTTCCGAGCAGTGCAAGAGAAACACAAGCAACACCCTGGGGCCTTCTCGAATGAACGGTGCTCCATCGAGGTCCTGCTGGCTGGCAGTGGCCTAGGCCAGCAAAGGCCCTAGGGAGGCCACGCTGAGGCTGGGATGGTTCCTGACCTAGCAGTGCCCAGGGCAAGCCTGGGACTGGAGGCCAGGCTGCAGGCTCATTCCAGCTTGGGCCTGGTGCAGAGAGCCTTCAGCTAAGGCTTCCATGGGGAATGGTATGCGTAGTGATTTTTGCCTGCAATCCTCGTTCCTAACTCTCGCCAAACAGCCTGTTAGCCCACACTTGCTAGACGTGTGTTCCTGAGGCAGTTGGACAATAGGGCAAGTGGAGGCTCACCCAGCATGGGACGCCTGCCTTGAACATTGCTCTGGGTGCAAAGAGGATTCCCTGCACCTCTGGCACTGGGGAGAGCATTTCTGCACACAGGAGACACTTGGCAAACACAGTTTTTCCCCTCGGAAAGTACTGTGAGAAAGAGTCACCATCCCGGATGCATGGCACTCTCCCTTCGAATCCCTCCATGCAGCAGGCTTTCATGGACTCGGCTGCAGGCTTTGGTAGCTGGAGACACTGCAGCTCCTCTGGAGGCTCAGGGGCAATTGGCGCACCCCTCCAAGGAAATGAGGCTAGTGTGATGAGCTCTTTCCAAAGAATGGCAAGCAGCCTGCTCCTTTCGATGAGACACACGTGTGGGGAGAGATGCTTGGCAGCAGAGAAGAAGCAAGAGGGCAGCCAGGGAGGGATTTGCACACAGCTTGAAGTCCCCAGATCTCCTGATTCGAAACCAGGGAACGCCAGCTCTGCCTGTCAGGCCCCATTCCCTAGTGGGCACCCAGATTCAGGATCTGCCCTTTCCCAGCTATGAAACCACACCCAGGCTGCACGCTGAGCCCTGCCAAGTTGGAACTTTGCTCGCCAGGTGGGCTGAATGGCATGACTGTGTCAGGGGATAGAAAGAACTAGGAGGCCTTCCGGGAGCTGCCACGACATAGCAGTGCTCAGGAAAAGGCAGTCTCCTTTCTGTAGGCCGGATGCACACTGGAGTTTCCGCTTGAGGCAAGGAAGCTCAGCTAGGTGATCCCTGGCTGAAGGCAAAGCAGAGAGTTTTTCAGTGGAGCACTGGCCCCATCTGCTGGCCGACAAGCATGGGAGGAGAAACCTCGCTGCAAATGAGTTCCTGAAGTGCTTTCCAAGCAGGAGGCAGCATGGCTGCAATAGTTTAGAAAGTCCTGCTTAGGACTACCCTCTGGCAACAGGGTGGGTGCCAAGGGCATGTGGGTTGGAGGGTGCTCAGAAGTCGCAGGGGAGGCTTTGGGCACCCGGTGCTCTCTGATGGAAAACACTGCAGGCCCGAGCATCCATGAATTCCTGCAAGGCTTTGGAGTGGGAAAGCTGTGCTTAGCAGAAGGCTCCCTGCCAAGTGCTGCAGGCCTTTGTGGATGCTGAAGCAGCAGCTGCCTTGCAGGCTGCTGGTCCAGGGGCGTGTGTGCCCAGGTCCAGAGTGCTGTAAGAGGAGCTCCTAGCAAGGGGCGAGCAAGCACCTTGTTTCCTTGGCATAGACTGGCCTGTGCACCCTGAGGCCTGCAGACGTGCAGACAGCGCAGGCAGCAAGGGCTTGTGGCCGGCAGATAAGGGGCAGCAGGCGTCTCACTTGAAAGTGGGCTCATGACTCTCTTGTTCTCCGGCCCCTGTGGCCGTGTGCAAGCACAGCCTCTGGACCTGCAGCTTCTGAGCAGTGCAAGAGACACACAGGAAACACCCAGGTGCCTTCTCTAGTGAACGGTGTTCCATCAAGGTCCTGCTTGCTGGCAGGGGCCTAGGCCACACAGGTCCTAGGGAGGCCAGGATGAGGCTGGGATGGGTCCCGACCTAGCAGTGCTCAGGGCAAGCCTGGGACTGGAGGCCAGGCTGCAGGCTCATTCCAGCTTGGGCCTGGTGCAGAAAGCCTTCAGCTAGGACTTCCATGGGGTATAGTCAGCACAGTGGTTTTTGCCTGAAATCCATGTTCCTCACTCGGACCCCCCTGCCTTTCAGCACACACTCCCTAGAAGTGTGTTCCTGAGGCAGTTGGACAGTTGGGGAAGTGGAGGCTCTCCCAGCATGGGAGGTCTGCCTAGAACCTTGCTCTGGCTGCAAAGAGGATTCCCTGCACCTCTGGCGCTGGGGTGAGATTTTCTGCACACAGGAGACACTTGGCACACACAGTGTTTCCCCATGGAAAGCACTGTGAGGAAGAATCTCTGCCAGGGATGCATGGCACTCTCCCATCGAAGCCCTCCATGCAGCAAGCTGTCATGGACTCGAGTGCAGGCCTTGGTGGCTGGAGAGACTGCAGCTCCTCTGGAGGCTCTGGGGCAATTGGCACACCCTTCCAAGGAAATGAGGCTTGTGGGATGAGCACTTTGCAAAGAATTGCAAGCAGCCTGCTCCTTTTGATGAGACACATGTGTGGGGAGAGAGACTTGACAGCAGAGAAGAAGCAAGAGGGCAATGAGGGATTGGATTTGCATGCAGCTTGGAGGCTCCCTATCTCCTGCTTCGCAAGCAGGGATTGCCAGGTATGCCCATCATGCTCCGTTACCAGCTGGCCACCCAGTTTCAGGATCTGCCCTTTCCCAGCCATGAAACCACACCCAGGCTGCACCCTGAGCCCTGCCAAGGGGGACCCTTGCTCGCCAGGTGGGCTGAATTGCATGACTGTGTCAGGGGAGAGAAGGCCCTAGGAGGCCTTCAGGGAACTGCCTCAACATAGCCCCGCTCAGGAAAGGCACTCCTCTTTCTGTGACCGGATGCACAATGGAGTATCTGCTTGAGGCAAAGAAGCTCAGCTAGGCAATCCCTGGCTGAAGGCAAAGCAGAGAGTATTTCGGTGGAGCGCTGGCACCATCTGCCGGCCGACAAGCATGGAAGGAGAATCCTCGCTCCAAATGAGTTCCTGAGGAGCTTTCCAAGCAGCAGGCAGGCTGCCTCCAGAAGCTTAGGGAGTCCTGCTTCGGACTATCCTCCGGCAACAGAGTGGGTGCCAAGGGCATGTGGGTTGGAGGGTGCTCGGAAGCTGCAGGGGATGCTTTCAGCATCCAGTGCTCTCCAATGGAACACACTGCAGGCGCGAGCATCCATGAACTCCTGCAAGGCTTTGGAGTGGGAAAGCTGTGCTTAGCAGAGGGCTCCCTGCCAAATGCTGCAGGCCTATGTGGATGGCGAAGCTGCAGCTGTCTTGCAGTCTGCTTGTCCAGAGGTGCGTGTGCCCTGGTCCAGAGTGCTTTAGGAGGAGCTCCTAGCAACGGGAGAGCAAGCACCTTGTTTCCTTGGCATAGAATGGCCTGTGCACACAGAGGCCTGTCAGCAGTGAAGACAACGCAGGCAGCAAGAGGGGTGGCAGGCAGCGAAGTGGCGGCAGGCATCCTGCTTGAAAGTGGGGTCATGACTGTTTTGTCCTCAGGCCCCAGTGTCCACGTGCACACACTGCCTCTGGACCTGCAGCTTCCGAGCAGTGCAAGAGAAACACAAGCAACACCCTGGGGCCTTCTCGAATGAACGGTGCTCCATCGAGGTCCTGCTGGCTGGCAGTGGCCTAGGCCAGCAAAGGCCCTAGGGAGGCCACGCTGAGGCTGGGATGGTTCCTGACCTAGCAGTGCCCAGGGCAAGCCTGGGACTGGAGGCCAGGCTGCAGGCTCATTCCAGCTTGGGCCTGGTGCAGAGAGCCTTCAGCTAAGGCTTCCATGGGGAATGGTACGTGTAGTGATTTTTGCCTGCAATCCTCGTTCCTAACTCTCGCCAAACAGCCTGTTAGCCCACACTTGCTAGAAGTGTGTTCCTGAGGCAGTTGGACAATAGGGCAAGTGGAGGCTCACCCAGCATGGGACGCCTGCCTTGAACATTGCTCTGGGTGCAAGAGGATTCCCTGCACCTCTGGCACTGGGGAGAGCATTTCTGCACACAGGAGACACTTGGCAAACACAGTTTTTCCCCTCGGAAAGTACTGTGAGAATGAGTCGCCATCCCGGATGCATGGCACTCTCCCTTCGAATCCCTCCATGCAGCAGGCTTTCATGGACTCGGCTGCAGGCTTTGGTAGCTGGAGACACTGCAGCTCCTCTGGAGGCTCAGGGGCAATTGGCGCACCCCTCCAAGGAAATGAGGCTAGTGTGATGAGCTCTTTCCAAAGAATGGCAAGCAGCCTGCTCCTTTCGATGAGACACACGTGTGGGGAGAGATGCTTGGCAGCAGAGAAGAAGCAAGAGGGCAGCCAGGGAGGGATTTGCACACAGCTTGAAGTCCCCAGATCTCCTGATTCGAAACCAGGGAACGCCAGCTCTGCCTGTCAGGCCCCATTCCCTAGTGGGCACCCAGATTCAGGATCTGCCCTTTCCCAGCTATGAAACCACACCCAGGCTGCACGCTGAGCCCTGCCAAGTTGGAACTTTGCTCGCCAGGTGGGCTGAATGGCATGACTGTGTCAGGGGATAGAAAGAACTAGGAGGCCTTCCGGGAGCTGCCACGACATAGCAGTGCTCAGGAAAAGGCAGTCTCCTTTCTGTAGGCCGGATGCACACTGGAGTTTCCGCTTGAGGCAAGGAAGCTCAGCTAGGTGATCCCTGGCTGAAGGCAAAGCAGAGAGTTTTTCAGTGGAGCGCTGGCCCCATCTGCTGGCCGACAAGCATGGGAGGAGAAACCTCGCTGCAAATGAGTTCCTGAAGTGCTTTCCAAGCAGGAGGCAGCATGGCTGCAATAGTTTAGAAAGTCCTGCTTAGGACTACCCTCTGGCAACAGGGTGGGTGCCAAGGGCATGTGGGTTGGAGGGTGCTCAGAAGTCGCAGGGGAGGCTTTGGGCACCCGGTGCTCTCTGATGGAAAACACTGCAGGCCCGAGCATCCATGAATTCCTGCAAGGCTTTGGAGTGGGAAAGCTGTGCTTAGCAGAAGGCTCCCTGCCAAGTGCTGCAGGCCTTTGTGGATGCTGAAGCAGCAGCTGCCTTGCAGGCTGCTGGTCCAGGGGCGTGTGTGCCCAGGTCCAGAGTGCTGTAAGAGGAGCTCCTAGCAAGGGGCGAGCAAGCACCTTGTTTCCTTGGCATAGACTGGCCTGTGCACCCTGAGGCCTGCAGACGTGCAGACAGCGCAGGCAGCAAGGGCTTGTGGCCGGCAGATAAGGGGCAGCAGGCGTCTCACTTGAAAGTGGGCTCATGACTCTCTTGTTCTCCGGCCCCTGTGGCCGTGTGCAAGCACAGCCTCTGGACCTGCAGCTTCTGAGCAGTGCAAGAGACACACAGGAAACACCCAGGTGCCTTCTCTAGTGAACGGTGTTCCATCAAGGTCCTGCTTGCTGGCAGGGGCCTAGGCCACACAGGTCCTAGGGAGGCCAGGATGAGGCTGGGATGGGTCCCGACCTAGCAGTGCTCAGGGCAAGCCTGGGACTGGAGGCCAGGCTGCAGGCTCATTCCAGCTTGGGCCTGGTGCAGAAAGCCTTCAGCTAGGACTTCCATGGGGTATAGTCAGCACAGTGGTTTTTGCCTGAAATCCATGTTCCTCACTCGGACCCCCCTGCCTTTCAGCACACACTCCCTAGAAGTGTGTTCCTGAGGCAGTTGGACAGTTGGGGAAGTGGAGGCTCTCCCAGCATGGGAGGTCTGCCTAGAACCTTGCTCTGGCTGCAAAGAGGATTCCCTGCACCTCTGGCGCTGGGGTGAGATTTTCTGCACACAGGAGACACTTGGCACACACAGTGTTTCCCCATGGAAAGCACTGTGAGGAAGAATCTCTGCCAGGGATGCATGGCACTCTCCCATCGAAGCCCTCCATGCAGCAAGCTGTCATGGACTCGAGTGCAGGCCTTGGTGGCTGGAGAGACTGCAGCTCCTCTGGAGGCTCTGGGGCAATTGGCACACCCTTCCAAGGAAATGAGGCTTGTGGGATGAGCACTTTGCAAAGAATTGCAAGCAGCCTGCTCCTTTTGATGAGACACATGTGTGGGGAGAGAGACTTGACAGCAGAGAAGAAGCAAGAGGGCAATGAGGGATTGGATTTGCATGCAGCTTGGAGGCTCCCTATCTCCTGCTTCGCAAGCAGGGATTGCCAGGTATGCCCATCATGCTCCGTTACCAGCTGGCCACCCAGTTTCAGGATCTGCCCTTTCCCAGCCATGAAACCACACCCAGGCTGCACCCTGAGCCCTGCCAAGGGGGACCCTTGCTCGCCAGGTGGGCTGAATTGCATGACTGTGTCAGGGGAGAGAAGGCCCTAGGAGGCCTTCAGGGAACTGCCTCAACATAGCCCCGCTCAGGAAAGGCACTCCTCTTTCTGTGACCGGATGCACAATGGAGTATCTGCTTGAGGCAAAGAAGCTCAGCTAGGCAATCCCTGGCTGAAGGCAAAGCAGAGAGTATTTCGGTGGAGCGCTGGCACCATCTGCCGGCCGACAAGCATGGAAGGAGAATCCTCGCTCCAAATGAGTTCCTGAGGAGCTTTCCAAGCAGCAGGCAGGCTGCCTCCAGAAGCTTAGGGAGTCCTGCTTCGGACTATCCTCCGGCAACAGAGTGGGTGCCAAGGGCATGTGGGTTGGAGGGTGCTCGGAAGCTGCAGGGGATGCTTTCAGCATCCAGTGCTCTCCAATGGAACACACTGCAGGCGCGAGCATCCATGAACTCCTGCAAGGCTTTGGAGTGGGAAAGCTGTGCTTAGCAGAGGGCTCCCTGCCAAATGCTGCAGGCCTATGTGGATGGCGAAGCTGCAGCTGTCTTGCAGTCTGCTTGTCCAGAGGTGCGTGTGCCCTGGTCCAGAGTGCTTTAGGAGGAGCTCCTAGCAACGGGAGAGCAAGCACCTTGTTTCCTTGGCATAGAATGGCCTGTGCACACAGAGGCCTGTCAGCAGTGAAGACAACGCAGGCAGCAAGAGGGGTGGCAGGCAGCGAAGTGGCGGCAGGCATCCTGCTTGAAAGTGGGGTCATGACTGTTTTGTCCTCAGGCCCCAGTGTCCACGTGCACACACTGCCTCTGGACCTGCAGCTTCCGAGCAGTGCAAGAGAAACACAAGCAACACCCTGGGGCCTTCTCGAATGAACGGTGCTCCATCGAGGTCCTGCTGGCTGGCAGTGGCCTAGGCCAGCAAAGGCCCTAGGGAGGCCACGCTGAGGCTGGGATGGTTCCTGACCTAGCAGTGCCCAGGGCAAGCCTGGGACTGGAGGCCAGGCTGCAGGCTCATTCCAGCTTGGGCCTGGTGCAGAGAGCCTTCAGCTAAGGCTTCCATGGGGAATGGTACGTGTAGTGATTTTTGCCTGCAATCCTCGTTCCTAACTCTCGCCAAACAGCCTGTTAGCCCACACTTGCTAGAAGTGTGTTCCTGAGGCAGTTGGACAATAGGGCAAGTGGAGGCTCACCCAGCATGGGACGCCTGCCTTGAACATTGCTCTGGGTGCAAGAGGATTCCCTGCACCTCTGGCACTGGGGAGAGCATTTCTGCACACAGGAGACACTTGGCAAACACAGTTTTTCCCCTCGGAAAGTACTGTGAGAATGAGTCGCCATCCCGGATGCATTGCACTTTCCCTTCGAAGCCCTCCATGCAGCAGGCTTTCATGGACTCGGCTGCAGGCTTTGGTAGCTGGAGACACTGCAGCTCCTCTGGAGGCTCAGGGGCAATTGGCACACCCCTCCAAGGAAATGAGGCTAGTGTGATGAGCTCTTTCCAAAGAATGGCAAGCAGCCTGCTCCTTTCAATGAGACACACGTGTGGGGAGAGATGCTTGGCAGCAGAGAAGAAGCAAGAGGGCAGCCAGGGAGGGATTTGCACACAGCTTGAAGTCCCCAGACCTCCTGTTTCGAAACCAGGGAAAGCCAGCTCTGCCTGTCAGGCCCCATTCCCTAGTGGGCACCCAGATTCAGGATCTGCCCTTTCCCAGCTATGAAACCACACCCAGGCTGCACCCTGAGCCCTGCCAAGTTGGAACTTTGCTCGCCAGGTGGGCTGAATGGCATGACTGTGTCAGGGGAAAGAAGGACCTAGGAGGCCTTCCAGGAACTGCCACGACATAGCAGTGCTCAGGAAAAGGCAGTCTCCTTTCTGTAGGCCGGATGCACACTGGAGTTTCCGCTTGAGGCAAGGAAGCTCAGCTAGGTGATCCCTGGCTGAAGGCAAAGCAGAGAGTTTTTCAGTGGAGCGCTGGCCCCATCTGCTGGCCGACAAGCATGGGAGGAGAAACCTCGCTGCAAATGAGTTCCTGAAGTGCTTTCCAAGCAGGAGGCAGCATGGCTGCAATAGTTTAGAAAGTCCTGCTTAGGACTACCCTCTGGCAACAGGGTGGGTGCCAAGGGCATGTGGGTTGGAGGGTGCTCAGAAGTCGCAGGGGAGGCTTTGGGCACCCGGTGCTCTCTGATGGAAAACACTGCAGGCCCGAGCATCCATGAATTCCTGCAAGGCTTTGGAGTGGGAAAGCTGTGCTTAGCAGAAGGCTCCCTGCCAAGTGCTGCAGGCCTTTGTGGATGCTGAAGCAGCAGCTGCCTTGCAGGCTGCTGGTCCAGGGGCGTGTGTGCCCAGGTCCAGAGTGCTGTAGGAGGAGCTCCTAGCAAGGGGCGAGCAAGCACCTTGTTTCCTTGGCATAGACTGGCCTGTGCACCCTGAGGCCTGCCAGACGTGCAGACAGCGCAGGCAGCAAGGGCTTGTGGCCGGCAGATAAGGGGCAGCAGGCGTCTCACTTGAAAGTGGGCTCATGACTCTCTTGTTCTCCGGCCCCTGTGGCCGTGTGCAAGCACAGCCTCTGGACCTGCAGCTTCTGAGCAGTGCAAGAGACACACAGGAAACACCCAGGTGCCTTCTCTAGTGAGCGGTGTTCCATCAAGGTCCTGCTTGCTGGCAGGGGCCTAGGCCAGCACTGGTCCTAGGGAGGCCAGGCTGAGGCTGGGATGGGTCCTGACCTAGCAGTGCTCAGGGCAAGCCTGGGACTGGAGGCCAGGCTGCAGGCTCATTCCAGCTTGGGCCTGGTGCAGAAAGCCTTCAGCTAGGACTTCCATGGGGTATAGTCAGCACAGTGGTTTTTGCCTGAAATCCATGTTCCTCACTCAGACCCCGCTGCGTTTCAGCACACACTCCCTAGTAGTGTGTTCCTGAGGCAGTTGGACAGTTGGGGAAGTGGAGGCTCTCCCAGCATGGGAGGTCTGCCTAGAACCTTGCTCTGGCTGCAAAGAGGATTCCCTGCACCTCTGGCGCTGGGGTGAGATTTTCTGCACACAGGAGACACTTGGCACACACAGTGTTTCCCCATGGAAAGCACTGTGAGGAAGAATCTCTGCCAGGGATGCATGGCACTCTCCCATCAAAGCCCTCCATGCAGCAAGCTGTCATGGACTCGAGTGCAGGCCTTGGTGGCTGGAGAGACTGCAGCTCCTCTGGAGGCTCTGGGGCAATTGGCACACCCTTCCAAGGAAATGAGGCTTGTGGGATGAGCACTTTGCAAAGAATTGCAAGCAGCCTGCTCCTTTTGATGAGACACATGTGTGGGGAGAGAGACTTGACAGCCGAGAAGAAGCAAGAGGGCAATGAGGGATTGGATTTGCATGCAGCTTGGAGGCTCCATATCTCCTGCTTCGCAAGCAGGGAGGGCCAGGTCTGCCCATCATGCTCCGTTACCAGCTGGCCACCCAGTTTCAGGATCTGCCCTTTCCCAGCCATGAAACCACACCCAGGCTGCACCCTGAGCCCTGCCAAGGGGGACCCTTGCTCGCCAGGTGGGCTGAATTGCATGACTGTGTCAGGGGAGAGAAGGCCCTAGGAGGCCTTCAGGGAACTGCCTCAACATAGCCCCGCTCAGGAAAGGCACTCCTCTTTCTGTGACCGGATGCACAATGGAGTATCTGCTTGAGGCAAAGAAGCTCAGCTAGGCAATCCCTGGCTGAAGGCTAAGCAGAGAGTTTTTTGGTGGAGCGCTGGCACCATCTGCCGGCCGACAAGCATGGAAGGAGAATCCTCGCTCCAAATGAGTTCCTGAGGAGCTTTCCAAGCAGCAGGCAGGCTGCCTCCAGAAGCTTAGGGAGTCCTGCTTCGGACTATCCTCCGGCAACAGAGTGGGTGCCAAGGGCATGTGGGTAGGAGGGTGCTCGGAAGCTGCAGGGGAGGTTTTCAGCATCCAGTGCTCTCCAATGGAACACACTGCAGGCGCGAGCATCCATGAACTCCTGCAAGGCTTTGGAGTGGGAAAGCTGTGCTTAGCAGAGGGCTCCCTGCCAAATGCTGCAGGCCTATGTGGATGGCGAAGCTGCAGCTGTCTTGCAGTCTGCTTGTCCAGAGGTGCGTGTGCCCTGTTCCAGAGTGCTGTAGGAGGAGCTCCTAGCAACGGGAGAGCAAGCACCTTGTTTCCTTGGCATAGAATGGCCTGTGCACACAGAGGCCTGTCAGCAGTGAAGACAACGCAGGCAGCAAGAGGGGTGGCAGGCAGCTAAGTGGCGGCAGGCGTCCTGCTTGAAAGTGGGGTCATGACTGTTTTGTCCTCAGGCCCCAGTGTCCACGTGCACACACTGCCTCTGGACCTGCAGCTTCCGAGCAGTGCAAGAGAAACACAAGCAACACCCTGGGGCCTTCTCGAATGAACGGTGCTCCATCGAGGTCCTGCTGGCTGGCAGTGGCCTAGGCCAGCAAAGGCCCTAGGGAGGCCATGCTGAGGCTGGGATGGTTCCTGACCTAGCAGTGCCCAGGGCAAGCCTGGGACTGGAGGCCAGGCTGCAGGCTCATTCCAGCTTGGGCCTGGTGCAGAGAGCCTTCAGCTAAGACTTCCATGGGGAATGGTATGCGTAGTGATTTTTGCCTGCAATCCTCGTTCCTAACTCTCGCCAAACAGCCTGTTAGCCCACACTTGCTAGAAGTGTGTTCCTGAGGCAGTTGGACAATAGGGCAAGTGGAGGTTCACCCAGCATGGGACGCCTGCCTTAAACATTGCTCTGGGTGCAAAGAGGATTCCCTGCACCTCTGGCACTGGGGAGAGCATTTCTGCACACAGGAGACACTTGGCAAACACAGTTTTTCCCCTCGGAAAGTATTGTGAGAAAGAGTCGCCATCCCGGATGCATGGCACTCTCCCTTCGAAGCCCTCCATGCAGCAGGCTTTCATGGACTCGGCTGCAGGCTTTGGTAGCTGGAGACACTGCAGCTCCTCTGGAGGCTCAGGGGCAATTGGCACACCCCTCCAAGGAAATGAGGCTAGTGTGATGAGCTCTTTCCAAAGAATGGCAAGCAGCCTGCTCCTTTCGATGAGACACACGTGTGGGGAGAGATGCTTGGCAGCAGAGAAGAAGCAAGAGGGCAGCCAGGGAGGGATTTGCACACAGCTTGAAGTCCCCAGACCTCCTGATTCGAAACCAGGGAACGCCAGCTCTGCCTGTCAGGCCCCATTCCCTAGTGGGCACCCAGATTCAGGATCTGCCCTTTCCCAGCTATGAAACCACACCCAGGCTGCACCCTGAGCCCTGCCAAGTTGGAACTTTGCTCGCCAGGTGGGCTGAATGGCATGACTGTGTCAGGGGAAAGAAGGACCTAGGAGGCCTTCCGGGAGCTGCCACGACATAGCAGTGCTCAGGAAAAGGCAGTCTCCTTTCTGTAGGCCGGATGCACACTGGAGTTTCCGCTTGAGGCAAGGAAGCTCAGCTAGGTGATCCCTGGCTGAAGGCAAAGCAGAGAGTTTTTCAGTGGAGCGCTGGCCCCATCTGCTGGCCGACAAGCATGGGAGGAGAAACCTCGCTGCAAATGAGTTCCTGAAGTGCTTTCCAAGCAGGAGGCAGCATGGCTGCAATAGTTTAGAAAGTCCTGCTTAGGACTACCCTCTGGCAACAGGGTGGGTGCCAAGGGCATGTGGGTTGGAGGGTGCTCAGAAGTCGCAGGGGAGGCTTTGGGCACCCGGTGCTCTCTGATGGAAAACACTGCAGGCCCGAGCATCCATGAATTCCTGCAAGGCTTTGGAGTGGGAAAGCTGTGCTTAGCAGAAGGCTCCCTGCCAAGTGCTGCAGGCCTTTGTGGATGCTGAAGCAGCAGCTGCCTTGCAGGCTGCTGGTCCAGGGGCGTGTGTGCCCAGGTCCAGAGTGCTGTAGGAGGAGCTCCTAGCAAGGGGCGAGCAAGCACCTTGTTTCCTTGGCATAGACTGGCCTGTGCACCCTGAGGCCTGCAGACGTGCAGACAGCGCAGGCAGCAAGGGCTTGTGGCCGGCAGATAAGGGGCAGCAGGCGTCTCACTTGAAAGTGGGCTCATGACTCTCTTGTTCTCCGGCCCCTGTGGCCGTGTGCAAGCACAGCCTCTGGACCTGCAGCTTCTGAGCAGTGCAAGAGACACACAGGAAACACCCAGGTGCCTTCTCTAGTGAACGGTGTTCCATCAAGGTCCTGCTTGCTGGCAGGGGCCTAGGCCAGCACAGGTCCTAGGGAGGCCAGGCTGAGGCTGGGATGGGTCCCGACCTAGCAGTGCTCAGGGCAAGCCTGGGACTGGAGGCCAGGCTGCAGGCTCATTCCAGCTTGGGCCTGGTGCAGAAAGCCTTCAGCTAGGACTTCCATGGGGTATAGTCAGCACAGTGGTTTTTGCCTGAAATCCATGTGCCTCACTCGGAGCCCCCTGCCTTTCAGCACACACTCCCTAGAAATGTGTTCCTGAGGCAGTTGGACAGTTGGGGAAGTGGAGGCTCTCCCAGCATGGGAGGTCTGCCTAGAACCTTGCTCTGGCTGCAAAGAGGATTCCCTGCACCTCTGGCACTGGGGTGAGATTTTCTGCACACAGGAGACACTTGGCACACACAGTGTTTCCCCATGGAAAGCACTGTGAGGAAGAATCTCTGCCAGGGATGCATGGCACTCTCCCACCGAAACCCTCCATGCAGCAAGCTGTCATGGACTCGAGTGCAGGCCTTGGTGGCTGGAGAGACTGCAGCTCCTCTGGAGGCTCCGGGGCAATTGGCACACCCCTCCAAGGAAATGAGGCTTGTGGGATGAGCACTTTGCAAAGAATTGCAAGCAGCCTGCTCCTTTTGATGAGACACATGTGTGGGGAGAGAGACTTGACAGCAGAGAAGAAGCAAGAGGGCAATGAGGGATTGGATTTGCATGCAGCTTGGAGGCTCCATATCTCCTGCTTCGCAAGCAGGGAGTGCCAGGTCTGCCCATCATGCTCCATTACCAGCTGGGCACCCAGTTTCAGGATCTGCCCTTTCCCAGCCATGAAACCACACCCAGGCTGCACCCTGCGCCCTGCCAAGGGGGACCCTTGCCCGCCAGGTGGGCTGAATTGCATGACTGTGTCAGGGGAGAGAAGGCCCTAGGAGGCCTTCAGGGAACTGCCTCAACATAGCCCTGCTCAGGAAAGGCACTCCTCTTTCTGTGACCGGATGCACAATGGAGTATCTGCTTGAGGCAAAGAAGCTCAGCTAGGCGATCCCTGGCTGAAGGCAAAGCAGAGAGTTTTTCGGTGGAGCGCTGGCACCATCTGCCGGCCGACAAGCATGGAAGGAGAATCCTCGCTCCAAATGAGTTCCTGAGGAGTTTTCCAAGCAGCAGGCAGGCTGCCTCCAGAAGCTTAGAGAGTTCTGCTTCGGACTATCCTCTGGCAACAGAGTTTGTGCCAAGGGCATGTGGGTTGGAGGGTGCTCGGAAGCTGCAGGGGAGGTTTTCAGCATCCAGTGCTCTCCGATGGAACACACTGCAGGCGCGAGCATCCATGAACTCCTGCAAGGCTTTGGAGTGGGAAAGCTGTGCTTAGCAGAGGGCTCCTTGCCAAATGCTGCAGGCCTATGTGGATGGCGAAGCTGCAGCTGTCTTGCAGTCTGCTTGTCCAGAGGTGCGTGTGCCCTGGTCCAGAGTGCTTTAGGAGGAGCTCCTAGCAACGGGAGAGCAAGCACCTTGTTTCCTTGGCATAGAATGGCCTGTGCACACAGAGGCCTGTCAGCAGTGAGGACAACACAGGCAGCAAGAGGGGTGGCAGGCAGCTAAGTGGCGGCAGGCGTCCTGCTTGAAAGTGGGGTCATGACTGTTTTGTCCTCAGGCCCCAGTGTCCACGTGCACACACTGCCTCTGGACCTGCAGCTTCCGAGCAGTGCAAGAGAAACACAAGCAACACCCTGGGGCCTTCTCGAATGAACGGTGCTCCATCGAGGTCCTGCTGGCTGGCAGTGGCCTAGGCCAGCAAAGGCCCTAGGGAGGCCAGGCTGAGGCTGGGATGGTTCCTGACCTAGCAGTGCCCAGGGCAAGCCTGGGACTGGAGGCCAGGCTGCAGGCTCATTCCAGCTTGGGCCTGGTGCAGAGAGCCTTCAGCTAAGGCTTCCATGGGGAATGGTACGCGTAGTGATTTTTGCCTGCAATCCTCGTTCCTAACTCTCGCCAAACAGCCTGTTAGCCCACACTTGCTAGAAGTGTGTTCCTGAGGCAGTTGGACAATAGGGCAAGTGGAGGCTCACCCAGCATGGGACGCCTGCCTTGAACATTGCTCTGGGTGCAAAGAGGATTCCCTGCACCTCTGGCACTGGGGAGAGCATTTCTGCACACAGGAGACACTTGGCAAACACAGTTTTTCCCCTCGGAAAGTACTGTGAGAAAGAGTCGCCATCCCGGATGCATGGCACTCTCCCTTCAAAGCCCTCCATGCAGCAGGTTTTCATGGACTCGGCTGCAGGCTTTGGTAGCTGGAGACACTGCAGCTCCTCTGGAAGCTCAGGGGAATTGGCACACCCCTCCAAGGAAATGAGGCTAGTGTGATGAGCTCTTTCCAAAGAATGGCAAACAGCCTGCTCCTTTCAATGAGACACACGTGTGGGGAGAGATGCTTGGCAGCAGAGAAGAAGCAAGAGGGCAGCCAGGGAGGGATTTGCACACAGCTTCAAGTCCCCAGATCTCCTGATTCGAAACCAGGGAACGCGAGCTCTGCCTGTCAGGCCCCATTCCCTAGTGGGCACCCAGATTCAGGATCTGCCCTTTCCCAGCTATGAAACCACACCCAGGCTGCACCCTGAGCCCTGCCAAGTTGGAACTTTGCTCGCCAGGTGGGCTGAATGGCATGACTGTGTCAGGGGAAAGAAGGACCTAGGAGGCCTTCCGGGAGCTGCCACGACATAGCAGTGCTCAGGAAAAGGCAGTCTCCTTTCTGTAGGCCGGATGCACACTGGAGTTTCCGCTTGAGGCAAGGAAGCTCAGCTAGGTGATCCCTGGCTGAAGGCAAAGCAGAGAGTTTTTCAGTGGAGCGCTGGCCCCATCTGCTGGCCGACAAGCATGGGAGGAGAAACCTCGCTGCAAATGAGTTCCTGAAGTGCTTTCCAAGCAGGAGGCAGCATGGCTCCAATAGTTTAGAAAGTCCTGCTTAGGACTACCCTCTGGCAACAGGGTGGGTGCCAAGGGCATGTGGGTTCAGGGTGCTCAGAAGTCGCAGGGTAGGCTATGGGCACCCGGTGCTCTCTGATGGAAAACACTGCAGGCCCGAGCATCCATGAATTCCTGCAAGGCTTTGGAGTGGAAAAGCTGTGCTTAGCAGAAGGCTCCCTGCCAAGTGCTGCAGGCCTTTGTGGATGCTGAAGCAGCAGCTGCCTTGCAGGCTGCTGGTCCAGGGGCGTGTGTGCCCAGGTCCAGAGTGCTGTAGGAGGAGCTCCTAGCAAGGGGCGAGCAAGCACCTTGTTTCCTTGACATAGACTGGCCTGTGCACCCTGAGGCCTGCCAGACGTGCAGACAGCGCAGGCAGCAAGGGCTTGTGGCCGGCAGATAAGGGGCAGCAGGCGTCTCACTTGAAAGTGGGCTCATGACTCTCTTGTTCTCCGGCCCCTGTGGCCGTGTGCAAGCACAGCCTCTGGACCTGCAGCTTCTGAGCAGTGCAAGAGACACACAGGAAACACCCAGGTGCCTTCTCTAGTGAACGGTGTTCCATCAAGGTCCTGCTTGCTGGCAGGGGCCTAGGTCAGCACTGGTCCTAGGGAGGCCAGGCTGAGGCTGGGATGGGTCCCGAACTAGCAGTGCTCAGGGCAAGCCTGGGACTGGAGGCCAGGCTGCAGGCTCATTCCAGCTTGGGCCTGGTGCAGAAAGCCTTCAGCTAGGACTTCCATGGGGTATAGTCAGCACAGTGGTTTTTGCCTGAAATCCATGTTCCTCACTCAGACCCCGCTGCGTTTCAGCACACACTCCCTAGTAGTGTGTTCCTGAGGCAGTTGGACAGTTGGGGAAGTGGAGGCTCTCCCAGCATGGGAGGTCTGCCTAGAACCTTGCTCTGGCTGCAAAGAGGATTCCCTGCACCTCTGGCGCTGGGGTGAGATTTTCTGCACACAGGAGACACTTGGCACACACAGTGTTTCCCCATGGAAAGCACTGTGAGGAAGAATCTCTGCCAGGGATGCATGGCACTCTCCCATCGAAGCCCTCCATGCAGCAAGCTGTCATGGACTCGAGTGCAGGCCTTGGTGGCTGGAGAGACTGCAGCTCCTCTGGAGGCTCTGGGGCAATTGGCACACCCTTCCAAGGAAATGAGGCTTGTGGGATGAGCACTTTGCAAAGAATTGCAAGCAGCCTGCTCCTTTTGATGAGACACATGTGTGGGGAGAGAGACTTGACAGCAGAGAAGAAGCAAGAGGGCAGTGAGGGATTGGATTTGCATGCAGCTTGGAGGCTCCATATCTCCTGCTTCGCAAGCAGGGAGTGCCAGGTCTGCCCATCATGCTCCGTTACCAGCTGGGCACCCAGTTTCAGGATCTGCCCTTTCCCAGCCATGAAACCACACCCAGGCTGCACCCTGAGCCCTGCCAAGGGGGACCCTTGCTCGCCAGGTGGGCTGAATTGCATGACTGTGTCAGGGGAGAGAATGCCCTAGGAGGCCTTCAGGGAACTGCCTCAACATAGCCCCGCTCAGGAAAGGCACTCCTCTTTCTGTGACCGGATGCACAATGGAGTATCTGCTTGAGGCAAAGAAGCTCAGCTAGGCGATCCCTGGCTGAAGGCAAAGCAGAGAGTTTTTCGGTGGTGCGCTGGCACCATCTGCCGGCCGACAAGCATGGAAGGAGAATCCTCGCTCCAAATGAGTTCCTGAGGAGCTTTCCAAGCAGCAGGCAGGCTGCCTCCAGAAGCTTAGAGAGTCCTGCTTCGGACTACCCTCCGGCAACAGAGTGGGTGCCAAGGGCATGTGGGTTGGAGGGTGCTCGGAAGCTGCAGGGGAGGTTTTCAGCATCCAGTGCTCTCCGATGGAACACACTGCAGGCGCGAGCATCCATGAACTCCTGCAAGGCTTTGGAGTGGGAAAGCTGTGCTTAGCAGAGGGCTCCCTGCCAAATGCTGCAGGCCTATGTGGATGGCGAAGCTGCAGCTGTCTTGCAGTCTGCTTGTCCAGAGGTGCGTGTGCCCTGGTCCAGAGTGCTGTAGGAGGAGCTCCTAGCAACGGGAGAGCAAGCACCTTGTTTCCTTGGCATAGAATGGCCTGTGCACACAGAGGCCTGTCAGCAGTGAAGACAACGCAGGCAGCAAGAGGGGTGGCAGGCAGCGACGTGGCGGCAGGCGTCCTGCTTGAAAGTGGGGTCATGACTGTTTTGTCCTCAGGCCCCAGTGTCCACGTGCACACACTGCCTCTGGACCTGCAGCTTCCGAGCAGTGCAAGAGAAACACAAGCAACACCCTGGGGCCTTCTCGAATGAATGGTGCTCCATCGAGGTCCTGCTGGCTGGCAGTGGCCTAGGCCAGCAAAGGCCCTAGGGAGGCCAGGCTGAGGCTGGGATGGTTCCTGACCTAGCAGTGCCCAGGGCAAGCCTGGGACTGGAGGCCAGGCTGCAGGCTCATTCCAGCTTGGGCCTGGTGCAGAGAGCCTTCTGCTAAGACTTCCATGGGGAATGGTATGCGTAGTGATTTTTGCCTGCAATCCTCGTTCCTAACTCTCGCCAAACAGCCTGTTAGCCCACACTTGCTAGACGTGTGTTCCTGAGGCAGTTGGACAATAGGGCAAGTGGAGGCTCACCCAGCATGGGACGCCTGCCTTGAACATTGCCCTGGGTGCAAAGAGGATTCCCTGCACCTCTGGCACTGGGGAGAGCATTTCTGCACACAGGAGACACTTGGCAAACACAGTTTCTCCCCTCGGAAAGTACTGTGAGAAAGAGTCGCCATCCCGGATGCATGGCACTCTCCCTTCGAAGCCCTCCATGCAGCAGGCTTTCATGGACTCGGCTGCAGGCTTTGGTAGCTGGAGACACTGCAGCTCCTCTGGAGGCTCAGGGGCAATTGGCACACCCCTCCAAGGAAATGAGGCTAGTGTGATGAGCTCTTTCCAAAGAATGGCAAGCAGCCTGCTCCTTTCAATGAGACACACGTGTGGGGAGAGATGCTTGGCAGCAGAGAAGAAGCAAGAGGGCAGCCAGGGAGGGATTTGCACACAGCTTGAAGTCCCCAGACCTCCTGATTCGAAACCAGGGAATGCCAGCTCTGCCTGTCAGGCCCCATTCCCTAGTGGGCACCCAGATTCAGGATCTGCCCTTTCCCAGCTATGAAACCACACCTAGGCTGCACCCTGAGCCCTGCCAAGTTGGAACTTTGCTTGCCAGGTGGGCTGAATGGCATGACTGTGTCAGGGGAAAGAAGGACCTAGGAGGCCTTCCGGGAACTGCCACGACATAGCAGTGCTCAGGAAAAGGCAGTCTCCTTTATGTAGGCCGGATGCACACTGGGGTTTCCACTTGAGGCAAGGAAGCTCAGCTAGGTGATCCCTGGCTGAAGGCAAAGCAGAGAGTTTTTCAGTGGAGCGCTGGCCCCATCTGCTGGCCGACAAGCATGGGAGGAGAAACCTCGCTGCAAATGAGTTCCTGAAGTGCTTTCCAAGCAGGAGGCAGCATGGCTCCAATAGTTTAGAAAGTCTTGCTTAGGACTACCCTCTGGCAACAGGGTGGGTGCCAAGGGCATGTGGGTTGGAGGGTGCTCAGAAGTCGCAGGGAAGGCTTTGGGCACCCGGTGCTCTCTGATGGAAAACACTGCAGGCCCGAGCATCCATGAATTCCTGCAAGGCTTTGGAGTGGGAAAGCTGTGCTTAGCAGAAGGCTCCCTGCCAAGTGCTGCAGGCCTTTGTGGATGCTGAAGCAGCAGCTGCCTTGCAGGCTGCTGGTCCAGGGGCGTGTGTGCCCAGGTCCAGAGTGCTGTAGGAGGAGCTCCTAGCAAGGGGCGAGCAAGCACCTTGTTTCCTTGGCATAGACTGGCCTGTGCACCCTGAGGCCTGCAGACGTGCAGACAGCGCAGGCAGCAAGGGCTTGTGGCCGGCAGATAAGGGGCAGCAGGCGTCTCACTTGAAAGTGGGCTCATGACTCTCTTGTTCCCTGGCCCCTGTGGCCGTGTGCAAGCACAGCCTCTGGACCTGCAGCTTCTGAGCAGTGCAAGAGACACACAGGAAACACCCAGGTGCCTTCTCTAGTGAACGGTGTTCCATCAAGGTCCTGCTTGCTGGCAGGGGCCTAGGCCAGCACAGGTCCTAGGGAGGCCAGGCTGAGGCTGGGATGGGTCCCGACCTAGCAGTGCTCAGGGCAAGCCTGGGACTGGAGGCCAGGCTGCAGGCTCATTCCAGCTTGGGCCTGGTGCAGAAAGCCTTCAGCTAGGACTTCCATGGGGTATAGTCAGCACAGTGGTTTTTGCCTGAAATCCATGTTCCTCACTCGGAGCCCCCTGCCTTTCAGCACACACTCCCTAGAAATGTGTTCCTGAGGCAGTTGGACAGTTGGGGAAGTGGAGGCTCTCCCAGCATGGGAGGTCTGCCTAGAACCTTGCTCTGGCTGCAAAGAGGATTCCCTGCACCTCTGGCACTGGGGTGAGATTTTCTGCACACAGGAGACACTTGGCACACACAGTGTTTCCCCATGGAAAGCACTGTGAGGAAGAATCTCTGCCAGGGATGCATGGCACTCTCCCATCGAAGCCCTCCATGTAGCAAGCTGTCATGGACTCGAGTGCAGGCCTTGGTGGCTGGAGAGAATACAGCTCCTCTGGAGGCTCCGGGGCAATTGGCACACCCCTCCAAGGAAATGAGTCTTGTGGGATGAGCACTCTGCAAAGAATTGCAAGCAGCCTGCTCCTTTTGATGAGACACATGTGTGGGGAGAGAGACTTGACAGCAGAGAAGAAGCAAGAGGGCAGTGAGGGATTGGATTTGCATGCAGCTTGGAGGCTCCATATATCCTGCTTCGCAAGCAGGGAGTGCCAGGTCTGCCCATCATGCTCCATTACCAGCTGGGCACCCAGTTTCAGGATCTGCCCTTTCCCAGCCATGAAACCACACCCAGGCTGCACCCTGAGAACTGCCAAGGGGGACCATTGCCTGCCAGGTGGGCTGAATTGCATGACTGTGTCAGGGGAGAGAAGGCCCTAGGAGGCCTTCAGGGAACTGCCTCAACATAGCCCCGCTCAGGAAAGGCTCTTTCTGTGACCGGATGCACAATGGAGTATCTGCTTGAGGCAAAGAAGCTCAGCTAGGCGATCCCTGGCTGAAGGCTAAGCAGAGAGTTTTTTGGTGCAGCGCTGGCACCATCTGCCGGCCGACAAGCATGGAAGGAGAATCCTCGCTCCAAATGAGTTCCTGAGGAGCTTTCCAAGCAGCAGGCAGGCTGCCTCCAGAAGCTTAGAGAGTCCTGCTTCGGACTACCCTCCGGCAACAGAGTGGGTGCCAAGGGCATGTGGGTTGGAGGGTGCTCGGAAGCTGCAGGGGAGGTTTTCAGCATCCAGTGCTCTCCGATGGAACACACTGCAGGCGCGAGCATCCATGAACTCCTGCAAGGCTTTGGAGTGGGAAAGCTGTGCTTAGCAGAGGGCTCCCTGCCAAATGCTGCAGGCCTATGTGGATGGCGAAGCTGCAGCTGTCTTGCAGTCTGCTTGTCCAGAGGTGCGTGTGCCCTGGTCCAGAGTGCTGTAGGAGGAGCTCCTAGCAACGGGAGAGCAAGCACCTTGTTTCCTTGGCATAGAATGGCCTGTGCACACAGAGGCCTGTCAGCAGTGAAGACAACGCAGGCAGCAAGAGGGGTGGCAGGCAGCGAAGTGGCGGCAGGCATCCTGCTTGAAAGTGGGGTCATGACTGTTTTGTCCTCAGGCCCCAGTGTCCACGTGCACACACTGCCTCTGGACCTGCAGCTTCCGAGCAGTGCAAGAGAAACACAAGCAACACCCTGGGGCCTTCTCGAATGAATGGTGCTCCATCGAGGTCCTGCTGGCTGGCAGTGTCCTAGGCCAGCAAAGGCCCTAGGGAGGCCAGGCTGAGGCTGGGATGGTTCCTGACCTAGCAGTGCCCAGGGCAAGCCTGGGACTGGAGGCCAGGCTGCAGGCTCATTCCAGCTTGGGCCTGGTGCAGAGAGCCTTCAGCTAAGACTTCCATGGGGAATGGTATGCGTAGTGATTTTTGCCTGCAATCCTCGTTCCTAACTCTCGCCAAACAGCCTGTTAGCCCACACTTGCTAGACGTGTGTTCCTGAGGCAGTTGGACAATAGGGCAAGTGGAGGCTCACCCAGCATGGGACGCCTGCCTTGAACATTGCCCTGGGTGCAAAGAGGATTCCCTGCACCTCTGGCACTGGGGAGAGCATTTCTGCACACAGGAGACACTTGGCAAACACAGTTTCTCCCCTCGGAAAGTACTGTGAGAAAGAGTCGCCATCCCGGATGCATGGCACTCTCCCTTCGAAGCCCTCCATGCAGCAGGCTTTCATGGACTCGGCTGCAGGCTTTGGTAGCTGGAGACACTGCAGCTCCTCTGGAGGCTCAGGGGCAATTGGCACACCCCTCCAAGGAAATGAGGCTAGTGTGATGAGCTCTTTCCAAAGAATGGCAAGCAGCCTGCTCCTTTCAATGAGACACACGTGTGGGGAGAGATGCTTGGCAGCAGAGAAGAAGCAAGAGGGCAGCCAGGGAGGGATTTGCACACAGCTTGAAGTCCCCAGACCTCCTGATTCGAAACCAGGGAATGCCAGCTCTGCCTGTCAGGCCCCATTCCCTAGTGGGCACCCAGATTCAGGATCTGCCCTTTCCCAGCTATGAAACCACACCTAGGCTGCACCCTGAGCCCTGCCAAGTTGGAACTTTGCTTGCCAGGTGGGCTGAATGGCATGACTGTGTCAGGGGAAAGAAGGACCTAGGAGGCCTTCCGGGAACTGCCACGACATAGCAGTGCTCAGGAAAAGGCAGTCTCCTTTATGTAGGCCGGATGCACACTGGGGTTTCCACTTGAGGCAAGGAAGCTCAGCTAGGTGATCCCTGGCTGAAGGCAAAGCAGAGAGTTTTTCAGTGGAGCGCTGGCCCCATCTGCTGGCCGACAAGCATGGGAGGAGAAACCTCGCTGCAAATGAGTTCCTGAAGTGCTTTCCAAGCAGGAGGCAGCATGGCTCCAATAGTTTAGAATGTCTTGCTTAGGACTACCCTCTGGCAACAGGGTGGGTGCCAAGGGCATGTGGGTTGGAGGGTGCTCAGAAGTCGCAGGGAAGGCTTTGGGCACCCGGTGCTCTCTGATGGAAAACACTGCAGGCCCGAGCATCCATGAATTCCTGCAAGGCTTTGGAGTGGGAAAGCTGTGCTTAGCAGAAGGCTCCCTGCCAAGTGCTGCAGGCCTTTGTGGATGCTGAAGCAGCAGCTGCCTTGCAGGCTGCTGGTCCAGGGGCGTGTGTGCCCAGGTCCAGAGTGCTGTAGGAGGAGCTCCTAGCAAGGGGCGAGCAAGCACCTTGTTTCCTTGGCATAGACTGGCCTGTGCACCCTGAGGCCTGCAGACGTGCAGACAGCGCAGGCAGCAAGGGCTTGTGGCAGGCAGATAAGGGGCAGCAGGCGTCTCACTTGAAAGTGGGCTCATGACTCTCTTGTTCTCTGGCCCCTGTGGCCGTGTGCAAGCACAGCCTCTGGACCTGCAGCTTCTGAGCAGTGCAAGAGACACACAGGAAACACCCAGGTGCCTTCTCTAGTGAACGGTGTTCCATCAAGGTCCTGCTTGCTGGCAGGGGCCTAGGCCAGCACAGGTCCTAGGGAGGCCAGGCTGAGGCTGGGATGGGTCCCGACCTAGCAGTGCTCAGGGCAAGCCTGGGACTGGAGGCCAGGCTGCAGGCTCATTCCAGCTTGGGCCTGGTGCAGAAAGCCTTCAGCTAGGACTTCCATGGGGTATAGTCAGCACAGTGGTTTTTGCCTGAAATCCATGTGCCTCACTCGGAGCTCCCTGCCTTTCAGCACACACTCCCTAGAAATGTGTTCCTGAGGCAGTTGGACAGTTGGGGAAGTGGAGGCTCTCCCAGCATGGGAGGTCTGCCTAGAACCTTGCTCTGGCTGCAAAGAGGATTCCCTGCACCTCTGGCACTGGGGTGAGATTTTCTGCACACAGGAGACACTTGGCACACACAGTGTTTCCCCATGGAAAGCACTGTGAGGAAGAATCTCTGCCAGGGATGCATGGCACTCTCCCATCGAAGCCCTCCATGTAGCAAGCTGTCATGGACTCGAGTGCAGGCCTTGGTGGCTGGAGAGACTACAGCTCCTCTGGAGGCTCCGGGGCAATTGGCACACCCCTCCAAGGAAATGAGTCTTGTGGGATGAGCACTCTGCAAAGAATTGCAAGCAGCCTGCTCCTTTTGATGAGACACATGTGTGGGGAGAGAGACTTGACAGCAGAGAAGAAGCAAGAGGGCAATGAGGGATTGCATTTGCATGCAGCTTGGAGGCTCCATATCTCCTGCTTCGCAAGCATGGAGTGCCAGGTCTGCCCATCATGCTCCATTACCAGCTGGGCACCCAGTTTCAGGATCTGCCCTTTCCCAGCCATGAAACCACACCCAGGCTGCACCCTGAGCCCTGCCAAGGGGGACCATTGCCTGCCAGGTGGGCTGAATTGCATGACTGTGTCAGGGGAGAGAAGGCCCTAGGAGGCCTTCAGGGAACTGCCTCAACATAGCCCCGCTCAGGAAAGGCACTCCTCTTTCTGTGACCGGATGCACAATGGAGTATCTGCTTGAGGCAAAGAAGCTCAGCTAGGCGATCCCTGGCTGAAGGCAAAGCAGAGAGTTTTTCGGTGGTGCGCTGGCACCATCTGCCGGCCGACAAGCATGGAAGGAGAATCTTCGCTCCAAATGAGTTCCTGAGGAGCTTTCCAAGCAGCAGGCAGGCTGCCTCCAGAAGCTTAGAGAGTCCTGCTTCGGACTACCCTCCGGCAACAGAGTGGGTGCCAAGGGCATGTGGGTTGGAGGGTGCTCGGAAGCTGCAGGGGAGGTTTTCAGCATCCAGTGCTCTCCAATGGAACACACTGCAGGCGCGAGCAACCATGAACTCCTGCAAGGCTTTGGAGTGGGAAAGCTGTGCTTAGCAGAGGGCTCCCTGCCAAATGCTGCAGGCCTATGTGGATGGCGAAGCTGCAGCTGTCTTGCAGTCTGCTTGTCCAGAGGTGCGTGTGCCCTGTTCCAGAGTGCTTTAGGAGGAGCTCCTAGCAACGGGAGAGCAAGCACCTTGTTTCCTTGGCATAGAATGGCCTGTGCACACAGAGGCCTGTCAGCAGTGAAGACAACGCAGGCAGCAAGAGGGGTGGCAGGCAGCGACGTGGCGGCAGGCATCCTGCTTGAAAGTGGGGTCATGACTGTTTTGTCCTCAGGCCCCAGTGTCCACGTGCACACACTGCCTCTGGACCTGCAGCTTCCGAGCAGTGCAAGAGAAACACAAGCAACACCCTGGGGCCTTCTCGAATGAACGGTGCTCCATCGAGGTCCTGCTGGCTGGCAGTGGCCTAGGCCAGCAAAGGCCCTAGGGAGGCCAGGCTGAGGCTGGGATATTTCCTGACCTAGCAGTGCCCAGGGCAAGCCTGGGACTGGAGGCCAGGCTGCAGGCTCATTCCAGCTTGGGCCTGGTGCAGAGAGCCTTCAGCTAAGGCTTCCATGGGGAATGGTATGCGTAGTGATTTTTGCCTGCAATCCTCGTTCCTAACTCTCGCCAAACAGCCTGTTAGCCCACACTTGCTAGAAGTGTGTTCCTGAGGCAGTTGGACAATAGGGCAAGTGGAGGCTCACCCAGCATGGGACGCCCGCCTTGCACATTGCTCTGGGTGCAAAGAGGATTCCCTGCACCTCTGGCACTGGGGAGAGCATTTCTGCACACAGGAGACACTTGGCAAACACAGTTTTTCCCCTCGGAAAGTACTGTGAGAAAGAGTCGCCATCCCGGATGCATGGCACTCTCCCTTCGAAGCCCTCCATGCAGCAGGCTTTCATGGACTCGGCTGCAGGCTTTGGTAGCTGGAGACACTGCAGCTCCTCTGGAGGCTCAGGGGCAATTGGCACACCCCTCCAAGGAAATGAGGCTAGTGTGATGAGCTCTTTCCAAAGAATGGCAAGCAGCCTGCTCCTTTCGATGAGACACACGTGTGGGGAGAGATGCTTGGCAGCAGAGAAGAAGCAAGAGGGCAGCCAGGGAGGGATTTGCACACAGCTTGAAGTCCCCAGACCTCCTGATTCGAAACCAGGGAATGCCAGCTCTGCCTGTCAGGCCCCATTCCCTAGTGGGCACCCAGATTCTGGATCTGCCCTTTCCCAGCTATGAAACCACACCCAGGCTGCACCCTGAGCCCTGCCAAGTTGGAACTTTGCTCGCCAGGTGGGCTGAATGGCATGACTGTGTCAGGGGAAAGAAGGACCTAGGAGGCCTTCTGGGAGCTGCCACGACATAGCAGTGCTCAGGAAAAGGCAGTCTCCTTTCTGTAGGCCGGATGCACACTGGAGTTTCCGCTTGAGGCAAGGAAGCTCAGCTAAATGATCCCTGGCTGAAGGCAAAGCAGAGAGTTTTTCAGTGGAGCGCTGGCCCCATCTGCTGGCCGACAAGCATGGGAGGAGAAACCTCGCTGCAAATGAGTTCCTGAAGTGCTTTCCAAGCAGGAGGCAGCATGGCTGCAATAGTTTAGAAAGTCCTGCTTAGGACTACCCTCTGGCAACAGGGTGGGTGCCAAGGGCATGTGGGTTGGAGGGTGCTCAGAAGTCGCAGGGGAGGCTTTGGGCACCCAGTGCTCTCTGATGGAAAACACTGCAGGCCCGAGCATCCATGAATTCCTGCAAGGCTTTGGAGTGGGAAAGCTGTGCTTAGCAGAAGGCTCCCTGCCAAGTGCTGCAGGCCTTTGTGGATGCTGAAGCAGCAGCTGCCTTGCAGGCTGCTGGTCCAGGGGCATGTGTGCCCAGGTCCAGAGTGCTGTAGGAGGAGCTCCTAGCAAGGGGCGAGCAAGCACCTTGTTTCCTTGGCATAGACTGGCCTGTGCACCCTGAGGCCTGCCAGATGTGCAGACAGCGCAGGCAGCAAGGGCTTGTGGCCGGCAGATAAGGGGCAGCAGGCGTCTCACTTGAAAGTGGGCTCATGACTCTCTTGTTCTCCGGCCCCTGTGGCCGTGTGCAAGCACAGCCTCTGGACCTGCAGCTTCTGAGCAGTGCAAGAGACACACAGGAAACACCCAGGTGCCTTCTCTAGTGAGCGGTGTTCCATCAAGGTCCTGCTTGCTGGCAGGGGCCTAGGCCAGCACCGGTCCTAGGGAGGCCAGGCTGAGGCTGGGATGGGTCCCGACCTAGCAGTGCTCAGGGCAAGCCTGGGACTGGAGGCCAGGCTGCAGGCTCATTCCAGCTTGGGCCTGGTGCAGAAAGCCTTCAGCTAGGACTTCCATGGGGTATAGTCAGCACAGTGGTTTTTGCCTGAAATCCATGTGCCTCACTCGGAGCCCCCTGCCTTTCAGCACACACTCCCTAGAAGTGTGTTCCTGAGGCAGTTGGACAGTTGGGGAAGTGGAGGCTCTCCCAGCATGGGAGGTCTGCCTAGAACCTTGCTCTGGCTGCAAAGAGGATTCCCTGCACCTCTGGCGCTGGGGTGAGATTTTCTGCACACAGGAGACACTTGGCACACACAGTGTTTCCCCATGGAAAGCACTGTGAGGAAGAATCTCTGCCAGGGATGCATGGCACTCTCCCATCGAAGCCCTCCATGTAGCAAGCTGTCATGGACTCGAGTGCAGGCCTTGGTGGCTGGAGAGACTACAGCTCCTCTGGAGGCTCCGGGGCAATTGGCACACCCCTCCAAGGAAATGAGTCTTGTGGGATGAGCACTCTGCAAAGAATTGCAAGCAGCCTGCTCCTTTTGATGAGACACATGTGTGGGGAGAGAGACTTGACAGCAGAGAAGAAGCAAGAGGGCAATGAGGGATTGCATTTGCATGCAGCTTGGAGGCTCCATATCTCCTGCTTCGCAAGCATGGAGTGCCAGGTCTGCCCATCATGCTCCATTACCAGCTGGGCACCCAGTTTCAGGATCTGCCCTTTCCCAGCCATGAAACCACACCCAGGCTGCACCCTGAGCCCTGCCAAGGGGGACCATTGCCTGCCAGGTGGGCTGAATTGCATGACTGTGTCAGGGGAGAGAAGGCCCTAGGAGGCCTTCAGGGAACTGCCTCAACATAGCCCCGCTCAGGAAAGGCACTCCTCTTTCTGTGACCGGATGCACAATGGAGTATCTGCTTGAGGCAAAGAAGCTCAGCTAGGCGATCCCTGGCTGAAGGCAAAGCAGAGAGTTTTTCGGTGGTGCGCTGGCACCATCTGCCGGCCGACAAGCATGGAAGGAGAATCTTCGCTCCAAATGAGTTCCTGAGGAGCTTTCCAAGCAGCAGGCAGGCTGCCTCCAGAAGCTTAGAGAGTCCTGCTTCGGACTACCCTCCGGCAACAGAGTGGGTGCCAAGGGCATGTGGGTTGGAGGGTGCTCGGAAGCTGCAGGGGAGGTTTTCAGCATCCAGTGCTCTCCAATGGAACACACTGCAGGCGCGAGCAACCATGAACTCCTGCAAGGCTTTGGAGTGGGAAAGCTGTGCTTAGCAGAGGGCTCCCTGCCAAATGCTGCAGGCCTATGTGGATGGCGAAGCTGCAGCTGTCTTGCAGTCTGCTTGTCCAGAGGTGCGTGTGCCCTGTTCCAGAGTGCTTTAGGAGGAGCTCCTAGCAACGGGAGAGCAAGCACCTTGTTTCCTTGGCATAGAATGGCCTGTGCACACAGAGGCCTGTCAGCAGTGAAGACAACGCAGGCAGCAAGAGGGGTGGCAGGCAGCGACGTGGCGGCAGGCATCCTGCTTGAAAGTGGGGTCATGACTGTTTTGTCCTCAGGCCCCAGTGTCCACGTGCACACACTGCCTCTGGACCTGCAGCTTCCGAGCAGTGCAAGAGAAACACAAGCAACACCCTGGGGCCTTCTCGAATGAACGGTGCTCCATCGAGGTCCTGCTGGCTGGCAGTGGCCTAGGCCAGCAAAGGCCCTAGGGAGGCCAGGCTGAGGCTGGGATATTTCCTGACCTAGCAGTGCCCAGGGCAAGCCTGGGACTGGAGGCCAGGCTGCAGGCTCATTCCAGCTTGGGCCTGGTGCAGAGAGCCTTCAGCTAAGGCTTCCATGGGGAATGGTATGCGTAGTGATTTTTGCCTGCAATCCTCGTTCCTAACTCTCGCCAAACAGCCTGTTAGCCCACACTTGCTAGAAGTGTGTTCCTGAGGCAGTTGGACAATAGGGCAAGTGGAGGCTCACCCAGCATGGGACGCCCGCCTTGCACATTGCTCTGGGTGCAAAGAGGATTCCCTGCACCTCTGGCACTGGGGAGAGCATTTCTGCACACAGGAGACACTTGGCAAACACAGTTTTTCCCCTCGGAAAGTACTGTGAGAAAGAGTCGCCATCCCGGATGCATGGCACTCTCCCTTCGAAGCCCTCCATGCAGCAGGCTTTCATGGACTCGGCTGCAGGCTTTGGTAGCTGGAGACACTGCAGCTCCTCTGGAGGCTCAGGGGCAATTGGCACACCCCTCCAAGGAAATGAGGCTAGTGTGATGAGCTCTTTCCAAAGAATGGCAAGCAGCCTGCTCCTTTCGATGAGACACACGTGTGGGGAGAGATGCTTGGCAGCAGAGAAGAAGCAAGAGGGCAGCCAGGGAGGGATTTGCACACAGCTTGAAGTCCCCAGACCTCCTGATTCGAAACCAGGGAATGCCAGCTCTGCCTGTCAGGCCCCATTCCCTAGTGGGCACCCAGATTCTGGATCTGCCCTTTCCCAGCTATGAAACCACACCCAGGCTGCACCCTGAGCCCTGCCAAGTTGGAACTTTGCTCGCCAGGTGGGCTGAATGGCATGACTGTGTCAGGGGAAAGAAGGACCTAGGAGGCCTTCTGGGAGCTGCCACGACATAGCAGTGCTCAGGAAAAGGCAGTCTCCTTTCTGTAGGCCGGATGCACACTGGAGTTTCCGCTTGAGGCAAGGAAGCTCAGCTAAATGATCCCTGGCTGAAGGCAAAGCAGAGAGTTTTTCAGTGGAGCGCTGGCCCCATCTGCTGGCCGACAAGCATGGGAGGAGAAACCTCGCTGCAAATGAGTTCCTGAAGTGCTTTCCAAGCAGGAGGCAGCATGGCTGCAATAGTTTAGAAAGTCCTGCTTAGGACTACCCTCTGGCAACAGGGTGGGTGCCAAGGGCATGTGGGTTGGAGGGTGCTCAGAAGTCGCAGGGGAGGCTTTGGGCACCCAGTGCTCTCTGATGGAAAACACTGCAGGCCCGAGCATCCATGAATTCCTGCAAGGCTTTGGAGTGGGAAAGCTGTGCTTAGCAGAAGGCTCCCTGCCAAGTGCTGCAGGCCTTTGTGGATGCTGAAGCAGCAGCTGCCTTGCAGGCTGCTGGTCCAGGGGCATGTGTGCCCAGGTCCAGAGTGCTGTAGGAGGAGCTCCTAGCAAGGGGCGAGCAAGCACCTTGTTTCCTTGGCATAGACTGGCCTGTGCACCCTGAGGCCTGCCAGATGTGCAGACAGCGCAGGCAGCAAGGGCTTGTGGCCGGCAGATAAGGGGCAGCAGGCGTCTCACTTGAAAGTGGGCTCATGACTCTCTTGTTCTCCGGCCCCTGTGGCCGTGTGCAAGCACAGCCTCTGGACCTGCAGCTTCTGAGCAGTGCAAGAGACACACAGGAAACACCCAGGTGCCTTCTCTAGTGAGCGGTGTTCCATCAAGGTCCTGCTTGCTGGCAGGGGCCTAGGCCAGCACCGGTCCTAGGGAGGCCAGGCTGAGGCTGGGATGGGTCCCGACCTAGCAGTGCTCAGGGCAAGCCTGGGACTGGAGGCCAGGCTGCAGGCTCATTCCAGCTTGGGCCTGGTGCAGAAAGCCTTCAGCTAGGACTTCCATGGGGTATAGTCAGCACAGTGGTTTTTGCCTGAAATCCATGTGCCTCACTCGGAGCCCCCTGCCTTTCAGCACACACTCCCTAGAAGTGTGTTCCTGAGGCAGTTGGACAGTTGGGGAAGTGGAGGCTCTCCCAGCATGGGAGGTCTGCCTAGAACCTTGCTCTGGCTGCAAAGAGGATTCCCTGCACCTCTGGCGCTGGGGTGAGATTTTCTGCACACAGGAGACACTTGGCACACACAGTGTTTCCCCATGGAAAGCACTGTGAGGAAGAATCTCTGCCAGGGATGCATGGCACTCTCCCATCGAAGCCCTCCATGCAGCAAGCTGTCATGGACTCGAGTGCAGGCCTTGGTGGCTGGAGAGACTGCAGCTCCTCTGGAGGCTCCGGGGCAATTGGCACACCCCTCCAAGGAAATGAGGCTTGTGGGATGAGCACTTTGCAAAGAATTGCAAGCAGCCTGCTCCTTTTGATGAGACACATGTGTGGGGAGAGAGACTTGACCGCCGAGTAGAAGCAAGAGGGCAATGAGGGATTGGATTTGCATGCAGCTTGGAGGCTCCATATCTCCTGCTTCACAAGCAGGGAGTGCCAGGTCTGCCCATCATGCTCCATTACCAGCTGGGCACCCAGTTTCAGGATCTGCCCTTTCCCAGCCATGAAACCACACCCAGGCTGCACCCTGAGCCCTGCCAATGGGGACCCTTGCCCGCCAGGTGGGCTGAATTGCATGACTGTGTCAGGGGAGAGAAGGCCCTAGGAGGCCTTCAGGGAACTGCCTCAACATAGCCCCGCTCAGGAAAGGCTCTTTCTGTGACCGGATGCACAATGGAGTATCTGCTTGAGGCAAAGAAGCTCAGCTAGGCGATCCCTGGCTGAAGGCTAAGCAGAGAGTTTTTTGGTGCAGCGCTGGCACCATCTGCCGGCCGACAAGCATGGAAGGAGAATCCTCGCTCCAAATGAGTTCCTGAGGAGCTTTCCAAGCAGCAGGCAGGCTGCCTCCAGAAGCTTAGAGAGTCCTGCTTCGGACTACCCTCCGGCAACAGAGTGGGTGCCAAGGGCATGTGGGTTGGAGGGTGCTCGGAAGCTGCAGGGGAGGTTTTCAGCATCCAGTGCTCTCCGATGGAACACACTGCAGGCGCGAGCATCCATGAACTCCTGCAAGGCTTTGGAGTGGGAAAGCTGTGCTTAGCAGAGGGCTCCCTGCCAAATGCTGCAGGCCTATGTGGATGGCGAAGCTGCAGCTGTCTTGCAGTCTGCTTGTCCAGAGGTGCGTGTGCCCTGGTCCAGAGTGCTGTAGGAGGAGCTCCTAGCAACGGGAGAGCAAGCACCTTGTTTCCTTGGCATAGAATGGCCTGTGCACACAGAGGCCTGTCAGCAGTGAAGACAACGCAGGCAGCAAGAGGGGTGGCAGGCAGCGAAGTGGCGGCAGGCATCCTGCTTGAAAGTGGGGTCATGACTGTTTTGTCCTCAGGCCCCAGTGTCCACGTGCACACACTGCCTCTGGACCTGCAGCTTCCGAGCAGTGCAAGAGAAACACAAGCAACACCCTGGGGCCTTCTCGAATGAATGGTGCTCCATCGAGGTCCTGCTGGCTGGCAGTGTCCTAGGCCAGCAAAGGCCCTAGGGAGGCCAGGCTGAGGCTGGGATGGTTCCTGACCTAGCAGTGCCCAGGGCAAGCCTGGGACTGGAGGCCAGGCTGCAGGCTCATTCCAGCTTGGGCCTGGTGCAGAGAGCCTTCAGCTAAGACTTCCATGGGGAATGGTATGCGTAGTGATTTTTGCCTGCAATCCTCGTTCCTAACTCTCGCCAAACAGCCTGTTAGCCCACACTTGCTAGACGTGTGTTCCTGAGGCAGTTGGACAATAGGGCAAGTGGAGGCTCACCCAGCATGGGACGCCTGCCTTGAACATTGCCCTGGGTGCAAAGAGGATTCCCTGCACCTCTGGCACTGGGGAGAGCATTTCTGCACACAGGAGACACTTGGCAAACACAGTTTCTCCCCTCGGAAAGTACTGTGAGAAAGAGTCGCCATCCCGGATGCATGGCACTCTCCCTTCGAAGCCCTCCATGCAGCAGGCTTTCATGGACTCGGCTGCAGGCTTTGGTAGCTGGAGACACTGCAGCTCCTCTGGAGGCTCAGGGGCAATTGGCACACCCCTCCAAGGAAATGAGGCTAGTGTGATGAGCTCTTTCCAAAGAATGGCAAGCAGCCTGCTCCTTTCAATGAGACACACGTGTGGGGAGAGATGCTTGGCAGCAGAGAAGAAGCAAGAGGGCAGCCAGGGAGGGATTTGCACACAGCTTGAAGTCCCCAGACCTCCTGATTCGAAACCAGGGAATGCCAGCTCTGCCTGTCAGGCCCCATTCCCTAGTGGGCACCCAGATTCAGGATCTGCCCTTTCCCAGCTATGAAACCACACCTAGGCTGCACCCTGAGCCCTGCCAAGTTGGAACTTTGCTTGCCAGGTGGGCTGAATGGCATGACTGTGTCAGGGGAAAGAAGGACCTAGGAGGCCTTCCGGGAACTGCCACGACATAGCAGTGCTCAGGAAAAGGCAGTCTCCTTTATGTAGGCCGGATGCACACTGGGGTTTCCACTTGAGGCAAGGAAGCTCAGCTAGGTGATCCCTGGCTGAAGGCAAAGCAGAGAGTTTTTCAGTGGAGCGCTGGCCCCATCTGCTGGCCGACAAGCATGGGAGGAGAAACCTCGCTGCAAATGAGTTCCTGAAGTGCTTTCCAAGCAGGAGGCAGCATGGCTCCAATAGTTTAGAATGTCTTGCTTAGGACTACCCTCTGGCAACAGGGTGGGTGCCAAGGGCATGTGGGTTGGAGGGTGCTCAGAAGTCGCAGGGAAGGCTTTGGGCACCCGGTGCTCTCTGATGGAAAACACTGCAGGCCCGAGCATCCATGAATTCCTGCAAGGCTTTGGAGTGGGAAAGCTGTGCTTAGCAGAAGGCTCCCTGCCAAGTGCTGCAGGCCTTTGTGGATGCTGAAGCAGCAGCTGCCTTGCAGGCTGCTGGTCCAGGGGCGTGTGTGCCCAGGTCCAGAGTGCTGTAGGAGGAGCTCCTAGCAAGGGGCGAGCAAGCACCTTGTTTCCTTGGCATAGACTGGCCTGTGCACCCTGAGGCCTGCAGACGTGCAGACAGCGCAGGCAGCAAGGGCTTGTGGCAGGCAGATAAGGGGCAGCAGGCGTCTCACTTGAAAGTGGGCTCATGACTCTCTTGTTCTCTGGCCCCTGTGGCCGTGTGCAAGCACAGCCTCTGGACCTGCAGCTTCTGAGCAGTGCAAGAGACACACAGGAAACACCCAGGTGCCTTCTCTAGTGAACGGTGTTCCATCAAGGTCCTGCTTGCTGGCAGGGGCCTAGGCCAGCACAGGTCCTAGGGAGGCCAGGCTGAGGCTGGGATGGGTCCCGACCTAGCAGTGCTCAGGGCAAGCCTGGGACTGGAGGCCAGGCTGCAGGCTCATTCCAGCTTGGGCCTGGTGCAGAAAGCCTTCAGCTAGGACTTCCATGGGGTATAGTCAGCACAGTGGTTTTTGCCTGAAATCCATGTGCCTCACTCGGAGCCCCCTGCCTTTCAGCACACACTCCCTAGAAATGTGTTCCTGAGGCAGTTGGACAGTTGGGGAAGTGGAGGCTCTCCCAGCATGGGAGGTCTGCCTAGAACCTTGCTCTGGCTGCAAAGAGGATTCCCTGCACCTCTGGCACTGGGGTGAGATTTTCTGCACACAGGAGACACTTGGCACACACAGTGTTTCCCCATGGAAAGCACTGTGAGGAAGAATCTCTGCCAGGGATGCATGGCACTCTCCCATCGAAGCCCTCCATGTAGCAAGCTGTCATGGACTCGAGTGCAGGCCTTGGTGGCTGGAGAGACTACAGCTCCTCTGGAGGCTCCGGGGCAATTGGCACACCCCTCCAAGGAAATGAGTCTTGTGGGATGAGCACTCTGCAAAGAATTGCAAGCAGCCTGCTCCTTTTGATGAGACACATGTGTGGGGAGAGAGACTTGACAGCAGAGAAGAAGCAAGAGGGCAATGAGGGATTGCATTTGCATGCAGCTTGGAGGCTCCATATCTCCTGCTTCGCAAGCATGGAGTGCCAGGTCTGCCCATCATGCTCCATTACCAGCTGGGCACCCAGTTTCAGGATCTGCCCTTTCCCAGCCATGAAACCACACCCAGGCTGCACCCTGCGCCCTGCCAAGGGGGACCCTTGCCCGCCAGGTGGGCTGAATTGCATGACTGTGTCAGGGGAGAGAAGGCCCTAGGAGGCCTTCAGGGAACTGCCTCAACATAGCCCTGCTCAGGAAAGGCACTCCTCTTTCTGTGACCGGATGCACAATGGAGTATCTGCTTGAGGCAAAGAAGCTCAGCTAGGCGATCCCTGGCTGAAGGCAAAGCAGAGAGTTTTTCGGTGGAGCGCTGGCACCATCTGCCGGCCGACAAGCATGGAAGGAGAATCCTCGCTCCAAATGAGTTCCTGAGGAGTTTTCCAAGCAGCAGGCAGGCTGCCTCCAGAAGCTTAGAGAGTTCTGCTTCGGACTATCCTCTGGCAACAGAGTTTGTGCCAAGGGCATGTGGGTTGGAGGGTGCTCGGAAGCTGCAGGGGAGGTTTTCAGCATCCAGTGCTCTCCGATGGAACACACTGCAGGCGCGAGCATCCATGAACTCCTGCAAGGCTTTGGAGTGGGAAAGCTGTGCTTAGCAGAGGGCTCCTTGCCAAATGCTGCAGGCCTATGTGGATGGCGAAGCTGCAGCTGTCTTGCAGTCTGCTTGTCCAGAGGTGCGTGTGCCCTGGTCCAGAGTGCTTTAGGAGGAGCTCCTAGCAACGGGAGAGCAAGCACCTTGTTTCCTTGGCATAGAATGGCCTGTGCACACAGAGGCCTGTCAGCAGTGAGGACAACACAGGCAGCAAGAGGGGTGGCAGGCAGCTAAGTGGCGGCAGGCGTCCTGCTTGAAAGTGGGGTCATGACTGTTTTGTCCTCAGGCCCCAGTGTCCACGTGCACACACTGCCTCTGGACCTGCAGCTTCCGAGCAGTGCAAGAGAAACACAAGCAACATCCTGGGGCCTTCTCGAATGAACGGTGCTCCATCGAGGTCCTGCTGGCTGGCAGTGGCCTAGGCCAGCAAACGCCCTAGGGAGGCCAGGCTGAGGCTGGGATGGTTCCTGACCTAGCAGTGCCCAGGGCAAGCCTGGGACTGGAGGCCAGGCTGCAGGCTCATTCCAGCTTGGGCCTGGTGCAGAGAGCCTTCAGCTAAGGCTTCCATGGGGAATGGTACGCGTAGTGATTTTTGCCTGCAATCCTCGTTCCTAACTCTCGCCAAACAGCCTGTTAGCCCACACTTGCTAGAAGTGTGTTCCTGAGGCAGTTGGACAATAGGGCAAGTGGAGGCTCACCCAGCATGGGACGCCTGCCTTGAACATTGCTCTGGGTGCAAAGAGGATTCCCTGCACCTCTGGCACTGGGGAGAGCATTTCTGCACACAGGAGACACTTGGCAAACACAGTTTTTCCCCTCGGAAAGTACTGTGAGAAAGAGTCGCCATCCCGGATGCATGGCACTCTCCCTTCAAAGCCCTCCATGCAGCAGGTTTTCATGGACTCGGCTGCAGGCTTTGGTAGCTGGAGACACTGCAGCTCCTCTGGAAGCTCAGGGGAATTGGCACACCCCTCCAAGGAAATGAGGCTAGTGTGATGAGCTCTTTCCAAAGAATGGCAAACAGCCTGCTCCTTTCAATGAGACACACGTGTGGGGAGAGATGCTTGGCAGCAGAGAAGAAGCAAGAGGGCAGCCAGGGAGGGATTTGCACACAGCTTCAAGTCCCCAGATCTCCTGATTCGAAACCAGGGAACGCGAGCTCTGCCTGTCAGGCCCCATTCCCTAGTGGGCACCCAGATTCAGGATCTGCCCTTTCCCAGCTATGAAACCACACCCAGGCTGCACCCTGAGCCCTGCCAAGTTGGAACTTTGCTCGCCAGGTGGGCTGAATGGCATGACTGTGTCAGGGGAAAGAAGGACCTAGGAGGCCTTCCGGGAGCTGCCACGACATAGCAGTGCTCAGGAAAAGGCAGTCTCCTTTCTGTAGGCCGGATGCACACTGGAGTTTCCGCTTGAGGCAAGGAAGCTCAGCTAGGTGATCCCTGGCTGAAGGCAAAGCAGAGAGTTTTTCAGTGGAGCGCTGGCCCCATCTGCTGGCCGACAAGCATGGGAGGAGAAACCTCGCTGCAAATGAGTTCCTGAAGTGCTTTCCAAGCAGGAGGCAGCATGGCTGCAATAGTTTAGAAAGTCCTGCTTAGGACTACCCTCTGGCAACAGGGTGGGTGCCAAGGGCATGTGGGTTCAGGGTGCTCAGAAGTCGCAGGGTAGGCTATGGGCACCCGGTGCTCTCTGATGGAAAACACTGCAGGCCCGAGCATCCATGAATTCCTGCAAGGCTTTGGAGTGGAAAAGCTGTGCTTAGCAGAAGGCTCCCTGCCAAGTGCTGCAGGCCTTTGTGGATGCTGAAGCAGCAGCTGCCTTGCAGGCTGCTGGTCCAGGGGCGTGTGTGCCCAGGTCCAGAGTGCTGTAGGAGGAGCTCCTAGCAAGGGGCGAGCAAGCACCTTGTTTCCTTGACATAGACTGGCCTGTGCACCCTGAGGCCTGCCAGACGTGCAGACAGCGCAGGCAGCAAGGGCTTGTGGCCGGCAGATAAGGGGCAGCAGGCGTCTCACTTGAAAGTGGGCTCATGACTCTCTTGTTCTCCGGCCCCTGTGGCCGTGTGCAAGCACAGCCTCTGGACCTGCAGCTTCTGAGCAGTGCAAGAGACACACAGGAAACACCCAGGTGCCTTCTCTAGTGAACGGTGTTCCATCAAGGTCCTGCTTGCTGGCAGGGGCCTAGGTCAGCACTGGTCCTAGGGAGGCCAGGCTGAGGCTGGGATGGGTCCCGAACTAGCAGTGCTCAGGGCAAGCCTGGGACTGGAGGCCAGGCTGCAGGCTCATTCCAGCTTGGGCCTGGTGCAGAAAGCCTTCAGCTAGGACTTCCATGGGGTATAGTCAGCACAGTGGTTTTTGCCTGAAATCCATGTTCCTCACTCAGACCCCGCTGCGTTTCAGCACACACTCCCTAGTAGTGTGTTCCTGAGGCAGTTGGACAGTTGGGGAAGTGGAGGCTCTCCCAGCATGGGAGGTCTGCCTAGAACCTTGCTCTGGCTGCAAAGAGGATTCCCTGCACCTCTGGCGCTGGGGTGAGATTTTCTGCACACAGGAGACACTTGGCACACACAGTGTTTCCCCATGGAAAGCACTGTGAGGAAGAATCTCTGCCAGGGATGCATGGCACTCTCCCATCGAAGCCCTCCATGCAGCAAGCTGTCATGGACTCGAGTGCAGGCCTTGGTGGCTGGAGAGACTGCAGCTCCTCTGGAGGCTCTGGGGCAATTGGCACACCCTTCCAAGGAAATGAGGCTTGTGGGATGAGCACTTTGCAAAGAATTGCAAGCAGCCTGCTCCTTTTGATGAGACACATGTGTGGGGAGAGAGACTTGACAGCAGAGAAGAAGCAAGAGGGCAGTGAGGGATTGGATTTGCATGCAGCTTGGAGGCTCCATATCTCCTGCTTCGCAAGCAGGGAGTGCCAGGTCTGCCCATCATGCTCCGTTACCAGCTGGGCACCCAGTTTCAGGATCTGCCCTTTCCCAGCCATGAAACCACACCCAGGCTGCACCCTGAGCCCTGCCAAGGGGGACCCTTGCTCGCCAGGTGGGCTGAATTGCATGACTGTGTCAGGGGAGAGAATGCCCTAGGAGGCCTTCAGGGAACTGCCTCAACATAGCCCCGCTCAGGAAAGGCACTCCTCTTTCTGTGACCGGATGCACAATGGAGTATCTGCTTGAGGCAAAGAAGCTCAGCTAGGCGATCCCTGGCTGAAGGCAAAGCAGAGAGTTTTTCGGTGGTGCGCTGGCACCATCTGCCGGCCGACAAGCATGGAAGGAGAATCCTCGCTCCAAATGAGTTCCTGAGGAGCTTTCCAAGCAGCAGGCAGGCTGCCTCCAGAAGCTTAGAGAGTCCTGCTTCGGACTACCCTCCGGCAACAGAGTGGGTGCCAAGGGCATGTGGGTTGGAGGGTGCTCGGAAGCTGCAGGGGAGGTTTTCAGCATCCAGTGCTCTCCGATGGAACACACTGCAGGCGCGAGCATCCATGAACTCCTGCAAGGCTTTGGAGTGGGAAAGCTGTGCTTAGCAGAGGGCTCCCTGCCAAATGCTGCAGGCCTATGTGGATGGCGAAGCTGCAGCTGTCTTGCAGTCTGCTTGTCCAGAGGTGCGTGTGCCCTGGTCCAGAGTGCTGTAGGAGGAGCTCCTAGCAACGGGAGAGCAAGCACCTTGTTTCCTTGGCATAGAATGGCCTGTGCACACAGAGGCCTGTCAGCAGTGAAGACAACGCAGGCAGCAAGAGGGGTGGCAGGCAGCGACGTGGCGGCAGGCGTCCTGCTTGAAAGTGGGGTCATGACTGTTTTGTCCTCAGGCCCCAGTGTCCACGTGCACACACTGCCTCTGGACCTGCAGCTTCCGAGCAGTGCAAGAGAAACACAAGCAACACCCTGGGGCCTTCTCGAATGAATGGTGCTCCATCGAGGTCCTGCTGGCTGGCAGTGGCCTAGGCCAGCAAAGGCCCTAGGGAGGCCAGGCTGAGGCTGGGATGGTTCCTGACCTAGCAGTGCCCAGGGCAAGCCTGGGACTGGAGGCCAGGCTGCAGGCTCATTCCAGCTTGGGCCTGGTGCAGAGAGCCTTCTGCTAAGACTTCCATGGGGAATGGTATGCGTAGTGATTTTTGCCTGCAATCCTCGTTCCTAACTCTCGCCAAACAGCCTGTTAGCCCACACTTGCTAGACGTGTGTTCCTGAGGCAGTTGGACAATAGGGCAAGTGGAGGCTCACCCAGCATGGGACGCCTGCCTTGAACATTGCCCTGGGTGCAAAGAGGATTCCCTGCACCTCTGGCACTGGGGAGAGCATTTCTGCACACAGGAGACACTTGGCAAACACAGTTTCTCCCCTCGGAAAGTACTGTGAGAAAGAGTCGCCATCCCGGATGCATGGCACTCTCCCTTCGAAGCCCTCCATGCAGCAGGCTTTCATGGACTCGGCTGCAGGCTTTGGTAGCTGGAGACACTGCAGCTCCTCTGGAGGCTCAGGGGCAATTGGCACACCCCTCCAAGGAAATGAGGCTAGTGTGATGAGCTCTTTCCAAAGAATGGCAAGCAGCCTGCTCCTTTCAATGAGACACACGTGTGGGGAGAGATGCTTGGCAGCAGAGAAGAAGCAAGAGGGCAGCCAGGGAGGGATTTGCACACAGCTTGAAGTCCCCAGACCTCCTGATTCGAAACCAGGGAATGCCAGCTCTGCCTGTCAGGCCCCATTCCCTAGTGGGCACCCAGATTCAGGATCTGCCCTTTCCCAGCTATGAAACCACACCTAGGCTGCACCCTGAGCCCTGCCAAGTTGGAACTTTGCTTGCCAGGTGGGCTGAATGGCATGACTGTGTCAGGGGAAAGAAGGACCTAGGAGGCCTTCCGGGAACTGCCACGACATAGCAGTGCTCAGGAAAAGGCAGTCTCCTTTATGTAGGCCGGATGCACACTGGGGTTTCCACTTGAGGCAAGGAAGCTCAGCTAGGTGATCCCTGGCTGAAGGCAAAGCAGAGAGTTTTTCAGTGGAGCGCTGGCCCCATCTGCTGGCCGACAAGCATGGGAGGAGAAACCTCGCTGCAAATGAGTTCCTGAAGTGCTTTCCAAGCAGGAGGCAGCATGGCTCCAATAGTTTAGAAAGTCTTGCTTAGGACTACCCTCTGGCAACAGGGTGGGTGCCAAGGGCATGTGGGTTGGAGGGTGCTCAGAAGTCGCAGGGAAGGCTTTGGGCACCCGGTGCTCTCTGATGGAAAACACTGCAGGCCCGAGCATCCATGAATTCCTGCAAGGCTTTGGAGTGGGAAAGCTGTGCTTAGCAGAAGGCTCCCTGCCAAGTGCTGCAGGCCTTTGTGGATGCTGAAGCAGCAGCTGCCTTGCAGGCTGCTGGTCCAGGGGCGTGTGTGCCCAGGTCCAGAGTGCTGTAGGAGGAGCTCCTAGCAAGGGGCGAGCAAGCACCTTGTTTCCTTGGCATAGACTGGCCTGTGCACCCTGAGGCCTGCAGACGTGCAGACAGCGCAGGCAGCAAGGGCTTGTGGCCGGCAGATAAGGGGCAGCAGGCGTCTCACTTGAAAGTGGGCTCATGACTCTCTTGTTCCCTGGCCCCTGTGGCCGTGTGCAAGCACAGCCTCTGGACCTGCAGCTTCTGAGCAGTGCAAGAGACACACAGGAAACACCCAGGTGCCTTCTCTAGTGAACGGTGTTCCATCAAGGTCCTGCTTGCTGGCAGGGGCCTAGGCCAGCACAGGTCCTAGGGAGGCCAGGCTGAGGCTGGGATGGGTCCCGACCTAGCAGTGCTCAGGGCAAGCCTGGGACTGGAGGCCAGGCTGCAGGCTCATTCCAGCTTGGGCCTGGTGCAGAAAGCCTTCAGCTAGGACTTCCATGGGGTATAGTCAGCACAGTGGTTTTTGCCTGAAATCCATGTTCCTCACTCGGAGCCCCCTGCCTTTCAGCACACACTCCCTAGAAATGTGTTCCTGAGGCAGTTGGACAGTTGGGGAAGTGGAGGCTCTCCCAGCATGGGAGGTCTGCCTAGAACCTTGCTCTGGCTGCAAAGAGGATTCCCTGCACCTCTGGCACTGGGGTGAGATTTTCTGCACACAGGAGACACTTGGCACACACAGTGTTTCCCCATGGAAAGCACTGTGAGGAAGAATCTCTGCCAGGGATGCATGGCACTCTCCCATCGAAGCCCTCCATGTAGCAAGCTGTCATGGACTCGAGTGCAGGCCTTGGTGGCTGGAGAGAATACAGCTCCTCTGGAGGCTCCGGGGCAATTGGCACACCCCTCCAAGGAAATGAGTCTTGTGGGATGAGCACTCTGCAAAGAATTGCAAGCAGCCTGCTCCTTTTGATGAGACACATGTGTGGGGAGAGAGACTTGACAGCAGAGAAGAAGCAAGAGGGCAGTGAGGGATTGGATTTGCATGCAGCTTGGAGGCTCCATATATCCTGCTTCGCAAGCAGGGAGTGCCAGGTCTGCCCATCATGCTCCATTACCAGCTGGGCACCCAGTTTCAGGATCTGCCCTTTCCCAGCCATGAAACCACACCCAGGCTGCACCCTGAGAACTGCCAAGGGGGACCATTGCCTGCCAGGTGGGCTGAATTGCATGACTGTGTCAGGGGAGAGAAGGCCCTAGGAGGCCTTCAGGGAACTGCCTCAACATAGCCCCGCTCAGGAAAGGCTCTTTCTGTGACCGGATGCACAATGGAGTATCTGCTTGAGGCAAAGAAGCTCAGCTAGGCGATCCCTGGCTGAAGGCTAAGCAGAGAGTTTTTTGGTGCAGCGCTGGCACCATCTGCCGGCCGACAAGCATGGAAGGAGAATCCTCGCTCCAAATGAGTTCCTGAGGAGCTTTCCAAGCAGCAGGCAGGCTGCCTCCAGAAGCTTAGAGAGTCCTGCTTCGGACTACCCTCCGGCAACAGAGTGGGTGCCAAGGGCATGTGGGTTGGAGGGTGCTCGGAAGCTGCAGGGGAGGTTTTCAGCATCCAGTGCTCTCCGATGGAACACACTGCAGGCGCGAGCATCCATGAACTCCTGCAAGGCTTTGGAGTGGGAAAGCTGTGCTTAGCAGAGGGCTCCCTGCCAAATGCTGCAGGCCTATGTGGATGGCGAAGCTGCAGCTGTCTTGCAGTCTGCTTGTCCAGAGGTGCGTGTGCCCTGGTCCAGAGTGCTGTAGGAGGAGCTCCTAGCAACGGGAGAGCAAGCACCTTGTTTCCTTGGCATAGAATGGCCTGTGCACACAGAGGCCTGTCAGCAGTGAAGACAACGCAGGCAGCAAGAGGGGTGGCAGGCAGCGAAGTGGCGGCAGGCATCCTGCTTGAAAGTGGGGTCATGACTGTTTTGTCCTCAGGCCCCAGTGTCCACGTGCACACACTGCCTCTGGACCTGCAGCTTCCGAGCAGTGCAAGAGAAACACAAGCAACACCCTGGGGCCTTCTCGAATGAATGGTGCTCCATCGAGGTCCTGCTGGCTGGCAGTGGCCTAGGCCAGCAAAGGCCCTAGGGAGGCCAGGCTGAGGCTGGGATGGTTCCTGACCTAGCAGTGCCCAGGGCAAGCCTGGGACTGGAGGCCAGGCTGCAGGCTCATTCCAGCTTGGGCCTGGTGCAGAGAGCCTTCAGCTAAGACTTCCATGGGGAATGGTATGCGTAGTGATTTTTGCCTGCAATCCTCGTTCCTAACTCTCGCCAAACAGCCTGTTAGCCCACACTTGCTAGACGTGTGTTCCTGAGGCAGTTGGACAATAGGGCAAGTGGAGGCTCACCCAGCATGGGACGCCTGCCTTGAACATTGCCCTGGGTGCAAAGAGGATTCCCTGCACCTCTGGCACTGGGGAGAGCATTTCTGCACACAGGAGACACTTGGCAAACACAGTTTCTCCCCTCGGAAAGTACTGTGAGAAAGAGTCGCCATCCCGGATGCATGGCACTCTCCCTTCGAAGCCCTCCATGCAGCAGGCTTTCATGGACTCGGCTGCAGGCTTTGGTAGCTGGAGACACTGCAGCTCCTCTGGAGGCTCAGGGGCAATTGGCACACCCCTCCAAGGAAATGAGGCTAGTGTGATGAGCTCTTTCCAAAGAATGGCAAGCAGCCTGCTCCTTTCAATGAGACACACGTGTGGGGAGAGATGCTTGGCAGCAGAGAAGAAGCAAGAGGGCAGCCAGGGAGGGATTTGCACACAGCTTGAAGTCCCCAGACCTCCTGATTCGAAACCAGGGAATGCCAGCTCTGCCTGTCAGGCCCCATTCCCTAGTGGGCACCCAGATTCAGGATCTGCCCTTTCCCAGCTATGAAACCACACCTAGGCTGCACCCTGAGCCCTGCCAAGTTGGAACTTTGCTTGCCAGGTGGGCTGAATGGCATGACTGTGTCAGGGGAAAGAAGGACCTAGGAGGCCTTCCGGGAACTGCCACGACATAGCAGTGCTCAGGAAAAGGCAGTCTCCTTTATGTAGGCCGGATGCACACTGGGGTTTCCACTTGAGGCAAGGAAGCTCAGCTAGGTGATCCCTGGCTGAAGGCAAAGCAGAGAGTTTTTCAGTGGAGCGCTGGCCCCATCTGCTGGCCGACAAGCATGGGAGGAGAAACCTCGCTGCAAATGAGTTCCTGAAGTGCTTTCCAAGCAGGAGGCAGCATGGCTCCAATAGTTTAGAATGTCTTGCTTAGGACTACCCTCTGGCAACAGGGTGGGTGCCAAGGGCATGTGGGTTGGAGGGTGCTCAGAAGTCGCAGGGAAGGCTTTGGGCACCCGGTGCTCTCTGATGGAAAACACTGCAGGCCCGAGCATCCATGAATTCCTGCAAGGCTTTGGAGTGGGAAAGCTGTGCTTAGCAGAAGGCTCCCTGCCAAGTGCTGCAGGCCTTTGTGGATGCTGAAGCAGCAGCTGCCTTGCAGGCTGCTGGTCCAGGGGCGTGTGTGCCCAGGTCCAGAGTGCTGTAGGAGGAGCTCCTAGCAAGGGGCGAGCAAGCACCTTGTTTCCTTGGCATAGACTGGCCTGTGCACCCTGAGGCCTGCAGACGTGCAGACAGCGCAGGCAGCAAGGGCTTGTGGCAGGCAGATAAGGGGCAGCAGGCGTCTCACTTGAAAGTGGGCTCATGACTCTCTTGTTCTCTGGCCCCTGTGGCCGTGTGCAAGCACAGCCTCTGGACCTGCAGCTTCTGAGCAGTGCAAGAGACACACAGGAAACACCCAGGTGCCTTCTCTAGTGAACGGTGTTCCATCAAGGTCCTGCTTGCTGGCAGGGGCCTAGGCCAGCACAGGTCCTAGGGAGGCCAGGCTGAGGCTGGGATGGGTCCCGACCTAGCAGTGCTCAGGGCAAGCCTGGGACTGGAGGCCAGGCTGCAGGCTCATTCCAGCTTGGGCCTGGTGCAGAAAGCCTTCAGCTAGGACTTCCATGGGGTATAGTCAGCACAGTGGTTTTTGCCTGAAATCCATGTGCCTCACTCGGAGCCCCCTGCCTTTCAGCACACACTCCCTAGAAATGTGTTCCTGAGGCAGTTGGACAGTTGGGGAAGTGGAGGCTCTCCCAGCATGGGAGGTCTGCCTAGAACCTTGCTCTGGCTGCAAAGAGGATTCCCTGCACCTCTGGCACTGGGGTGAGATTTTCTGCACACAGGAGACACTTGGCACACACAGTGTTTCCCCATGGAAAGCACTGTGAGGAAGAATCTCTGCCAGGGATGCATGGCACTCTCCCATCGAAGCCCTCCATGTAGCAAGCTGTCATGGACTCGAGTGCAGGCCTTGGTGGCTGGAGAGACTACAGCTCCTCTGGAGGCTCCGGGGCAATTGGCACACCCCTCCAAGGAAATGAGTCTTGTGGGATGAGCACTCTGCAAAGAATTGCAAGCAGCCTGCTCCTTTTGATGAGACACATGTGTGGGGAGAGAGACTTGACAGCAGAGAAGAAGCAAGAGGGCAATGAGGGATTGCATTTGCATGCAGCTTGGAGGCTCCATATCTCCTGCTTCGCAAGCATGGAGTGCCAGGTCTGCCCATCATGCTCCATTACCAGCTGGGCACCCAGTTTCAGGATCTGCCCTTTCCCAGCCATGAAACCACACCCAGGCTGCACCCTGAGCCCTGCCAAGGGGGACCATTGCCTGCCAGGTGGGCTGAATTGCATGACTGTGTCAGGGGAGAGAAGGCCCTAGGAGGCCTTCAGGGAACTGCCTCAACATAGCCCCGCTCAGGAAAGGCACTCCTCTTTCTGTGACCGGATGCACAATGGAGTATCTGCTTGAGGCAAAGAAGCTCAGCTAGGCGATCCCTGGCTGAAGGCAAAGCAGAGAGTTTTTCGGTGGTGCGCTGGCACCATCTGCCGGCCGACAAGCATGGAAGGAGAATCTTCGCTCCAAATGAGTTCCTGAGGAGCTTTCCAAGCAGCAGGCAGGCTGCCTCCAGAAGCTTAGAGAGTCCTGCTTCGGACTACCCTCCGGCAACAGAGTGGGTGCCAAGGGCATGTGGGTTGGAGGGTGCTCGGAAGCTGCAGGGGAGGTTTTCAGCATCCAGTGCTCTCCAATGGAACACACTGCAGGCGCGAGCAACCATGAACTCCTGCAAGGCTTTGGAGTGGGAAAGCTGTGCTTAGCAGAGGGCTCCCTGCCAAATGCTGCAGGCCTATGTGGATGGCGAAGCTGCAGCTGTCTTGCAGTCTGCTTGTCCAGAGGTGCGTGTGCCCTGTTCCAGAGTGCTTTAGGAGGAGCTCCTAGCAACGGGAGAGCAAGCACCTTGTTTCCTTGGCATAGAATGGCCTGTGCACACAGAGGCCTGTCAGCAGTGAAGACAACGCAGGCAGCAAGAGGGGTGGCAGGCAGCGACGTGGCGGCAGGCATCCTGCTTGAAAGTGGGGTCATGACTGTTTTGTCCTCAGGCCCCAGTGTCCACGTGCACACACTGCCTCTGGACCTGCAGCTTCCGAGCAGTGCAAGAGAAACACAAGCAACACCCTGGGGCCTTCTCGAATGAACGGTGCTCCATCGAGGTCCTGCTGGCTGGCAGTGGCCTAGGCCAGCAAAGGCCCTAGGGAGGCCAGGCTGAGGCTGGGATATTTCCTGACCTAGCAGTGCCCAGGGCAAGCCTGGGACTGGAGGCCAGGCTGCAGGCTCATTCCAGCTTGGGCCTGGTGCAGAGAGCCTTCAGCTAAGGCTTCCATGGGGAATGGTATGCGTAGTGATTTTTGCCTGCAATCCTCGTTCCTAACTCTCGCCAAACAGCCTGTTAGCCCACACTTGCTAGAAGTGTGTTCCTGAGGCAGTTGGACAATAGGGCAAGTGGAGGCTCACCCAGCATGGGACGCCCGCCTTGCACATTGCTCTGGGTGCAAAGAGGATTCCCTGCACCTCTGGCACTGGGGAGAGCATTTCTGCACACAGGAGACACTTGGCAAACACAGTTTTTCCCCTCGGAAAGTACTGTGAGAAAGAGTCGCCATCCCGGATGCATGGCACTCTCCCTTCGAAGCCCTCCATGCAGCAGGCTTTCATGGACTCGGCTGCAGGCTTTGGTAGCTGGAGACACTGCAGCTCCTCTGGAGGCTCAGGGGCAATTGGCACACCCCTCCAAGGAAATGAGGCTAGTGTGATGAGCTCTTTCCAAAGAATGGCAAGCAGCCTGCTCCTTTCGATGAGACACACGTGTGGGGAGAGATGCTTGGCAGCAGAGAAGAAGCAAGAGGGCAGCCAGGGAGGGATTTGCACACAGCTTGAAGTCCCCAGACCTCCTGATTCGAAACCAGGGAATGCCAGCTCTGCCTGTCAGGCCCCATTCCCTAGTGGGCACCCAGATTCTGGATCTGCCCTTTCCCAGCTATGAAACCACACCCAGGCTGCACCCTGAGCCCTGCCAAGTTGGAACTTTGCTCGCCAGGTGGGCTGAATGGCATGACTGTGTCAGGGGAAAGAAGGACCTAGGAGGCCTTCTGGGAGCTGCCACGACATAGCAGTGCTCAGGAAAAGGCAGTCTCCTTTCTGTAGGCCGGATGCACACTGGAGTTTCCGCTTGAGGCAAGGAAGCTCAGCTAAATGATCCCTGGCTGAAGGCAAAGCAGAGAGTTTTTCAGTGGAGCGCTGGCCCCATCTGCTGGCCGACAAGCATGGGAGGAGAAACCTCGCTGCAAATGAGTTCCTGAAGTGCTTTCCAAGCAGGAGGCAGCATGGCTGCAATAGTTTAGAAAGTCCTGCTTAGGACTACCCTCTGGCAACAGGGTGGGTGCCAAGGGCATGTGGGTTGGAGGGTGCTCAGAAGTCGCAGGGGAGGCTTTGGGCACCCAGTGCTCTCTGATGGAAAACACTGCAGGCCCGAGCATCCATGAATTCCTGCAAGGCTTTGGAGTGGGAAAGCTGTGCTTAGCAGAAGGCTCCCTGCCAAGTGCTGCAGGCCTTTGTGGATGCTGAAGCAGCAGCTGCCTTGCAGGCTGCTGGTCCAGGGGCATGTGTGCCCAGGTCCAGAGTGCTGTAGGAGGAGCTCCTAGCAAGGGGCGAGCAAGCACCTTGTTTCCTTGGCATAGACTGGCCTGTGCACCCTGAGGCCTGCCAGATGTGCAGACAGCGCAGGCAGCAAGGGCTTGTGGCCGGCAGATAAGGGGCAGCAGGCGTCTCACTTGAAAGTGGGCTCATGACTCTCTTGTTCTCCGGCCCCTGTGGCCGTGTGCAAGCACAGCCTCTGGACCTGCAGCTTCTGAGCAGTGCAAGAGACACACAGGAAACACCCAGGTGCCTTCTCTAGTGAGCGGTGTTCCATCAAGGTCCTGCTTGCTGGCAGGGGCCTAGGCCAGCACCGGTCCTAGGGAGGCCAGGCTGAGGCTGGGATGGGTCCCGACCTAGCAGTGCTCAGGGCAAGCCTGGGACTGGAGGCCAGGCTGCAGGCTCATTCCAGCTTGGGCCTGGTGCAGAAAGCCTTCAGCTAGGACTTCCATGGGGTATAGTCAGCACAGTGGTTTTTGCCTGAAATCCATGTGCCTCACTCGGAGCCCCCTGCCTTTCAGCACACACTCCCTAGAAGTGTGTTCCTGAGGCAGTTGGACAGTTGGGGAAGTGGAGGCTCTCCCAGCATGGGAGGTCTGCCTAGAACCTTGCTCTGGCTGCAAAGAGGATTCCCTGCACCTCTGGCGCTGGGGTGAGATTTTCTGCACACAGGAGACACTTGGCACACACAGTGTTTCCCCATGGAAAGCACTGTGAGGAAGAATCTCTGCCAGGGATGCATGGCACTCTCCCATCGAAGCCCTCCATGCAGCAAGCTGTCATGGACTCGAGTGCAGGCCTTGGTGGCTGGAGAGACTGCAGCTCCTCTGGAGGCTCCGGGGCAATTGGCACACCCCTCCAAGGAAATGAGGCTTGTGGGATGAGCACTTTGCAAAGAATTGCAAGCAGCCTGCTCCTTTTGATGAGACACATGTGTGGGGAGAGAGACTTGACCGCCGAGTAGAAGCAAGAGGGCAATGAGGGATTGGATTTGCATGCAGCTTGGAGGCTCCATATCTCCTGCTTCACAAGCAGGGAGTGCCAGGTCTGCCCATCATGCTCCATTACCAGCTGGGCACCCAGTTTCAGGATCTGCCCTTTCCCAGCCATGAAACCACACCCAGGCTGCACCCTGAGCCCTGCCAATGGGGACCCTTGCCCGCCAGGTGGGCTGAATTGCATGACTGTGTCAGGGGAGAGAAGGCCCTAGGAGGCCTTCAGGGAACTGCCTCAACATAGCCCCGCTCAGGAAAGGCTCTTTCTGTGACCGGATGCACAATGGAGTATCTGCTTGAGGCAAAGAAGCTCAGCTAGGCGATCCCTGGCTGAAGGCTAAGCAGAGAGTTTTTTGGTGCAGCGCTGGCACCATCTGCCGGCCGACAAGCATGGAAGGAGAATCCTCGCTCCAAATGAGTTCCTGAGGAGCTTTCCAAGCAGCAGGCAGGCTGCCTCCAGAAGCTTAGAGAGTCCTGCTTCGGACTACCCTCCGGCAACAGAGTGGGTGCCAAGGGCATGTGGGTTGGAGGGTGCTCGGAAGCTGCAGGGGAGGTTTTCAGCATCCAGTGCTCTCCGATGGAACACACTGCAGGCGCGAGCATCCATGAACTCCTGCAAGGCTTTGGAGTGGGAAAGCTGTGCTTAGCAGAGGGCTCCCTGCCAAATGCTGCAGGCCTATGTGGATGGCGAAGCTGCAGCTGTCTTGCAGTCTGCTTGTCCAGAGGTGCGTGTGCCCTGGTCCAGAGTGCTGTAGGAGGAGCTCCTAGCAACGGGAGAGCAAGCACCTTGTTTCCTTGGCATAGAATGGCCTGTGCACACAGAGGCCTGTCAGCAGTGAAGACAACGCAGGCAGCAAGAGGGGTGGCAGGCAGCGAAGTGGCGGCAGGCATCCTGCTTGAAAGTGGGGTCATGACTGTTTTGTCCTCAGGCCCCAGTGTCCACGTGCACACACTGCCTCTGGACCTGCAGCTTCCGAGCAGTGCAAGAGAAACACAAGCAACACCCTGGGGCCTTCTCGAATGAATGGTGCTCCATCGAGGTCCTGCTGGCTGGCAGTGTCCTAGGCCAGCAAAGGCCCTAGGGAGGCCAGGCTGAGGCTGGGATGGTTCCTGACCTAGCAGTGCCCAGGGCAAGCCTGGGACTGGAGGCCAGGCTGCAGGCTCATTCCAGCTTGGGCCTGGTGCAGAGAGCCTTCAGCTAAGACTTCCATGGGGAATGGTATGCGTAGTGATTTTTGCCTGCAATCCTCGTTCCTAACTCTCGCCAAACAGCCTGTTAGCCCACACTTGCTAGACGTGTGTTCCTGAGGCAGTTGGACAATAGGGCAAGTGGAGGCTCACCCAGCATGGGACGCCTGCCTTGAACATTGCCCTGGGTGCAAAGAGGATTCCCTGCACCTCTGGCACTGGGGAGAGCATTTCTGCACACAGGAGACACTTGGCAAACACAGTTTCTCCCCTCGGAAAGTACTGTGAGAAAGAGTCGCCATCCCGGATGCATGGCACTCTCCCTTCGAAGCCCTCCATGCAGCAGGCTTTCATGGACTCGCCTGCAGGCTTTGGTAGCTGGAGACACTGCAGCTCCTCTGGAGGCTCAGGGGCAATTGGCACACCCCTCCAAGGAAATGAGGCTAGTGTGATGAGCTCTTTCCAAAGAATGGCAAGCAGCCTGCTCCTTTCAATGAGACACACGTGTGGGGAGAGATGCTTGGCAGCAGAGAAGAAGCAAGAGGGCAGCCAGGGAGGGATTTGCACACAGCTTGAAGTCCCCAGACCTCCTGATTCGAAACCAGGGAATGCCAGCTCTGCCTGTCAGGCCCCATTCCCTAGTGGGCACCCAGATTCAGGATCTGCCCTTTCCCAGCTATGAAACCACACCTAGGCTGCACCCTGAGCCCTGCCAAGTTGGAACTTTGCTTGCCAGGTGGGCTGAATGGCATGACTGTGTCAGGGGAAAGAAGGACCTAGGAGGCCTTCCGGGAACTGCCACGACATAGCAGTGCTCAGGAAAAGGCAGTCTCCTTTATGTAGGCCGGATGCACACTGGGGTTTCCACTTGAGGCAAGGAAGCTCAGCTAGGTGATCCCTGGCTGAAGGCAAAGCAGAGAGTTTTTCAGTGGAGCGCTGGCCCCATCTGCTGGCCGACAAGCATGGGAGGAGAAACCTCGCTGCAAATGAGTTCCTGAAGTGCTTTCCAAGCAGGAGGCAGCATGGCTCCAATAGTTTAGAATGTCTTGCTTAGGACTACCCTCTGGCAACAGGGTGGGTGCCAAGGGCATGTGGGTTGGAGGGTGCTCAGAAGTCGCAGGGAAGGCTTTGGGCACCCGGTGCTCTCTGATGGAAAACACTGCAGGCCCGAGCATCCATGAATTCCTGCAAGGCTTTGGAGTGGGAAAGCTGTGCTTAGCAGAAGGCTCCCTGCCAAGTGCTGCAGGCCTTTGTGGATGCTGAAGCAGCAGCTGCCTTGCAGGCTGCTGGTCCAGGGGCGTGTGTGCCCAGGTCCAGAGTGCTGTAGGAGGAGCTCCTAGCAAGGGGCGAGCAAGCACCTTGTTTCCTTGGCATAGACTGGCCTGTGCACCCTGAGGCCTGCAGACGTGCAGACAGCGCAGGCAGCAAGGGCTTGTGGCAGGCAGATAAGGGGCAGCAGGCGTCTCACTTGAAAGTGGGCTCATGACTCTCTTGTTCTCTGGCCCCTGTGGCCGTGTGCAAGCACAGCCTCTGGACCTGCAGCTTCTGAGCAGTGCAAGAGACACACAGGAAACACCCAGGTGCCTTCTCTAGTGAACGGTGTTCCATCAAGGTCCTGCTTGCTGGCAGGGGCCTAGGCCAGCACAGGTCCTAGGGAGGCCAGGCTGAGGCTGGGATGGGTCCCGACCTAGCAGTGCTCAGGGCAAGCCTGGGACTGGAGGCCAGGCTGCAGGCTCATTCCAGCTTGGGCCTGGTGCAGAAAGCCTTCAGCTAGGACTTCCATGGGGTATAGTCAGCACAGTGGTTTTTGCCTGAAATCCATGTGCCTCACTCGGAGCCCCCTGCCTTTCAGCACACACTCCCTAGAAATGTGTTCCTGAGGCAGTTGGACAGTTGGGGAAGTGGAGGCTCTCCCAGCATGGGAGGTCTGCCTAGAACCTTGCTCTGGCTGCAAAGAGGATTCCCTGCACCTCTGGCACTGGGGTGAGATTTTCTGCACACAGGAGACACTTGGCACACACAGTGTTTCCCCATGGAAAGCACTGTGAGGAAGAATCTCTGCCAGGGATGCATGGCACTCTCCCATCGAAGCCCTCCATGTAGCAAGCTGTCATGGACTCGAGTGCAGGCCTTGGTGGCTGGAGAGACTACAGCTCCTCTGGAGGCTCCGGGGCAATTGGCACACCCCTCCAAGGAAATGAGTCTTGTGGGATGAGCACTCTGCAAAGAATTGCAAGCAGCCTGCTCCTTTTGATGAGACACATGTGTGGGGAGAGAGACTTGACAGCAGAGAAGAAGCAAGAGGGCAATGAGGGATTGCATTTGCATGCAGCTTGGAGGCTCCATATCTCCTGCTTCGCAAGCATGGAGTGCCAGGTCTGCCCATCATGCTCCATTACCAGCTGGGCACCCAGTTTCAGGATCTGCCCTTTCCCAGCCATGAAACCACACCCAGGCTGCACCCTGAGCCCTGCCAAGGGGGACCATTGCCTGCCAGGTGGGCTGAATTGCATGACTGTGTCAGGGGAGAGAAGGCCCTAGGAGGCCTTCAGGGAACTGCCTCAACATAGCCCCGCTCAGGAAAGGCACTCCTCTTTCTGTGACCGGATGCACAATGGAGTATCTGCTTGAGGCAAAGAAGCTCAGCTAGGCGATCCCTGGCTGAAGGCAAAGCAGAGAGTTTTTCGGTGGTGCGCTGGCACCATCTGCCGGCCGACAAGCATGGAAGGAGAATCTTCGCTCCAAATGAGTTCCTGAGGAGCTTTCCAAGCAGCAGGCAGGCTGCCTCCAGAAGCTTAGAGAGTCCTGCTTCGGACTACCCTCCGGCAACAGAGTGGGTGCCAAGGGCATGTGGGTTGGAGGGTGCTCGGAAGCTGCAGGGGAGGTTTTCAGCATCCAGTGCTCTCCAATGGAACACACTGCAGGCGCGAGCAACCATGAACTCCTGCAAGGCTTTGGAGTGGGAAAGCTGTGCTTAGCAGAGGGCTCCCTGCCAAATGCTGCAGGCCTATGTGGATGGCGAAGCTGCAGCTGTCTTGCAGTCTGCTTGTCCAGAGGTGCGTGTGCCCTGTTCCAGAGTGCTTTAGGAGGAGCTCCTAGCAACGGGAGAGCAAGCACCTTGTTTCCTTGGCATAGAATGGCCTGTGCACACAGAGGCCTGTCAGCAGTGAAGACAACGCAGGCAGCAAGAGGGGTGGCAGGCAGCGACGTGGCGGCAGGCATCCTGCTTGAAAGTGGGGTCATGACTGTTTTGTCCTCAGGCCCCAGTGTCCACGTGCACACACTGCCTCTGGACCTGCAGCTTCCGAGCAGTGCAAGAGAAACACAAGCAACACCCTGGGGCCTTCTCGAATGAACGGTGCTCCATCGAGGTCCTGCTGGCTGGCAGTGGCCTAGGCCAGCAAAGGCCCTAGGGAGGCCAGGCTGAGGCTGGGATGGTTCCTGACCTAGCAGTGCCCAGGGCAAGCCTGGGACTGGAGGCCAGGCTGCAGGCTCATTCCAGCTTGGGCCTGGTGCAGAGAGCCTTCAGCTAAGGCTTCCATGGGGAATGGTATGCGTAGTGATTTTTGCCTGCAATCCTCGTTCCTAACTCTCGCCAAACAGCCTGTTAGCCCACACTTGCTAGAAGTGTGTTCCTGAGGCAGTTGGACAATAGGGCAAGTGGAGGCTCACCCAGCATGGGACGCCCGCCTTGCACATTGCTCTGGGTGCAAAGAGGATTCCCTGCACCTCTGGCACTGGGGAGAGCATTTCTGCACACAGGAGACACTTGGCAAACACAGTTTTTCCCCTCGGAAAGTACTGTGAGAAAGAGTCGCCATCCCGGATGCATGGCACTCTCCCTTCGAAGCCCTCCATGCAGCAGGCTTTCATGGACTCGGCTGCAGGCTTTGGTAGCTGGAGACACTGCAGCTCCTCTGGAGGCTCAGGGGCAATTGGCACACCCCTCCAAGGAAATGAGGCTAGTGTGATGAGCTCTTTCCAAAGAATGGCAAGCAGCCTGCTCCTTTCGATGAGACACACGTGTGGGGAGAGATGCTTGGCAGCAGAGAAGAAGCAAGAGGGCAGCCAGGGAGGGATTTGCACACAGCTTGAAGTCCCCAGACCTCCTGATTCGAAACCAGGGAATGCCAGCTCTGCCTGTCAGGCCCCATTCCCTAGTGGGCACCCAGATTCAGGATCTGCCCTTTCCCAGCTATGAAACCACACCCAGGCTGCACCCTGAGCCCTGCCAAGTTGGAACTTTGCTCGCCAGGTGGGCTGAATGGCATGACTGTGTCAGGGGAAAGAAGGACCTAGGAGGCCTTCCGGGAGCTGCCACGACATAGCAGTGCTCAGGAAAAGGCAGTCTCCTTTCTGTAGGCCGGATGCACACTGGAGTTTCCGCTTGAGGCAAGGAAGCTCAGCTAGGTGATCCCTGGCTGAAGGCAAAGCAGAGAGTTTTTCAGTGGAGCGCTGGCCCCATCTGCTGGCCGACAAGCATGGGAGGAGAAACCTCGCTGCAAATGAGTTCCTGAAGTGCTTTCCAAGCAGGAGGCAGCATGGCTGCAATAGTTTAGAAAGTCCTGCTTAGGACTACCCTCTGGCAACAGGGTGGGTGCCAAGGGCATGTGGGTTGGAGGGTGCTCAGAAGTCGCAGGGGAGGCTTTGGGCACCCGGTGCTCTCTGATGGAAAACACTGCAGGCCCGAGCATCCATGAATTCCTGCAAGGCTTTGGAGTGGGAAAGCTGTGCTTAGCAGAAGGCTCCCTGCCAAGTGCTGCAGGCCTTTGTGGATGCTGAAGCAGCAGCTGCCTTGCAGGCTGCTGGTCCAGGGGCGTGTGTGCCCAGGTCCAGAGTGCTGTAGGAGGAGCTCCTAGCAAGGGGCGAGCAAGCACCTTGTTTCCTTGGCATAGACTGGCCTGTGCACCCTGAGGCCTGCCAGACGTGCAGACAGCGCAGGCAGCAAGGGCCTGTGGCAGGCAGATAAGGGGCAGCAGGCGTCTCACTTGAAAGTGGGCTCATGACTCTCTTGTTCTCCGGCCCCTGTGGCTGTGTGCAAGCACAGCCTCTGGACCTGCAGCTTCTGAGCAGTGCAAGAGACACACAGGAAACACCCAGGTGCCTTCTCTAGTGAACGGTGTTCCATCAAGGTCCTGCTTGCTGGCAGGGGCCTAGGCCAGCACAGGTCCTAGGGAGGCCAGGCTGAGGCTGGGATGGGTCCCGACCTAGCAGTGCTCAGGGCAAGCCTGGGACTGGAGGCCAGGCTGCAGGCTCATTCCAGCTTGGGCCTGGTGCAGAAAGCCTTCAGCTAGGACTTCCATGGGGTATAGTCAGCACAGTGGTTTTTGCCTGAAATCCATGTGCCTCACTCGGAGCCCCCTGCCTTTCAGCACACACTCCCTAGAAATGTGTTCCTGAGGCAGTTGGACAGTTGGGGAAGTGGAGGCTCTCCCAGCATGGGAGGTCTGCCTAGAACCTTGCTCTGGCTGCAAAGAGGATTCCCTGCACCTCTGGCACTGGGGTGAGATTTTCTGCACACAGGAGACACTTGGCACACACAGTGTTTCCCCATGGAAAGCACTGTGAGGAAGAATCTCTGCCAGGGATGCATGGCACTCTCCCATCGAAGCCCTCCATGTAGCAAGCTGTCATGGACTCGAGTGCAGGCCTTGGTGGCTGGAGAGACTACAGCTCCTCTGGAGGCTCCGGGGCAATTGGCACACCCCTCCAAGGAAATGAGTCTTGTGGGATGAGCACTCTGCAAAGAATTGCAAGCAGCCTGCTCCTTTTGATGAGACACATGTGTGGGGAGAGAGACTTGACAGCAGAGAAGAAGCAAGAGGGCAATGAGGGATTGCATTTGCATGCAGCTTGGAGGCTCCATATCTCCTGCTTCGCAAGCATGGAGTGCCAGGTCTGCCCATCATGCTCCATTACCAGCTGGGCACCCAGTTTCAGGATCTGCCCTTTCCCAGCCATGAAACCACACCCAGGCTGCACCCTGAGCCCTGCCAAGGGGGACCATTGCCTGCCAGGTGGGCTGAATTGCATGACTGTGTCAGGGGAGAGAAGGCCCTAGGAGGCCTTCAGGGAACTGCCTCAACATAGCCCCGCTCAGGAAAGGCACTCCTCTTTCTGTGACCGGATGCACAATGGAGTATCTGCTTGAGGCAAAGAAGCTCAGCTAGGCGATCCCTGGCTGAAGGCAAAGCAGAGAGTTTTTCGGTGGTGCGCTGGCACCATCTGCCGGCCGACAAGCATGGAAGGAGAATCTTCGCTCCAAATGAGTTCCTGAGGAGCTTTCCAAGCAGCAGGCAGGCTGCCTCCAGAAGCTTAGAGAGTCCTGCTTCGGACTACCCTCCGGCAACAGAGTGGGTGCCAAGGGCATGTGGGTTGGAGGGTGCTCGGAAGCTGCAGGGGAGGTTTTCAGCATCCAGTGCTCTCCAATGGAACACACTGCAGGCGCGAGCAACCATGAACTCCTGCAAGGCTTTGGAGTGGGAAAGCTGTGCTTAGCAGAGGGCTCCCTGCCAAATGCTGCAGGCCTATGTGGATGGCGAAGCTGCAGCTGTCTTGCAGTCTGCTTGTCCAGAGGTGCGTGTGCCCTGTTCCAGAGTGCTTTAGGAGGAGCTCCTAGCAACGGGAGAGCAAGCACCTTGTTTCCTTGGCATAGAATGGCCTGTGCACACAGAGGCCTGTCAGCAGTGAAGACAACGCAGGCAGCAAGAGGGGTGGCAGGCAGCGACGTGGCGGCAGGCATCCTGCTTGAAAGTGGGGTCATGACTGTTTTGTCCTCAGGCCCCAGTGTCCACGTGCACACACTGCCTCTGGACCTGCAGCTTCCGAGCAGTGCAAGAGAAACACAAGCAACACCCTGGGGCCTTCTCGAATGAACGGTGCTCCATCGAGGTCCTGCTGGCTGGCAGTGGCCTAGGCCAGCAAAGGCCCTAGGGAGGCCAGGCTGAGGCTGGGATGGTTCCTGACCTAGCAGTGCCCAGGGCAAGCCTGGGACTGGAGGCCAGGCTGCAGGCTCATTCCAGCTTGGGCCTGGTGCAGAGAGCCTTCAGCTAAGGCTTCCATGGGGAATGGTATGCGTAGTGATTTTTGCCTGCAATCCTCGTTCCTAACTCTCGCCAAACAGCCTGTTAGCCCACACTTGCTAGAAGTGTGTTCCTGAGGCAGTTGGACAATAGGGCAAGTGGAGGCTCACCCAGCATGGGACGCCCGCCTTGCACATTGCTCTGGGTGCAAAGAGGATTCCCTGCACCTCTGGCACTGGGGAGAGCATTTCTGCACACAGGAGACACTTGGCAAACACAGTTTTTCCCCTCGGAAAGTACTGTGAGAAAGAGTCGCCATCCCGGATGCATGGCACTCTCCCTTCGAAGCCCTCCATGCAGCAGGCTTTCATGGACTCGGCTGCAGGCTTTGGTAGCTGGAGACACTGCAGCTCCTCTGGAGGCTCAGGGGCAATTGGCGCACCCCTCCAAGGAAATGAGGCTAGTGTGATGAGCTCTTTCCAAAGAATGGCAAGCAGCCTGCTCCTTTCGATGAGACACACGTGTGGGGAGAGATGCTTGGCAGCAGAGAAGAAGCAAGAGGGCAGCCAGGGAGGGATTTGCACACAGCTTGAAGTCCCCAGACCTCCTGATTCGAAACCAGGGAATGCCAGCTCTGCCTGTCAGGCCCCATTCCCTAGTGGGCACCCAGATTCTGGATCTGCCCTTTCCCAGCTATGAAACCACACCCAGGCTGCACCCTGAGCCCTGCCAAGTTGGAACTTTGCTCGCCAGGTGGGCTGAATGGCATGACTGTGTCAGGGGAAAGAAGGACCTAGGAGGCCTTCTGGGAGCTGCCACGACATAGCAGTGCTCAGGAAAAGGCAGTCTCCTTTCTGTAGGCCGGATGCACACTGGAGTTACCGCTTGAGGCAAGGAAGCTCAGCTAAATGATCCCTGGCTGAAGGCAAAGCAGAGAGTTTTTTGGTGGAGCGCTGGCACCATCTGCCGACCGACAAGCATGGAAGGAGAATCCTCGCTCCAAATGAGTTCCTGAGGAGCTTTCCAAGCAGCAGGCAGGCTGCCTCCAGAAGCTTAGAGAGTCCTGCTTCGGACTATCCTCCGGCAACAGAGTGGGTGCCAAGGGCATGTGGGTTGTAGGGTGCTCGGAAGCTGCAGGGGAGGTTTTCAGCATCCAGTGCTCTCCGATGGAACACACTGCAGGCGCGAGCATCCATGAACTCCTGCAAGGCTTTGGAGTGGGAAAGCTGTGCTTAGCAGAGGGCTCCCTGCCAAATGCTGCAGGCCTATGTGGATGGCGAAGCTGCAGCTGTCTTGCAGTCTGCTTGTCCAGAGGTGCGTGTGCCCTGGTCCAGAGTGCTGTAAGAGGAGCTCCTAGCAACGGGAGAGCAAGCACCTTGTTTCCTTGGCATAGAATGGCCTGTGCACACAGAGGCCTGTCAGCAGTGAAGACAACGCAGGCAGCAAGAGGGGTGGCAGGTAGCTAAGTGGTGGCAGGCATCCTGCTTGAAAGTGGAGTCATGACTGTTTTGTCCTCAGGCCCCAGTGTCCACGTGCACACACTGCCTCTGGACCTGCAGCTTCCGAGCAGTGCAAGAGAAACACAAGCAACACCCTGGGGCCTTCTCGAATGAACGGTGCTCCATCGAGGTCCTGCTGGCTGGCAGTGGCCTAGGCCAGCAAAGGCCCTAGGGAGGCCAGGCTGAGGCTGGGATGGTTCCTGACCTAGCAGTGCCCAGGGCAAGCCTGGGACTGGAGGCCAGGCTGCAGGCTCATTCCAGCTTGGGCCTGGTGCAGAGAGCCTTCAGCTAAGGCTTCCATGGGGAATGGTATGCGTAGTGATTTTTGCCTGCAATCCTCGTTCCTAACTCTCGCCAAACAGCCTGTTAGCCCACACTTGCTAGAAGTGTGTTCCTGAGGCAGTTGGACAATAGGGCAAGTGGAGGCTCACCCAGCATGGGACGCCCGCCTTGCACATTGCTCTGGGTGCAAAGAGGATTCCCTGCACCTCTGGCACTGGGGAGAGCATTTCTGCACACAGGAGACACTTGGCAAACACAGTTTTTCCCCTCGGAAAGTACTGTGAGAAAGAGTCGCCATCCCGGATGCATGGCACTCTCCCTTCGAAGCCCTCCATGCAGCAGGCTTTCATGGACTCGGCTGCAGGCTTTGGTAGCTGGAGACACTGCAGCTCCTCTGGAGGCTCAGGGGCAATTGGCACACCCCTCCAAGGAAATGAGGCTAGTGTGATGAGCTCTTTCCAAAGAATGGCAAGCAGCCTGCTCCTTTCGATGAGACACACGTGTGGGGAGAGATGCTTGGCAGCAGAGAAGAAGCAAGAGGGCAGCCAGGGAGGGATTTGCACACAGCTTGAAGTCCCCAGACCTCCTGATTCGAAACCAGGGAATGCCAGCTCTGCCTGTCAGGCCCCATTCCCTAGTGGGCACCCAGATTCTGGATCTGCCCTTTCCCAGCTATGAAACCACACCCAGGCTGCACCCTGAGCCCTGCCAAGTTGGAACTTTGCTCGCCAGGTGGGCTGAATGGCATGACTGTGTCAGGGGAAAGAAGGACCTAGGAGGCCTTCTGGGAGCTGCCACGACATAGCAGTGCTCAGGAAAAGGCAGTCTCCTTTCTGTAGGCCGGATGCACACTGGAGTTTCCGCTTGAGGCAAGGAAGCTCAGCTAAATGATCCCTGGCTGAAGGCAAAGCAGAGAGTTTTTCAGTGGAGCGCTGGCCCCATCTGCTGGCCGACAAGCATGGGAGGAGAAACCTCGCTGCAAATGAGTTCCTGAAGTGCTTTCCAAGCAGGAGGCAGCATGGCTGCAATAGTTTAGAAAGTCCTGCTTAGGACTACCCTCTGGCAACAGGGTGGGTGCCAAGGGCATGTGGGTTGGAGGGTGCTCAGAAGTCGCAGGGGAGGCTTTGGGCACCCAGTGCTCTCTGATGGAAAACACTGCAGGCCCGAGCATCCATGAATTCCTGCAAGGCTTTGGAGTGGGAAAGCTGTGCTTAGCAGAAGGCTCCCTGCCAAGTGCTGCAGGCCTTTGTGGATGCTGAAGCAGCAGCTGCCTTGCAGGCTGCTGGTCCAGGGGCATGTGTGCCCAGGTCCAGAGTGCTGTAGGAGGAGCTCCTAGCAAGGGGCGAGCAAGCACCTTGTTTCCTTGGCATAGACTGGCCTGTGCACCCTGAGGCCTGCCAGATGTGCAGACAGCGCAGGCAGCAAGGGCTTGTGGCCGGCAGATAAGGGGCAGCAGGCGTCTCACTTGAAAGTGGGCTCATGACTCTCTTGTTCTCCGGCCCCTGTGGCCGTGTGCAAGCACAGCCTCTGGACCTGCAGCTTCTGAGCAGTGCAAGAGACACACAGGAAACACCCAGGTGCCTTCTCTAGTGAGCGGTGTTCCATCAAGGTCCTGCTTGCTGGCAGGGGCCTAGGCCAGCACCGGTCCTAGGGAGGCCAGGCTGAGGCTGGGATGGGTCCCGACCTAGCAGTGCTCAGGGCAAGCCTGGGACTGGAGGCCAGGCTGCAGGCTCATTCCAGCTTGGGCCTGGTGCAGAAAGCCTTCAGCTAGGACTTCCATGGGGTATAGTCAGCACAGTGGTTTTTGCCTGAAATCCATGTGCCTCACTCGGAGCCCCCTGCCTTTCAGCACACACTCCCTAGAAGTGTGTTCCTGAGGCAGTTGGACAGTTGGGGAAGTGGAGGCTCTCCCAGCATGGGAGGTCTGCCTAGAACCTTGCTCTGGCTGCAAAGAGGATTCCCTGCACCTCTGGCGCTGGGGTGAGATTTTCTGCACACAGGAGACACTTGGCACACACAGTGTTTCCCCATGGAAAGGACTGTGAGGAAGAATCTCTGCCAGGGATGCATGGCACTCTCCCATCGAAGCCCTCCATGCAGCAAGCTGTCATGGACTCGAGTGCAGGCCTTGGTGGCTGGAGAGACTGCAGCTCCTCTGGAGGCTCCGGGGCAATTGGCACACCCCTCCAAGGAAATGAGGCTTGTGGGATGAGCACTTTGCAAAGAATTGCAAGCAGCCTGCTCCTTTTGATGAGACACATGTGTGGGGAGAGAGACTTGACCGCCGAGTAGAAGCAAGAGGGCAATGAGGGATTGGATTTGCATGCAGCTTGGAGGCTCCATATCTCCTGCTTCACAAGCAGGGAGTGCCAGGTCTGCCCATCATGCTCCATTACCAGCTGGGCACCCAGTTTCAGGATCTGCCCTTTCCCAGCCATGAAACCACACCCAGGCTGCACCCTGAGCCCTGCCAATGGGGACCCTTGCCCGCCAGGTGGGCTGAATTGCATGACTGTGTCAGGGGAGAGAAGGCCCTAGGAGGCCTTCAGGGAACTGCCTCAACATAGCCCCGCTCAGGAAAGGCACTCCTCTTTCTGTGACCGGATGCACAATGGAGTATCTGCTTGAGGCAAAGAAGCTCAGCTAGTTGATCCCTGGCTGAAGACAAAGCAGAGAGTTTTTTGGTGGAGCGCTGGCACCATCTGCCGACCGACAAGCATGGAAGGAGAATCCTCGCTCCAAATGAGTTCCTGAGGAGCTTTCCAAGCAGCAGGCAGGCTGCCTCCAGAAGCTTAGAGAGTCCTGCTTCGGACTATCCTCCGGCAACAGAGTGGGTGCCAAGGGCATGTGGGTTGGAGGGTGCTCGGAAGCTGCAGGGGAGGTTTTCAGCATCCAGTGCTCTCCGATGGAACACACTGCAGGCGCGAGCATCCATGAACTCCTGCAAGGCTTTGGAGTGGGAAAGCTGTGCTTAGCAGAGGGCTCCCTGCCAAATGCTGCAGGCCTATGTGGATGGCGAAGCTGCAGCTGTCTTGCAGTCTGCTTGTCCAGAGGTGCGTGTGCCCTGGTCCAGAGTGCTGTAAGAGGAGCTCCTAGCAACGGGAGAGCAAGCACCTTGTTTCCTTGGCATAGAATGGCCTGTGCACACAGAGGCCTGTCAGCAGTGAAGACAACGCAGGCAGCAAGAGGGGTGGCAGGTAGATAAGTGGTGGCAGGCATCCTGCTTGAAAGTGGAGTCATGACTGTTTTGTCCTCAGGCCCCAGTGTCCACGTGCACACACTGCCTCTGGACCTGCAGCTTCCGAGCAGTGCAAGAGAAACACAAGCAACACCCTGGGGCCTTCTCGAATGAACGGTGCTCCATCGAGGTCCTGCTGGCTGGCAGTGGCCTAGGCCAGCAAAGGCCCTAGGGAGGCCAGGCTGAGGCTGGGATGGTTCCTGACCTAGCAGTGCCCAGGGCAAGCCTGGGACTGGAGGCCAGGCTGCAGGCTCATTCCAGCTTGGGCCTGGTGCAGAGAGCCTTCAGCTAAGGCTTCCATGGGGAATGGTATGCGTAGTGATTTTTGCCTGCAATCCTCGTTCCTAACTCTCGCCAAACAGCCTGTTAGCCCACACTTGCTAGAAGTGTGTTCCTGAGGCAGTTGGACAATAGGGCAAGTGGAGGCTCACCCAGCATGGGACGCCCGCCTTGCACATTGCTCTGGGTGCAAAGAGGATTCCCTGCACCTCTGGCACTGGGGAGAGCATTTCTGCACACAGGAGACACTTGGCAAACACAGTTTTTCCCCTCGGAAAGTACTGTGAGAAAGAGTCGCCATCCCGGATGCATGGCACTCTCCCTTTGAAGCCCTCCATGCAGCAGGCTTTCATGGACTCGGCTGCAGGCTTTGGTAGCTGGAGACACTGCAGCTCCTCTGGAGGCTCAGGGGCAATTGGCACACCCCTCCAAGGAAATGAGGCTAGTGTGATGAGCTCTTTCCAAAGAATGGCAAGCAGCCTGCTCCTTTCGATGAGACACACGTGTGGGGAGAGATGCTTGGCAGCAGAGAAGAAGCAAGAGGGCAGCCAGGGAGGGATTTGCACACAGCTTGAAGTCCCCAGACCTCCTGATTCGAAACCAGGGAATGCCAGCTCTGCCTGTCAGGCCCCATTCCCTAGTGGGCACCCAGATTCTGGATCTGCCCTTTCCCAGCTATGAAACCACACCCAGGCTGCACCCTGAGCCCTGCCAAGTTGGAACTTTGCTCGCCAGGTGGGCTGAATGGCATGACTGTGTCAGGGGAAAGAAGGACCTAGGAGGCCTTCTGGGAGCTGCCACGACATAGCAGTGCTCAGGAAAAGGCAGTCTCCTTTCTGTAGGCCGGATGCACACTGGAGTTTCCGCTTGAGGCAAGGAAGCTCAGCTAAATGATCCCTGGCTGAAGGCAAAGCAGAGAGTTTTTCAGTGGAGCGCTGGCCCCATCTGCTGGCCGACAAGCATGGGAGGAGAAACCTCGCTGCAAATGAGTTCCTGAAGTGCTTTCCAAGCAGGAGGCAGCATGGCTGCAATAGTTTAGAAAGTCCTGCTTAGGACTACCCTCTGGCAACAGGGTGGGTGCCAAGGGCATGTGGGTTGGAGGGTGCTCAGAAGTCGCAGGGGAGGCTTTGGGCACCCAGTGCTCTCTGATGGAAAACACTGCAGGCCCGAGCATCCATGAATTCCTGCAAGGCTTTGGAGTGGGAAAGCTGTGCTTAGCAGAAGGCTCCCTGCCAAGTGCTGCAGGCCTTTGTGGATGCTGAAGCAGCAGCTGCCTTGCAGGCTGCTGGTCCAGGGGCATGTGTGCCCAGGTCCAGAGTGCTGTAGGAGGAGCTCCTAGCAAGGGGCGAGCAAGCACCTTGTTTCCTTGGCATAGACTGGCCTGTGCACCCTGAGGCCTGCCAGACGTGCAGACAGCGCAGGCAGCAAGGGCTTGTGGCCGGCAGATAAGGGGCAGCAGGCGTCTCACTTGAAAGTGGGCTCATGACTCTCTTGTTCTCCGGCCCCTGTGGCCGTGTGCAAGCACAGCCTCTGGACCTGCAGCTTCTGAGCAGTGCAAGAGACACACAGGAAACACCCAGGTGCCTTCTCTAGTGAACGGTGTTCCATCAAGGTCCTGCTTGCTGGCAGGGGCCTAGGCCAGCACCGGTCCTAGGGAGGCCAGGCTGAGGCTGGGATGGGTCCCGACCTAGCAGTGCTCAGGGCAAGCCTGGGACTGGAGGCCAGGCTGCAGGCTCATTCCAGCTTGGGCCTGGTGCAGAAAGCCTTCAGCTAGGACTTCCATGGGGTATAGTCAGCACAGTGGTTTTTGCCTGAAATCCATGTGCCTCACTCGGAGCCCCCTGCCTTTCAGCACACACTCCCTAGAAGTGTGTTCCTGAGGCAGTTGGACAGTTGGGGAAGTGGAGGCTCTCCCAGCATGGGAGGTCTGCCTAGAACCTTGCTCTGGCTGCAAAGAGGATTCCCTGCACCTCTGGCGCTGGGGTGAGATTTTCTGCACACAGGAGACACTTGGCACACACAGTGTTTCCCCATGGAAAGCACTGTGAGGAAGAATCTCTGCCAGGGATGCATGGCACTCTCCCATCGAAGCCCTCCATGCAGCAAGCTGTCATGGACTCGAGTGCAGGCCTTGGTGGCTGGAGAGACTGCAGCTCCTCTGGAGGCTCCGGGGCAATTGGCACACCCCTCCAAGGAAATGAGGCTTGTGGGATGAGCACTTTGCAAAGAATTGCAAGCAGCCTGCTCCTTTTGATGAGACACATGTGTGGGGAGAGAGACTTGACCGCCGAGTAGAAGCAAGAGGGCAATGAGGGATTGGATTTGCATGCAGCTTGGAGGCTCCATATCTCCTGCTTCGCAAGCAGGGAGTGCCAGGTCTGCCCATCATGCTCCATTACCAGCTGGGCACCCAGTTTCAGGATCTGCCCTTTCCCAGCCATGAAACCACACCCAGGCTGCACCCTGAGCCCTGCCAATGGGGACCCTTGCCCGCCAGGTGGGCTGAATTGCATGACTGTGTCAGGGGAGAGAAGGCCCTAGGAGGCCTTCAGGGAACTGCCTCAACATAGCCCCGCTCAGGAAAGGCACTCCTCTTTCTGTGACCGGATGCACAATGGAGTATCTGCTTGAGGCAAAGAAGCTCAGCTAGTTGATCCCTGGCTGAAGACAAAGCAGAGAGTTTTTTGGTGGAGCGCTGGCACCATCTGCCGACCGACAAGCATGGAAGGAGAATCCTCGCTCCAAATGAGTTCCTGAGGAGCTTTCCAAGCAGCAGGCAGGCTGCCTCCAGAAGCTTAGAGAGTCCTGCTTCGGACTATCCTCCGGCAACAGAGTGGGTGCCAAGGGCATGTGGGTTGGAGGGTGCTCGGAAGCTGCAGGGGAGGTTTTCAGCATCCAGTGCTCTCCGATGGAACACACTGCAGGCGCGAGCATCCATGAACTCCTGCAAGGCTTTGGAGTGGGAAAGCTGTGCTTAGCAGAGGGCTCCCTGCCAAATGCTGCAGGCCTATGTGGATGGCGAAGCTGCAGCTGTCTTGCAGTCTGCTTGTCCAGAGGTGCGTGTGCCCTGGTCCAGAGTGCTGTAAGAGGAGCTCCTAGCAACGGGAGAGCAAGCACCTTGTTTCCTTGGCATAGAATGGCCTGTGCACACAGAGGCCTGTCAGCAGTGAAGACAACGCAGGCAGCAAGAGGGGTGGCAGGTAGATAAGTGGTGGCAGGCATCCTGCTTGAAAGTGGAGTCATGACTGTTTTGTCCTCAGGCCCCAGTGTCCACGTGCACACACTGCCTCTGGACCTGCAGCTTCCGAGCAGTGCAAGAGAAACACAAGCAACACCCTGGGGCCTTCTCGAATGAACGGTGCTCCATCGAGGTCCTGCTGGCTGGCAGTGGCCTAGGCCAGCAAAGGCCCTAGGGAGGCCAGGCTGAGGCTGGGATGGTTCCTGACCTAGCAGTGCCCAGGGCAAGCCTGGGACTGGAGGCCAGGCTGCAGGCTCATTCCAGCTTGGGCCTGGTGCAGAGAGCCTTCAGCTAAGGCTTCCATGGGGAATGGTATGCGTAGTGATTTTTGCCTGCAATCCTCGTTCCTAACTCTCGCCAAACAGCCTGTTAGCCCACACTTGCTAGAAGTGTGTTCCTGAGGCAGTTGGACAATAGGGCAAGTGGAGGCTCACCCAGCATGGGACGCCCGCCTTGCACATTGCTCTGGGTGCAAAGAGGATTCCCTGCACCTCTGGCACTGGGGAGAGCATTTCTGCACACAGGAGACACTTGGCAAACACAGTTTTTCCCCTCGGAAAGTACTGTGAGAAAGAGTCGCCATCCCGGATGCATGGCACTCTCCCTTCGAAGCCCTCCATGCAGCAGGCTTTCATGGACTCGGCTGCAGGCTTTGGTAGCTGGAGACACTGCAGCTCCTCTGGAGGCTCAGGGGCAATTGGCACACCCCTCCAAGGAAATGAGGCTAGTGTGATGAGCTCTTTCCAAAGAATGGCAAGCAGCCTGCTCCTTTCGATGAGACACACGTGTGGGGAGAGATGCTTGGCAGCAGAGAAGAAGCAAGAGGGCAGCCAGGGAGGGATTTGCACACAGCTTGAAGTCCCCAGACCTCCTGATTCGAAACCAGGGAATGCCAGCTCTGCCTGTCAGGCCCCATTCCCTAGTGGGCACCCAGATTCTGGATCTGCCCTTTCCCAGCTATGAAACCACACCCAGGCTGCACCCTGAGCCCTGCCAAGTTGGAACTTTGCTCGCCAGGTGGGCTGAATGGCATGACTGTGTAAGGGGAAAGAAGGACCTAGGAGGCCTTCTGGGAGCTGCCACGACATAGCAGTGCTCAGGAAAAGGCAGTCTCCTTTCTGTAGGCCGGATGCACACTGGAGTTTCCGCTTGAGGCAAGGAAGCTCAGCTAAATGATCCCTGGCTGAAGGCAAAGCAGAGAGTTTTTTGGTGGAGCGCTGGCACCATCTGCCGACCGACAAGCATGGAAGGAGAATCCTCGCTCCAAATGAGTTCCTGAGGAGCTTTCCAAGCAGCAGGCAGGCTGCCTCCAGAAGCTTAGAGAGTCCTGCTTCGGACTATCCTCCGGCAACAGAGTGGGTGCCAAGGGCATGTGGGTTGGAGGGTGCTCGGAAGCTGCAGGGGAGGTTTTCAGCATCCAGTGCTCTCCGATGGAACACACTGCAGGCGCGAGCATCCATGAACTCCTGCAAGGCTTTGGAGTGGGAAAGCTGTGCTTAGCAGAGTGCTCCCTGCCAAATGCTGCAGGCCTATGTGGATGGCGAAGCTGCAGCTGTCTTGCAGTCTGCTTGTCCAGAGGTGCGTGTGCCCTGGTCCAGAGTGCTGTAAGAGGAGCTCCTAGCAACGGGAGAGCAAGCACCTTGTTTCCTTGGCATAGAATGGCCTGTGCACACAGAGGCCTGTCAGCAGTGAAGACAACGCAGGCAGCAAGAGGGGTGGCAGGTAGCTAAGTGGTGGCAGGCATCCTGCTTGAAAGTGGAGTCATGACTGTTTTGTCCTCAGGCCCCAGTGTCCACGTGCACACACTGCCTCTGGACCTGCAGCTTCCGAGCAGTGCAAGAGAAACACAAGCAACACCCTGGGGCCTTCTCGAATGAACGGTGCTCCATCGAGGTCCTGCTGGCTGGCAGTGGCCTAGGCCAGCAAAGGCCCTAGGGAGGCCAGGCTGAGGCTGGGATGGTTCCTGACCTAGCAGTGCCCAGGGCAAGCCTGGGACTGGAGGCCAGGCTGCAGGCTCATTCCAGCTTGGGCCTGGTGCAGAGAGCCTTCAGCTAAGGCTTCCATGGGGAATGGTATGCGTAGTGATTTTTGCCTGCAATCCTCGTTCCTAACTCTCGCCAAACAGCCTGTTAGCCCACACTTGCTAGAAGTGTGTTCCTGAGGCAGTTGGACAATAGGGCAAGTGGAGGCTCACCCAGCATGGGACGCCCGCCTTGCACATTGCTCTGGGTGCAAAGAGGATTCCCTGCACCTCTGGCACTGGGGAGAGCATTTCTGCACACAGGAGACACTTGGCAAACACAGTTTTTCCCCTCGGAAAGTACTGTGAGAAAGAGTCGCCATCCCGGATGCATGGCACTCTCCCTTCGAAGCCCTCCATGCAGCAGGCTTTCATGGACTCGCCTGCAGGCTTTGGTAGCTGGAGACACTGCAGCTCCTCTGGAGGCTCAGGGGCAATTGGCACACCCCTCCAAGGAAATGAGGCTAGTGTGATGAGCTCTTTCCAAAGAATGGCAAGCAGCCTGCTCCTTTCGATGAGACACACGTGTGGGGAGAGATGCTTGGCAGCAGAGAAGAAGCAAGAGGGCAGCCAGGGAGGGATTTGCACACAGCTTGAAGTCCCCAGACCTCCTGATTCGAAACCAGGGAATGCCAGCTCTGCCTGTCAGGCCCCATTCCCTAGTGGGCACCCAGATTCTGGATCTGCCCTTTCCCAGCTATGAAACCACACCCAGGCTGCACCCTGAGCCCTGCCAAGTTGGAACTTTGCTCGCCAGGTGGGCTGAATGGCATGACTGTGTCAGGGGAAAGAAGGACCTAGGAGGCCTTCTGGGAGCTGCCACGACATAGCAGTGCTCAGGAAAAGGCAGTCTCCTTTCTGTAGGCCGGATGCACACTGGAGTTTCCGCTTGAGGCAAGGAAGCTCAGCTAGGTGATCCCTGGCTGAAGGCAAAGCAGAGAGTTTTTCAGTGGAGCGCTGGCCCCATCTGCTGGCCGACAAGCATGGGAGGAGAAACCTCGCTGCAAATGAGTTCCTGAAGTGCTTTCCAAGCAGGAGGCAGCATGGCTGCAATAGTTTAGAAAGTCCTGCTTAGGACTACCCTCTGGCAACAGGGTGGGTGCCAAGGGCATGTGGGTTGGAGGGTGCTCAGAAGTCGCAGGGGAGGCTTTGGGCACCCAGTGCTCTCTGATGGAAAACACTGCAGGCCCGAGCATCCATGAATTCCTGCAAGGCTTTGGAGTGGGAAAGCTGTGCTTAGCAGAAGGCTCCCTGCCAAGTGCTGCAGGCCTTTGTGGATGCTGAAGCAGCAGCTGCCTTGCAGGCTGCTGGTCCAGGGGCGTGTGTGCCCAGGTCCAGAGTGCTGTAGGAGGAGCTCCTAGCAAGGGGCGAGCAAGCACCTTGTTTCCTTGGCATAGACTGGCCTGTGCACCCTGAGGCCTGCCAGACGTGCAGACAGCGCAGGCAGCAAGGGCTTGTGGCCGGCAGATAAGGGGCAGCAGGCGTCTCACTTGAAAGTGGGCTCATGACTCTCTTGTTCTCCGGCCCCTGTGGCCGTGTGCAAGCACAGCCTCTGGACCTGCAGCTTCTGAGCAGTGCAAGAGACACACAGGAAACACCCAGGTGCCTTCTCTAGTGAACGGTGTTCCATCAAGGTCCTGCTTGCTGGCAGGGGCCTAGGCCAGCACCGGTCCTAGGGAGGCCAGGCTGAGGCTGGGATGGGTCCCGACCTAGCAGTGCTCAGGGCAAGCCTGGGACTGGAGGCCAGGCTGCAGGCTCATTCCAGCTTGGGCCTGGTGCAGAAAGCCTTCAGCTAGGACTTCCATGGGGTATAGTCAGCACAGTGGTTTTTGCCTGAAATCCATGTGCCTCACTCGGAGCCCCCTGCCTTTCAGCACACACTCCCTAGAAGTGTGTTCCTGAGGCAGTTGGACAGTTGGGGAAGTGGAGGCTCTCCCAGCATGGGAGGTCTGCCTAGAACCTTGCTCTGGCTGCAAAGAGGATTCCCTGCACCTCTGGCGCTGGGGTGAGATTTTCTGCACACAGGAGACACTTGGCACACACAGTGTTTCCCCATGGAAAGGACTGTGAGGAAGAATCTCTGCCAGGGATGCATGGCACTCTCCCATCGAAGCCCTCCATGCAGCAAGCTGTCATGGACTCGAGTGCAGGCCTTGGTGGCTGGAGAGACTGCAGCTCCTCTGGAGGCTCCGGGGCAATTGGCACACCCCTCCAAGGAAATGAGTCTTGTGGGATGAGCACTCTGCAAAGAATTGCAAGCAGCCTGCTCCTTTTGATGAGACACATGTGTGGGGAGAGAGACTTGACCGCCGAGTAGAAGCAAGAGGGCAATGAGGGATTGAATTTGCATGCAGCTTGGAGGCTCCATATCTCCTGCTTCGCAAGCAGGGAGTGCCAGGTCTGCCCATCATGCTCCATTACCAGCTGGGCACCCAGTTTCAGGATCTGCCCTTTCCCAGCCATGAAACCACACCCAGGCTGCACCCTGAGCCCTGCCAATGGGGACCCTTGCCCGCCAGGTGGGCTGAATTGCATGACTGTGTCAGGGGAGAGAAGGCCCTAGGAGGCCTTCAGGGAACTGCCTCAACATAGCCCCTCTCAGGAAAGGCACTCCTCTTTCTGTGACCGGATGCACAATGGAGTATCTGCTTGAGGCAAAGAAGCTCAGCTAGTTGATCCCTGGCTGAAGACAAAGCAGAGAGTTTTTTGGTGGAGCGCTGGCACCATCTGCCGACCGACAAGCATGGAAGGAGAATCCTCACTCCAAATGAGTTCCTGAGGAGCTTTCCAAGCAGCAGGCAGGCTGCCTCCAGAAGCTTAGAGAGTCCTGCTTCGGACTATCCTCCGGCAACAGAGTGGGTGCCAAGGGCATGTGGGTTGGAGGGTGCTCGGAAGCTGCAGGGGAGGTTTTCAGCATCCAGTGCTCTCCGATGGAACACACTGCAGGCGCGAGCATCCATGAACTCCTGCAAGGCTTTGGAGTGGGAAAGCTGTGCTTAGCAGAGGGCTCCCTGCCAAATGCTGCAGGCCTATGTGGATGGCGAAGCTGCAGCTGTCTTGCAGTCTGCTTGTCCAGAGGTGCGTGTGCCCTGGTCCAGAGTGCTGTAAGAGGAGCTCCTAGCAACGGGAGAGCAAGCACCTTGTTTCCTTGGCATAGAATGGCCTGTGCACACAGAGGCCTGTCAGCAGTGAAGACAACGCAGGCAGCAAGAGGGGTGGCAGGTAGATAAGTGGTGGCAGGCATCCTGCTTGAAAGTGGAGTCATGACTGTTTTGTCCTCAGGCCCCAGTGTCCACGTGCACACACTGCCTCTGGACCTGCAGCTTCCGAGCAGTGCAAGAGAAACACAAGCAACACCCTGGGGCCTTCTCGAATGAACGGTGCTCCATCGAGGTCCTGCTGGCTGGCAGTGGCCTAGGCCAGCAAAGGCCCTAGGGAGGCCAGGCTGAGGCTGGGATGGTTCCTGACCTAGCAGTGCCCAGGGCAAGCCTGGGACTGGAGGCCAGGCTGCAGGCTCATTCCAGCTTGGGCCTGGTGCAGAGAGCCTTCAGCTAAGGCTTCCATGGGGAATGGTATGCGTAGTGATTTTTGCCTGCAATCCTCGTTCCTAACTCTCGCCAAACAGCCTGTTAGCCCACACTTGCTAGAAGTGTGTTCCTGAGGCAGTTGGACAATAGGGCAAGTGGAGGCTCACCCAGCATGGGACGCCCGCCTTGCACATTGCTCTGGGTGCAAAGAGGATTCCCTGCACCTCTGGCACTGGGGAGAGCATTTCTGCACACAGGAGACACTTGGCAAACACAGTTTTTCCCCTCGGAAAGTACTGTGAGAAAGAGTCGCCATCCCGGATGCATGGCACTCTCCCTTCGAAGCCCTCCATGCAGCAGGCTTTCATGGACTCGGCTGCAGGCTTTGGTAGCTGGAGACACTGCAGCTCCTCTGGAGGCTCAGGGGCAATTGGCACACCCCTCCAAGGAAATGAGGCTAGTGTGATGAGCTCTTTCCAAAGAATGGCAAGCAGCCTGCTCCTTTCGATGAGACACACGTGTGGGGAGAGATGCTTGGCAGCAGAGAAGAAGCAAGAGGGCAGCCAGGGAGGGATTTGCACACAGCTTGAAGTCCCCAGACCTCCTGATTCGAAACCAGGGAATGCCAGCTCTGCCTGTCAGGCCCCATTCCCTAGTGGGCACCCAGATTCAGGATCTGCCCTTTCCCAGCTATGAAACCACACCCAGGCTGCACCCTGAGCCCTGCCAAGTTGGAACTTTGCTCGCCAGGTGGGCTGAATGGCATGACTGTGTCAGGGGAAAGAAGGACCTAGGAGGCCTTCCGGGAGCTGCCACGACATAGCAGTGCTCAGGAAAAGGCAGTCTCCTTTCTGTAGGCCGGATGCACACTGGAGTTTCCGCTTGAGGCAAGGAAGCTCAGCTAGGTGATCCCTGGCTGAAGGCAAAGCAGAGAGTTTTTCAGTGGAGCGCTGGCCCCATCTGCTGGCCGACAAGCATGGGAGGAGAAACCTCGCTGCAAATGAGTTCCTGAAGTGCTTTCCAAGCAGGAGGCAGCATGGCTGCAATAGTTTAGAAAGTCCTGCTTAGGACTACCCTCTGGCAACAGGGTGGGTGCCAAGGGCATGTGGGTTGGAGGGTGCTCAGAAGTCGCAGGGGAGGCTTTGGGCACCCGGTGCTCTCTGATGGAAAACACTGCAGGCCCGAGCATCCATGAATTCCTGCAAGGCTTTGGAGTGGGAAAGCTGTGCTTAGCAGAAGGCTCCCTGCCAAGTGCTGCAGGCCTTTGTGGATGCTGAAGCAGCAGCTGCCTTGCAGGCTGCTGGTCCAGGGGCGTGTGTGCCCAGGTCCAGAGTGCTGTAGGAGGAGCTCCTAGCAAGGGGCGAGCAAGCACCTTGTTTCCTTGGCATAGACTGGCCTGTGCACCCTGAGGCCTGCCAGACGTGCAGACAGCGCAGGCAGCAAGGGCCTGTGGCAGGCAGATAAGGGGCAGCAGGCGTCTCACTTGAAAGTGGGCTCATGACTCTCTTGTTCTCCGGCCCCTGTGGCTGTGTGCAAGCACAGCCTCTGGACCTGCAGCTTCTGAGCAGTGCAAGAGACACACAGGAAACACCCAGGTGCCTTCTCTAGTGAACGGTGTTCCATCAAGGTCCTGCTTGCTGGCAGGGGCCTAGGCCAGCACAGGTCCTAGGGAGGCCAGGCTGAGGCTGGGATGGGTCCCGACCTAGCAGTGCTCAGGGCAAGCCTGGGACTGGAGGCCAGGCTGCAGGCTCATTCCAGCTTGGGCCTGGTGCAGAAAGCCTTCAGCTAGGACTTCCATGGGGTATAGTCAGCACAGTGGTTTTTGCCTGAAATCCATGTTCCTCACTCGGAGCCCTCTGCCTTTCAGCACACACTCCCTAGAAGTGTGTTCCTGAGGCAGTTGGACAGTTGGGGAAGTGGAGGCTCTCCCAGCATGGGAGGTCTGCCTAGAACCTTGCTCTGGCTGCAAAGAGGATTCCCTGCACCTCTGGCACTGGGGTGAGATTTTCTGCACACAGGAGACACTTGGCACACACAGTGTTTCCCCATGGAAAGCACTGTGAGGAAGAATCTCTGCCAGGGATGCATGGCACTCTCCCATCGAAGCCCTCCATGCAGCAAGCTGTCATGGACTCGAGTGCAGGCCTTGGTGGCTGGAGAGACTGCAGATCCTCTGGAGGCTCCGGGGCAATTGGCACACCCCTCCAAGGAAATGAGGCTTGTGGGATGAGCACTTTGCAAAGAATTGCAAGCAGCCTGCTCCTTTTGATGAGACACATGTGTGGGGAGAGAGACTTGACAGCCGAGAAGAAGCAAGAGGGCAAGGAGGGATTGGATTTGCATGCAGCTTGGAGGCTCCATATCTCCTGCTTCGCAAGCAGGGAGTGCCAGGTCTGCCCATCATGCTCCGTTACCAGCTGGGCACCCAGTTTCAGGATCTGCCCTTTCCCAGCCATGAAACCACACCCAGGCTGCACCCTGAGCCCTGCCAAGGGGGACCCTTGCTCGCCAGGTGGGCTGAATTGCATGACTGTGTCAGGGGAGAGAAGGCCCTAGGAGGCCTTCAGGGAACTGCCTCAACATAGCCCCGCTCAGGAAAGGCACTCCTCTTTCTGTGACCGGATGCACAATGGAGTATCTGCTTGAGGCAAAGAAGCTCAGCTAGTTGATCCCTGGCTGAAGACAAAGCAGAGAGTTTTTTGGTGGAGCGCTGGCACCATCTGCCGACCGACAAGCATGGAAGGAGAATCCTCGCTCCAAATGAGTTCCTGAGGAGCTTTCCAAGCAGCAGGCAGGCTGCCTCCAGAAGCTTAGAGAGTCCTGCTTCGGACTATCCTCCGGCAACAGAGTGGGTGCCAAGGGCATGTGGGTTGGAGGGTGCTCGGAAGCTGCAGGGGAGGTTTTCAGCATCCAGTGCTCTCCGATGGAACACACTGCAGGCGCGAGCATCCATGAACTCCTGCAAGGCTTTGGAGTGGGAAAGCTGTGCTTAGCAGAGGGCTCCCTGCCAAATGCTGCAGGCCTATGTGGATGGCGAAGCTGCAGCTGTCTTGCAGTCTGCTTGTCCAGAGGTGCGTGTGCCCTGGTCCAGAGTGCTGTAAGAGGAGCTCCTAGCAACGGGAGAGCAAGCACCTTGTTTCCTTGGCATAGAATGGCCTGTGCACACAGAGGCCTGTCAGCAGTGAAGACAACGCAGGCAGCAAGAGGGGTGGCAGGTAGATAAGTGGTGGCAGGCATCCTGCTTGAAAGTGGAGTCATGACTGTTTTGTCCTCAGGCCCCAGTGTCCACGTGCACACACTGCCTCTGGACCTGCAGCTTCCGAGCAGTGCAAGAGAAACACAAGCAACACCCTGGGGCCTTCTCGAATGAACGGTGCTCCATCGAGGTCCTGCTGGCTGGCAGTGGCCTAGGCCAGCAAAGGCCCTAGGGAGGCCAGGCTGAGGCTGGGATGGTTCCTGACCTAGCAGTGCCCAGGGCAAGCCTGGGACTGGAGGCCAGGCTGCAGGCTCATTCCAGCTTGGGCCTGGTGCAGAGAGCCTTCAGCTAAGGCTTCCATGGGGAATGGTATGCGTAGTGATTTTTGCCTGCAATCCTCGTTCCTAACTCTCGCCAAACAGCCTGTTAGCCCACACTTGCTAGAAGTGTGTTCCTGAGGCAGTTGGACAATAGGGCAAGTGGAGGCTCACCCAGCATGGGACGCCCGCCTTGCACATTGCTCTGGGTGCAAAGAGGATTCCCTGCACCTCTGGCACTGGGGAGAGCATTTCTGCACACAGGAGACACTTGGCAAACACAGTTTTTCCCCTCGGAAAGTACTGTGAGAAAGAGTCGCCATCCCGGATGCATGGCACTCTCCCTTCGAAGCCCTCCATGCAGCAGGCTTTCATGGACTCGGCTGCAGGCTTTGGTAGCTGGAGACACTGCAGCTCCTCTGGAGGCTCAGGGGCAATTGGCACACCCCTCCAAGGAAATGAGGCTAGTGTGATGAGCTCTTTCCAAAGAATGGCAAGCAGCCTGCTCCTTTCGATGAGACACACGTGTGGGGAGAGATGCTTGGCAGCAGAGAAGAAGCAAGAGGGCAGCCAGGGAGGGATTTGCACACAGCTTGAAGTCCCCAGACCTCCTGATTCGAAACCAGGGAATGCCAGCTCTGCCTGTCAGGCCCCATTCCCTAGTGGGCACCCAGATTCAGGATCTGCCCTTTCCCAGCTATGAAACCACACCCAGGCTGCACCCTGAGCCCTGCCAAGTTGGAACTTTGCTCGCCAGGTGGGCTGAATGGCATGACTGTGTCAGGGGAAAGAAGGACCTAGGAGGCCTTCCGGGAGCTGCCACGACATAGCAGTGCTCAGGAAAAGGCAGTCTCCTTTCTGTAGGCCGGATGCACACTGGAGTTTCCGCTTGAGGCAAGGAAGCTCAGCTAGGTGATCCCTGGCTGAAGGCAAAGCAGAGAGTTTTTCAGTGGAGCGCTGGCCCCATCTGCTGGCCGACAAGCATGGGAGGAGAAACCTCGCTGCAAATGAGTTCCTGAAGTGCTTTCCAAGCAGGAGGCAGCATGGCTGCAATAGTTTAGAAAGTCCTGCTTAGGACTACCCTCTGGCAACAGGGTGGGTGCCAAGGGCATGTGGGTTGGAGGGTGCTCAGAAGTCGCAGGGGAGGCTTTGGGCACCCGGTGCTCTCTGATGGAAAACACTGCAGGCCCGAGCATCCATGAATTCCTGCAAGGCTTTGGAGTGGGAAAGCTGTGCTTAGCAGAAGGCTCCCTGCCAAGTGCTGCAGGCCTTTGTGGATGCTGAAGCAGCAGCTGCCTTGCAGGCTGCTGGTCCAGGGGCGTGTGTGCCCAGGTCCAGAGTGCTGTAGGAGGAGCTCCTAGCAAGGGGCGAGCAAGCACCTTGTTTCCTTGGCATAGACTGGCCTGTGCACCCTGAGGCCTGCCAGACGTGCAGACAGCGCAGGCAGCAAGGGCTTGTGGCAGGCAGATAAGGGGCAGCAGGCGTCTCACTTGAAAGTGGGCTCATGACTCTCTTGTTCTCCGGCCCCTGTGGCTGTGTGCAAGCACAGCCTCTGGACCTGCAGCTTCTGAGCAGTGCAAGAGACACACAGGAAACACCCAGGTGCCTTCTCTAGTGAACGGTGTTCCATCAAGGTCCTGCTTGCTGGCAGGGGCCTAGGCCAGCACAGGTCCTAGGGAGGCCAGGCTGAGGCTGGGATGGGTCCCGACCTAGCAGTGCTCAGGGCAAGCCTGGGACTGGAGGCCAGGCTGCAGGCTCATTCCAGCTTGGGCCTGGTGCAGAAAGCCTTCAGCTAGGACTTCCATGGGGTATAGTCAGCACAGTGGTTTTTGCCTGAAATCCATGTTCCTCACTCGGAGCCCTCTGCCTTTCAGCACACACTCCCTAGAAGTGTGTTCCTGAGGCAGTTGGACAGTTGGGGAAGTGGAGGCTCTCCCAGCATGGGAGGTCTGCCTAGAACCTTGCTCTGGCTGCAAAGAGGATTCCCTGCACCTCTGGCACTGGGGTGAGATTTTCTGCACACAGGAGACACTTGGCACACACAGTGTTTCCCCATGGAAAGCACTGTGAGGAAGAATCTCTGCCAGGGATGCATGGCACTCTCCCATCGAAGCCCTCCATGCAGCAAGCTGTCATGGACTCGAGTGCAGGCCTTGGTGGCTGGAGAGACTGCAGATCCTCTGGAGGCTCCGGGGCAATTGGCACACCCCTCCAAGGAAATGAGGCTTGTGGGATGAGCACTTTGCAAAGAATTGCAAGCAGCCTGCTCCTTTTGATGAGACACATGTGTGGGGAGAGAGACTTGACAGCCGAGAAGAAGCAAGAGGGCAAGGAGGGATTGGATTTGCATGCAGCTTGGAGGCTCCATATCTCCTGCTTCGCAAGCAGGGAGTGCCAGGTCTGCCCATCATGCTCCGTTACCAGCTGGGCACCCAGTTTCAGGATCTGCCCTTTCCCAGCCATGAAACCACACCCAGGCTGCACCCTGAGCCCTGCCAAGGGGGACCCTTGCTCGCCAGGTGGGCTGAATTGCATGACTGTGTCAGGGGAGAGAAGGCCCTAGGAGGCCTTCAGGGAACTGCCTCAACATAGCCCCGCTCAGGAAAGGCACTCCTCTTTCTGTGACCGGATGCACAATGGAGTATCTGCTTGAGGCAAAGAAGCTCAGCTAGGCGATCCCTGGCTGAAGGCAAAGCAGAGAGTTTTTCGGTGGAGCGCTGGCACCATCTGCCGGCTGACAAGCATGGAAGGAGAATGCTCGCTCCAAATGAGTTCCTGAGGAGCTTTCCAAGCAGCAGGCAGGCTGCCTCCAGAAGCTTAGAGAGTCCTGCTTCGGACTATCCTCCGGCAACAGAGTGGGTGCCAAGGGCATGTGGGTTGGAGGGTGCTCGGAAGCTGCAGGGGAGGTTTTCAGCATCCAGTGCTCTCCGATGGAACACACTGCAGGCGCGAGCAACCATGAACTCCTGCAAGGCTTTGGAGTGGGAAAGCTGTGCTTAGCAGAGGGCTCCCTGCCAAATGCTGCAGGCCTATGTGGATGGCGAAGCTGCAGCTGTCTTGCAGTCTGCTTGTCCAGAGGTGCGTGTGCCCTGGTCCAGAGTGCTGTAGGAGGAGCTCCTAGCAACGGGAGAGCAAGCACCTTGTTTCCTTGGCATAGAATGGCCTGTGCACACAGAGGCCTGTCAGCAGTGAAGACAACGCAGGCAGCAAGAGGGGTGGCAGGCAGCTAAGTGGCGGCAGGCGTCCTGCTTGAAAGTGGGGTCATGACTGTTTTGTCCTCAGGCCCCAGTGTCCACGTGCACACACTGCCTCTGGACCTGCAGCTTCCGAGCAGTGCAAGAGAAACACAAGCAACACCCTGGGGCCTTCTCGAATGAACGGTGCTCCATCGAGGTCCTGCTGGCTGGCAGTGGCCTAGGCCAGCAAAGGCCCTAGGGAGGCCAGGCTGAGGCTGGGATATTTCCTGACCTAGCAGTGCCCAGGGCAAGCCTGGGACTGGAGGCCAGGCTGCAGGCTCATTCCAGCTTGGGCCTGGTGCAGAGAGCCTTCAGCTAAGGCTTCCATGGGGAATGGTATGCGTAGTGATTTTTGCCTGCAATCCTCGTTCCTAACTCTCGCCAAACAGCCTGTTAGCCCACACTTGCTAGAAGTGTGTTCCTGAGGCAGTTGGACAATAGGGCAAGTGGAGGCTCACCCAGCATGGGACGCCCGCCTTGCACATTGCTCTGGGTGCAAAGAGGATTCCCTGCACCTCTGGCACTGGGGAGAGCATTTCTGCACACAGGAGACACTTGGCAAACACAGTTTTTCCCCTCGGAAAGTACTGTGAGAAAGAGTCGCCATCCCGGATGCATGGCACTCTCCCTTCGAAGCCCTCCATGCAGCAGGCTTTCATGGACTCGGCTGCAGGCTTTGGTAGCTGGAGACACTGCAGCTCCTCTGGAGGCTCAGGGGCAATTGGCACACCCCTCCAAGGAAATGAGGCTAGTGTGATGAGCTCTTTCCAAAGAATGGCAAGCAGCCTGCTCCTTTCGATGAGACACACGTGTGGGGAGAGATGCTTGGCAGCAGAGAAGAAGCAAGAGGGCAGCCAGGGAGGGATTTGCACACAGCTTGAAGTCCCCAGACCTCCTGATTCGAAACCAGGGAATGCCAGCTCTGCCTGTCAGGCCCCATTCCCTAGTGGGCACCCAGATTCAGGATCTGCCCTTTCCCAGCTATGAAACCACACCCAGGCTGCACCCTGAGCCCTGCCAAGTTGGAACTTTGCTCGCCAGGTGGGCTGAATGGCATGACTGTGTCAGGGGAAAGAAGGACCTAGGAGGCCTTCCGGGAGCTGCCACGACATAGCAGTGCTCAGGAAAAGGCAGTCTCCTTTCTGTAGGCCGGATGCACACTGGAGTTTCCGCTTGAGGCAAGGAAGCTCAGCTAGGTGATCCCTGGCTGAAGGCAAAGCAGAGAGTTTTTCAGTGGAGCGCTGGCCCCATCTGCTGGCCGACAAGCATGGGAGGAGAAACCTCGCTGCAAATGAGTTCCTGAAGTGCTTTCCAAGCAGGAGGCAGCATGGCTGCAATAGTTTAGAAAGTCCTGCTTAGGACTACCCTCTGGCAACAGGGTGGGTGCCAAGGGCATGTGGGTTGGAGGGTGCTCAGAAGTCGCAGGGGAGGCTTTGGGCACCCGGTGCTCTCTGATGGAAAACACTGCAGGCCCGAGCATCCATGAATTCCTGCAAGGCTTTGGAGTGGGAAAGCTGTGCTTAGCAGAAGGCTCCCTGCCAAGTGCTGCAGGCCTTTGTGGATGCTGAAGCAGCAGCTGCCTTGCAGGCTGCTGGTCCAGGGGCGTGTGTGCCCAGGTCCAGAGTGCTGTAGGAGGAGCTCCTAGCAAGGGGCGAGCAAGCACCTTGTTTCCTTGGCATAGACTGGCCTGTGCACCCTGAGGCCTGCCAGACGTGCAGACAGCGCAGGCAGCAAGGGCTTGTGGCAGGCAGATAAGGGGCAGCAGGCGTCTCACTTGAAAGTGGGCTCATGACTCTCTTGTTCTCCGGCCCCTGTGGCCGTGTGCAAGCACAGCCTCTGGACCTGCAGCTTCTGAGCAGTGCAAGAGACACACAGGAAACACCCAGGTGCCTTCTCTAGTGAACGGTGTTCCATCAAGGTCCTGCTTGCTGGCAGGGGCCTAGGCCAGCACAGGTCCTAGGGAGGCCAGGCTGAGGCTGGGATGGGTCCCGACCTAGCAGTGCTCAGGGCAAGCCTGGGACTGGAGGCCAGGCTGCAGGCTCATTCCAGCTTGGGCCTGGTGCAGAAAGCCTTCAGCTAGGACTTCCATGGGGTATAGTCAGCACAGTGGTTTTTGCCTGAAATCCATGTGCCTCACTCGGAGCCCCCTGCCTTTCAGCACACACTCCCTAGAAGTGTGTTCCTGAGGCAGTTGGACAGTTGGGGAAGTGGAGGCTCTCCCAGCATGGGAGGTCTGCCTAGAACCTTGCTCTGGCTGCAAAGAGGATTCCCTGCACCTCTGGCGCTGGGGTGAGATTTTCTGCACACAGGAGACACTTGGCACACACAGTGTTTCCCCATGGAAAGCACTGTGAGGAAGAATCTCTGCCAGGGATGCATGGCAATCTCCCATTGAAGCCCTCCATGCAGCAAGCTGTCATGGACTCGAGTGCAGGCCTTGGTGGCTGGAGAGACTGCAGCTCCTCTGGAGGCTCCGGGGCAATTGGCACACCCCTCCAAGGAAATGAGGCTTGTGGGATGAGCACTTTGCAAAGAATTGCAAGCAGCCTGCTCCTTTTGATGAGACACATGTGTGGGGAGAGAGACTTGACAGCCGAGAAGAAGCAAGAGGGCAAGGAGGGATTGGATTTGCATGCAGCTTGGAGGCTCCATATCTCCTGCTTCGCAAGCAGGGAGTGCCAGGTCTGCCCATCATGCTCCGTTAACAGCTGGTCACCCAGTTTCAGGATCTGCCCTTTCTCAGCCATGAATCCACACCCAGGCTGCACCCTGAGCCCTGCCAAGGGGGACCCTTGCTCGCCAGGTGGGCTGAATTGCATGACTGAGTCAGGGGAGAGAAGGCCCTAGGAGGCCTTCAGAGAACTGCCTCAACATAGCCCCGCTCAGGAAAGGCACTCCTCTTTCTGTGACCAGATGCACAATGGAGTATCTGCTTGAGGCAAAGAAGCTCAGCTAGGCGATCCCTGGCTGAAGGCAAAGCAGAGAGTTTTTCAGTGGAGCGCTGGCACCATCTGCCGGCTGACAAGCATGGAAGGAGAATGCTCGCTCCAAATGAGTTCCTAAGGAGCTTTCCAAGCAGCAGGCAGGCTGCCTCCAGAAGCTTAGAGAGTCCTGCTTCGGACTATCCTCCGGCAACAGAGTGGGTGGCAAGGGCATGTGGGTTGGAAGGTGCTCGGAAGCTGCAGGGGAGGTTTTCAGCATCCAGTGCTCTCCGATGGAACACACTGCAGGCGCGAGCATCCATGAACTCCTGCAAGGCTTTGGAGTGGGAAAGCTGTGCTTAGCAGAGGGCTCCCTGCCAAATGCTGCAGGCCTATGTGGATGGCGAAGCTGCAGCTGTCTTGCAGTCTGCTTGTACAGAGGTGCGTGTGCCCTGGTCCAGAGTGCTGTAGGAGGAGCTCCTAGCAACGGGAGAGCAAGCACCTTGTTTCCTTGGCATAGAATGGCCTGTGCACACAGAGGCCTGTCAGCAGTGAAGACAACGCAGGCAGCAAGAGGGGTGGCAGGCAGCTAAGTGGCGGCAGGCGTCCTGCTTGAAAGTGGGGTCATGACTGTTTTGTCCTCAGGCCCCAGTGTCCACGTGCACACACTGCCTCTGGACCTGCAGCTTCCGAGCAGTGCAAGAGAAACACAAGCAACACCCTGGGGCCTTCTCGAATGAACGGTGCTCCATCGAGGTCCTGCTGGCTGGCAGTGGCCTAGGCCAGCAAAGGCCCTAGGGAGGCCAGGCTGAGGCTGGGATGGTTCCTGACCTAGCAGTGCCCAGGGCAAGCCTGGGACTGGAGGCCAGGCTGCAGGCTCATTCCAGCTTGGGCCTGGTGCAGAGCGCCTTCAGCTAAGACTTCCATGGGGAATGGTATGCGTAGTGATTTTTGCCTGCAATCCTCGTTCCTAACTCTCGCCAAACAGCCTGTTAGCCCACACTTGCTAGAAGTGTGTTCCTGAGGCAGTTGGACAATAGGGCAAGTGGAGGCTCACCCAGCATGGGCCGCCCGCCTTGCACATTGCTCTGGGTGCAAAGAGGATTCCCTGCACCTCTGGCACTGGGGAGAGCATTTCTGCACACAGGAGACACTTGGCAAACACAGTTTTTCCCCTCGGAAAGTACTGTGAGAAAGAGTCGCCATCCCGGATGCATGGCACTCTCCCTTCGAAGCCCTCCATGCAGCAGGCTTTCATGGACTCGGCTGCAGGCTTTGGTAGCTGGAGACACTGCAGCTCCTCTGGAGGCTCAGGGGCAATTGGCACACCCCTCCAAGGAAATGAGGCTAGTGTGATGAGCTCTTTCCAAAGAATGGCAAGCAGCCTGCTCCTTTCGATGAGACACACGTGTGGGGAGAGATGCTTGGCAGCAGAGAAGAAGCAAGAGGGCAGCCAGGGAGGGATTTGCACACAGCTTGAAGTCCTCAGACCTCCTGATTCGAAACCAGGGAATGCCAGCTCTGCCTGTCAGGCCCCATTCCCTAGTGGGCACCCAGATTCAGGATCTGCCCTTTCCCAGCTATGAAACCACACCCAGGCTGCACCCTGAGCCCTGCCAAGTTGGAACTTTGCTCACCAGGTGGGCTGAATGGCATGACTGTGTCAGGGGAAAGAAGGACCTAGGAGGCCTTCCGGGAGCTGCCACGACATAGCAGTGCTCAGGAAAAGGCAGTCTCCTTTCTGTAGGCTGGATGCACACTGGAGTTTCCGCTTGAGGCAAGGAAGCTCAGCTAGGTGATCCCTGGCTGAAGGCAAAGCAGAGAGTTTTTCAGTGGAGCGCTGGCCCCATCTGCTGGCCAACAAGCATGGGAGGAGAAACCTCGCTGCAAATGAGTTCCTGAAGTGCTTTCCAAGCAGGAGGCAGCATGGCTGCAATAGTTTAGAAAGTCCTGCTTAGGACTACCCTCTGGCAACAGGGTGGGTGCCAAGGGCATGTGGGTTGGAGGGTGCTCAGAAGTCGCAGGGGAGGCTTTGGGCACCCGGTGCTCTCTGATGGAAAACACTGCAGGCCCGAGCATCCATGAATTCCTGCAAGGCTTTGGAGTGGGAAAGCTGTGCTTAGCAGAAGGCTCCCTGCCAAGTGCTGCAGGCCTTTGTGGATGCTGAAGCAGCAGCTGCCTTGCAGGCTGCTGGTCCAGGGGCGTGTGTGCCCAGGTCCAGAGTGCTGTAGGAGGAGCTCCTAGCAAGGGGCGAGCAAGCACCTTGTTTCCTTGGCATAGACTGGCCTGTGCACCCTGAGGCCTGCAGACGTGCAGACAGCGCAGGCAGCAAGGGCTTGTGGCCGGCAGATAAGGGGCAGCAGGCGTCTCACTTGAAAGTGGGCTCATGACTCTCTTGTTCTCCGGCCCCTGTGGCCGTGTGCAAGCACAGCCTCTGGACCTGCAGCTTCTGAGCAGTGCAAGAGACACACAGGAAACACCCAGGTGCCTTCTCTAGTGAACGGTGTTCCATCAAGGTCCTGCTTGCTGGCAGGGGCCTAGGCCAGCACTGGTCCTAGGGAGGCCAGGCTGAGGCTGGGATGGGTCCCGACCTAGCAGTGCTCAGGGCAAGCCTGGGACTGGAGGCCAGGCTGCAGGCTCATTCCAGCTTGGGCCTGGTGCAGAAAGCCTTCAGCTAGGACTTCCATGGGGTATAGTCAGCACAGTGGTTTTTGCCTGAAATCCATGTTCCTCACTCAGACCCCGCTGCGTTTCAGCACACACTCCCTAGTAGTGTGTTCCTGAGGCAGTTGGACAGTTGGGGAAGTGGAGGCTCTCCCAGCATGGGAGGTCTGCCTAGAACCTTGCTCTGGCTGCAAAGAGGATTCCCTGCACCTCTGGCGCTGGGGTGAGATTTTCTGCACACAGGAGACACTTGGCACACACAGTGTTTCCCCATGGAAAGCACTGTGAGGAAGAATCTCTGCCAGGGATGCATGGCACTCTCCCATCGAAGCCCTCCATGCAGCAAGCTGTCATGGACTCGAGTGCAGGCCTTGGTGGCTGGAGAGACTGCAGCTCCTCTGGAGGCTGTGGGGCAATTGGCACACCCTTCCAAGGAAATGAGGCTTGTGGGATGAGCACTTTGCAAAGAATTGCAAGCAGCCTGCTCCTTTTGATGAGACACATGTGTGGGGAGAGAGACTTGACAGCAGAGAAGAAGCAAGAGGGCAATGAGGGATTGGATTTGCATGCAGCTTGGAGGCTCCATATCTCCTGCTACGCAAGCAGGGAGTGCCAGGTCTGCCCATCATGCTCCGTTACCAGCTGGCCACCCAGTTTCAGGATCTGCCCTTTCCCAGCCATGAAACCACACCCAGGCTGCACCCTGAGCCCTGCCAAGGGGGAACCTTGCTCGCCAGGTGGGCTGAATTGCATGACTGAGTCAGGGGAGAGAAGGCCCTAGGAGGCCTTCAGGGAACTGCCTCAACATAGCCCCGCTCAGGAAAGGCACTCCTCTTTCTGTGACCGGATGCACAATGGAGTATCTGCTTGAGGCAAAGAAGCTCAGCTAGGCAATCCCTGGCTGAAGGCAAAGCAGAGAGTATTTCGGTGGAGCGCTGGCACCATCTGCCGGCCGACAAGCATGGAAGGAGAATCCTCACTCCAAATGAGTTCCTGAGGAGCTTTCCAAGCAGCAGGCAGGCTGCCTCCAGAAGCTTAGAGAGTCCTGCTTCGGACTATCCTCCGGCTACAGAGTGGGTGCCAAGGGCATGTGGGTTGGAGGGTGCTCGGAAGCTGCAGGGGAGGTTTTCAGCATCCAGTGCTCTCCGATGGAACACACTGCAGGCGCGAGCAACCATGAACTCCTGCAAGGCTTTGGAGTGTGAAAGCTGTGCTTAGCAGAGGGCTCCTTGCCAAATGCTGCAGGCCTATGTGGATGGCGAAGCTGCAGCTGTCTTGCAGTCTGCTTGTCCAGAGGTGCGTGTGCCCTGTTCCAGAGTGCTTTAGGAGGAGCTCCTAGCAACGGGAGAGCAAGCACCTTGTTTCCTTGGCATAGAATGGCCTGTGCACACAGAGGCCTGTCAGCAGTGAACACAACGCAGGCAGCAAGAGGGGTGGCAGGCAGCTAAGTGGCGGCAGGCGTCCTGCTTGAAAGTGGGGTCATGACTGTTTTGTCCTCAGGCCCCAGTGTCCACGTGCACACACTGCCTCTGGACCTGTAGCTTCCGAGCAGTGCAAGAGAAACACAAGCAACACCCTGGGGCCTTCTCGAATGAACGGTGCTCCATCGAGGTCCTGCTGGCTGGCAGTGGCCTAGGCCAGCAAAGGCCCTAGGGAGGCCAGGCTGAGGCTGGGATGGTTCCTGACCTAGCAGTGCCCAGGGCAAGCCTGGGACTGGAGGCCAGGCTGCAGGCTCATTCCAGCTTGGGCCTGGTGCAGAGAGCCTTCAGCTAAGGCTTCCATGGGGAATGTTATGCGTATTGATTTTTGCCTGCAATCCTCGTTCCTAACTCTCGCCAAACAGCCTGTTAGCCCACACTTGCTAGACGTGTGTTCCTGAGGCAGTTGGACAATAGGGCAAGTGGAAGCTCAACCAGCAGGGGACGCCTGCCTTGAACATTGCTCTGGTTGCAAGAGGATTCCCTGCACCTCTGGCACTGGGGAGAGCATTTCTGCACACAGGAGACACTTGGCAAACACAGTTTTTCCCCTCGGAAAGTACTGTGAGAATGAGTCGCCATCTCAGATGCATTGCACTTTCCCTTCGAAGCCCTCCATGCAGCAGGCTTTCATGGACTCGGCTGCAGGCTTTGGTAGCTGGAGACACTGCAGCTCCTCTGGAGGCTCAGGGGCAATTGGCACACCCCTCCAAGGAAATGAGGCTAGTGTGATGAGCTCTTTCCAAAGAATGGCAAGCAGCCTGCTCCTTTCAATGAGACACACGTGTGGGGAGAGATGCTTGGCAGCAGAGAAGAAGCAAGAGGGCAGCCAGGGAGGGATTTGCACACAGCTTGAAGTCCCCAGACCTCCTGATTCGAAACCAGGGAAAGCCAGCTCTGCCTGTCAGGCCCCATTCCCTAGTGGGCACCCAGATTCAGGATCTGCCCTTTCCCAGCTATGAAACCACACCCAGGCTGCACCCTGAGCCCTGCCAAGTTGGAACTTTGCTCACCAGGTGGGCTGAATGGCATGACTGTGTCAGGGGAAAGAAGGACCTAGGAGGCCTTCCGGGAGCTGCCACGACATAGCAGTGCTCAGGAAAAGGCAGTCTCCTTTCTGTAGGCCGGATGCACACTGGAGTTTCCGCTTGAGGCAAGGAAGCTCAGCTAGGTGATCCCTGGCTGAAGGCAAAGCAGAGAGTTTTTCAGTGGAGCGCTGGCCCCATCTGCTGGCCGACAAGCATGGGAGGAGAAACCTCGCTGCAAATGAGTTCCTGAAGTGCTTTCCAAGCAGGAGGCAGCATGGCTGCAATAGTTTAGAAAGTCCTGCTTAGGACTACCCTCTGGCAACAGGGTGGGTGCCAAGGGCATGTGGGTTGGAGGGTGCTCAGAAGTCGCAGGGGAGGCTTTGGGCACCCGGTGCTCTCTGATGGAAAACACTGCAGGCCCGAGCATCCATGAATTCCTGCAAGGCTTTGGAGTGGGAAAGCTGTGCTTAGCAGAAGGCTCCCTGCCAAGTGCTGCAGGCCTTTGTGGATGCTGAAGCAGCAGCTGCCTTGCAGGCTGCTGGTCCAGGGGCGTGTGTGCCCAGGTCCAGAGTGCTGTAGGAGGAGCTCCTAGCAAGGGGCGAGCAAGCACCTTGTTTCCTTGGCATAGACTGGCCTGTGCACCCTGAGGCCTGCCAGACGTGCAGACAGCGCAGGCAGCAAGGGCTTGTGGCAGGCAGATAAGGGGCAGCAGGCGTCTCACTTGAAAGTGGGCTCATGACTCTCTTGTTCTCCGGCCCCTGTGGCCGTGTGCAAGCACAGCCTCTGGACCTGCAGCTTCTGAGCAGTGCAAGAGACACACAGGAAACACCCAGGTGCCTTCTCTAGTGAACGGTGTTCCATCAAGGTCCTGCTTGCTGGCAGGGGCCTAGGCCAGCACTGGTCCTAGGGAGGCCAGGCTGAGGCTGGGATGGGTCCCGACCTAGCAGTGCTCAGGGCAAGCCTGGGACTGGAGGCCAGGCTGCAGGCTCATTCAAGCTTGGGCCTGGTGCAGAAAGCCTTCAGCTAGGACTTCCATGGGGTATAGTCAGCACAGTGGTTTTTGCCTGAAATCCATGTTCCTCACTCAGACCCCGCTGCGTTTCAGAACACACTCCCTAGTAGTGTGTTCCTGAGGCAGTTGGACAGTTGGGGAAGTGGAGGCTCTCCCAGCATGGGAGGTCTGCCTAGAACCTTGCTCTGGCTGCAAAGAGGATTCCCTGCACCTCTGGCGCTGGGGTGAGATTTTCTGCACACAGGAGACACTTGGCACACACAGTGTTTCCCCATGGAAAGCACTGTGAGGAAGAATCTCTGCCAGGGATGCATGGCACTCTCCCATCGAAGCCCTCCATGCAGCAAGCTGTCATGGACTCGAGTGCAGGCCTTGGTGGCTGGAGAGACTGCAGCTCCTCTGGAGGCTGTGGGGCAATTGGCACACCCTTCCAAGGAAATGAGGCTTGTGGGATGAGCACTTTGCAAAGAATTGCAAGCAGCCTGCTCCTTTTGATGAGACACATGTGTGGGGAGAGAGACTTGACAGCAGAGAAGAAGCAAGAGGGCAATGAGGGATTGGATTTGCATGCAGCTTGGAGGCTCCATATCTCCTGCTTCGCAAGCAGGGAGTGCCAGGTCTGCCCATCATGCTCCGTTACCAGCTGGCCACCCAGTTTCAGGATCTGCCCTTTCCCAGCCATGAAACCACACCCAGGCTGCACCCTGAGCCCTGCCAAGGGGGAACCTTGCTCGCCAGGTGGGCTGAATTGCATGACTGTGTCAGGGGAGAGAAGGCCCTAGGAGGCCTTCAGGGAACTGCCTCAACATAGCCCCGCTCAGGAAAGGCACTCCTCTTTCTGTGACCGGATGCACAATGGAGTATCTGCTTGAGGCAAAGAAGCTCAGCTAGGCAATCCCTGGCTGAAGGCAAAGCAGAGAGTATTTCGGTGGAGCGCTGGCACCATCTGCCGGCCGACAAGCATGGAAGGAGAATCCTCGCTCCAAATGAGTTCCTGAGGAGCTTTCCAAGCAGCAGGCAGGCTGCCTCCAGAAGCTTAGGGAGTCCTGCTTCGGACTATCCTCCGGCAACAGAGTGGGTGCCAAGGGCATGTGGGTTGGAGGGTGCTCGGAAGCTGCAGGGGAGGTTTTCAGCATCCAGTGCTCTCCAATGGAACACACTGCAGGCGCGAGCAACCATGAACTCCTGCAAGGCTTTGGAGTGTGAAAGCTGTGCTTAGCAGAGGGCTCCTTGCCAAATGCTGCAGGCCTATGTGGATGGCGAAGCTGCAGCTGTCTTGCAGTCTGCTTGTCCAGAGGTGCGTGTGCCCTGTTCCAGAGTGCTTTAGGAGGAGCTCCTAGCAACGGGAGAGCAAGCACCTTGTTTCCTTGGCATAGAATGGCCTGTGCACACAGAGGCCTGTCAGCAGTGAAGACAACGCAGGCAGCAAGAGGGGTGGCAGGCAGCTAAGTGGCGGCAGGCGTCCTGCTTGAAAGTGGGGTCATGACTGTTTTGTCCTCAGGCCCCAGTGTCCACGTGCACACACTGCCTCTGGACCTGCAGCTTCCGAGCAGTGCAAGAGAAACACAAGCAACACCCTGGGGCCTTCTCGAATGAACGGTGCTCCATCGAGGTCCTGCTGGCTGGCAGTGGCCTAGGCCAGCAAAGGCCCTAGGGAGGCCAGGCTGAGGCTGGGATGGTTCCTGACCTAGCAGTGCCCAGGGCAAGCCTGGGACTGGAGGCCAGGCTGCAGGCTCATTCCAGCTTGGGCCTGGTGCAGAGAGCCTTCAGCTAAGGCTTCCATGGGGAATGGTATGCGTATTGATTTTTGCCTGCAATCCTCGTTCCTAACTCTCGCCAAACAGCCTGTTAGCCCACACTTGCTAGACGTGTGTTCCTGAGGCAGTTGGACAATAGGGCAAGTGGAGGCTCACCCAGCAGGGGACGCCTGCCTTGAACATTGCTCTGGGTGCAAGAGGATTCCCTGCACCTCTGGCACTGGGGAGAGCATTTCTGCACACAGGAGACACTTGGCAAACACAGTTTTTCCCCTCGGAAAGTACTGTGAGAATGAGTCGCCATCTCAGATGCATTGCACTTTCCCTTCGAAGCCCTCCATGCAGCAGGCTTTCATGGACTCGGCTGCAGGCTTTGGTAGCTGGAGACACTGCAGCTCCTCTGGAGGCTCAGGGGCAATTGGCACACCCCTCCAAGGAAATGAGGCTAGTGTGATGAGCTCTTTCCAAAGAATGGCAAGCAGCCTGCTCCTTTCAATGAGACACACGTGTGGGGAGAGATGCTTGGCAGCAGAGAAGAAGCAAGAGGGCAGCCAGGGAGGGATTTGCACACAGCTTGAAGTCCCCAGACCTCCTGATTCGAAACCAGGGAAAGCCAGCTCTGCCTGTCAGGCCCCATTCCCTAGTGGGCACCCAGATTCAGGATCTGCCCTTTCCCAGCTATGAAACCACACCCAGGCTGCACCCTGAGCCCTGCCAAGTTGGAACTTTGCTCGCCAGGTGGGCTGAATGGCATGACTGTGTCAGGGGAAAGAAGGACCTAGGAGGCCTTCCGGGAGCTGCCACGACATAGCAGTGCTCAGGAAAAGGCAGTCTCCTTTCTGTAGGCCGGATGCACACTGGAGTTTCCGCTTGAGGCAAGGAAGCTCAGCTAGGTGATCCCTGGCTGAAGGCAAAGCAGAGAGTTTTTCAGTGGAGCACTGGCCCCATCTGCTGGCCGACAAGCATGGGAGGAGAAACCTCGCTGCAAATGAGTTCCTGAAGTGCTTTCCAAGCAGGAGGCAGCATGGCTCCAATAGTTTAGAAAGTCTTGCTTAGGACTACCCTCTGGCAACAGGGTGGGTGCCAAGGGCATGTGGGTTGGAGGGTGCTCAGAAGTCGCAGGGGAGGCTTTGGGCACCCGGTGCTCTCTGATGGAAAACACTGCAGGCCCGAGCATCCATGAATTCCTGCAAGGCTTTGGAGTGGGAAAGCTGTGCTTAGCAGAAGGCTCCCTGCCAAGTGCTGCAGGCCTTTGTGGATGCTGAAGCAGCAGCTGCCTTGCAGGCTGCTGGTCCAGGGGCGTGTGTGCCCAGGTCCAGAGTGCTGTAGGAGGAGCTCCTAGCAAGGGGCGAGCAAGCACCTTGTTTCCTTGGCATAGACTGGCCTGTGCACCCTGAGGCCTGCCAGACGTGCAGACAGCGCAGGCAGCAAGGGCTTGTGGCAGGCAGATAAGGGGCAGCAGGCGTCTCACTTGAAAGTGGGCTCATGACTCTCTTGTTCTCCGGCCCCTGTGGCCGTGTGCAAGCACAGCCTCTGGACCTGCAGCTTCTGAGCAGTGCAAGAGACACACAGGAAACACCCAGGTGCCTTCTCTAGTGAACGGTGTTCCATCAAGGTCCTGCTTGCTGGCAGGGGCCTAGGCCAGCACTGGTCCTAGGATGGCCAGGCTGAGGCTGGGATGGGTCCCGACCTAGCAGTGCTCAGGGCAAGCCTGGGACTGGAGGCCAGGCTGCAGGCTCATTCCAGCTTGGGCCTGGTGCAGAAAGCCTTCAGCTAGGACTTCCATGGGGTATAGTCAGCACAGTGGTCTTTGCCTGAAATCCATGTGCCTCACTCGGAGCCCCCTGCCTTTCAGCACACACTCCCTAGAAGTGTGTTCCTGAGGCAGTTGGACAGTTGGAAGTGGAGGCTCTCCCAGCATGGGAGGTCTGCCTAGAACCTTGCTCTGGTTGCAAAGAGGATTCCCTGCACCTCTGGCACTGGGGTGAGATTTTCTGCACACAGGAGACACTTGGCACACACAGTGTTTCCCCATGGAAAGCACTGTGAGGAAGAATCTCTGCCAGGGATGCATGGCACTCTCCCATCGAAGCCCTCCATGTAGCAAGCTGTCATGGACTCGAGTGCAGGCCTTGGTGGCTGGAGAGACTACAGCTCCTCTGGAGGCTCCGGGGCAATTGGCACACCCCTCCAAGGAAATGAGGCTTGTGGGATGAGCATTCTGCAAAGAATTGCAAGCAGCCTGCTCCTTTTGATGAGACACATGTGTGGGGAGAGAGACTTGACAGCCGAGAAGAAGCAAGAGGGCAATGAGGGATTGGATTTGCATGCAGCTTGGAGGCTCCATATCTCCTGCTTCGCAAGCATGGAGTGCCAGATCTGCCCATCATGCTCCATTACCAGCTGGGCACCCAGTTTCAGGATCTGCCCTTTCCCAGCCATGAAACCACACCCAGGCTGCACCCTGAGCCCTGCCAAGGGGGACCATTGCCTGCCAGGTGGGCTGAATTGCATGACTGTGTCAGGGGAGAGAAGGCCCTAGGAGGCCTTCAGGGAACTGCCTCAACATAGCCCCGCTCAGGAAAGGCTCTTTCTGTGACCGGATGCACAATGGAGTATCTGCTTGAGGCAAAGAAGCTCAGCTAGGCGATCCCTAGCTGAAGGCTAAGCAGAGAGTTTTTTGGTGGAGCGCTGGCACCATCTGCCGGCCGACAAGCATGGAAGGAGAATCCTCGCTCCAAATGAGTTCCTGAGGAGCTTTCCAAGCAGCAGGCAGGCTGCCTCCAGAAGCTTAGAGAGTCCTGCTTCGGACTATCCTCCGGCAACAGAGTGGGTGCCAAGGGCATGTGGGTAGGAGGGTGCTCGGAAGCTGCAGGTGAGGTTTTCAGCATCCAGTGCTCTCCGATGGAACACACTGCAGGCGCGAGCATCCATGAACTCCTGCAAGGCTTTGGAGTGGGAAAGCTGTGCTTAGCAGAGGGCTCCCTGCCAAATGCTGCAGGCCTATGTGGATGGCGAAGCTGCAGCTGTCTTGCAGTCTGCTTGTCCAGAAGTGCGTGTGCCCTGTTCCAGAGTGCTGTAGGAGGAGCTCCTAGCAACGGGAGAGCAAGCACCTTGTTTCCTTGGCATAGAATGGCCTGTGCACACAGAGGCCTGTCAGCAGTGAACACAACGCAGGCAGCAAGAGGGGTGGCAGGCAGCTAAGTGGCGGCAGGCGTCCTGCTTGAAAGTGGGGTCATGACTGTTTTGTCCTCAGGCCCCAGTGTCCACGTGCACACACTGCCTCTGGACCTGCAGCTTCCGAGCAGTGCAAGAGAAACACAAGGAACAACCTGGGGCCTTCTTGAATGAACGGTGCTCCATCGAGGTCCTGCTGGCTGGCAGTGGCCTAGGCCAGCAAACGCCCTAGGGAGGCCAGGCTGAGGCTGGGAAGGTTCCTGACCTAGCAGTGCCCAGGGCAAGCCTGGGACTGGAGGCCAGGCTGCAGGCTCATTCCAGCTTGGGCCTGGTGCAGAGAGCCTTCAGCTAAGACTTCCATGGGGAATGGTATGCGTAGTGATTTTTGCCTGCAATCCTCGTTCCTAACTCTCGCCAAACAGCCTGTTAGCCCACACTTGCTAGACGTGTGTTCCTGAGGCAGTTGGACAATAGGGCAAGTGGAGGCTCACCCAGCATGGGACGCCTGCCTTGAACATTGCTCTGGGTGCAAAGAGGATTCCCTGCACCTCTGGCACTGGGGAGAGCATTTCTGCACACAGGAGACACTTGGCAAACACAGTTTCTCCCCTCGGAAAGTATTGTGAGAAAGAGTCGCCATCCCGGATGCATGGCACTCTCCCTTCGAAGCCCTCCATGCAGCAGGCTTTCATGGACTCGGCTGCAGGCTTTGGTAGCTGGAGACACTGCAGCTCCTCTGGAGGCTCAGGGGCAATTGGCGCACCCCTCCAAGGAAATGAGGCTAGTGTGATGAGCTCTTTCCAAAGAATGGCAAGCAGCCTGCTCCTTTCAATGAGACACACGTGTGGGGAGAGATGCTTGGCAGCAGAGAAGAAGCAAGAGGGCAGCCAGGGAGAGATTTGCACACAGCTTGAAGTCCCCAGATCTCCTGATTCGAAACCAGGGAACGCCAGCTCTGCCTGTCAGGCCCCATTCCCTAGTGGGCACCCAGATTCAGGATCTGCCCTTTCCCAGCTATGAAACCACACCCAGGCTGCACCCTGCGCCCAGCCAAGGGGGAACCTTGCCCGCCAGGTGGGCTGAATTGCATGACTGTGTCAGGGGAGAGAAGGCCCTAGGAGGCCTTCAGGGAACTGCCTCAACATAGCCCTGCTCAGGAAAGGCACTCCTCTTTCTGTGACCGGATGCACAATGGAGTATCTGCTTGAGGCAAAGAAGCTCAGCTAGGCGATCCCTGGCTGAAGGCAAGGAGAGAGTTTTTCGGTGGAGCGCTGGCACCATCTGCCGGCCGACAAGCATGGAAGGATAATCCTCGCTCCAAATGAGTTCCTGAGGAGTTTTCCAAGCAGCAGGCAGGCTGCCTCCAGAAGCTTAGAGAGTTCTGCTTCGGACTATCCTCTGGCAACAGAGTGGGTGCCAAGGGCATGTGGGTTGGAGGGTGCTCGGAAGCTGCAGGGGAGGTTTTCAGCATCCAGTGCTCTCCGATGGAACACACTGCAGGCGCGAGCATCCATGAACTCCTGCAAGGCTTTGGAGTGGGAAAGCTGTGCTTAGCAGAGGGCTCCCTGCCAAATGCTGCAGGCCTATGTGGATGGCGAAGCTGCAGCTGTCTTGCAGTCTGCTTGTCCAGAGGTGCGTGTGCCCTGGTCCAGAGTGCTTTAGGAGGAGCTCCTAGCAACGGGAGAGCAAGCACCTTGTTTCCTTGGCATAGAATGGCCTGTGCACACAGAGGCCTGTCAGCAGTGAGGACAACGCAGGCAGCAAGAGGGGTGGCAGGCAGCTAAGTGGCGGCAGGCGTCCTGCTTGAAAGTGGGGTCATGACTGTTTTGTCCTCAGGCCCCAGTGTCCACGTGCACACACTGCCTCTGGACCTGCAGCTTCCGAGCAGTGCAAGAGAAACACAAGCAACACCCTGGGGCCTTCTCGAATGAACGGTGCTCCATCGAGGTCCTGCTGGCTGGCAGTGGCCTAGGCCAGCAAAGGCCCTAGGGAGGCCAGGCTGAGGCTGGGATGGTTCCTGACCTAGCAGTGCCCAGGGCAAGCCTGGGACTGGAGGCCAGGCTGCAGGCTCATTCCAGCTTGGGCCTGGTGCAGAGCGCCTTCAGCTAAGACTTCCATGGGGAATGGTATGCGTAGTGATTTTTGCCTGCAATCCTCGTTCCTAACTCTCGCCAAACAGCCTGTTAGCCCACACTTGCTAGAAGTGTGTTCCTGAGGCAGTTGGACAATAGGGCAAGTGGAGGCTCACCCAGCATGGGACGCCCGCCTTGCACATTGCTCTGGGTGCAAAGAGGATTCCCTGCACCTCTGGCACTGGGGAGAGCATTTCTGCACACAGGAGACACTTGGCAAACACAGTTTTTCCCCTCGGAAAGTACTGTGAGAAAGAGTCGCCATCCCGGATGCATGGCACTCTCCCTTCGAAGCCCTCCATGCAGCAGGCTTTCATGGACTCGGCTGCAGGCTTTGGTAGCTGGAGACACTGCAGCTCCTCTGGAGGCTCAGGGGCAATTGGCACACCCCTCCAAGGAAATGAGGCTAGTGTGATGAGCTCTTTCCAAAGAATGGCAAGCAGCCTGCTCCTTTCGATGAGACACACGTGTGGGGAGAGATGCTTGGCAGCAGAGAAGAAGCAAGAGGGCAGCCAGGGAGGGATTTGCACACAGCTTGAAGTCCCCAGACCTCCTGATTCGAAACCAGGGAATGCCAGCTCTGCCTGTCAGGCCCCATTCCCTAGTGGGCACCCAGATTCAGGATCTGCCCTTTCCCAGCTATGAAACCACACCCAGGCTGCACCCTGAGCCCTGCCAAGTTGGAACTTTGCTCACCAGGTGGGCTGAATGGCATGACTGTGTCAGGGGAAAGAAGGACCTAGGAGGCCTTCCGGGAGCTGCCACGACATAGCAGTGCTCAGGAAAAGGCAGTCTCCTTTCTGTAGGCTGGATGCACACTGGAGTTTCCGCTTGAGGCAAGGAAGCTCAGCTAGGTGATCCCTGGCTGAAGGCAAAGCAGAGAGTTTTTCAGTGGAGCGCTGGCCCCATCTGCTGGCCGACAAGCATGGGAGGAGAAACCTCGCTGCAAATGAGTTCCTGAAGTGCTTTCCAAGCAGGAGGCAGCATGGCTGCAATAGTTTAGAAAGTCCTGCTTAGGACTACCCTCTGGCAACAGGGTGGGTGCCAAGGGCATGTGGGTTGGAGGGTGCTCAGAAGTCGCAGGGGAGGCTTTGGGCACCCGGTGCTCTCTGATGGAAAACACTGCAGGCCCGAGCATCCATGAATTCCTGCAAGGCTTTGGAGTGGGAAAGCTGTGCTTAGCAGAAGGCTCCCTGCCAAGTGCTGCAGGCCTTTGTGGATGCTGAAGCAGCAGCTGCCTTGCAGGCTGCTGGTCCAGGGGCGTGTGTGCCCAGGTCCAGAGTGCTGTAGGAGGAGCTCCTAGCAAGGGGCGAGCAAGCACCTTGTTTCCTTGGCATAGACTGGCCTGTGCACCCTGAGGCCTGCAGACGTGCAGACAGCGCAGGCAGCAAGGGCTTGTGGCCGGCAGATAAGGGGCAGCAGGCGTCTCACTTGAAAGTGGGCTCATGACTCTCTTGTTCTCCGGCCCCTGTGGCCGTGTGCAAGCACAGCCTCTGGACCTGCAGCTTCTGAGCAGTGCAAGAGACACACAGGAAACACCCAGGTGCCTTCTCTAGTGAACGGTGTTCCATCAAGGTCCTGCTTGCTGGCAGGGGCCTAGGCCAGCACTGGTCCTAGGGAGGCCAGGCTGAGGCTGGGATGGGTCCCGACCTAGCAGTGCTCAGGGCAAGCCTGGGACTGGAGGCCAGGCTGCAGGCTCATTCCAGCTTGGGCCTGGTGCAGAAAGCCTTCAGCTAGGACTTCCATGGGGTATAGTCAGCACAGTGGTTTTTGCCTGAAATCCATGTTCCTCACTCAGACCCCGCTGCGTTTCAGCACACACTCCCTAGTAGTGTGTTCCTGAGGCAGTTGGACAGTTGGGGAAGTGGAGGCTCTCCCAGCATGGGAGGTCTGCCTAGAACCTTGCTCTGGCTGCAAAGAGGATTCCCTGCACCTCTGGCGCTGGAGTGAGATTTTCTGCACACAGGAGACACTTGGCACACACAGTGTTTCCCCATGGAAAGCACTGTGAGGAAGAATCTCTGCCAGGGATGCATGGCACTCTCCCATCGAAGCCCTCCATGCAGCAAGCTGTCATGGACTCGAGTGCAGGCCTTGGTGGCTGGAGAGACTGCAGCTCCTCTGGAGGCTGTGGGGCAATTGGCACACCCTTCCAAGGAAATGAGGCTTGTGGGATGAGCACTTTGCAAAGAATTGCAAGCAGCCTGCTCCTTTTGATGAGACACATGTGTGGGGAGAGAGACTTGACAGCAGAGAAGAAGCAAGAGGGCAATGAGGGATTGGATTTGCATGCAGCTTGGAGGCTCCATATCTCCTGCTTCGCAAGCAGGGAGTGCCAGGTCTGCCCATCATGCTCCGTTACCAGCTGGCCACCCAGTTTCAGGATCTGCCCTTTCCCAGCCATGAAACCACACCCAGGCTGCACCCTGAGCCCTGCCAAGGGGGAACCTTGCTCGCCAGGTGGGCTGAATTGCATGACTGTGTCAGGGGAGAGAAGGCCCTAGGAGGCCTTCAGGGAACTGCCTCAACATAGCCCCGCTCAGGAAAGGCACTCCTCTTTCTGTGACCGGATGCACAATGGAGTATCTGCTTGAGGCAAAGAAGCTCAGCTAGGCGATCCCTGGCTGAAGGCAAAGCAGAGAGTATTTCGGTGGAGCGCTGGCACCATCTGCCGGCCGACAAGCATATAAGGAGAATCCGCGCTCCAAATGAGTTCCTGAGGAGCTTTCCAAGCAGCAGGCAGGCTGCCTCCAGAAGCTTAGAGAGTCCTGCTTCGGACTATCCTCCGGCAACAGAGTGGGTGCCAAGGGCATGTGGGTAGGAGGGTGCTCGGAAGCTGCAGGGGAGGTTTTCAGCATCCAGTGCTCTCCGATGGAACACACTGCAGGCGCGAGCATCCATGAACTCCTGCAAGGCTTTGGAGTGGGAAAGCTGTGCTTAGCAGAGGGCTCCCTGCCAAATGCTGCAGGCCTATGTGGATGGCGAAGCTGCAGCTGTCTTGCAGTCTGCTTGTCCAGAAGTGCGTGTGCCCTGTTCCAGAGTGCTGTAGGAGGAGCTCCTAGCAACGGGAGAGCAAGCACCTTGTTTCCTTGGCATAGAATGGCCTGTGCACACAGAGGCCTGTCAGCAGTGAACACAACGCAGGCAGCAAGAGGGGTGGCAGGCAGCTAAGTGGCGGCAGGCGTCCTGCTTGAAAGTGGGGTCATGACTGTTTTGTCCTCAGGCCCCAGTGTCCACGTGCACACACTGCCTCTGGACCTGCAGCTTCCGAGCAGTGCAAGAGAAACACAAGCAACACCCTGGGGCCTTCTTGAATGAACGGTGCTCCATCGAGGTCCTGCTGGCTGGCAGTGGCCTAGGCCAGCAAAGGCCCTAGGGAGGCCACGCTGAGGCTGGGATGGTTCCTGACATAGCAGTGCCCAGGGCAAGCCTGGGACTGGAGGCCAGGCTGCAGGCTCATTCCAGCTTGGGCCTGGTGCAGAGAGCCTTCAGCTAAGACTTCCATGGGGAATGGTATGCGTAGTGATTTTTGCCTGCAATCCTCGTTCCTAACTCTCGCCAAACAGCCTGTTAGCCCACACTTGCTAGACGTGTGTTCCTGAGGCAGTTGGACAATAGGGCAAGTGGAGGCTCACCCAGCATGGGACGCCTGCCTTGAACATTGCTCTGGGTGCAAAGAGGATTCCCTGCACCTCTGGCACTGGGGAGAGCATTTCTGCACACAGGAGACACTTGGCAAACACAGTTTCTCCCCTCGGAAAGTATTGTGAGAAAGAGTCGCCATCCCGGATGCATGGCACTCTCCCTTCGAAGCCCTCCATGCAGCAGGCTTTCATGGACTCGGCTGCAGGCTTTGGTAGCTGGAGACACTGCAGCTCCTCTGGAGGCTCAGGGGCAATTGGCGCACCCCTCCAAGGAAATGAGGCTAGTGTGATGAGCTCTTTCCAAAGAATGGCAAGCAGCCTGCTCCTTTCAATGAGACACACGTGTGGGGAGAGATGCTTGGCAGCAGAGAAGAAGCAAGAGGGCAGCCAGGGAGGGATTTGCACACAGCTTGAAGTCCCCAGATCTCCTGATTCGAAACCAGGGAACGCCAGCTCTGCCTGTCAGGCCCCATTCCCTAGTGGGCACCCAGATTCAGGATCTGCCCTTTCCCAGCTATGAAACCACACCCAGGCTGCACCCTGCGCCCTGCCAAGGGGGAACCTTGCCCGCCAGGTGGGCTGAATTGCATGACTGTGTCAGGGGAGAGAAGGCCCTAGGAGGCCTTCAGGGAACTGCCTCAACATAGCCCTGCTCAGGAAAGGCACTCCTCTTTCTGTGACCGGATGCACAATGGAGTATCTGCTTGAGGCAAAGAAGCTCAGCTAGGCGATCCCTGGCTGAAGGCAAAGCAGAGAGTTTTTCGGTGGAGCGCTGGCACCATCTGCCGGCCGACAAGCATGGAAGGATAATCCTCGCTCCAAATGAGTTCCTGAGGAGTTTTCCAAGCAGCAGGCAGGCTGCCTCCAGAAGCTTAGAGAGTTCTGCTTCGGACTATCCTCTGGCAACAGAGTGGGTGCCAAGGGCATGTGGGTTGGAGGGTGCTCGGAAGCTGCAGGGGAGGTTTTCAGCATCCAGTGCTCTCCGATGGAACACACTGCAGGCGCGAGCATCCATGAACTCCTGCAAGGCTTTGGAGTGGGAAAGCTGTGCTTAGCAGAGGGCTCCCTGCCAAATGCTGCAGGCCTATGTGGATGGCGAAGCTGCAGCTGTCTTGCAGTCTGCTTGTCCAGAGGTGCGTGTGCCCTGGTCCAGAGTGCTTTAGGAGGAGCTCCTAGCAACGGGAGAGCAAGCACCTTGTTTCCTTGGCATAGAATGGCCTGTGCACACAGAGGCCTGTCAGCAGTGAGGACAACGCAGGCAGCAAGAGGGGTGGCAGGCAGCTAAGTGGCGGCAGGCGTCCTGCTTGAAAGTGGGGTCATGACTGTTTTGTCCTCAGGCCCCAGTGTCCACGTGCACACACTGCCTCTGGACCTGCAGCTTCCGAGCAGTGCAAGAGAAACACAAGCAACACCCTGGGGCCTTCTCGAATGAACGGTGCTCCATCGAGGTCCTGCTGGCTGGCAGTGGCCTAGGCCAGCAAAGGCCCTAGGGAGGCCAGGCTGAGGCTGGGATGGTTCCTGACCTAGCAGTGCCCAGGGCAAGCCTGGGACTGGAGGCCAGGCTGCAGGCTCATTCCAGCTTGGGCCTGGTGCAGAGAGCCTTCAGCTAAGGCTTCCATGGGGAATGGTATGCGTAGTGATTTTTGCCTGCAATCCTCGTTCCTAACTCTCGCCAAACAGCCTGTTAGCCCACACTTGCTAGACGTGTGTTCCTGAGGCAGTTGGACAATAGGGCAAGTGGAGGCTCACCCACATGGGACGCCTGCCTTGAACATTGCTCTGGGTGCAAAGAGGATTCCCAGCACCTCTGGCACTGGGGAGAGCATTTCTGCACACAGGAGACACTTGGCAAACACAGTTTTTCCCCTCGGAAAGTACTGTGAGAAAGAGTCACCATCCCGGATGCATGGCACTCTCCCTTCGAATCCCTCCATGCAGCAGGCTTTCATGGACTCGGCTGCAGGCTTTGGTAGCTGGAGACACTGCAGCTCCTCTGGAGGCTCAGGGGCAATTGGCGCACCCCTCCAAGGAAATGAGGCTAGTGTGATGAGCTCTTTCCAAAGAATGGCAAGCAGCCTGCTCCTTTCGATGAGACACACGTGTGGGGAGAGATGCTTGGCAGCAGAGAAGAAGCAAGAGGGCAGCCAGGGAGGGATTTGCACACAGCTTGAAGTCCCCAGATCTCCTGATTCGAAACCAGGGAACGCCAGCTCTGCCTGTCAGGCCCCATTCCCTAGTGGGCACCCAGATTCAGGATCTGCCCTTTCCCAGCTATGAAACCACACCCAGGCTGCACCCTGAGCCCTGCCAAGTTGGAACTTTGCTCGCCAGGTGGGCTGAATGGCATGACTGTGTCAGGGGATAGAAAGACCTAGGAGGCCTTCCGGGAGCTGCCACGACATAGCAGTGCTCAGGAAAAGGCAGTCTCCTTTCTGTAGGCCGGATGCACACTGGAGTTTCCGCTTGAGGCAAGGAAGCTCAGCTAGGTGATCCCTGGCTGAAGGCAAAGCAGAGAGTTTTTCAGTGGAGAGCTGGCCCCATCTGCTGGCCGACAAGCATGGGAGGAGAAACCTCGCTGCAAATGAGTTCCTGAAGTGCTTTCCAAGCAGGAGGCAGCATGGCTGCAATAGTTTAGAAAGTCCTGCTTAGGACTACCCTCTGGCAACAGGGTGGGTGCCAAGGGCATGTGGGTTGGAGGGTGCTCAGAAGTCGCAGGGGAGGCTTTGGGCACCCGGTGCTCTCTGATGGAAAACACTGCAGGCCCGAGCATCCATGAATTCCTGCAAGGCTTTGGAGTGGGAAAGCTGTGCTTAGCAGAAGGCTCCCTGCCAAGTGCTGCAGGCCTTTGTGGATGCTGAAGCAGCAGCTGCCTTGCAGGCTGCTGGTCCAGGGGCGTGTGTGCCCAGGTCCAGAGTGCTGTAAGAGGAGCTCCTAGCAAGGGGCGAGCAAGCACCTTGTTTCCTTGGCATAGACTGGCCTGTGCACCCTGAGGCCTGCCAGACGTGCAGACAGCGCAGGCAGCAAGGGCTTGTGGCAGGCAGATAAGGGGCAGCAGGCGTCTCACTTGAAAGTGGGCTCATGACTCTCTTGTTCTCTGGCCCCTGTGGCCGTGTGCAAGCACAGCCTCTGGACCTGCAGCTTCTGAGCAGTGCAAGAGACACACAGGAAACACCCAGGTGCCTTCTCTAGTGAACGGTGTTCCATCAAGGTCCTGCTTGCTGGCAGGGGCCTAGGCCACACAGGTCCTAGGGAGGCCAGGATGAGGCTGGGATGGGTCCCGACCTAGCAGTGCTCAGGGCAAGCCTGGGACTGGAGGCCAGGCTGCAGGCTCATTCCAGCTTGGGCCTGGTGCAGAAAGCCTTCAGCTAGGACTTCCATGGGGTATAGTCAGCACAGTGGTTTTTGCCTGAAATCCATGTTCCTCACTCGGACCCCCCTGCCTTTCAGCACACACTCCCTAGAAGTGTGTTCCTGAGGCAGTTGGACAGTTGGGGAATTGGAGGCTCTCCCAGCGTGGGAGGTCTGCCTAGAACCTTGCTCTGGCTGCAAAGAGGATTCCCTGAACCTCTGGCACTGGGGTGAGATTTTCTGCACACAGGAGACACTTGGCACACACAGTGTTTCCCCATGGAAAGCACTGTGAGGAAGAATCTCTGCCAGGGATGCATGGCACTCTCCCATCGAAACCCTCCATGCAGCAAGCTGTCATGGACTCGAGTGCAGGCCTTGGTGGCTGGAGAGACTGCAGCTCCTCTGGAGGCTGTGGGGCAATTGGCACACCCTTCCTAGGAAATGAGGCTTGTGGGATGAGCACTTTGCAAAGAATTGCAAGCAGCCTGCTCCTTTTGATGAGACACATGTGTGGGGAGAGAGACTTGACAGCAGAGAAGAAGCAAGAGGGCAATGAGGGATTGGATTTGCATGCAGCTTGGAGGCTCCCTATCTCCTGCTTCGGAAGCAGGGATTGCCAGGTATGCCCATCATGCTCCGTTACCAGCTGGCCACCCAGTTTCAGGATCTGCCCTTTCCCAGCCATGAAACCACACCCAGGCTGCACCCTGAGCCCTGCCAAGGGGGACCCTTGCCCGCCAGGTGGGCTGAATTGCATGACTGTGTCAGGGGAGAGAAGGCCCTAGGAGGCCTTCAGGGAACTGCCTCAACATAGCCCCGCTCAGGAAAGGCACTCCTCTTTCTGTGACCGGATGCACAATGGAGTATCTGCTTGAGGCAAAGAAGCTCAGCTAGGCAATCCCTGGCTGAAGGCAAAGCAGAGAGTATTTCGGTGGAGCGCTGGCACCATCTGCCGGCCGACAAGCATGGAAGGAGAATCCTCGCTCCAAATGAGTTCCTGAGCAGCTTTCCAAGCAGCAGGCAGGCTGCCTCCAGAAGCTTAGGGAGTCCTGCTTCGGACTATCCTCCGGCAACAGAGTGGGTGCCAAGGGCATGTGGGTTGGAGGGTGCTCGGAAGCTGCAGGGGATGCTTTCAGCATCCAGTGCTCTCCAATGGAACACACTGCAGGCGCAAGCATCCATGAACTCCTGCAAGGCTTTGGAGTGGGAAAGCTGTGCTTAGCAGAGGGCTCCCTGCCAAATGCTGCAGGCCTATGTGGATGGCGAAGCTGCAGCTGTCTTGCAGCCTGCTTGTCCAGAGGTGCCTATGCCCTGGTCCAGAGTGCTTTAGGAGGAGCTCCTAGCAACGGGAGAGCAAGCACCTTGTTTCCTTGGCATAGAATGGCCTGTGCACACAGAGGCCTGTCAGCAGTGAAGACAACGCAGGCAGCAAGAGGGGTGGCAGGCAGCGAAGTGGCGGCAGGCATCCTGCTTGAAAGTGGGGTCATGACTGTTTTGTCCTCAGGCCCCAGTGTCCACGTGCACACACTGCCTCTGGACCTGCAGCTTCCGAGCAGTGCAAGAGAAACACAAGCAACACCCTGGGGCCTTCTCGAATGAACGGTGCTCCATCGAGGTCCTGCTGGCTGGCAGTGGCCTAGGCCAGCAAAGGCCCTAGGGAGGCCACGCTGAGGCTGGGATGGTTCCTGACCTAGCAGTGCCCAGGGCAAGCCTGGGACTGGAGGCCAGGCTGCAGGCTCATTCCAGCTTGGGCCTGGTGCAGAGAGCCTTCAGCTAAGGCTTCCATGGGGAATGGTACGTGTAGTGATTTTTGCCTGCAATCCTCGTTCCTAACTCTCGCCAAACAGCCTGTTAGCCCACACTTGCTAGAAGTGTGTTCCTGAGGCAGTTGGACAATAGGGCAAGTGGAGGCTCACCCAGCATGGGACGCCTGCCTTGAACATTGCTCTGGGTGCAAGAGGATTCCCTGCACCTCTGGCACTGGGGAGAGCATTTCTGCACACAGGAGACACTTGGCAAACACAGTTTTTCCCCTCGGAAAGTACTGTGAGAATGAGTCGCCATCCCGGATACATTGCACTTTCCCTTCGAAGCCCTCCATGCAGCAGGCTTTCATGGACTCGGCTGCAGGCTTTGGTAGCTGGAGACACTGCAGCTCCTCTGGAGGCTCAGGGGCAATTGGCACACCCCTCCAAGGAAATGAGGCTAGTGTGATGAGCTCTTTCCAAAGAATGGCAAGCCGCCTGCTCCTTTCAATGAGACACACGTGTGGGGAGAGATGCTTGGCAGCAGAGAAGAAGCAAGAGGGCAGCCAGGGAGGGATTTGCACACAGCTTGAAGTCCCCAGACCTCCTGTTTCGAAACCAGGGAAAGCCAGCTCTGCCTGTCAGGCCCCATTCCCTAGTGGGCACCCAGATTCAGGATCTGCCCTTTCCCAGCTATGAAACCACACCCAGGCTGCACCCTGAGCCCTGCCAAGTTGGAACTTTTCTCGCCAGGTGGGCTGAATGGCATGACTGTGTCAGGGGAAAGAAGGACCTAGGAGGCCTTCCGGGAACTGCCACGACATAGCAGTGCTCAGGAAAAGGCAGTCTCCTTTCTGTAGGCCGGATGCACACTGGAGTTTCCGCTTGAGGCAAGGAAGCTCAGCTAGGTGATCCCTGGCTGAAGGCAAAGCAGAGAGTTTTTCAGTGGAGCGCTGGCCCCATCTGCTGGCCGACAAGCATGGGAGGAGAAACCTCGCTGCAAATGAGTTCCTGAAGTGCTTTCCAAGCAGGAGGCAGCATGGCTGCAATAGTTTAGAAAGTCCTGCTTAGGACTACCCTCTGGCAACAGGGTGGGTGCCAAGGGCATGTGGGTTGGAGGGTGCTCAGAAGTCGCAGGGGAGGCTTTGGGCACCCGGTGCTCTCTGATGGAAAACACTGCAGGCCCGAGCATCCATGAATTCCTGCAAGGCTTTGGAGTGGGAAAGCTGTGCTTAGCAGAAGGCTCCCTGCCAAGTGCTGCAGGCCTTTGTGGATGCTGAAGCAGCAGCTGCCTTGCAGGCTGCTGGTCCAGGGGCGTGTGTGCCCAGGTCCAGAGTGCTGTAGGAGGAGCTCCTAGCAAGGGGCGAGCAAGCACCTTGTTTCCTTGGCATAGACTGGCCTGTGCACCCTGAGGCCTGCAGACGTGCAGACAGCGCAGGCAGCAAGGGCTTGTGGCCGGCAGATAAGGGGCAGCAGGCGTCTCACTTGAAAGTGGGCTCATGACTCTCTTGTTCTCCGGCCCCTGTGGCCGTGTGCAAGCACAGCCTCTGGACCTGCAGCTTCTGAGCAGTGCAAGAGACACACAGGAAACACCCAGGTGCCTTCTCTAGTGAACGGTGTTCCATCAAGGTCCTGCTTGCTGGCAGGGGCCTAGGCCAGCACTGGTCCTAGGGAGGCCAGGCTGAGGCTGGGATGGGTCCCGACCTAGCAGTGCTCAGGGCAAGCCTGGGACTGGAGGCCAGGCTGCAGGCTCATTCCAGCTTGGGCCTGGTGCAGAAAGCCTTCAGCTAGGACTTCCATGGGGTATAGTCAGCACAGTGGTTTTTGCCTGAAATCCATGTTCCTCACTCAGACCCCGCTGCGTTTCAGCACACACTCCCTAGAAGTGTGTTCCTGAGGCAGTTGGACAGTTGGGGAAGTGGAGGCTCTCCCAGCATGGGAGGTCTGCCTAGAACCTTGCTCTGGCTGCAAAGAGGATTCCCTGCACCTCTGGCGCTGGGGTGAGATTTTCTGCACACAGGAGACACTTGGCACACACAGTGTTTCCCCATGGAAAGCACTGTGAGGAAGAATCTCTGCCAGGGATGCATGGCACTCTCCCATCGAAGCCCTCCATGCAGCAAGCTGTCATGGACTCGAGTGCAGGCCTTGGTGGCTGGAGAGACTGCAGCTCCTCTGGAGGCTCTGGGGCAATTGGCACACCCTTCCAAGGAAATGAGGCTTGTGGGATGAGCACTTTGCAAAGAATTGCAAGCAGCCTGCTCCTTTTGATGAGACACATGTGTGGGGAGAGAGACTTGACAGCAGAGAAGAAGCAAGAGGGCAATGAGGGATTCGATTTGCATGCAGCTTGGAGGCTCCATATCTCCTGCTTCGCAAGCAGGGAGTGCCAGGTCTGCCCATCATGCTCCGTTACCAGCTGGCCACCCAGTTTCAGGATCTGCCCTTTCCCAGCCATGAAACCACACCCAGGCTGCACCCTGAGCCCTGCCAAGGGGGACCCTTGCTCGCCAGGTGGGCTGAATTGCATGACTGTGTCAGGGGAGAGAAGGCCCTAGGAGGCCTTCAGGGAACTGCCTCAACATAGCCCCGCTCAGGAAAGGCACTCCTCTTTCTGTGACCGGATGCACAATGGAGTATCTGCTTGAGGCAAAGAAGCTCAGCTAGGCAATCCCTGGCTGAAGGCAAAGCAGAGAGTATTTCGGTGGAGCGCTGGCACCATCTGCCGGCCGACAAGCATGGAAGGAGAATCCTCGCTCCAAATGAGTTCCTGAGGAGCTTTCCAAGCAGCAGGCAGGCTGCCTCCAGAAGCTTAGGGAGTCCTGCTTCGGACTATCCTCCGGCAACAGAGTGGGTGCCAAGGGCATGTGGGTTGGAGGGTGCTCGGAAGCTGCAGGGGAGGTTTTCAGCATCCAGTGCTCTCCAATGGAACACACTGCAGGCGCGAGCAACCATGAACTCCTGCAAGGCTTTGGAGTGTGAAAGCTGTGCTTAGCAGAGGGCTCCTTGCCAAATGCTGCAGGCCTATGTGGATGGCGAAGCTGCAGCTGTCTTGCAGTCTGCTTGTCCAGAGGTGCGTGTGCCCTGTTCCAGAGTGCTTTAGGAGGAACTCCTAGCAACGGGAGAGCAAGCACCTTGTTTCCTTGGCATAGAATGGCCTGTGCACACAGAGGCCTGTCAGCAGTGAACACAACGCAGGCAGCAAGAGGGGTGGCAGGCAGCTAAGTGGCGGCAGGCGTCCTGCTTGAAAGTGGGGTCATGACTGTTTTGTCCTCAGGCCCCAGTGTCCACGTGCACACACTGCCTCTGGACCTGCAGCTTCCGAGCAGTGCAAGAGAAACACAAGCAACACCCTGGGGCCTTCTCGAATGAACGGTGCTCCATCGAGGTCCTGCTGGCTGGCAGTGGCCTAGGCCAGCAAAGGCCCTAGGGAGGCCAGGCTGAGGCTGGGATGGTTCCTGACCTAGCAGTGCCCAGGGCAAGCCTGGGACTGGAGGCCAGGCTGCAGGCTCATTCCAGCTTGGGCCTGGTGCAGAGAGCCTTCAGCTAAGGCTTCCATGGGGAATGGTATGCGTAGTGATTTTTGCCTGCAATCCTCGTTCCTAACTCTCGCCAAACAGCCTGTTAGCCCACACTTGCTAGAAGTGTGTTCCTGAGGCAGTTGGACAATAGGGCAAGTGGAGGCTCACCCAGCAGGGGACGCCTGCCTTGAACATTGCTCTGGGTGCAAGAGGATTCCCTGCACCTCTGGCACTGGGGAGAGCATTTCTGCACACAGGAGACACTTGGCAAACACAGTTTTTCCCCTCGGAAAGTACTGTGAGAATGAGTCGCCATCCCGGATACATTGCACTTTCCCTTCGAAGCCCTCCATGCAGCAGGCTTTCATGGACTCGGCTGCAGGCTTTGGTAGCTGGAGACACTGCAGCTCCTCTGGAGGCTCAGGGGCAATTGGCACACCCCTCCAAGGAAATGAGGCTAGTGTGATGAGCTCTTTCCAAAGAATGGCAAGCCGCCTGCTCCTTTCAATGAGACACACGTGTGGGGAGAGATGCTTGGCAGCAGAGAAGAAGCAAGAGGGCAGCCAGGGAGGGATTTGCACACAGCTTGAAGTCCCCAGACCTCCTGTTTCGAAACCAGGGAAAGCCAGCTCTGCCTGTCAGGCCCCATTCCCTAGTGGGCACCCAGATTCAGGATCTGCCCTTTCCCAGCTATGAAACCACACCCAGGCTGCACCCTGAGCCCTGCCAAGTTGGAACTTTTCTCGCCAGGTGGGCTGAATGGCATGACTGTGTCAGGGGAAAGAAGGACCTAGGAGGCCTTCCGGGAACTGCCACGACATAGCAGTGCTCAGGAAAAGGCAGTCTCCTTTCTGTAGGCCGGATGCACACTGGAGTTTCCGCTTGAGGCAAGGAAGCTCAGCTAGGTGATCCCTGGCTGAAGGCAAAGCAGAGAGTTTTTCAGTGGAGCGCTGGCCCCATCTGCTGGCCGACAAGCATGGGAGGAGAAACCTCGCTGCAAATGAGTTCCTGAAGTGCTTTCCAAGCAGGAGGCAGCATGGCTGCAATAGTTTAGAAAGTCCTGCTTAGGACTACCCTCTGGCAACAGGGTGGGTGCCAAGGGCATGTGGGTTGGAGGGTGCTCAGAAGTCGCAGGGGAGGCTTTGGGCACCCGGTGCTCTCTGATGGAAAACACTGCAGGCCCGAGCATCCATGAATTCCTGCAAGGCTTTGGAGTGGGAAAGCTGTGCTTAGCAGAAGGCTCCCTGCCAAGTGCTGCAGGCCTTTGTGGATGCTGAAGCAGCAGCTGCCTTGCAGGCTGCTGGTCCAGGGGCGTGTGTGCCCAGGTCCAGAGTGCTGTAGGAGGAGCTCCTAGCAAGGGGCGAGCAAGCACCTTGTTTCCTTGGCATAGACTGGCCTGTGCACCCTGAGGCCTGCAGACGTGCAGACAGCGCAGGCAGCAAGGGCTTGTGGCCGGCAGATAAGGGGCAGCAGGCGTCTCACTTGAAAGTGGGCTCATGACTCTCTTGTTCTCCGGCCCCTGTGGCCGTGTGCAAGCACAGCCTCTGGACCTGCAGCTTCTGAGCAGTGCAAGAGACACACAGGAAACACCCAGGTGCCTTCTCTAGTGAACGGTGTTCCATCAAGGTCCTGCTTGCTGGCAGGGGCCTAGGCCAGCACTGGTCCTAGGGAGGCCAGGCTGAGGCTGGGATGGGTCCCGACCTAGCAGTGCTCAGGGCAAGCCTGGGACTGGAGGCCAGGCTGCAGGCTCATTCCAGCTTGGGCCTGGTGCAGAAAGCCTTCAGCTAGGACTTCCATGGGGTATAGTCAGCACAGTGGTTTTTGCCTGAAATCCATGTTCCTCACTCAGACCCCGCTGCGTTTCAGCACACACTCCCTAGAAGTGTGTTCCTGAGGCAGTTGGACAGTTGGGGAAGTGGAGGCTCTCCCAGCATGGGAGGTCTGCCTAGAACCTTGCTCTGGCTGCAAAGAGGATTCCCTGCACCTCTGGCGCTGGGGTGAGATTTTCTGCACACAGGAGACACTTGGCACACACAGTGTTTCCCCATGGAAAGCACTGTGAGGAAGAATCTCTGCCAGGGATGCATGGCACTCTCCCATCGAAGCCCTCCATGCAGCAAGCTGTCATGGACTCGAGTGCAGGCCTTGGTGGCTGGAGAGACTGCAGCTCCTCTGGAGGCTCTGGGGCAATTGGCACACCCTTCCAAGGAAATGAGGCTTGTGGGATGAGCACTTTGCAAAGAATTGCAAGCAGCCTGCTCCTTTTGATGAGACACATGTGTGGGGAGAGAGACTTGACAGCAGAGAAGAAGCAAGAGGGCAATGAGGGATTCGATTTGCATGCAGCTTGGAGGCTCCATATCTCCTGCTTCGCAAGCAGGGAGTGCCAGGTCTGCCCATCATGCTCCGTTACCAGCTGGCCACCCAGTTTCAGGATCTGCCCTTTCCCAGCCATGAAACCACACCCAGGCTGCACCCTGAGCCCTGCCAAGGGGGACCCTTGCTCGCCAGGTGGGCTGAATTGCATGACTGTGTCAGGGGAGAGAAGGCCCTAGGAGGCCTTCAGGGAACTGCCTCAACATAGCCCCGCTCAGGAAAGGCACTCCTCTTTCTGTGACCGGATGCACAATGGAGTATCTGCTTGAGGCAAAGAAGCTCAGCTAGGCAATCCCTGGCTGAAGGCAAAGCAGAGAGTATTTCGGTGGAGCGCTGGCACCATCTGCCGGCCGACAAGCATGGAAGGAGAATCCTCGCTCCAAATGAGTTCCTGAGGAGCTTTCCAAGCAGCAGGCAGGCTGCCTCCAGAAGCTTAGGGAGTCCTGCTTCGGACTATCCTCCGGCAACAGAGTGGGTGCCAAGGGCATGTGGGTTGGAGGGTGCTCGGAAGCTGCAGGGGAGGTTTTCAGCATCCAGTGCTCTCCAATGGAACACACTGCAGGCGCGAGCAACCATGAACTCCTGCAAGGCTTTGGAGTGTGAAAGCTGTGCTTAGCAGAGGGCTCCTTGCCAAATGCTGCAGGCCTATGTGGATGGCGAAGCTGCAGCTGTCTTGCAGTCTGCTTGTCCAGAGGTGCGTGTGCCCTGTTCCAGAGTGCTTTAGGAGGAACTCCTAGCAACGGGAGAGCAAGCACCTTGTTTCCTTGGCATAGAATGGCCTGTGCACACAGAGGCCTGTCAGCAGTGAACACAACGCAGGCAGCAAGAGGGGTGGCAGGCAGCTAAGTGGCGGCAGGCGTCCTGCTTGAAAGTGGGGTCATGACTGTTTTGTCCTCAGGCCCCAGTGTCCACGTGCACACACTGCCTCTGGACCTGCAGCTTCCGAGCAGTGCAAGAGAAACACAAGCAACACCCTGGGGCCTTCTCGAATGAACGGTGCTCCATCGAGGTCCTGCTGGCTGGCAGTGGCCTAGGCCAGCAAAGGCCCTAGGGAGGCCAGGCTGAGGCTGGGATGGTTCCTGACCTAGCAGTGCCCAGGGCAAGCCTGGGACTGGAGGCCAGGCTGCAGGCTCATTCCAGCTTGGGCCTGGTGCAGAGAGCCTTCAGCTAAGGCTTCCATGGGGAATGGTATGCGTAGTGATTTTTGCCTGCAATCCTCGTTCCTAACTCTCGCCAAACAGCCTGTTAGCCCACACTTGCTAGAAGTGTGTTCCTGAGGCAGTTGGACAATAGGGCAAGTGGAGGCTCACCCAGCAGGGGACGCCTGCCTTGAACATTGCTCTGGGTGCAAGAGGATTCCCTGCACCTCTGGCACTGGGGAGAGCATTTCTGCACACAGGAGACACTTGGCAAACACAGTTTTTCCCCTCGGAAAGTACTGTGAGAATGAGTCGCCATCCCGGATACATTGCACTTTCCCTTCGAAGCCCTCCATGCAGCAGGCTTTCATGGACTCGGCTGCAGGCTTTGGTAGCTGGAGACACTGCAGCTCCTCTGGAGGCTCAGGGGCAATTGGCACACCCCTCCAAGGAAATGAGGCTAGTGTGATGAGCTCTTTCCAAAGAATGGCAAGCCGCCTGCTCCTTTCAATGAGACACACGTGTGGGGAGAGATGCTTGGCAGCAGAGAAGAAGCAAGAGGGCAGCCAGGGAGGGATTTGCACACAGCTTGAAGTCCCCAGACCTCCTGATTCGAAACCAGGGAATGCCAGCTCTGCCTGTCAGGCCCCATTCCCTAGTGGGCACCCAGATTCAGGATCTGCCCTTTCCCAGCTATGAAACCACACCCAGGCTGCACCCTGAGCCCTGCCAAGTTGGAACTTTGCTCGCCAGGTGGGCTGAATGGCATGACTGTGTCAGGGGAAAGAAGGACCTAGGAGGCCTTCCGGGAGCTGCCACGACATAGCAGTGCTCAGGAAAAGGCAGTCTCCTTTCTGTAGGCCGGATGCACACTGGAGTTTCCGCTTGAGGCAAGGAAGCTCAGCTAGGTGATCCCTGGCTGAAGGCAAAGCAGAGAGTTTTTCAGTGGAGCACTGGCCCCATCTGCTGGCCGACAAGCATGGGAGGAGAAACCTCGCTGCAAATGAGTTCCTGAAGTGCTTTCCAAGCAGGAGGCAGCATGGCTCCAATAGTTTAGAAAGTCTTGCTTAGGACTACCCTCTGGCAACAGGGTGGGTGCCAAGGGCATGTGGGTTGGAGGGTGCTCAGAAGTCGCAGGGGAGGCTTTGGGCACCCGGTGCTCTCTGATGGAAAACACTGCAGGCCCGAGCATCCATGAATTCCTGCAAGGCTTTGGAGTGGGAAAGCTGTGCTTAGCAGAAGGCTCCCTGCCAAGTGCTGCAGGCCTTTGTGGATGCTGAAGCAGCAGCTGCCTTGCAGGCTGCTGGTCCAGGGGCGTGTGTGCCCAGGTCCAGAGTGCTGTAGGAGGAGCTCCTAGCAAGGGGCGAGCAAGCACCTTGTTTCCTTGGCATAGACTGGCCTGTGCACCCTGAGGCCTGCCAGACGTGCAGACAGCGCAGGCAGCAAGGGCTTGTGGCAGGCAGATAAGGGGCAGCAGGCGTCTCACTTGAAAGTGGGCTCATGACTCTCTTGTTCTCCGGCCCCTGTGGCCGTGTGCAAGCACAGCCTCTGGACCTGCAGCTTCTGAGCAGTGCAAGAGACACACAGGAAACACCCAGGTGCCTTCTCTAGTGAACGGTGTTCCATCAAGGTCCTGCTTGCTGGCAGGGGCCTAGGCCAGCACTGGTCCTAGGGAGGCCAGGCTGAGGCTGGGATGGGTCCCGACCTAGCAGTGCTCAGGGCAAGCCTGGGACTGGAGGCCAGGCTGCAGGCTCATTCCAGCTTGGGCCTGGTGCAGAAAGCCTTCAGCTAGGACTTCCATGGGGTATAGTCAGCACAGTGGTTTTTGCCTGAAATCCATGTTCCTCACTCGGAGCCCCCTGCCTTTCAGCACACACTCCCTAGAAATGTGTTCCTGAGGCAGTTGGACAGTTGGGGAAGTGGAGGCTCTCCCAGCATGGGAGGTCTGCCTAGAACCTTGCTCTGGTTGCAAAGAGGATTCCCTGCACCTCTGGCACTGGGGTGAGATTTTCTGCACACAGGAGACACTTGGCACACACAGTGTTTCCCCATGGAAAGCACTGTGAGGAAGAATCTCTGCCAGGGATGCATGGCACTCTCCCATCGAAGCCCTCCATGCAGCAAGCTGTCATGGACTCGAGTGCAGGCCTTGGTGGCTGGAGAGACTACAGCTCCTCTGGAGGCTCCGGGGCAATTGGCACACCCCTCCAAGGAAATGAGGCTTGTGGGATGAGCATTCTGCAAAGAATTGCAAGCAGCCTGCTCCTTTTGATGAGACACATGTGTGGGGAGAGAGACTTGACAGCAGAGAAGAAGCAAGAGGGCAATGAGGGATTGGATTTGCATGCAGCTTGGAGGCTCCATATCTCCTGCTTCGCAAGCATGGAGTGCCAGATCTGCCCATCATGCTCCATTACCAGCTGGGCACCCAGTTTCAGGATCTGCCCTTTCCCAGCCATGAAACCACACCCAGGCTGCACCCTGAGCCCTGCCAAGGGGGACCATTGCCTGCCAGGTGGGCTGAATTGCATGACTGTGTCAGGGGAGAGAAGGCCCTAGGAGGCCTTCAGGGAACTGCCTCAACATAGCCCCGCTCAGGAAAGGCTCTTTCTGTGACCGGATGCACAATGGAGTATCTGCTTGAGGCAAAGAAGCTCAGCTAGGCGATCCCTAGCTGAAGGCTAAGCAGAGAGTTTTTTGGTGGAGCGCTGGCACCATCTGCCGGCCGACAAGCATGGAAGGAGAATCCTCGCTCCAAATGAGTTCCTGAGGAGCTTTCCAAGCAGCAGGCAGGCTGCCTCCAGAAGCTTAGAGAGTCCTGCTTCGGACTATCCTCCGGCAACAGAGTGGGTGCCAAGGGCATGTGGGTAGGAGGGTGCTCGGAAGCTGCAGGGGAGGTTTTCAGCATCCAGTGCTCTCCGATGGAACACACTGCAGGCGCGAGCATCCATGAACTCCTGCAAGGCTTTGGAGTGGGAAAGCTGTGCTTAGCAGAGGGCTCCCTGCCAAATGCTGCAGTCCTATGTGGATGGCGAAGCTGCAGCTGTCTTGCAGTCTGCTTGTCCAGAGGTGCGTGTGCCCTGTTCCAGAGTGCTGTAGGAGGAGCTCCTAGCAACGGGAGAGCAAGCACCTTGTTTCCTTGGCATAGAATGGCCTGTGCACACAGAGGCCTGTCAGCAGTGAAGACAACGCAGGCAGCAAGAGGGGTGGCAGGCAGCTAAGTGGCGGCAGGCGTCCTGCTTGAAAGTGGGGTCATGACTGTTTTGTCCTCAGGCCCCAGTGTCCACGTGCACACACTGCCTCTGGACCTGCAGCTTCCGAGCAGTGCAAGAGAAACACAAGCAACACCCTGGGGCCTTCTTGAATGAACGGTGCTCCATCGAGGTCCTGCTGGCTGGCAGTGGCCTAGGCCAGCAAACGCCCTAGGGAGGCCACGCTGAGGCTGGGATGGTTCCTGACCTAGCAGTGCCCAGGGCAAGCCTGGGACTGGAGGCCAGGCTGCAGGCTCATTCCAGCTTGGGCCTGGTGCAGAGAGCCTTCAGCTAAGACTTCCATGGGGAATGGTATGCGTAGTGATTTTTGCCTGCAATCCTCGTTCCTAACTCTCGCCAAACAGCCTGTTAGCCCACACTTGCTAGACGTGTGTTCCTGAGGCAGTTGGACAATAGGGCAAGTGGAGGCTCACCCAGCATGGGACGCCTGCCTTGAACATTGCTCTGGGTGCAAAGAGGATTCCCTGCACCTCTGGCACTGGGGAGAGCATTTCTGCACACAGGAGACACTTGGCAAACACAGTTTCTCCCCTCGGAAAGTATTGTGAGAAAGAGTCGCCATCCCGGATGCATGGCACTCTCCCTTCGAAGCCCTCCATGCAGCAGGCTTTCATGGACTCGGCTGCAGGCTTTGGTAGCTGGAGACACTGCAGCTCCTCTGGAGGCTCAGGGGCAATTGGCGCACCCCTCCAAGGAAATGAGGCTAGTGTGATGAGCTCTTTCCAAAGAATGGCAAGCAGCCTGCTCCTTTCGATGAGACACACGTGTGGGGAGAGATGCTTGGCAGCAGAGAAGAAGCAAGAGGGCAGCCAGGGAGGGATTTGCACACAGCTTGAAGTCCCCAGATCTCCTGATTCGAAACCAGGGAACGCCAGCTCTGCCTGTCAGGCCCCATTCCCTAGTGGGCACCCAGATTCAGGATCTGCCCTTTCCCAGCTATGAAACCACACCCAGGCTGCACCCTGAGCCCTGCCAAGTTGGAACTTTGCTCGCCAGGTGGGCTGAATGGCATGACTGTGTCAGGGGAAAGAAGGACCTAGGAGGCCTTCCGGGAGCTGCCACGACATAGCAGTGCTCAGGAAAAGGCAGTCTCCTTTCTGTAGGCCGGATGCACACTGGAGTTTCTGCTTGAGGCAAGGAAGCTCAGCTAGGTGATCCCTGGCTGAAGGCAAAGCAGAGAGTTTTTCAGTGGAGCGCTGGCCCCATCTGCTGGCCGACAAGCATGGGAGGAGAAACCTCGCTGCAAATGAGTTCCTGAAGTGCTTTCCAAGCAGGAGGCAGCATGGCTCCAATAGTTTAGAATGTCCTGCTTAGGACTACCCTCTGGCAACAGGGTGGGTGCCAAGGGCATGTGGGTTGGAGGGTGCTCAGAAGTCGCAGGGGAGGCTTTGGGCACCCGGTGCTCTCTGATGGAAAACACTGCAGGCCCGAGCATCCATGAATTCCTGCAAGGCTTTGGAGTGGGAAAGCTGTGCTTAGCAGAAGGCTCCCTGCCAAGTGCTGCAGGCCTTTGTGGATGCTGAAGCAGCAGCTGCCTTGCAGGCTGCTGGTCCAGGGGCGTGTGTGCCCAGGTCCAGAGTGCTGTAGGAGGAGCTCCTAGCAAGGGGCGAGCAAGCACCTTGTTTCCTTGGCATAGACTGGCCTGTGCACCCTGAGGCCTGCCAGACGTGCAGACAGCGCAGGCAGCAAGGGCTTGTGGCCGGCAGATAAGGGGCAGCAGGCGTCTCACTTGAAAGTGGGCTCATGACTCTCTTGTTCTCCGGCCCCTGTGGCCGTGTGCAAGCACAGCCTCTGGACCTGCAGCTTCTGAGCAGTGCAAGAGACACACAGGAAACACCCAGGTGCCTTCTCTAGTGAACGGTGTTCCATCAAGGTCCTGCTTGCTGGCAGGGGCCTAGGCCAGCACAGGTCCTAGGGAGGCCAGGCTGAGGCTGGGATGGGTCCCGACCTAGCAGTGCTCAGGGCAAGCCTGGGACTGGAGGCCAGGCTGCAGGCTCATTCCAGCTTGGGCCTGGTGCAGAAAGCCTTCAGCTAGGACTTCCATGGGGTATAGTCAGCACAGTGGTTTTTGCCTGAAATCCATGTTCCTCACTCGGAGCCCCCTGCCTTTCAGCACACACTCCCTAGAAATGTGTTCCTGAGGCAGTTGGACAGTTGGGGAAGTGGAGGCTCTCCCAGCATGGGAGGTCTGCCTAGAACCTTGCTCTGGCTGCAAAGAGGATTCCCTGCACCTCTGGCGCTGGGGTGAGATTTTCTGCACACAGGAGACACTTGGCACACACAGTGTTTCCCCATGGAAAGCACTGTGAGGAAGAATCTCTGCCAGGGATGCATGGCACTCTCCCACCGAAACCCTCCATGCAGCAAGCTGTCATGGACTCGAGTGCAGGCCTTGGTGGCTGGAGAGACTGCAGCTCCTCTGGAGGCTCAGGGGCAATTGGCGCACCCCTCCAAGGAAATGAGGCTAGTGTGATGAGCTCTTTCCAAAGAATGGCAAGCAGCCTGCTCCTTTCGATGAGACACACGTGTGGGGAGAGATGCTTGGCAGCAGAGAAGAAGCAAGAGGGCAGCCAGGGAGGGATTTGCACACAGCTTGAAGTCCCCAGATCTCCTGATTCGAAACCAGGGAACGCCAGCTCTGCCTGTCAGGCCCCATTCCCTAGTGGGCACCCAGATTCAGGATCTGCCCTTTCCCAGCTATGAAACCACACCCAGGCTGCACCCTGAGCCCTGCCAAGTTGGAACTTTGCTCGCCAGGTGGGCTGAATGGCATGACTGTGTCAGGGGAAAGAAGGACCTAGGAGGCCTTCCGGGAGCTGCCACGACATAGCAGTACTCAGGAAAAGGCAGTCTCCTTTCTGTAGGCCGGATGCACACTGGAGTTTCTGCTTGAGGCAAGGAAGCTCAGCTAGGTGATCCCTGGCTGAAGGCAAAGCAGAGAGTTTTTCAGTGGAGCGCTGGCCCCATCTGCTGGCCGACAAGCATGGGAGGAGAAACCTCGCTGCAAATGAGTTCCTGAAGTGCTTTCCAAGCAGGAGGCAGCATGGCTCCAATAGTTTAGAAAGTCCTGCTTAGGACTACCCTCTGGCAACAGGGTGGGTGCCAAGGGCATGTGGGTTGGAGGGTGCTCAGAAGTCACAGGGGAGGCTTTGGGCACCCGGTGCTCTCTGATGGAAAACACTGCAGGCCCGAGCATCCATGAATTCCTGCAAGGCTTTGGAGTGGGAAAGCTGTGCTTAGCAGAAGGCTCCCTGCCAAGTGCTGCAGGCCTTTGTGGATGCTGAAGCAGCAGCTGCCTTGCAGGCTGCTGGTCCAGGGGCGTGTGTGCCCAGGTCCAGAGTGCTGTAGGAGGAGCTCCTAGCAAGGGGCGAGCAAGCACCTTGTTTCCTTGGCATAGACTGGCCTGTGCACCCTGAGGCCTGCAGACGTGCAGACAGCGCAGGCAGCAAGGGCTTGTGGCCGGCAGATAAGGGGCAGCAGGCGTCTCACTTGAAAGTGGGCTCATGACTCTCTTGTTCTCCGGCCCCTGTGGCCGTGTGCAAGCACAGCCTCTGGACCTGCAGCTTCTGAGCAGTGCAAGAGACACACAGGAAACACCCAGGTGCCTTCTCTAGTGAACGGTGTTCCATCAAGGTCCTGCTTGCTGGCAGGGGCCTAGGCCAGCACAGGTCCTAGGGAGGCCAGGCTGAGGCTGGGATGGGTCCCGACCTAGCAGTGCTCAGGGCAAGCCTGGGACTGGAGGCCAGGCTGCAGGCTCATTCCAGCTTGGGCCTGGTGCAGAAAGCCTTCAGCTAGGACTTCCATGGGGTATAGTCAGCACAGTGGTTTTTGCCTGAAATCCATGTTCCTCACTCGGAGCCCCCTGCCTTTCAGCACACACTCCCTAGAAATGTGTTCCTGAGGCAGTTGGACAGTTGGGGAAGTGGAGGCTCTCCCAGCATGGGAGGTCTGCCTAGAACCTTGCTCTGGCTGCAAAGAGGATTCCCTGCACCTCTGGCGCTGGGGTGAGATTTTCTGCACACAGGAGACACTTGGCACACACAGTGTTTCCCCATGGAAAGCACTGTGAGGAAGAATCTCTGCCAGGGATGCATGGCACTCTCCCACCGAAACCCTCCATGCAGCAAGCTGTCATGGACTCGAGTGCAGGCCTTGGTGGCTGGAGAGACTGCAGCTCCTCTGGAGGCTCCGGGGCAATTGGCACACCCCTCCAAGGAAATGAGGCTTGTGGGATGAGCACTTTGCAAAGAATTGCAAGCAGCCTGCTCCTTTTGATGAGACACATGTGTGGGGAGAGAGACTTGACAGCCGAGAAGAAGCAAGAGGGCAATGAGGGATTGGATTTGCATGCAGCTTGGAGGCTCCATATCTCCTGCTTGGCAAGCAGGGAGTGCCAGGTCTGCCCATGATGCTCCATTACCAGCTGGGCACCCAGTTTCAGGATCTGCCCTTTCCCAGCCATGAAACCACACCCAGGCTGCACCCTGAGCCCTGCCAAGGGGGACCCTTGCTCGCCAGGTGGGCTGAATTGCATGACTGTGTCAGGGGAGAGAAGGCCCTAGGAGGCCTTCAGGGAACTGCCTCAACATAGCCCCGCTCAGGAAAGGCACTCCTCTTTCTGTGACCGGATGCACAATGGAGTATCTGCTTGAGGCAAAGAAGCTCAGCTAGGCGATCCCTGGCTGAAGGCAAAGCAGAGAGTTTTTCGGTGGAGCGCTGGCACCATCTGCCGGCCGACAAGCATGGAAGGAGAATCCTCGCTCCAAATGAGTTCCTGAGGAGTTTTCCAAGCAGCAGGCAGGCTGCCTCCAGAAGCTTAGAGAGTTCTGCTTCGGACTATCCTCTGGCAACAGAGTTTGTGCCAAGGGCATGTGGGTTGGAGGGTGCTCGGAAGCTGCAGGGGAGGTTTTCAGCATCCAGTGCTCTCCGATGGAACACACTGCAGGCGCGAGCATCCATGAACTCCTGCAAGGCTTTGGAGTGGGAAAGCTGTGCTTAGCAGAGGGCTCCTTGCCAAATGCTGCAGGCCTATGTGGATGGCGAAGCTGCAGCTGTCTTGCAGTCTGCTTGTCCAGAGGTGCGTGTGCCCTGGTCCAGAGTGCTTTAGGAGGAGCTCCTAGCAACGGGAGAGCAAGCACCTTGTTTCCTTGGCATAGAATGGCCTGTGCACACAGAGGCCTGTCAGCAGTGAGGACAACACAGGCAGCAAGAGGGGTGGCAGGCAGCTAAGTGGCGGCAGGCGTCCTGCTTGAAAGTGGGGTCATGACTGTTTTGTCCTCAGGCCCCAGTGTCCACGTGCACACACTGCCTCTGGACCTGCAGCTTCCGAGCAGTGCAAGAGAAACACAAGCAACATCCTGGGGCCTTCTCGAATGAACGGTGCTCCATCGAGGTCCTGCTGGCTGGCAGTGGCCTAGGCCAGCAAACGCCCTAGGGAGGCCAGGCTGAGGCTGGGATGGTTCCTGACCTAGCAGTGCCCAGGGCAAGCCTGGGACTGGAGGCCAGGCTGCAGGCTCATTCCAGCTTGGGCCTGGTGCAGAGAGCCTTCAGCTAAGGCTTCCATGGGGAATGGTACGCGTTGTGATTTTTGCCTGCAATCCTCGTTCCTAACTCTCGCCAAACAGCCTGTTAGCCCACACTTGCTAGAAGTGTGTTCCTGAGGCAGTTGGACAATAGGGCAAGTGGAGGCTCACCCAGCATGGGACGCCTGCCTTGCACATTGCTCTGGGTGCAAAGAGGATTCCCTGCACCTCTGGCACTGTTGAGAGCATTTCTGCACACAGGAGACACTTGGCAAACACAGTTTTTCCCCTCGGAAAGTACTGTGAGAAAGAGTCGCCATCCCGGATGCATGGCACTCTCCCTTCAAAGCCCTCCATGCAGCAGGTTTTCATGGACTCGGCTGCAGGCTTTGGTAGCTGGAGACACTGCAGCTCCTCTGGAAGCTCAGGGGAACTGGCACACCCCTCCAAGGAAATGAGGCTAGTGTGATGAGCTCTTTCCAAAGAATGGCAAGCAGCCTGCTCCTTTCAATGAGACACACGTGTGGGGAGAGATGCTTGGCAGCAGAGAAGAAGCAAGAGGGCAGCCAGGGAGGGATTTGCACACAGCTTCAGTCCGCAGATCTCCTGATTCGAAACCAGGGAACGCGAGCTCTGCCTGTCAGGCCCCATTCCCTAGTGGGCACCCAGATTCAGGATCTGCCCTTTCCCAGCTATGAAACCACACCCAGGCTGCACCCTGAGCCCTGCCAAGTTGGAACTTTGCTCGCCAGGTGGGCTGAATGGCATGACTGTGTCAGGGGAAAGAAGGACCTAGGAGGCCTTCCGGGAGCTGCCACGACATAGCAGTGCTCAGCAAAAGGCAGTCTCCTTTCTGTAGGCCGGATGCACACTGGAGTTTCCGCTTGAGGCAAGGAAGCTCAGCTAGGTGATCCCTGGCTGAAGGCAAAGCAGAGAGTTTTTCAGTGGAGCGCTGGCCCCATCTGCTGGCCGACAAGCATGGGAGGAGAAACCTCGCTGCAAATGAGTTCCTGAAGTGCTTTCCAAGCAGGAGGCAGCATGGCTGCAATAGTTTAGAAAGTCCTGCTTAGGACTACCCTCTGGCAACAGGGTGGGTGCCAAGGGCATGTGGGTTCAGGGTGCTCAGAAGTCGCAGGGTAGGCTATGGGCACCCGGTGCTCTCTGATGGAAAACACTGCAGGCCCGAGCATCCATGAATTCCTGCAAGGCTTTGGAGTGGGAAAGCTGTGCTTAGCAGAAGGCTCCCTGCCAAGTGCTGCAGGCCTTTGTGGATGCTGAAGCAGCAGCTGCCTTGCAGGCTGCTGGTCCAGGGGCGTGTGTGCCCAGGTCCAGAGTGCTGTAGGAGGAGCTCCTAGCAAGGGGCGAGCAAGCACCTTGTTTCCTTGGCATAGACTGGCCTGTGCACCCTGAGGCCTGCCAGACGTGCAGACAGCGCAGGCAGCAAGGGCTTGTGGCAGGCAGATAAGGGGCAGCAGGCATCTCACTTGAAAGTGGGCTCATGACTCTCTTGTTCTCCGGCCCCTGTGGCCGTGTGCAAGCACAGCCTCTGGACCTGCAGCTTCTGAGCAGTGCAAGAGACACACAGGAAACACCCAGGTGCCTTCTCTAGTGAACGGTGTTCCATCAAGGTCCTGCTTGCTGGCAGGGGCCTAGGTCAGCACTGGTCCTAGGGAGGCCAGGCTGAGGCTGGGATGGGTCCCGACCTAGCAGTGCTCAGGGCAAGCCTGGGACTGGAGGCCAGGCTGCAGGCTCATTCCAGCTTGGGCCTGGTGCAGAAAGCCTTCAGCTAGGACTTCCATGGGGTATAGTCAGCACAGTGGTTTTTGCCTGAAATCCATGTTCCTCACTCAGACCCCGCTGCGTTTCAGCACACACTCCGTAGTAGTGTGTTCGTGAGGCAGTTGGACAGTTGGGGAAGTGGAGGCTCTCCCAGCATGGGAGGTCTGCCTAGAACCTTGCTCTGGCTGCAAAGAGGATTCCCTGCACCTCTGGCGCTGGGGTGAGATTTTCTGCACACAGGAGACACTTGGCACACACAGTGTTTCCCCATGGAAAGCACTGTGAGGAAGAATCTCTGCCAGGGATGCATGGCACTCTCCCATCGAAGCCCTCCATGCAGCAAGCTGTCATGGACTCGAGTGCAGGCCTTGGTGGCTGGAGAGACTGCAGCTCCTCTGGAGGCTCTGGGGCAATTGGCACACCCTTCCAAGGAAATGAGGCTTGTGGGATGAGCACTTTGCAAAGAATTGCAAGCAGCCTGCTCCTTTTGATGAGACACATGTGTGGGGAGAGAGACTTGACAGCAGAGAAGAAGCAAGAGGGCAATGAGGGATTGGATTTGCATGCAGCTTGGAGGCTCCATATCTCCTGCTTCGCAAGCATGGAGTGCCAGGTCTGCCCATCATGCTCCATTACCAGCTGGGCACCCAGTTTCAGGATCTGCCCTTTCCCAGCCATGAAACCACACCCAGGCTGCACCCTGAGCCCTGCCAAGGGGGACCATTGCCTGCCAGGTGGGCTGAATTGCATGACTGTGTCAGGGGAGAGAAGGCCCTAGGAGGCCTTCAGGGAACTGCCTCAACATAGCCCCGCTCAGGAAAGGCACTCCTCTTTCTGTGACCGGATGCACAATGGAGTATCTGCTTGAGGCAAAGAAGCTCAGCTAGGCGATCCCTGGCTGAAGGCAAAGCAGAGAGTTTTTCGGTGGTGCGCTGGCACCATCTGCCGGCCGACAAGCATGGAAGGAGAATCCTCGCTCCAAATGAGTTCCTGAGGAGCTTTCCAAGCAGCAGGCAGGCTGCCTCCAGAAGCTTAGAGAGTCCTGCTTCGGACTACCCTCCGGCAACAGAGTGGGTGCCAAGGGCATGTGGGTTGGAGGGTGCTCGGAAGCTGCAGGGGAGGTTTTCAGCATCCAGTGCTCTCCAATGGAACACACTGCAGGCGCGAGCAACCATGAACTCCTGCAAGGCTTTGGAGTGGGAAAGCTGTGCTTAGCAGAGGGCTCCCTGCCAAATGCTGCAGGCCTATGTGGATGGCGAAGCTGCAGCTGTCTTGCAGTCTGCTTGTCCAGAGGTGCGTGTGCCCTGTTCCAGAGTGCTTTAGGAGGAGCTCCTAGCAACGGGAGAGCAAGCACCTTGTTTCCTTGGCATAGAATGGCCTGTGCACACAGAGGCCTGTCAGCAGTGAACACAACGCAGGCAGCAAGAGGGGTGGCAGGCAGCGAAGTGGCGGCAGGCATCCTGCTTGAAAGTGGGGTCATGACTGTTTTGTCCTCAGGCCCCAGTGTCCACGTGCACACACTGCCTCTGGACCTGCAGCTTCCGAGCAGTGCAAGAGAAACACAAGCAACACCCTGGGGCCTTCTCGAATGAACGGTGCTCCATCGAGGTCCTGCTGGCTGGCAGTGGCCTAGGCCAGCAAAGGCCCTAGGGAGGCCAGGCTGAGGCTGGGATGGTTCCTGACCTAGCAGTGCCCAGGGCAAGCCTGGGACTGGAGGCCAGGCTGCAGGCTCATTCCAGCTTGGGCCTGGTGCAGAGAGCCTTCAGCTAAGGCTTCCATGGGGAATGGTATGCGTAGTGATTTTTGCCTGCAATCCTCGTTCCTAACTCTTGCCAAACAGCCTGTTAGCCCACACTTGCTAGAAGTGTGTTCCTGAGGCAGTTGGACAATAGGGCAAGTGGAGGCTCACCCAGCATGGGACGCCTGCCTTGAACATTGCTCTGGGTGCAAGAGGATTCCCTGCACCTCTGGCACTGGGGAGAGCATTTCTGCACACAGGAGACACTTGGCAAACACAGTTTTTCCCCTCAGAAAGTACTGTGAGAATGAGTCGCCATCCCGGATGCATGGCACTTTCCCTTCGAAGCCCTCCATGCAGCAGGCTTTCATGGACTCGGCTGCAGGCTTTGGTAGCTGGAGACACTGCAGCTCCTCTGGAGGCTCAGGGGCAATTGGCACACCCCTCCAAGGAAATGAGGCTAGTGTGATGAGCTCTTTCCAAAGAATGGCAAGCAGCCTGCTCCTTTCAATGAGACACACGTGTGGGGAGAGATGCTTGGCAGCAGAGAAGAAGCAAGAGGGCAGCCAGGGAGGGATTTGCACACAGCTTGAAGTCCCCAGACCTCCTGATTCGAAACCAGGGAATGCCAGCTCTGCCTGTCAGGCCCCATTCCCTAGTGGGCACCCAGATTCAGGATCTGCCCTTTCCCAGCTATGAAACCACACCTAGGCTGCACCCTGAGCCCTGCCAAGTTGGAACTTTGCTCGCCAGGTGGGCTGAATGGCATGACTGTGTCAGGGGAAAGAAGGACCTAGGAGGCCTTCCGGGAACTGCCACGACATAGCAGTGCTCAGGAAAAGGCAGTCTCCTTTATGTAGGCCGGATGCACACTGGAGTTTCCACTTGAGGCAAGGAAGCTCAGCTAGGTGATCCCTGGCTGAAGGCAAAGCAGAGAGTTTTTCAGTGGAGCGCTGGCCCCATCTGCTGGCCGACAAGCATGGGAGGAGAAACCTCGCTGCAAATGAGTTCCTGAAGTGCTTTCCAAGCAGGAGGCAGCATGGCTCCAATAGTTTAGAAAGTCTTGCTTAGGACTACCCTCTGGCAACAGGGTGGGTGCCAAGGGCATGTGGGTTGGAGGGTGCTCAGAAGTCGCAGGGGAGGCTTTGGGCACCCGGTGCTCTCTGATGGAAAACACTGCAGGCCCGAGCATCCATGAATTCCTGCAAGGCTTTGGAGTGGGAAAGCTGTGCTTAGCAGAAGGCTCCCTGCCAAGTGCTGCAGGCCTTTGTGGATGCTGAAGCAGCAGCTGCCTTGCAGGCTGCTGGTCCAGGGGCGTGTGTGCCCAGGTCCAGAGTACTGTAGGAGGAGCTCCTAGCAAGGGGCGAGCAAGCACCTTGTTTCCTTGGCATAGACTGGCCTGTGCACCCTGAGGCCTGCAGACGTGCAGACAGCGCAGGCAGCAAGGGCTTGTGGCCGGCAGATAAGGGGCAGCAGGCGTCTCACTTGAAAGTGGGCTCATGACTCTCTTGTTCTCCAGCCCCTGTGGCCGTGTGCAAGCACAGCCTCTGGACCTGCAGCTTCTGAGCAGTGCAAGAGACACACAGGAAACACCCAGGTGCCTTCTCTAGTGAACGGTGTTCCATCAAGGTCCTGCTTGCTGGCAGGGGCCTAGGCCAGCACAGGTCCTAGGGAGGCCAGGCTGAGGCTGGGATGGGTCCCGACCTAGCAGTGCTCAGGGCAAGCCTGGGACTGGAGGCCAGGCTGCAGGCTCATTCCAGCTTGGGCCTGGTGCAGAAAGCCTTCAGCTAGGACTTCCATGGGGTATAGTCAGCACAGTGGTTTTTGCCTGAAATCCATGTTCCTCACTTGGAGCCCCCTGCCTTTCAGCAAACACTCCCTAGAAATGTGTTCCTGAGGCAGTTGGACAGTTGGGGAAGTGGAGGCTCTCCCAGCATGGGAGGTCTGCCTAGAACCTTGCTCTGGTTGCAAAGAGGATTCCCTGCACCTCTGGCACTGGGGTGAGATTTTCTGCACACAGGAGACACTTGGCACACACAGTGTTTCCCCATGGAAAGCACTGTGAGGAAGAATCTCTGCCAGGGATGCATGGCACTCTCCCATCGAAGCCCTCCATGCAGCAAGCTGTCATGGACTCGAGTGCAGGCCTTGGTGGCTGGAGAGACTACAGCTCCTCTGGAGGCTCCGGGGCAATTGGCACACCCCTCCAAGGAAATGAGTCTTGTGGGATGAGCACTCTGCAAAGAATTGCAAGCAGCCTGCTCCTTTTGATGAGACACATGTGTGGGGAGAGAGACTTGACAGCAGAGAAGAAGCAAGAGGGCAATGAGGGATTGGATTTGCATGCAGCTTGGAGGCTCCATATCTCCTGCTTCGCAAGCAGGGAGTGCCAGGTCTGCCCATCATGCTCCATTACCAGCTGGGCACCCAGTTTCAGGATCTGCCCTTTCCCAGCCATGAAACCACACCCAGGCTGCACCCTGAGAACTGCCAAGGGGGACCATTGCCTGCCAGGTGGGCTGAATTGCATGACTGTGTCAGGGGAGAGAAGGCCCTAGGAGGCCTTCAGGGAACTGCCTCAACATAGCCCCGCTCAGGAAAGGCACTCCTCTTTCTGTGACCGGATGCACAATGGAGTATCTGCTTGAGGCAAAGAAGCTCAGCTAGGCGATCCCTGGCTGAAGGCAAAGCAGAGAGTATTTCGTTGGAGCGCTGGCACCATCTGCCGGCCGACAAGCATGGAAGGAGAATCCTTGCTCCAAATGAGTTCCTGAGGAGCATTCCAAGCAGCAGGCAGGCTGCCTCCAGAAGCTTAGGGAGTCCTGCTTCGGACTATCCTCCGGCAACAGAGTGGGTGCCAAGGGCATGTGGGTTGGAGGGTGCTCGGAAGCTGCAGGGGAGGTTTTCAGCATCCAGTGCTCTCCAATGGAACACACTGCAGGCGCGAGCAACCATGAACTCCTGCAAGGCTTTGGAGTGGGAAAGCTGTGCTTAGCAGAGGGCTCCCTGCCAAATGCTGCAGGCCTATGTGGATGGCGAAGCTGCAGCTGTCTTGCAGTCTGCTTGTCCAGAGGTGTGTGTGCCCTGGTCCAGAGTGCTGTAGGAGGAGCTCCTAGCAACGGGAGAGCAAGCACCTTGTTTCCTTGGCATAGAATGGCCTGTGCACACAGAGGCCTGTCAGCAGTGAAGACAACGCAGGCAGCAAGAGGGGTGGCAGGCAGCGAAGTGGCGGCAGGCGTCCTGCTTGAAAGTGGGGTCATGACTGTTTTGTCCTCAGGCCCCAGTGTCCACGTGCACACACTGCCTCTGGACCTGCAGCTTCCGAGCAGTGCAAGAGAAACACAAGCAACACCCTGGGGCCTTCTCGAATGAACGGTGCTCCATCGAGGTCCTGCTGGCTGGCAGTGGCCTAGGCCAGCAAAGGCCCTAGGGAGGCCAGGCTGAGGCTGGGATGGTTCCTGACCTAGCAGTGCCCAGGGCAAGCCTGGGACTGGAGGCCAGGCTGCAGGCTCATTCCAGCTTGGGCCTGGTGCAGAGAGCCTTCAGCTAAGGCTTCCATGGGGAATGGTATGCGTAGTGATTTTTGCCTGCAATCCTCGTTCCTAACTCTCGCCAAACAGCCTGTTAGCCCACACTTGCTAGAAGTGTGTTCCTGAGGCAGTTGGACAATAGGGCAAGTGGAGGCTCACCCAGCCTGGGACGCCTGCCTTGCACATTGCTCTGGGTGCAAAGAGGATTCCCTGCACCTCTGGCACTGGGGAGAGCATTTCTGCACACAGGAGACACTTGGCAAACACAGTTTTTCCCCTCGGAAAGTACTGTGAGAAAGAGTCGCCATCCCTGATGCATTGCACTTTCCCTTCGAAGCCCTCCATGCAGCAGGCTTTCATGGACTCGGCTGCAGGCTTTGGTAGCTGGAGACACTGCAGCTCCTCTGGAGGCTCAGGGGCAATTGGCACACCCCTCCAAGGAAATGAGGCTAGTGTGATGAGCTCTTTCCAAAGAATGGCAAGCAGCCTGCTCCTTTCAATGAGACACACGTGTGGGGAGAGATGCTTGGCAGCAGAGAAGAAGCAAGAGGGCAGCCAGGGAGGGATTTGCACACAGCTTGAAGTCCCCAGACCTCCTGATTCGAAACCAGGGAATGCCAGCTCTGCCTGTCAGGCCCCATTCCCTAGTGGGCACCCAGATTCTGGATCTGCCCTTTCCCAGCTATGAAACCACACCCAGGCTGCACCCTGAGCCCTGCCAAGTTGGAACTTTGCTCGCCAGGTGGGCTGAATGGCATGACTGTGTCAGGGGAAAGAAGGACCTAGGAGGCCTTCCGGGAGCTGCCACGACATAGCAGTGCTCAGCAAAAGGCAGTCTCCTTTCTGTAGGCCGGATGCACACTGGAGTTTCCGCTTGAGGCAAGGAAGCTCAGCTAGGTGATCCCTGGCTGAAGGCAAAGCAGAGAGTTTTTCAGTGGAGCGCTGGCCCCATCTGCTGGCCGACAAGCATGGGAGGAGAAACCTCGCTGCAAATGAGTTCCTGAAGTGCTTTCCAAGCAGGAGGCAGCATGGCTGCAATAGTTTAGAAAGTCCTGCTTAGGACTACCCTCTGGCAACAGGGTGGGTGCCAAGGGCATGTGGGTTCAGGGTGCTCAGAAGTCGCAGGGTAGGCTATGGGCACCCGGTGCTCTCTGATGGAAAACACTGCAGGCCCGAGCATCCATGAATTCCTGCAAGGCTTTGGAGTGGGAAAGCTGTGCTTAGCAGAAGGCTCCCTGCCAAGTGCTGCAGGCCTTTGTGGATGCTGAAGCAGCAGCTGCCTTGCAGGCTGCTGGTCCAGGGGCGTGTGTGCCCAGGTCCAGAGTGCTGTAGGAGGAGCTCCTAGCAAGGGGCGAGCAAGCACCTTGTTTCCTTGGCATAGACTGGCCTGTGCACCCTGAGGCCTGCCAGACGTGCAGACAGCGCAGGCAGCAAGGGCTTGTGGCAGGCAGATAAGGGGCAGCAGGCATCTCACTTGAAAGTGGGCTCATGACTCTCTTGTTCTCCGGCCCCTGTGGCCGTGTGCAAGCACAGCCTCTGGACCTGCAGCTTCTGAGCAGTGCAAGAGACACACAGGAAACACCCAGGTGCCTTCTCTAGTGAACGGTGTTCCATCAAGGTCCTGCTTGCTGGCAGGGGCCTAGGTCAGCACTGGTCCTAGGGAGGCCAGGCTGAGGCTGGGATGGGTCCCGACCTAGCAGTGCTCAGGGCAAGCCTGGGACTGGAGGCCAGGCTGCAGGCTCATTCCAGCTTGGGCCTGGTGCAGAAAGCCTTCAGCTAGGACTTCCATGGGGTATAGTCAGCACAGTGGTTTTTGCCTGAAATCCATGTTCCTCACTCAGACCCCGCTGCGTTTCAGCACACACTCCGTAGTAGTGTGTTCGTGAGGCAGTTGGACAGTTGGGGAAGTGGAGGCTCTCCCAGCATGGGAGGTCTGCCTAGAACCTTGCTCTGGCTGCAAAGAGGATTCCCTGCACCTCTGGCGCTGGGGTGAGATTTTCTGCACACAGGAGACACTTGGCACACACAGTGTTTCCCCATGGAAAGCACTGTGAGGAAGAATCTCTGCCAGGGATGCATGGCACTCTCCCATCGAAGCCCTCCATGCAGCAAGCTGTCATGGACTCGAGTGCAGGCCTTGGTGGCTGGAGAGACTGCAGCTCCTCTGGAGGCTCTGGGGCAATTGGCACACCCTTCCAAGGAAATGAGGCTTGTGGGATGAGCACTTTGCAAAGAATTGCAAGCAGCCTGCTCCTTTTGATGAGACACATGTGTGGGGAGAGAGACTTGACAGCAGAGAAGAAGCAAGAGGGCAATGAGGGATTGGATTTGCATGCAGCTTGGAGGCTCCATATCTCCTGCTTCGCAAGCATGGAGTGCCAGGTCTGCCCATCATGCTCCATTACCAGCTGGGCACCCAGTTTCAGGATCTGCCCTTTCCCAGCCATGAAACCACACCCAGGCTGCACCCTGAGCCCTGCCAAGGGGGACCATTGCCTGCCAGGTGGGCTGAATTGCATGACTGTGTCAGGGGAGAGAAGGCCCTAGGAGGCCTTCAGGGAACTGCCTCAACATAGCCCCGCTCAGGAAAGGCACTCCTCTTTCTGTGACCGGATGCACAATGGAGTATCTGCTTGAGGCAAAGAAGCTCAGCTAGGCGATCCCTGGCTGAAGGCAAAGCAGAGAGTTTTTCGGTGGTGCGCTGGCACCATCTGCCGGCCGACAAGCATGGAAGGAGAATCCTCGCTCCAAATGAGTTCCTGAGGAGCTTTCCAAGCAGCAGGCAGGCTGCCTCCAGAAGCTTAGAGAGTCCTGCTTCGGACTACCCTCCGGCAACAGAGTGGGTGCCAAGGGCATGTGGGTTGGAGGGTGCTCGGAAGCTGCAGGGGAGGTTTTCAGCATCCAGTGCTCTCCAATGGAACACACTGCAGGCGCGAGCAACCATGAACTCCTGCAAGGCTTTGGAGTGGGAAAGCTGTGCTTAGCAGAGGGCTCCCTGCCAAATGCTGCAGGCCTATGTGGATGGCGAAGCTGCAGCTGTCTTGCAGTCTGCTTGTCCAGAGGTGCGTGTGCCCTGTTCCAGAGTGCTTTAGGAGGAGCTCCTAGCAACGGGAGAGCAAGCACCTTGTTTCCTTGGCATAGAATGGCCTGTGCACACAGAGGCCTGTCAGCAGTGAAGACAACGCAGGCAGCAAGAGGGGTGGCAGGCAGCGAAGTGGCGGCAGGCATCCTGCTTGAAAGTGGGGTCATGACTGTTTTGTCCTCAGGCCCCAGTGTCCACGTGCACACACTGCCTCTGGACCTGCAGCTTCCGAGCAGTGCAAGAGAAACACAAGCAACACCCTGGGGCCTTCTCGAATGAACGGTGCTCCATCGAGGTCCTGCTGGCTGGCAGTGGCCTAGGCCAGCAAAGGCCCTAGGGAGGCCAGGCTGAGGCTGGGATGGTTCCTGACCTAGCAGTGCCCAGGGCAAGCCTGGGACTGGAGGCCAGGCTGCAGGCTCATTCCAGCTTGGGCCTGGTGCAGAGAGCCTTCAGCTAAGGCTTCCATGGGGAATGGTATGCGTAGTGATTTTTGCCTGCAATCCTCGTTCCTAACTCTTGCCAAACAGCCTGTTAGCCCACACTTGCTAGACGTGTGTTCCTGAGGCAGTTGGACAATAGGGCAAGTGGAGGCTCACCCAGCATGGGACGCCTGCCTTGAACATTGCTCTGGGTGCAAGAGGATTCCCTGCACCTCTGGCACTGGGGAGAGCATTTCTGCACACAGGAGACACTTGGCAAACACAGTTTTTCCCCTCAGAAAGTACTGTGAGAATGAGTCGCCATCCCGGATGCATGGCACTTTCCCTTCGAAGCCCTCCATGCAGCAGGCTTTCATGGACTCGGCTGCAGGCTTTGGTAGCTGGAGACACTGCAGCTCCTCTGGAGGCTCAGGGGCAATTGGCACACCCCTCCAAGGAAATGAGGCTAGTGTGATGAGCTCTTTCCAAAGAATGGCAAGCAGCCTGCTCCTTTCAATGAGACACACGTGTGGGGAGAGATGCTTGGCAGCAGAGAAGAAGCAAGAGGGCAGCCAGGGAGGGATTTGCACACAGCTTGAAGTCCCCAGACCTCCTGATTCGAAACCAGGGAATGCCAGCTCTGCCTGTCAGGCCCCATTCCCTAGTGGGCACCCAGATTCAGGATCTGCCCTTTCCCAGCTATGAAACCACACCTAGGCTGCACCCTGAGCCCTGCCAAGTTGGAACTTTGCTCGCCAGGTGGGCTGAATGGCATGACTGTGTCAGGGGAAAGAAGGACCTAGGAGGCCTTCCGGGAACTGCCACGACATAGCAGTGCTCAGGAAAAGGCAGTCTCCTTTATGTAGGCCGGATGCACACTGGAGTTTCCACTTGAGGCAAGGAAGCTCAGCTAGGTGATCCCTGGCTGAAGGCAAAGCAGAGAGTTTTTCAGTGGAGCGCTGGCCCCATCTGCTGGCCGACAAGCATGGGAGGAGAAACCTCGCTGCAAATGAGTTCCTGAAGTGCTTTCCAAGCAGGAGGCAGCATGGCTCCAATAGTTTAGAAAGTCTTGCTTAGGACTACCCTCTGGCAACAGGGTGGGTGCCAAGGGCATGTGGGTTGGAGGGTGCTCAGAAGTCGCAGGGGAGGCTTTGGGCACCCGGTGCTCTCTGATGGAAAACACTGCAGGCCCGAGCATCCATGAATTCCTGCAAGGCTTTGGAGTGGGAAAGCTGTGCTTAGCAGAAGGCTCCCTGCCAAGTGCTGCAGGCCTTTGTGGATGCTGAAGCAGCAGCTGCCTTGCAGGCTGCTGGTCCAGGGGCGTGTGTGCCCAGGTCCAGAGTACTGTAGGAGGAGCTCCTAGCAAGGGGCGAGCAAGCACCTTGTTTCCTTGGCATAGACTGGCCTGTGCACCCTGAGGCCTGCAGACGTGCAGACAGCGCAGGCAGCAAGGGCTTGTGGCCGGCAGATAAGGGGCAGCAGGCGTCTCACTTGAAAGTGGGCTCATGACTCTCTTGTTCTCCAGCCCCTGTGGCCGTGTGCAAGCACAGCCTCTGGACCTGCAGCTTCTGAGCAGTGCAAGAGACACACAGGAAACACCCAGGTGCCTTCTCTAGTGAACGGTGTTCCATCAAGGTCCTGCTTGCTGGCAGGGGCCTAGGCCAGCACAGGTCCTAGGGAGGCCAGGCTGAGGCTGGGATGGGTCCCGACCTAGCAGTGCTCAGGGCAAGCCTGGGACTGGAGGCCAGGCTGCAGGCTCATTCCAGCTTGGGCCTGGTGCAGAAAGCCTTCAGCTAGGACTTCCATGGGGTATAGTCAGCACAGTGGTTTTTGCCTGAAATCCATGTGCCTCACTTGGAGCCCCCTGCCTTTCAGCAAACACTCCCTAGAAATGTGTTCCTGAGGCAGTTGGACAGTTGGGGAAGTGGAGGCTCTCCCAGCATGGGAGGTCTGCCTAGAACCTTGCTCTGGTTGCAAAGAGGATTCCCTGCACCTCTGGCACTGGGGTGAGATTTTCTGCACACAGGAGACACTTGGCACACACAGTGTTTCCCCATGGAAAGCACTGTGAGGAAGAATCTCTGCCAGGGATGCATGGCACTCTCCCATCGAAGCCCTCCATGCAGCAAGCTGTCATGGACTCGAGTGCAGGCCTTGGTGGCTGGAGAGACTACAGCTCCTCTGGAGGCTCCGGGGCAATTGGCACACCCCTCCAAGGAAATGAGTCTTGTGGGATGAGCACTCTGCAAAGAATTGCAAGCAGCCTGCTCCTTTTGATGAGACACATGTGTGGGGAGAGAGACTTGACAGCAGAGAAGAAGCAAGAGGGCAATGAGGGATTGGATTTGCATGCAGCTTGGAGGCTCCATATCTCCTGCTTCGCAAGCAGGGAGTGCCAGGTCTGCCCATCATGCTCCATTACCAGCTGGGCACCCAGTTTCAGGATCTGCCCTTTCCCAGCCATGAAACCACACCCAGGCTGCACCCTGAGAACTGCCAAGGGGGACCATTGCCTGCCAGGTGGGCTGAATTGCATGACTGTGTCAGGGGAGAGAAGGCCCTAGGAGGCCTTCAGGGAACTGCCTCAACATAGCCCCGCTCAGGAAAGGCACTCCTCTTTCTGTGACCGGATGCACAATGGAGTATCTGCTTGAGGCAAAGAAGCTCAGCTAGGCGATCCCTGGCTGAAGGCAAAGCAGAGAGTATTTCGTTGGAGCGCTGGCACCATCTGCCGGCCGACAAGCATGGAAGGAGAATCCTTGCTCCAAATGAGTTCCTGAGGAGCATTCCAAGCAGCAGGCAGGCTGCCTCCAGAAGCTTAGGGAGTCCTGCTTCGGACTATCCTCCGGCAACAGAGTGGGTGCCAAGGGCATGTGGGTTGGAGGGTGCTCGGAAGCTGCAGGGGAGGTTTTCAGCATCCAGTGCTCTCCAATGGAACACACTGCAGGCGCGAGCAACCATGAACTCCTGCAAGGCTTTGGAGTGGGAAAGCTGTGCTTAGCAGAGGGCTCCCTGCCAAATGCTGCAGGCCTATGTGGATGGCGAAGCTGCAGCTGTCTTGCAGTCTGCTTGTCCAGAGGTGTGTGTGCCCTGGTCCAGAGTGCTGTAGGAGGAGCTCCTAGCAACGGGAGAGCAAGCACCTTGTTTCCTTGGCATAGAATGGCCTGTGCACACAGAGGCCTGTCAGCAGTGAAGACAACGCAGGCAGCAAGAGGGGTGGCAGGCAGCGAAGTGGCGGCAGGCGTCCTGCTTGAAAGTGGGGTCATGACTGTTTTGTCCTCAGGCCCCAGTGTCCACGTGCACACACTGCCTCTGGACCTGCAGCTTCCGAGCAGTGCAAGAGAAACACAAGCAACACCCTGGGGCCTTCTCGAATGAACGGTGCTCCATCGAGGTCCTGCTGGCTGGCAGTGGCCTAGGCCAGCAAAGGCCCTAGGGAGGCCAGGCTGAGGCTGGGATGGTTCCTGACCTAGCAGTGCCCAGGGCAAGCCTGGGACTGGAGGCCAGGCTGCAGGCTCATTCCAGCTTGGGCCTGGTGCAGAGAGCCTTCAGCTAAGGCTTCCATGGGGAATGGTATGCGTAGTGATTTTTGCCTGCAATCCTCGTTCCTAACTCTCGCCAAACAGCCTGTTAGCCCACACTTGCTAGAAGTGTGTTCCTGAGGCAGTTGGACAATAGGGCAAGTGGAGGCTCACCCAGCATGGGACGCCTGCCTTGCACATTGCTCTGGGTGCAAAGAGGATTCCCTGCACCTCTGGCACTGGGGAGAGCATTTCTGCACACAGGAGACACTTGGCAAACACAGTTTTTCCCCTCGGAAAGTACTGTGAGAAAGAGTCGCCATCCCTGATGCATTGCACTTTCCCTTCGAAGCCCTCCATGCAGCAGGCTTTCATGGACTCGGCTGCAGGCTTTGGTAGCTGGAGACACTGCAGCTCCTCTGGAGGCTCAGGGGCAATTGGCACACCCCTCCAAGGAAATGAGGCTAGTGTGATGAGCTCTTTCCAAAGAATGGCAAGCAGCCTGCTCCTTTCAATGAGACACACGTGTGGGGAGAGATGCTTGGCAGCAGAGAAGAAGCAAGAGGGCAGCCAGGGAGGGATTTGCACACAGCTTGAAGTCCCCAGACCTCCTGATTCGAAACCAGGGAATGCCAGCTCTGCCTGTCAGGCCCCATTCCCTAGTGGGCACCCAGATTCTGGATCTGCCCTTTCCCAGCTATGAAACCACACCCAGGCTGCACCCTGAGCCCTGCCAAGTTGGAACTTTGCTCGCCAGGTGGGCTGAATGGCATGACTGTGTCAGGGGAAAGAAGGACCTAGGAGGCCTTCTGGGAGCTGCCACGACATAGCAGTGCTCAGGAAAAGGCAGTCTCCTTTCTGTAGGCCGGATGCACACTGGAGTTTCCGCTTGAGGCAAGGAAGCTCAGCTAAATGATCCCTGGCTGAAGGCAAAGCAGAGAGTTTTTCAGTGGAGCGCTGGCCCCATCTGCTGGCCGACAAGCATGGGAGGAGAAACCTCGCTGCAAATGAGTTCCTGAAGTGCTTTCCAAGCAGGAGGCAGCATGGCTGCAATAGTTTAGAAAGTCCTGCTTAGGACTACCCTCTGGCAACAGGGTGGGTGCCAAGGGCATGTGGGTTGGAGGGTGCTCAGAAGTCGCAGGGGAGGCTTTGGGCACCCGGTGCTCTCTGATGGAAAACACTGCAGGCCCGAGCATCCATGAATTCCTGCAAGGCTTTGGAGTGGGAAAGCTGTGCTTAGCAGAAGGCTCCCTGCCAAGTGCTGCAGGCCTTTGTGGATGCTGAAGCAGCAGCTGCCTTGCAGGCTGCTGGTCCAGGGGCGTGTGTGCCCAGGTCCAGAGTGCTGTAGGAGGAGCTCCTAGCAAGGGGCGAGCAAGCACCTTGTTTCCTTGGCATAGACTGGCCTGTGCACCCTGAGGCCTGCCAGACGTGCAGACAGCGCAGGCAGCAAGGGCTTGTGGCCGGCAGATAAGGGGCAGCAGGCGTCTCACTTGAAAGTGGGCTCATGACTCTCTTGTTCTCCGGCCCCTGTGGCCGTGTGCAAGCACAGCCTCTGGACCTGCAGCTTCTGAGCAGTGCAAGAGACACACAGGAAACACCCAGGTGCCTTCTCTAGTGAACGGTGTTCCATCAAGGTCCTGCTTGCTGGCAGGGGCCTAGGCCAGCACCGGTCCTAGGGAGGCCAGGCTGAGGCTGGGATGGGTCCCGACCTAGCAGTGCTCAGGGCAAGCCTGGGACTGGAGGCCAGGCTGCAGGCTCATTCCATCTTGGGCCTGGTGCAGAAAGCCTTCAGCTAGGACTTCCATGGGGTATAGTCAGCACAGTGGTTTTTGCCTGAAATACATGTGCCTCACTTGGAGCCCCCTGCCTTTCAGCACACACTCCCTAGAAGTGTGTTCCTGAGGCAGTTGGACAGTTGGGGAAGTGGAGGCTCTCCCAGCATGGGAGGTCTGCCTAGAACCTTGCTCTGGCTGCAAAGAGGATTCCCTGCACCTCTGGCGCTGGGGTGAGATTTTCTGCACACAGGAGACACTTGGCACACACAGTGTTTCCCCATGGAAAGCACTGTGAGGAAGAATCTCTGCCAGGGATGCATGGCACTCTCCCATCGAAGCCCTCCATGCAGCAAGCTGTCATGGACTCGAGTGCAGGCCTTGGTGGCTGGAGAGACTGCAGCTCCTCTGGAGGCTCCGGGGCAATTGGCACACCCCTCCAAGGAAATGAGGCTTGTGGGATGAGCACTTTGCAAAGAATTGCAAGCAGCCTGCTCCTTTTGATGAGACACATGTGTGGGGAGAGAGACTTGACCGCCGAGTAGAAGCAAGAGGGCAAGGAGGGATTGGATTTGCATGCAGCTTGGAGGCTCCATATCTCCTGCTTCGCAAGCAGGGAGTGCCAGGTCTGCCCATCATGCTCCATTACCAGCTGGGCACCCAGTTTCAGGATCTGCCCTTTCCCAGCCATGAAACCACACCCAGGCTGCACCCTGAGCCCTGCCAATGGGGACCCTTGCCCGCCAGGTGGGCTGAATTGCATGACTGTGTCAGGGGAGAGAAGGCCCTAGGAGGCCTTCAGGGAACTGCCTCAACATAGCCCCGCTCAGGAAAGGCACTCCTCTTTCTGTGACCGGATGCACAATGGAGTATCTGCTTGAGGCAAAGAAGCTCAGCTAGTTGATCCCTGGCTGAAGACAAAGCAGAGAGTTTTTTGGTGGAGCGCTGGCACCATCTGCCGACCGACAAGCATGGAAGGAGAATCCTCGCTCCAAATGAGTTCCTGAGGAGCTTTCCAAGCAGCAGGCAGGCTGCCTCCAGAAGCTTAGAGAGTCCTGCTTCGGACTATCCTCCGGCAACAGAGTGGGTGCCAAGGGCATGTGGGTTGGAGGGTGCTCGGAAGCTGCAGGGGAGGTTTTCAGCATCCAGTGCTCTCCGATGGAACACACTGCAGGCGCGAGCATCCATGAACTCCTGCAAGGCTTTGGAGTGGGAAAGCTGTGCTTAGCAGAGGGCTCCCTGCCAAATGCTGCAGGCCTATGTGGATGGCGAAGCTGCAGCTGTCTTGCAGTCTGCTTGTCCAGAGGTGCGTGTGCCCTGGTGCAGAGTGCTGTAAGAGGAGCTCCTAGCAACGGGAGAGCAAGCACCTTGTTTCCTTGGCATAGAATGGCCTGTGCACACAGAGGCCTGTCAGCAGTGAAGACAACGCAGGCAGCAAGAGGGGTGGCAGGTAGCTAAGTGGTGGCAGGCATCCTGCTTGAAAGTGGAGTCATGACTGTTTTGTCCTCAGGCCCCAGTGTCCACGTGCACACACTGCCTCTGGACCTGCAGCTTCCGAGCAGTGCAAGAGAAACACAAGCAACACCCTGGGGCCTTCTCGAATGAACGGTGCTCCATCGAGGTCCTGCTGGCTGGCAGTGGCCTAGGCCAGCAAAGGCCCTAGGGAGGCCAGGCTGAGGCTGGGATGGTTCCTGACCTAGCAGTGCCCAGGGCAAGCCTGGGACTGGAGGCCAGGCTGCAGGCTCATTCCAGCTTGGGCCTGGTGCAGAGAGCCTTCAGCTAAGGCTTCCATGGGGAATGGTATGCGTAGTGATTTTTGCCTGCAATCCTCGTTCCTAACTCTCGCCAAACAGCCTGTTAGCCCACACTTGCTAGAAGTGTGTTCCTGAGGCAGTTGGACAATAGGGCAAGTGGAGGCTCACCCAGCATGGGACGCCCGCCTTGCACATTGCTCTGGGTGCAAAGAGGATTCCCTGCACCTCTGGCACTGGGGAGAGCATTTCTGCACACAGGAGACACTTGGCAAACACAGTTTTTCCCCTCGGAAAGTACTGTGAGAAAGAGTCGCCATCCCGGATGCATGGCACTCTCCCTTCGAAGCCCTCCATGCAGCAGGCTTTCATGGACTCGCCTGCAGGCTTTGGTAGCTGGAGACACTGCAGCTCCTCTGGAGGCTCAGGGGCAATTGGCACACCCCTCCAAGGAAATGAGGCTAGTGTGATGAGCTCTTTCCAAAGAATGGCAAGCAGCCTGCTCCTTTCGATGAGACACACGTGTGGGGAGAGATGCTTGGCAGCAGAGAAGAAGCAAGAGGGCAGCCAGGGAGGGATTTGCACACAGCTTGAAGTCCCCAGACCTCCTGATTCGAAACCAGGGAATGCCAGCTCTGCCTGTCAGGCCCCATTCCCTAGTGGGCACCCAGATTCAGGATCTGCCCTTTCCCAGCTATGAAACCACACCCAGGCTGCACCCTGAGCCCTGCCAAGTTGGAACTTTGCTCGCCAGGTGGGCTGAATGGCATGACTGTGTCAGGGGAAAGAAGGACCTAGGAGGCCTTCCGGGAGCTGCCACGACATAGCAGTGCTCAGGAAAAGGCAGTCTCCTTTCTGTAGGCCGGATGCACACTGGAGTTTCCGCTTGAGGCAAGGAAGCTCAGCTAGGTGATCCCTGGCTGAAGGCAAAGCAGAGAGGTTTTCAGTGGAGCGCTGGCCCCATCTGCTGGCCGACAAGCATGGGAGGAGAAACCTCGCTGCAAATGAGTTCCTGAAGTGCTTTCCAAGCAGGAGGCAGCATGGCTGCAATAGTTTAGAAAGTCCTGCTTAGGACTACCCTCTGGCAACAGGGTGGGTGCCAAGGGCATGTGGGTTGGAGGGTGCTCAGAAGTCGCAGGGGAGGCTTTGGGCACCCGGTGCTCTCTGATGGAAAACACTGCAGGCCCGAGCATCCATGAATTCCTGCAAGGCTTTGGAGTGGGAAAGCTGTGCTTAGCAGAAGGCTCCCTGCCAAGTGCTGCAGGCCTTTGTGGATGCTGAAGCAGCAGCTGCCTTGCAGGCTGCTGGTCCAGGGGCGTGTGTGCCCAGGTCCAGAGTGCTGTAGGAGGAGCTCCTAGCAAGGGGCGAGCAAGCACCTTGTTTCCTTGGCATAGACTGGCCTGTGCACCCTGAGGCCTGCCAGACGTGCAGACAGCGCAGGCAGCAAGGGCTTGTGGCAGGCAGATAAGGGGCAGCAGGCGTCTCACTTGAAAGTGGGCTCATGACTCTCTTGTTCTCCGGCCCCTGTGGCTGTGTGCAAGCACAGCCTCTGGACCTGCAGCTTCTGAGCAGTGCAAGAGACACACAGGAAACACCCAGGTGCCTTCTCTAGTGAACAGTGTTCCATCAAGGTCCTGCTTGCTGGCAGGGGCCTAGGCCAGCACAGGTCCTAGGGAGGCCAGGCTGAGGCTGGGATGGGTCCCGACCTAGCAGTGCTCAGGGCAAGCCTGGGACTGGAGGCCAGGCTGCAGGCTCATTCCAGCTTGGGCCTGGTGCAGAAAGCCTTCAGCTAGGACTTCCATGGGGTATAGTCAGCACAGTGGTTTTTGCCTGAAATCCATGTTCCTCACTCGGAGCCCTCTGCCGTTCAGCACACACTCCCTAGAAGTGTGTTCCTGAGGCAGTTGGACAGTTGGGGAAGTGGAGGCTCTCCCAGCATGGGAGGTCTGCCTAGAACCTTGCTCTGGCTGCAAAGAGGATTCCCTGCACCTCTGGCGCTGGGGTGAGATTTTCTGCACACAGGAGACACTTGGCACACACAGTGTTTCCCCATGGAAAGCACTGTGAGGAAGAATCTCTGCCAGGGATGCATGGCACTCTCCCATCGAAGCCCTCCATGCAGCAAGCTGTCATGGCCTCGAGTGCAGGCTTTGGTGGCTGGAGAGACTGCAGATCCTCTGGAGGCTCCGGGGCAATTGGCACACCCCTCCAAGGAAATGAGGCTTGTGGGATGAGCACTCTGCAAAGAATTGCAAGCAGCCTGCTCCTTTTGATGAGACACATGTGTGGGGAGAGAGACTTGACAGCAGAGAAGAAGCAAGAGGGCAATGAGGGATTGGATTTGCATGCAGCTTGGAGGCTCCATATCTCCTGCTTCGCAAGCAGGGAGTGCCAGGTCTGCCCATCATGCTCCGTTACCAGCTGGGCACCCAGTTTCAGGATCTGCCCTTTCCCAGCCATGAAACCACACCCAGGCTGCACCCTGAGCCCTGCCAAGGGGGACCCTTGCTCGCCAGGTGGGCTGAATTGCATGACTGTGTCAGGGGAGAGAAGGCCCTAGGAGGCCTTCAGGGAACTGCCTCAACATAGCCCCGCTCAGGAAAGGCACTCCTCTTTCTGTGACCGGATGCACAATGGAGTATCTGCTTGAGGCAAAGAAGCTCAGCTCGGCGATCCCTGGCTGAAGGCAAAGCAGAGAGTTTTTCGGTGGAGCGCTGGCAACATCTGCCGGCTGACAAGCATGGAAGGAGAATGCTCGCTCCAAATGAGTTCCTGAGGAGCTTTCCAAGCAGCAGGCAGGCTGCCTCCAGAAGCTTAGAGAGTCCTGCTTCGGACTATCCTCCGGCAACAGAGTGGGTGGCAAGGGCATGTGGGTTGGAGGGTGCTCGGAAGCTGCAGGGGAGGTTTTCAGCATCCAGTGCTCTCCGATGGAACACACTGCAGGCGCGAGCATCCATGAACTCCTGCAAGGCTTTGGAGTGGGAAAGCTGTGCTTAGCAGAGGGCTCCCTGCCAAATGCTGCAGGCCTATGTGGATGGCGAAGCTGCAGCTGTCTTGCAGTCTGCTTGTCCAGAGGTGCGTGTGCCCTGGTCCAGAGTGCTGTAGGAGGAGCTCCTAGCAACGGGAGAGCAAGCACCTTGTTTCCTTGGCATAGAATGGCCTGTGCACACAGAGGCCTGTCAGCAGTGAAGACAACGCAGGCAGCAAGAGGGGTGGCAGGCAGCTAAGTGGCGGCAGGCGTCCTGCTTGAAAGTGGGGTCATGACTGTTTTGTCCTCAGGCCCCAGTGTCCACGTGCACACACTGCCTCTGGACCTGCAGCTTCCGAGCAGTGCAAGAGAAACACAAGCAACACCCTGGGGCCTTCTCGAATGAACGGTGCTCCATCGAGGTCCTGCTGGCTGGCAGTGGCCTAGGCCAGCAAAGGCCCTAGGGAGGCCAGGCTGAGGCTGGGATGGTTCCTGACCTAGCAGTGCCCAGGGCAAGCCTGGGACTGGAGGCCAGGCTGCAGGCTCATTCCAGCTTGGGCCTGGTGCAGAGAGCCTTCAGCTAAGGCTTCCATGGGGAATGGTATGCATAGTGATTTTTGCCTGCAATCCTCGTTCCTAACTCTCGCCAAACAGCCTGTTAGCCCACACTTGCTAGAAGTGTGTTCCTGAGGCAGTTGGACAATAGGGCAAGTGGAGGCTCACCCAGCATGGGACGCCTGCCTTGCACATTGCTCTGGGTGCAAAGAGGATTCCCTGCACCTCTGGCACTGGGGAGAGCATTTCTGCACACAGGAGACACTTGGCAAACACAGTTTTTCCCCTCAGAAAGTACTGTGAGAAAGAGTCGCCATCCCGGATGCATGGCACTCTCCCTTCGAAGCCCTCCATGCAGCAGGCTTTCATGGACTCGGCTGCAGGCTTTGGTAGCTGGAGACACTGCAGCTCCTCTGGAGGCTCAGGGGCAATTGGCACACCCCTCCAAGGAAATGAGGCTAGTGTGATGAGCTCTTTCCAAAGAATGGCAAGCAGCCTGCTCCTTTCGATGAGACACACGTGTGGGGAGAGATGCTTGGCAGCAGAGAAGAAGCAAGAGGGCAGCCAGGGAGGGATTTGCACACAGCTTGAAGTCCCCAGACCTCCTGATTCGAAACCAGGGAATGCCAGCTCTGCCTGTCAGGCCCCATTCCCTAGTGGGCACCCAGATTCAGGATCTGCCCTTTCCCAGCTATGAAACCACACCCAGGCTGCACCCTGAGCCCTGCCAAGTTGGAACTTTGCTCGCCAGGTGGGCTGAATGGCATGACTGTGTCAGGGGAAAGAAGGACCTAGGAGGCCTTCTGGGAGCTGCCACGACATAGCAGTGCTCAGGAAAAGGCAGTCTCCTTTCTGTAGGCCGGATGCACACTGGAGTTTCCGCTTGAGGCAAGGAAGCTCAGCTAGGTGATCCCTGGCTGAAGGCAAAGCAGAGAGTTTTTCAGTGGAGCGCTGGCCCCATCTGCTGGCCGACAAGCATGGGAGGAGAAACCTCGCTGCAAATGAGTTCCTGAAGTGCTTTCCAAGCAGGAGGCAGCATGGCTGCAATAGTTTAGAAAGTCCTGCTTAGGACTACCCTCTGGCAACAGGGTGGGTGCCAAGGGCATGTGGGTTGGAGGGTGCTCAGAAGTCGCAGGGGAGGCTTTGGGCACCCGGTGCTCTCTGATGGAAAACACTGCAGGCCCGAGCATCCATGAATTCCTGCAAGGCTTTGGAGTGGGAAAGCTGTGCTTAGCAGAAGGCTCCCTGCCAAGTGCTGCAGGCCTTTGTGGATGCTGAAGCAGCAGCTGCCTTGCAGGCTGCTGGTCCAGGGGCGTGTGTGCCCAGGTCCAGAGTGCTGTAGGAGGAGCTCCTAGCAAGGGGCGAGCAAGCACCTTGTTTCCTTGGCATAGACTGGCCTGTGCACCCTGAGGCCTGCCAGACGTGCAGACAGCGCAGGCAGCAAGGGCTTGTGGCAGGCAGATAAGGGGCAGCAGGCGTCTCACTTGAAAGTGGGCTCATGACTCTCTTGTTCTCCGGCCCCTGTGGCCGTGTGCAAGCACAGCCTCTGGACCTGCAGCTTCTGAGCAGTGCAAGAGACACACAGGAAACACCCAGGTGCCTTCTCTAGTGAACGGTGTTCCATCAAGGTCCTGCTTGCTGGCAGGGGCCTAGGCCAGCACAGGTCCTAGGGAGGCCAGGCTGAGGCTGGGATGGGTCCCGACCTAGCAGTGCTCAGGGCAAGCCTGGGACTGGAGGCCAGGCTGCAGGCTCATTCCAGCTTGGGCCTGGTGCAGAAAGCCTTCAGCTAGGACTTCCATGGGGTATAGTCAGCACAGTGGTTTTTGCCTGAAATCCATGTGCCTCACTCGGAGCCCCCTGCCTTTCAGCACACACTCCCTAGAAGTGTGTTCCTGAGGCAGTTGGACAGTTGGGGAAGTGGAGGCTCTCCCAGCATGGGAGGTCTGCCTAGAACCTTGCTCTGGCTGCAAAGAGGATTCCCTGCACCTCTGGCGCTGGGGTGAGATTTTCTGCACACAGGAGACACTTGGCACACACATTGTTTCCCCATGGAAAGCACTGTGAGGAAGAATCTCTGCCAGGGATGCATGGCACTCTCCCATCGAAGCCCTCCATGCAGCAAGCTGTCATGGACTCGAGTGCAGGCCTTGGTGGCTGGAGAGACTGCAGCTCCTCTGGAGGCTCCGGGGCAATTGGCACACCCCTCCAAGGAAATGAGGCTTGTGGGATGAGCACTTTGCAAAGAATTGCAAGCAGCCTGCTCCTTTTGATGAGACACATGTGTGGGGAGAGAGACTTGACAGCCGAGAAGAAGCAAGAGGGCAAGGAGGGATTGGATTTGCATGCAGCTTGGAGGCTCCATATCTCCTGCTTCGCAAGCAGGGAGTGCCAGATCTGCCCATCATGCTCCGTTACCAGCTGGGCACCCAGTTTCAGGATCTGCCCTTTCTCAGCCATGAATCCACACCCAGGCTGCACCCTGAGCCCTGCCAAGGGGGACCCTTGCTCGCCAGGTGGGCTGAATTGCATGACTGAGTCAGGGGAGAGAAGGCCCTAGGAGGCCTTCAGAGAACTGCCTCAACATAGCCCCGCTCAGGAAAGGCACTCCTCTTTCTGTGACCGGATGCACAATGGAGTATCTGCTTGAGGCAAAGAAGCTCAGCTAGGCGATCCCTGGCTGAAGGCAAAGCAGAGAGTTTTTCAGTGGAGCGCTGGCACCATCTGCCGGCTGACAAGCATGGAAGGAGAATGCTCGCTCCAAATGAGTTCCTAAGGAGCTTTCCAAGCAGCAGGCAGGCTGCCTCCAGAAGCTTAGAGAGTCCTGCTTCGGACTATCCTCCGGCAACAGAGTAGGTGGCAAGGGCATGTGGGTTTGAGGGTGCTCGGAAGCTGCAGGGGAGGTTTTCAGCATCCAGTGCTCTCCGATGGAACACACTGCAGGCGCGAGCATCCATGAACTCCTGCAAGGCTTTGGAGTGGGAAAGCTGTGCTTAGCAGAGGGCTCCCTGCCAAATGCTGCAGGCCTATGTGGATGGCGAAGCTGCAGCTGTCTTGCAGTCTGCTTGTCCAGAGGTGCGTGTGCCCTGGTCCAGAGTGCTGTAGGAGGAGCTCCTAGCAACGGGAGAGCAAGCACCTTGTTTCCTTGGCATAGAATGGCCTGTGCACACAGAGGCCTGTCAGCAGTGAAGACAACGCAGGCAGCAAGAGGGGTGGCAGGCAGCTAAGTGGCGGCAGGCGTCCTGCTTGAAAGTGGGGTCATGACTGTTTTGTCCTCAGGCCCCAGTGTCCACGTGCACACACTGCCTCTGGACCTGCAGCTTCCGAGCAGTGCAAGAGAAACACAAGCAACACCCTGGGGCCTTCTCGAATGAACGGTGCTCCATCGAGGTCCTGCTGGCTGGCAGTGGCCTAGGCCAGCAAAGGCCCTAGGGAGGCCAGGCTGAGGCTGGGATGGTTCCTGACCTAGCAGTGCCCAGGGCAAGCCTGGGACTGGAGGCCAGGCTGCAGGCTCATTCCAGCTTGGGCCTGGTGCAGAGCGCCTTCAGCTAAGACTTCCATGGGGAATGGTATGCGTAGTGATTTTTGCCTGCAATCCTCATTCCTAACTCTCGCCAAACAGCCTGTTAGCCCACACTTGCTAGAAGTGTGTTCCTGAGGCAGTTGGACAATAGGGCAAGTGGAGGCTCACCCAGCATGGGACGCCCGCCTTGCACATTGCTCTGGGTGCAAAGAGGATTCCCTGCACCTCTGGCACTGGGGAGAGCATTTCTGCACACAGGAGACACTTGGCAAACACAGTTTTTCCCCTCGGAAAGTACTGTGAGAAAGAGTCGCCATCCCGGATGCATGGCACTCTCCCTTCGAAGCCCTCCATGCAGCAGGCTTTCATGGACTCGGCTGCAGGCTTTGGTAGCTGGAGACACTGCAGCTCCTCTGGAGGCTCAGGGGCAATTGGCACACCCCTCCAAGGAAATGAGGCTAGTGTGATGAGCTCTTTCCAAAGAATGGCAAGCAGCCTGCTCCTGTCGATGAGACACACGTGTGGGGAGAGATGCTTGGCAGCAGAGAAGAAGCAAGAGGGCAGCCAGGGAGGGATTTGCACACAGCTTGAAGTCCCCAGACCTCCTGATTCGAAACCAGGGAATGCCAGCTCTGCCTGTCAGGCCCCATTCCCTAGTGGGCACCCAGATTCAGGATCTGCCCTTTCCCAGCTATGAAACCACACCCAGGCTGCACCCTGAGCCCTGCCAAGTTGGAACTTTGCTCGCCAGGTGGGCTGAATGGCATGACTGTGTCAGGCGAAAGAAGGACCTAGGAGGCCTTCTGGGAGCTGCCACGACATAGCAGTGCTCAGGAAAAGGCAGTCTCCTTTCTGTAGGCCGGATGCACACTGGAGTTTCCGCTTGAGGCAAGGAAGCTCAGCTAGGTGATCCCTGGCTGAAGGCAAAGCAGAGAGTTTTTCAGTGGAGCGCTGGCCCCATCTGCTGGCCGACAAGCATGGGAGGAGAAACCTCGCTGCAAATGAGTTCCTGAAGTGCTTTCCAAGCAGCAGGCAGCATGGCTGCAATAGTTTAGAAAGTCCTGCTTAGGACTACCCTCTGGCAACAGGGTGGGTGCCAAGGGCATGTGGGTTGGAGGGTGCTCAGAAGTCGCAGGGGAGGCTTTGGGCACCCGGTGCTCTCTGATGGAAAACACTGCAGGCCCGAGCATCCATGAATTCCTGCAAGGCTTTGGAGTGGGAAAGCTGTGCTTAGCAGAAGGCTCCCTGCCAAGTGCTGCAGGCCTTTGTGGATGCTGAAGCAGCAGCTGCCTTGCAGGCTGCTGGTCCAGGGGCGTGTGTGCCCAGGTCCAGAGTGCTGTAGGAGGAGCTCCTAGCAAGGGGCGAGCAAGCACCTTGTTTCCGTGGCATAGACTGGCCTGTGCACCCTGAGGCCTGCCAGACGTGCAGACAGCGCAGGCAGCAAGGGCTTGTGGCAGGCAGATAAGGGGCAGCAGGCGTCTCACTTGAAAGTGGGCTCATGACTCTCTTGTTCTCCGGCCCCTGTGGCCGTGTGCAAGCACAGCCTCTGGACCTGCAGCTTCTGAGCAGTGCAAGAGACACACAGGAAACACCCAGGTGCCTTCTCTAGTGAACGGTGTTCCATCAAGGTCCTGCTTGCTGGCAGGGGCCTAGGCCAGCACAGGTCCTAGGGAGGCCAGGCTGAGGCTGGGATGGGTCCCGACCTAGCAGTGCTCAGGGCAAGCCTGGGACTGGAGGCCAGGCTGCAGGCTCATTCCAGCTTGGGCCTGGTGCAGAAAGCCTTCAGCTAGGACTTCCATGGGGTATAGTCAGCACAGTGGTTTTTGCCTGAAATCCATGTGCCTCACTCGGAGCCCCCTGCCTTTCAGCACACACTCCCTAGAAGTGTGTTCCTGAGGCAGTTGGACAGTTGGGGAAGTGGAGGCTCTCCCAGCATGGGAGGTCTGCCTAGAACCTTGCTCTGGCTGCAAAGAGGATTCCCTGCACCTCTGGCGCTGGGGTGAGATTTTCTGCACACAGGAGACACTTGGCACACACATTGTTTCCCCATGGAAAGCACTGTGAGGAAGAATCTCTGCCAGGGATGCATGGCACTCTCCCATCGAAGCCCTCCATGCAGCAAGCTGTCATGGACTCGAGTGCAGGCCTTGGTGGCTGGAGAGACTGCAGCTCCTCTGGAGGCTCCGGGGCAATTGGCACACCCCTCCAAGGAAATGAGGCTTGTGGGATGAGCACTTTGCAAAGAATTGCAAGCAGCCTGCTCCTTTTGATGAGACACATGTGTGGGGAGAGAGACTTGACAGCCGAGAAGAAGCAAGAGGGCAAGGAGGGATTGGATTTGCATGCAGCTTGGAGGCTCCATATCTCCTGCTTCGCAAGCAGGGAGTGCCAGATCTGCCCATCATGCTCCGTTACCAGCTGGGCACCCAGTTTCAGGATCTGCCCTTTCTCAGCCATGAATCCACACCCAGGCTGCACCCTGAGCCCTGCCAAGGGGGACCCTTGCTCGCCAGGTGGGCTGAATTGCATGACTGAGTCAGGGGAGAGAAGGCCCTAGGAGGCCTTCAGAGAACTGCCTCAACATAGCCCCGCTCAGGAAAGGCACTCCTCTTTCTGTGACCGGATGCACAATGGAGTATCTGCTTGAGGCAAAGAAGCTCAGCTAGGCGATCCCTGGCTGAAGGCAAAGCAGAGAGTTTTTCGGTGGAGCGCTGGCACCATCTGCCGGCTGACAAGCATGGAAGGAGAATGCTCGCTCCAAATGAGTTCCTAAGGAGCTTTCCAAGCAGCAGGCAGGCTGCCTCCAGAAGCTTGGAGAGTCCTGCTTCGGACTATCCTCCGGCAACAGAGTGGGTGCCAAGGGCATGTGGGTTGGAGGGTGCTCGGAAGCTGCAGGGGAGGTTTTCAGCATCCAGTGCTCTCCGATGGAACACACTGCAGGCGCGAGCATCCATGAACTCCTGCAAGGCTTTGGAGTGGGAAAGCTGTGCTTAGCAGAGGGCTCCCTGCCAAATGCTGCAGGCCTATGTGGATGGCGAAGCTGCAGCTGTCTTGCAGTCTGCTTGTCCAGAGGTGCGTGTGCCCTGGTCCAGAGTGCTGTAGGAGGAGCTCCTAGCAACGGGAGAGCAAGCACCTTGTTTCCTTGGCATAGAATGGCCTGTGCACACAGAGGCCTGTCAGCAGTGAACACAACGCAGGCAGCAAGAGGGGTGGCAGGCAGCTAAGTGGCGGCAGGCGTCCTGCTTGAAAGTGGGGTCATGACTGTTTTGTCCTCAGGCCCCAGTGTCCACGTGCACACACTGCCTCTGGACCTGCAGCTTCCGAGCAGTGCAAGAGAAACACAAGCAACACCCTGGGGCCTTCTCGAATGAACGGTGCTCCATCGAGGTCCTGCTGGCTGGCAGTGGCCTAGGCCAGCAAAGGCCCTAGGGAGGCCAGGCTGAGGCTGGGATGGTTCCTGACCTAGCAGTGCCCAGGGCAAGCCTGGGACTGGAGGCCAGGCTGCAGGCTCATTCCAGCTTGGGCCTGGTGCAGAGCGCCTTCAGCTAAGACTTCCATGGGGAATGGTATGCGTAGTGATTTTTGCCTGCAATCCTCGTTCCTAACTCTCGCCAAACAGCCTGTTAGCCCACACTTGCTAGAAGTGTGTTCCTGAGGCAGTTGGACAATAGGGCAAGTGGAGGCTCACCCAGCATGGGACGCCCGCCTTGCACATTGCTCTGGGTGCAAAGAGGATTCCCTGCACCTCTGGCACTGGGGAGAGCATTTCTGCACACAGGAGACACTTGGCAAACACAGTTTTTCCCCTCGGAAAGTACTGTGAGAAAGAGTCGCCATCCCGGATGCATGGCACTCTCCCTTCGAAGCCCTCCATGCAGCAGGCTTTCATGGACTCGCCTGCAGGCTTTGGTAGCTGGAGACACTGCAGCTCCTCTGGAGGCTCAGGGGCAATTGGCACACCCCTCCAAGGAAATGAGGCTAGTGTGATGAGCTCTTTCCAAAGAATGGCAAGCAGCCTGCTCCTTTCGATGAGACACACGTGTGGGGAGAGATGCTTGGCAGCAGAGAAGAAGCAAGAGGGCAGCCAGGGAGGGATTTGCACACAGCTTGAAGTCCCCAGACCTCCTGATTCGAAACCAGGGAATGCCAGCTCTGCCTGTCAGGCCCCATTCCCTAGTGGGCACCCAGATTCAGGATCTGCCCTTTCCCAGCTATGAAACCACACCCAGGCTGCACCCTGAGCCCTGCCAAGTTGGAACTTTGCTCGCCAGGTGGGCTGAATGGCATGACTGTGTCAGGGGAAAGAAGGACCTAGGAGGCCTTCCGGGAGCTGCCACGACATAGCAGTGCTCAGGAAAAGGCAGTCTCCTTTCTGTAGGCTGGATGCACACTGGAGTTTCCGCTTGAGGCAAGGAAGCTCAGCTAGGTGATCCCTGGCTGAAGGCAAAGCAGAGAGTTTTTCAGTGGAGCGCTGGCCCCATCTGCTGGCCGACAAGCATGGGAGGAGAAACCTCGCTGCAAATGAGTTCCTGAAGTGCTTTCCAAGCAGCAGGCAGCATGGCTGCAATAGTTTAGAAAGTCCTGCTTAGGACTACCCTCTGGCAACAGGGTGGGTGCCAAGGGCATGTGGGTTGGAGGGTGCTCCGAAGTCGCAGGGGAGGCTTTGGGAACCCGGTGCTCTCTGATGGAAAACACTGCAGGCCCGAGCATCCATGAATTCCTGCAAGGCTTTGGAGTGGGAAAGCTGTGCTTAGCAGAAGGCTCCCTGCCAAGTGCTGCAGGCCTTTGTGGATGCTGAAGCAGCAGCTGCCTTGCAGGCTGCTGGTCCAGGGGCATGTGTGCCCAGTTCCAGAGTGCTGTAGGAGGAGCTCCTAGCAAGGGGCGAGCAAGCACCTTGTTTCCTTGGCATAGACTGGCCTGTGCACCCTGAGGCCTGCAGACGTGCAGACAGTGCAGGCAGCAAGGGCTTGTGGCAGGCAGATAAGGGGCAGCAGGCGTCTCACTTGAAAGTGGGCTCATGACTCTCTTGTTCTCCGGCCCCTGTGGCCGTGTGCAAGCACAGCCTCTGGACCTGCAGCTTCTGAGCAGTGCAAGAGACACACAGGAAACCCCCAGGTGCCTTCTCTAGTGAACGGTGTTCCATCAAGGTCCTGCTTGCTGGCAGGGGCCTAGGCCAGCACAGGTCCTAGGGAGGCCAGGCTGAGGCTGGGATGGGTCCCGACCTAGCAGTGCTCAGGGCAAGCCTGGGACTGGAGGCCAGGCTGCAGGCTCATTCCAGCTTGGGCCTGGTGCAGAAAGCCTTCAGCTAGGACTTCCATGGGGTATAGTCAGCACAGTGGTTTTTGCCTGAAATCCATGTGCCTCACTCGGAGCCCCCTGCCTTTCAGCACACACTCCCTAGAAGTGTGTTCCTGAGGCAGTTGGACAGTTGGGGAAGTGGAGGCTCTCCCAGCATGGGAGGTCTGCCTAGAACCTTGCTCTGGCTGCAAAGAGGATTCCCTGCACCTCTGGCGCTGGGGTGAGATTTTCTGCACACAGGAGACACTTGGCACACACAGTGTTTCCCCATGGAAAGCACTGTGAGGAAGAATCTCTGCCAGGGATGCATGGCACTCTCCCATCGAAGCCCTCCATGCAGCAAGCTGTCATGGACTCGAGTGCAGGCCTTGGTGGCTGGAGAGACTGCAGCTCCTCTGGAGGCTCCGGGGCAATTGGCACACCCCTCCAAGGAAATGAGGCTTGTGGGATGAGCACTTTGCAAAGAATTGCAAGCAGCCTGCTCCTTTTGATGAGACACATGTGTGGGGAGAGAGACTTGACAGCCGAGAAGAAGCAAGAGGGCAAGGAGGGATTGGATTTGCATGCAGCTTGGAGGCTCCATATCTCCTGCTTCGCAAGCAGGGAGTGCCAGATCTGCCCATCATGCTCCGTTACCAGCTGGGCACCCAGTTTCAGGATCTGCCCTTTCTCAGCCATGAATCCACACCCAGGCTGCACCCTGAGCCCTGCCAAGGGGGACCCTTGCTCGCCAGGTGGGCTGAATTGCATGACTGAGTCAGGGGAGAGAAGGCCCTAGGAGGCCTTCAGAGAACTGCCTCAACATAGCCCCGCTCAGGAAAGGCACTCCTCTTTCTGTGACCGGATGCACAATGGAGTATCTGCTTGAGGCAAAGAAGCTCAGCTAGGCGATCCCTGGCTGAAGGCAAAGCAGAGAGTTTTTCGGTGGAGCGCTGGCACCATCTGCCGGCTGACAAGCATGGAAGGAGAATGCTCGCTCCAAATGAGTTCCTAAGGAGCTTTCCAAGCAGCAGGCAGGCTGCCTCCAGAAGCTTAGAGAGTCCTGCTTCGGACTATCCTCCGGCAACAGAGTGGGTGGCAAGGGCATGTGGGTTGGAGGGTGCTCGGAAGCTGCAGGGGAGGTTTTCAGCATCCAGTGCTCTCCGATGGAACACACTGCAGGCGCGAGCATCCATGAACTCCTGCAAGGCTTTGGAGTGGGAAAGCTGTGCTTAGCAGAGGGCTCCCTGCCAAATGCTGCAGGCCTATGTGGATGGCGAAGCTGCAGCTGTCTTGCAGTCTGCTTGTCCAGAGGTGCGTGTGCCCTGGTCCAGAGTGCTGTAGGAGGAGCTCCTAGCAAGGGGCGAGCAAGCACCTTGTTTCCTTGGCATAGACTGGCCTGTGCACCCTGAGGCCTGCCAGACGTGCAGACAGCGCAGGCAGCAAGGGCTTGTGGCAGGCAGATAAGGGGCAGCAGGCGTCTCACTTGAAAGTGGGCTCATGACTCTCTTGTTCTCCGGCCCCTGTGGCTGTGTGCAAGCACAGCCTCTGGACCTGCAGCTTCTGAGCAGTGCAAGAGACACACAGGAAACACCCAGGTGCCTTCTCTAGTGAACAGTGTTCCATCAAGGTCCTGCTTGCTGGCAGGGGCCTAGGCCAGCACAGGTCCTAGGGAGGCCAGGCTGAGGCTGGGATGGGTCCCGACCTAGCAGTGCTCAGGGCAAGCCTGGGACTGGAGGCCAGGCTGCAGGCTCATTCCAGCTTGGGCCTGGTGCAGAAAGCCTTCAGCTAGGACTTCCATGGGGTATAGTCAGCACAGTGGTTTTTGCCTGAAATCCATGTTCCTCACTCGGAGCCCTCTGCCGTTCAGCACACACTCCCTAGAAGTGTGTTCCTGAGGCAGTTGGACAGTTGGGGAAGTGGAGGCTCTCCCAGCATGGGAGGTCTGCCTAGAACCTTGCTCTGGCTGCAAAGAGGATTCCCTGCACCTCTGGCGCTGGGGTGAGATTTTCTGCACACAGGAGACACTTGGCACACACAGTGTTTCCCCATGGAAAGCACTGTGAGGAAGAATCTCTGCCAGGGATGCATGGCACTCTCCCATCGAAGCCCTCCATGCAGCAAGCTGTCATGGCCTCGAGTGCAGGCCTTGGTGGCTGGAGAGACTGCAGATCCTCTGGAGGCTCCGGGGCAATTGGCACACCCCTCCAAGGAAATGAGGCTTGTGGGATGAGCACTCTGCAAAGAATTGCAAGCAGCCTGCTCCTTTTGATGAGACACATGTGTGGGGAGAGAGACTTGACAGCAGAGAAGAAGCAAGAGGGCAATGAGGGATTGGATTTGCATGCAGCTTGGAGGCTCCATATCTCCTGCTTCGCAAGCAGGGAGTGCCAGGTCTGCCCATCATGCTCCGTTACCAGCTGGGCACCCAGTTTCAGGATCTGCCCTTTCCCAGCCATGAAACCACACCCAGGCTGCACCCTGAGCCCTGCCAAGGGGGACCCTTGCTCGCCAGGTGGGCTGAATTGCATGACTGTGTCAGGGGAGAGAAGGCCCTAGGAGGCCTTCAGGGAACTGCCTCAACATAGCCCCGCTCAGGAAAGGCACTCCTCTTTCTGTGACCGGATGCACAATGGAGTATCTGCTTGAGGCAAAGAAGCTCAGCTCGGCGATCCCTGGCTGAAGGCAAAGCAGAGAGTTTTTCGGTGGAGCGCTGGCAACATCTGCCGGCTGACAAGCATGGAAGGAGAATGCTCGCTCCAAATGAGTTCCTGAGGAGCTTTCCAAGCAGCAGGCAGGCTGCCTCCAGAAGCTTAGAGAGTCCTGCTTCGGACTATCCTCCGGCAACAGAGTGGGTGGCAAGGGCATGTGGGTTGGAGGGTGCTCGGAAGCTGCAGGGGAGGTTTTCAGCATCCAGTGCTCTCCGATGGAACACACTGCAGGCGCGAGCATCCATGAACTCCTGCAAGGCTTTGGAGTGGGAAAGCTGTGCTTAGCAGAGGGCTCCCTGCCAAATGCTGCAGGCCTATGTGGATGGCGAAGCTGCAGCTGTCTTGCAGTCTGCTTGTCCAGAGGTGCGTGTGCCCTGGTCCAGAGTGCTGTAGGAGGAGCTCCTAGCAACGGGAGAGCAAGCACCTTGTTTCCTTGGCATAGAATGGCCTGTGCACACAGAGGCCTGTCAGCAGTGAAGACAACGCAGGCAGCAAGAGGGGTGGCAGGCAGCTAAGTGGCGGCAGGCGTCCTGCTTGAAAGTGGGGTCATGACTGTTTTGTCCTCAGGCCCCAGTGTCCACGTGCACACACTGCCTCTGGACCTGCAGCTTCCGAGCAGTGCAAGAGAAACACAAGCAACACCCTGGGGCCTTCTCGAATGAACGGTGCTCCATCGAGGTCCTGCTGGCTGGCAGTGGCCTAGGCCAGCAAAGGCCCTAGGGAGGCCAGGCTGAGGCTGGGATGGTTCCTGACCTAGCAGTGCCCAGGGCAAGCCTGGGACTGGAGGCCAGGCTGCAGGCTCATTCCAGCTTGGGCCTGGTGCAGAGAGCCTTCAGCTAAGGCTTCCATGGGGAATGGTATGCATAGTGATTTTTGCCTGCAATCCTCGTTCCTAACTCTCGCCAAACAGCCTGTTAGCCCACACTTGCTAGAAGTGTGTTCCTGAGGCAGTTGGACAATAGGGCAAGTGGAGGCTCACCCAGCATGGGACGCCTGCCTTGCACATTGCTCTGGGTGCAAAGAGGATTCCCTGCACCTCTGGCACTGGGGAGAGCATTTCTGCACACAGGAGACACTTGGCAAACACAGTTTTTCCCCTCAGAAAGTACTGTGAGAAAGAGTCGCCATCCCGGATGCATGGCACTCTCCCTTCGAAGCCCTCCATGCAGCAGGCTTTCATGGACTCGGCTGCAGGCTTTGGTAGCTGGAGACACTGCAGCTCCTCTGGAGGCTCAGGGGCAATTGGCACACCCCTCCAAGGAAATGAGGCTAGTGTGATGAGCTCTTTCCAAAGAATGGCAAGCAGCCTGCTCCTTTCGATGAGACACACGTGTGGGGAGAGATGCTTGGCAGCAGAGAAGAAGCAAGAGGGCAGCCAGGGAGGGATTTGCACACAGCTTGAAGTCCCCAGACCTCCTGATTCGAAACCAGGGAATGCCAGCTCTGCCTGTCAGGCCCCATTCCCTAGTGGGCACCCAGATTCAGGATCTGCCCTTTCCCAGCTATGAAACCACACCCAGGCTGCACCCTGAGCCCTGCCAAGTTGGAACTTTGCTCGCCAGGTGGGCTGAATGGCATGACTGTGTCAGGGGAAAGAAGGACCTAGGAGGCCTTCTGGGAGCTGCCACGACATAGCAGTGCTCAGGAAAAGGCAGTCTCCTTTCTGTAGGCCGGATGCACACTGGAGTTTCCGCTTGAGGCAAGGAAGCTCAGCTAGGTGATCCCTGGCTGAAGGCAAAGCAGAGAGTTTTTCAGTGGAGCGCTGGCCCCATCTGCTGGCCGACAAGCATGGGAGGAGAAACCTCGCTGCAAATGAGTTCCTGAAGTGCTTTCCAAGCAGGAGGCAGCATGGCTGCAATAGTTTAGAAAGTCCTGCTTAGGACTACCCTCTGGCAACAGGGTGGGTGCCAAGGGCATGTGGGTTGGAGGGTGCTCAGAAGTCGCAGGGGAGGCTTTGGGCACCCGGTGCTCTCTGATGGAAAACACTGCAGGCCCGAGCATCCATGAATTCCTGCAAGGCTTTGGAGTGGGAAAGCTGTGCTTAGCAGAAGGCTCCCTGCCAAGTGCTGCAGGCCTTTGTGGATGCTGAAGCAGCAGCTGCCTTGCAGGCTGCTGGTCCAGGGGCGTGTGTGCCCAGGTCCAGAGTGCTGTAGGAGGAGCTCCTAGCAAGGGGCGAGCAAGCACCTTGTTTCCTTGGCATAGACTGGCCTGTGCACCCTGAGGCCTGCCAGACGTGCAGACAGCGCAGGCAGCAAGGGCTTGTGGCAGGCAGATAAGGGGCAGCAGGCGTCTCACTTGAAAGTGGGCTCATGACTCTCTTGTTCTCCGGCCCCTGTGGCCGTGTGCAAGCACAGCCTCTGGACCTGCAGCTTCTGAGCAGTGCAAGAGACACACAGGAAACACCCAGGTGCCTTCTCTAGTGAACGGTGTTCCATCAAGGTCCTGCTTGCTGGCAGGGGCCTAGGCCAGCACAGGTCCTAGGGAGGCCAGGCTGAGGCTGGGATGGGTCCCGACCTAGCAGTGCTCAGGGCAAGCCTGGGACTGGAGGCCAGGCTGCAGGCTCATTCCAGCTTGGGCCTGGTGCAGAAAGCCTTCAGCTAGGACTTCCATGGGGTATAGTCAGCACAGTGGTTTTTGCCTGAAATCCATGTGCCTCACTCGGAGCCCCCTGCCTTTCAGCACACACTCCCTAGAAGTGTGTTCCTGAGGCAGTTGGACAGTTGGGGAAGTGGAGGCTCTCCCAGCATGGGAGGTCTGCCTAGAACCTTGCTCTGGCTGCAAAGAGGATTCCCTGCACCTCTGGCGCTGGGGTGAGATTTTCTGCACACAGGAGACACTTGGCACACACATTGTTTCCCCATGGAAAGCACTGTGAGGAAGAATCTCTGCCAGGGATGCATGGCACTCTCCCATCGAAGCCCTCCATGCAGCAAGCTGTCATGGACTCGAGTGCAGGCCTTGGTGGCTGGAGAGACTGCAGCTCCTCTGGAGGCTCCGGGGCAATTGGCACACCCCTCCAAGGAAATGAGGCTTGTGGGATGAGCACTTTGCAAAGAATTGCAAGCAGCCTGCTCCTTTTGATGAGACACATGTGTGGGGAGAGAGACTTGACAGCCGAGAAGAAGCAAGAGGGCAAGGAGGGATTGGATTTGCATGCAGCTTGGAGGCTCCATATCTCCTGCTTCGCAAGCAGGGAGTGCCAGATCTGCCCATCATGCTCCGTTACCAGCTGGGCACCCAGTTTCAGGATCTGCCCTTTCTCAGCCATGAATCCACACCCAGGCTGCACCCTGAGCCCTGCCAAGGGGGACCCTTGCTCGCCAGGTGGGCTGAATTGCATGACTGAGTCAGGGGAGAGAAGGCCCTAGGAGGCCTTCAGAGAACTGCCTCAACATAGCCCCGCTCAGGAAAGGCACTCCTCTTTCTGTGACCGGATGCACAATGGAGTATCTGCTTGAGGCAAAGAAGCTCAGCTAGGCGATCCCTGGCTGAAGGCAAAGCAGAGAGTTTTTCAGTGGAGCGCTGGCACCATCTGCCGGCTGACAAGCATGGAAGGAGAATGCTCGCTCCAAATGAGTTCCTAAGGAGCTTTCCAAGCAGCAGGCAGGCTGCCTCCAGAAGCTTAGAGAGTCCTGCTTCGGACTATCCTCCGGCAACAGAGTAGGTGGCAAGGGCATGTGGGTTTGAGGGTGCTCGGAAGCTGCAGGGGAGGTTTTCAGCATCCAGTGCTCTCCGATGGAACACACTGCAGGCGCGAGCATCCATGAACTCCTGCAAGGCTTTGGAGTGGGAAAGCTGTGCTTAGCAGAGGGCTCCCTGCCAAATGCTGCAGGCCTATGTGGATGGCGAAGCTGCAGCTGTCTTGCAGTCTGCTTGTCCAGAGGTGCGTGTGCCCTGGTCCAGAGTGCTGTAGGAGGAGCTCCTAGCAACGGGAGAGCAAGCACCTTGTTTCCTTGGCATAGAATGGCCTGTGCACACAGAGGCCTGTCAGCAGTGAAGACAACGCAGGCAGCAAGAGGGGTGGCAGGCAGCTAAGTGGCGGCAGGCGTCCTGCTTGAAAGTGGGGTCATGACTGTTTTGTCCTCAGGCCCCAGTGTCCACGTGCACACACTGCCTCTGGACCTGCAGCTTCCGAGCAGTGCAAGAGAAACACAAGCAACACCCTGGGGCCTTCTCGAATGAACGGTGCTCCATCGAGGTCCTGCTGGCTGGCAGTGGCCTAGGCCAGCAAAGGCCCTAGGGAGGCCAGGCTGAGGCTGGGATGGTTCCTGACCTAGCAGTGCCCAGGGCAAGCCTGGGACTGGAGGCCAGGCTGCAGGCTCATTCCAGCTTGGGCCTGGTGCAGAGCGCCTTCAGCTAAGACTTCCATGGGGAATGGTATGCGTAGTGATTTTTGCCTGCAATCCTCATTCCTAACTCTCGCCAAACAGCCTGTTAGCCCACACTTGCTAGAAGTGTGTTCCTGAGGCAGTTGGACAATAGGGCAAGTGGAGGCTCACCCAGCATGGGACGCCCGCCTTGCACATTGCTCTGGGTGCAAAGAGGATTCCCTGCACCTCTGGCACTGGGGAGAGCATTTCTGCACACAGGAGACACTTGGCAAACACAGTTTTTCCCCTCGGAAAGTACTGTGAGAAAGAGTCGCCATCCCGGATGCATGGCACTCTCCCTTCGAAGCCCTCCATGCAGCAGGCTTTCATGGACTCGGCTGCAGGCTTTGGTAGCTGGAGACACTGCAGCTCCTCTGGAGGCTCAGGGGCAATTGGCACACCCCTCCAAGGAAATGAGGCTAGTGTGATGAGCTCTTTCCAAAGAATGGCAAGCAGCCTGCTCCTGTCGATGAGACACACGTGTGGGGAGAGATGCTTGGCAGCAGAGAAGAAGCAAGAGGGCAGCCAGGGAGGGATTTGCACACAGCTTGAAGTCCCCAGACCTCCTGATTCGAAACCAGGGAATGCCAGCTCTGCCTGTCAGGCCCCATTCCCTAGTGGGCACCCAGATTCAGGATCTGCCCTTTCCCAGCTATGAAACCACACCCAGGCTGCACCCTGAGCCCTGCCAAGTTGGAACTTTGCTCGCCAGGTGGGCTGAATGGCATGACTGTGTCAGGCGAAAGAAGGACCTAGGAGGCCTTCTGGGAGCTGCCACGACATAGCAGTGCTCAGGAAAAGGCAGTCTCCTTTCTGTAGGCCGGATGCACACTGGAGTTTCCGCTTGAGGCAAGGAAGCTCAGCTAGGTGATCCCTGGCTGAAGGCAAAGCAGAGAGTTTTTCAGTGGAGCGCTGGCCCCATCTGCTGGCCGACAAGCATGGGAGGAGAAACCTCGCTGCAAATGAGTTCCTGAAGTGCTTTCCAAGCAGCAGGCAGCATGGCTGCAATAGTTTAGAAAGTCCTGCTTAGGACTACCCTCTGGCAACAGGGTGGGTGCCAAGGGCATGTGGGTTGGAGGGTGCTCAGAAGTCGCAGGGGAGGCTTTGGGCACCCGGTGCTCTCTGATGGAAAACACTGCAGGCCCGAGCATCCATGAATTCCTGCAAGGCTTTGGAGTGGGAAAGCTGTGCTTAGCAGAAGGCTCCCTGCCAAGTGCTGCAGGCCTTTGTGGATGCTGAAGCAGCAGCTGCCTTGCAGGCTGCTGGTCCAGGGGCGTGTGTGCCCAGGTCCAGAGTGCTGTAGGAGGAGCTCCTAGCAAGGGGCGAGCAAGCACCTTGTTTCCGTGGCATAGACTGGCCTGTGCACCCTGAGGCCTGCCAGACGTGCAGACAGCGCAGGCAGCAAGGGCTTGTGGCAGGCAGATAAGGGGCAGCAGGCGTCTCACTTGAAAGTGGGCTCATGACTCTCTTGTTCTCCGGCCCCTGTGGCCGTGTGCAAGCACAGCCTCTGGACCTGCAGCTTCTGAGCAGTGCAAGAGACACACAGGAAACACCCAGGTGCCTTCTCTAGTGAACGGTGTTCCATCAAGGTCCTGCTTGCTGGCAGGGGCCTAGGCCAGCACAGGTCCTAGGGAGGCCAGGCTGAGGCTGGGATGGGTCCCGACCTAGCAGTGCTCAGGGCAAGCCTGGGACTGGAGGCCAGGCTGCAGGCTCATTCCAGCTTGGGCCTGGTGCAGAAAGCCTTCAGCTAGGACTTCCATGGGGTATAGTCAGCACAGTGGTTTTTGCCTGAAATCCATGTGCCTCACTCGGAGCCCCCTGCCTTTCAGCACACACTCCCTAGAAGTGTGTTCCTGAGGCAGTTGGACAGTTGGGGAAGTGGAGGCTCTCCCAGCATGGGAGGTCTGCCTAGAACCTTGCTCTGGCTGCAAAGAGGATTCCCTGCACCTCTGGCGCTGGGGTGAGATTTTCTGCACACAGGAGACACTTGGCACACACATTGTTTCCCCATGGAAAGCACTGTGAGGAAGAATCTCTGCCAGGGATGCATGGCACTCTCCCATCGAAGCCCTCCATGCAGCAAGCTGTCATGGACTCGAGTGCAGGCCTTGGTGGCTGGAGAGACTGCAGCTCCTCTGGAGGCTCCGGGGCAATTGGCACACCCCTCCAAGGAAATGAGGCTTGTGGGATGAGCACTTTGCAAAGAATTGCAAGCAGCCTGCTCCTTTTGATGAGACACATGTGTGGGGAGAGAGACTTGACAGCCGAGAAGAAGCAAGAGGGCAAGGAGGGATTGGATTTGCATGCAGCTTGGAGGCTCCATATCTCCTGCTTCGCAAGCAGGGAGTGCCAGATCTGCCCATCATGCTCCGTTACCAGCTGGGCACCCAGTTTCAGGATCTGCCCTTTCTCAGCCATGAATCCACACCCAGGCTGCACCCTGAGCCCTGCCAAGGGGGACCCTTGCTCGCCAGGTGGGCTGAATTGCATGACTGAGTCAGGGGAGAGAAGGCCCTAGGAGGCCTTCAGAGAACTGCCTCAACATAGCCCCGCTCAGGAAAGGCACTCCTCTTTCTGTGACCGGATGCACAATGGAGTATCTGCTTGAGGCAAAGAAGCTCAGCTAGGCGATCCCTGGCTGAAGGCAAAGCAGAGAGTTTTTCGGTGGAGCGCTGGCACCATCTGCCGGCTGACAAGCATGGAAGGAGAATGCTCGCTCCAAATGAGTTCCTAAGGAGCTTTCCAAGCAGCAGGCAGGCTGCCTCCAGAAGCTTGGAGAGTCCTGCTTCGGACTATCCTCCGGCAACAGAGTGGGTGCCAAGGGCATGTGGGTTGGAGGGTGCTCGGAAGCTGCAGGGGAGGTTTTCAGCATCCAGTGCTCTCCGATGGAACACACTGCAGGCGCGAGCATCCATGAACTCCTGCAAGGCTTTGGAGTGGGAAAGCTGTGCTTAGCAGAGGGCTCCCTGCCAAATGCTGCAGGCCTATGTGGATGGCGAAGCTGCAGCTGTCTTGCAGTCTGCTTGTCCAGAGGTGCGTGTGCCCTGGTCCAGAGTGCTGTAGGAGGAGCTCCTAGCAACGGGAGAGCAAGCACCTTGTTTCCTTGGCATAGAATGGCCTGTGCACACAGAGGCCTGTCAGCAGTGAACACAACGCAGGCAGCAAGAGGGGTGGCAGGCAGCTAAGTGGCGGCAGGCGTCCTGCTTGAAAGTGGGGTCATGACTGTTTTGTCCTCAGGCCCCAGTGTCCACGTGCACACACTGCCTCTGGACCTGCAGCTTCCGAGCAGTGCAAGAGAAACACAAGCAACACCCTGGGGCCTTCTCGAATGAACGGTGCTCCATCGAGGTCCTGCTGGCTGGCAGTGGCCTAGGCCAGCAAAGGCCCTAGGGAGGCCAGGCTGAGGCTGGGATGGTTCCTGACCTAGCAGTGCCCAGGGCAAGCCTGGGACTGGAGGCCAGGCTGCAGGCTCATTCCAGCTTGGGCCTGGTGCAGAGCACCTTCAGCTAAGACTTCCATGGGGAATGGTATGCGTAGTGATTTTTGCCTGCAATCCTCGTTCCTAACTCTCGCCAAACAGCCTGTTAGCCCACACTTGCTAGAAGTGTGTTCCTGAGGCAGTTGGACAATAGGGCAAGTGGAGGCTCACCCAGCATGGGACGCCCGCCTTGCACATTGCTCTGGGTGCAAAGAGGATTCCCTGCACCTCTGGCACTGGGGAGAGCATTTCTGCACACAGGAGACACTTGGCAAACACAGTTTTTCCCCTCGGAAAGTACTGTGAGAAAGAGTCGCCATCCCGGATGCATGGCACTCTCCCTTCGAAGCCCTCCATGCAGCAGGCTTTCATGGACTCGCCTGCAGGCTTTGGTAGCTGGAGACACTGCAGCTCCTCTGGAGGCTCAGGGGCAATTGGCACACCCCTCCAAGGAAATGAGGCTAGTGTGATGAGCTCTTTCCAAAGAATGGCAAGCAGCCTGCTCCTTTCGATGAGACACACGTGTGGGGAGAGATGCTTGGCAGCAGAGAAGAAGCAAGAGGGCAGCCAGGGAGGGATTTGCACACAGCTTGAAGTCCCCAGACCTCCTGATTCGAAACCAGGGAATGCCAGCTCTGCCTGTCAGGCCCCATTCCCTAGTGGGCACCCAGATTCAGGATCTGCCCTTTCCCAGCTATGAAACCACACCCAGGCTGCACCCTGAGCCCTGCCAAGTTGGAACTTTGCTCGCCAGGTGGGCTGAATGGCATGACTGTGTCAGGGGAAAGAAGGACCTAGGAGGCCTTCCGGGAGCTGCCACGACATAGCAGTGCTCAGGAAAAGGCAGTCTCCTTTCTGTAGGCTGGATGCACACTGGAGTTTCCGCTTGAGGCAAGGAAGCTCAGCTAGGTGATCCCTGGCTGAAGGCAAAGCAGAGAGTTTTTCAGTGGAGCGCTGGCCCCATCTGCTGGCCGACAAGCATGGGAGGAGAAACCTCGCTGCAAATGAGTTCCTGAAGTGCTTTCCAAGCAGCAGGCAGCATGGCTGCAATAGTTTAGAAAGTCCTGCTTAGGACTACCCTCTGGCAACAGGGTGGGTGCCAAGGGCATGTGGGTTGGAGGGTGCTCCGAAGTCGCAGGGGAGGCTTTGGGCACCCGGTGCTCTCTGATGGAAAACACTGCAGGCCCGAGCATCCATGAATTCCTGCAAGGCTTTGGAGTGGGAAAGCTGTGCTTAGCAGAAGGCTCCCTGCCAAGTGCTGCAGGCCTTTGTGGATGCTGAAGCAGCAGCTGCCTTGCAGGCTGCTGGTCCAGGGGCATGTGTGCCCAGTTCCAGAGTGCTGTAGGAGGAGCTCCTAGCAAGGGGCGAGCAAGCACCTTGTTTCCTTGGCATAGACTGGCCTGTGCACCCTGAGGCCTGCAGACGTGCAGACAGTGCAGGCAGCAAGGGCTTGTGGCAGGCAGATAAGGGGCAGCAGGCGTCTCACTTGAAAGTGGGCTCATGACTCTCTTGTTCTCCGGCCCCTGTGGCCGTGTGCAAGCACAGCCTCTGGACCTGCAGCTTCTGAGCAGTGCAAGAGACACACAGGAAACCCCCAGGTGCCTTCTCTAGTGAACGGTGTTCCATCAAGGTCCTGCTTGCTGGCAGGGGCCTAGGCCAGCACAGGTCCTAGGGAGGCCAGGCTGAGGCTGGGATGGGTCCCGACCTAGCAGTGCTCAGGGCAAGCCTGGGACTGGAGGCCAGGCTGCAGGCTCATTCCAGCTTGGGCCTGGTGCAGAAAGCCTTCAGCTAGGACTTCCATGGGGTATAGTCAGCACAGTGGTTTTTGCCTGAAATCCATGTGCCTCACTCGGAGCCCCCTGCCTTTCAGCACACACTCCCTAGAAGTGTGTTCCTGAGGCAGTTGGACAGTTGGGGAAGTGGAGGCTCTCCCAGCATGGGAGGTCTGCCTAGAACCTTGCTCTGGCTGCAAAGAGGATTCCCTGCACCTCTGGCGCTGGGGTGAGATTTTCTGCACACAGGAGACACTTGGCACACACAGTGTTTCCCCATGGAAAGCACTGTGAGGAAGAATCTCTGCCAGGGATGCATGGCACTCTCCCATCGAAGCCCTCCATGCAGCAAGCTGTCATGGACTCGAGTGCAGGCCTTGGTGGCTGGAGAGACTGCAGCTCCTCTGGAGGCTCCGGGGCAATTGGCACACCCCTCCAAGGAAATGAGGCTTGTGGGATGAGCACTTTGCAAAGAATTGCAAGCAGCCTGCTCCTTTTGATGAGACACATGTGTGGGGAGAGAGACTTGACAGCCGAGAAGAAGCAAGAGGGCAAGGAGGGATTGGATTTGCATGCAGCTTGGAGGCTCCATATCTCCTGCTTCGCAAGCAGGGAGTGCCAGATCTGCCCATCATGCTCCGTTACCAGCTGGGCACCCAGTTTCAGGATCTGCCCTTTCTCAGCCATGAATCCACACCCAGGCTGCACCCTGAGCCCTGCCAAGGGGGACCCTTGCTCGCCAGGTGGGCTGAATTGCATGACTGAGTCAGGGGAGAGAAGGCCCTAGGAGGCCTTCAGAGAACTGCCTCAACATAGCCCCGCTCAGGAAAGGCACTCCTCTTTCTGTGACCGGATGCACAATGGAGTATCTGCTTGAGGCAAAGAAGCTCAGCTAGGCGATCCCTGGCTGAAGGCAAAGCAGAGAGTTTTTCGGTGGAGCGCTGGCACCATCTGCCGGCTGACAAGCATGGAAGGAGAATGCTCGCTCCAAATGAGTTCCTAAGGAGCTTTCCAAGCAGCAGGCAGGCTGCCTCCAGAAGCTTAGAGAGTCCTGCTTCGGACTATCCTCCGGCAACAGAGTGGGTGGCAAGGGCATGTGGGTTGGAGGGTGCTCGGAAGCTGCAGGGGAGGTTTTCAGCATCCAGTGCTCTCCGATGGAACACACTGCAGGCGCGAGCATCCATGAACTCCTGCAAGGCTTTGGAGTGGGAAAGCTGTGCTTAGCAGAGGGCTCCCTGCCAAATGCTGCAGGCCTATGTGGATGGCGAAGCTGCAGCTGTCTTGCAGTCTGCTTGTCCAGAGGTGCGTGTGCCCTGGTCCAGAGTGCTGTAGGAGGAGCTCCTAGCAAGGGGCGAGCAAGCACCTTGTTTCCTTGGCATAGACTGGCCTGTGCACCCTGAGGCCTGCCAGACGTGCAGACAGCGCAGGCAGCAAGGGCTTGTGGCAGGCAGATAAGGGGCAGCAGGCGTCTCACTTGAAAGTGGGCTCATGACTCTCTTGTTCTCCGGCCCCTGTGGCCATGTGCAAGCACAGCCTCTGGACCTGCAGCTTCTGAGCAGTGCAAGAGACACACAGGCAACACCCAGGTGCCTTCTCTAGTGAACGGTGTTCCATCAAGGTCCTGCTTGCTGGCAGGGGCCTAGGCCAGCACAGGTCCTAGGGAGGCCAGGCTGAGGCTGGGATGGGTCCCGACCTAGCAGTGCTCAGGGCAAGCCTGGGACTGGAGGCCAGGCTGCAGGCTCATTCCAGCTTGGGCCTGGTGCAGAAAGCCTTCAGCTAGGACTTCCATGGGGTATAGTCAGCACAGTGGTTTTTGCCTGAAATCCATGTGCCTCACTCGGAGCCCCCTGCCTTTCAGCACACACTCCCTAGAAGTGTGTTCCTGAGGCAGTTGGACAGTTGGGGAAGTGGAGGCTCTCCCAGCATGGGAGGTCTGCCTAGAACCTTGCTCTGGCTGCAAAGAGGATTCCCTGCACCTCTGGCGCTGGGGTGAGATTTTCTGCACACAGGAGACACTTGGCACACACAGTGTTTCCCCATGGAAAGCACTGTGAGGAAGAATCTCTGCCAGGGATGCATGGCACTCTCCCATCGAAGCCCTCCATGCAGCAAGCTGTCATGGACTCGAGTGCAGGCCTTGGTGGCTGGAGAGACTGCAGCTCCTCTGGAGGCTCCGGGGCAATTGGCACACCCCTCCAAGGAAATGAGGCTTGTGGGATGAGCACTTTGCAAAGAATTGCAAGCAGCCTGCTCCTTTTGATGAGACACATGTGTGGGGAGAGAGACTTGACAGCCGAGAAGAAGCAAGAGGGCAAGGAGGGATTGGATTTGCATGCAGCTTGGAGGCTCCATATCTCCTGCTTCGCAAGCAGGGAGTGCCAGGTCTGCCCATCATGCTCCGTTAACAGCTGGTCACCCAGTTTCAGGATCTGCCCTTTCTCAGCCATGAATCCACACCCAGGCTGCACCCTGAGCCCTGCCAAGGGGGACCCTTGCTCGCCAGGTGGGCTGAATTGCATGACTGAGTCAGGGGAGAGAAGGCCCTAGGAGGCCTTCAGAGAACTGCCTCAACATAGCCCCGCTCAGGAAAGGCACTCCTCTTTCTGTGACCGGATGCACAATGGAGTATCTGCTTGAGGCAAAGAAGCTCAGCTAGGCGATCCCTGGCTGAAGGCAAAGCAGAGAGTTTTTCGGTGGAGCGCTGGCACCATCTGCCGGCTGACAAGCATGGAAGGAGAATGCTCGCTCCAAATGAGTTCCTAAGGAGCTTTCCAAGCAGCAGGCAGGCTGCCTCCAGAAGCTTAGAGAGTCCTGCTTCGGACTATCCTCCGGCAACAGAGTGGGTGGCAAGGGCATGTGGGTTGGAAGGTGCTCGGAAGCTGCAGGGGAGGTTTTCAGCATCCAGTGCTCTCCGATGGAACACACTGCAGGCGCGAGCATCCATGAACTCCTGCAAGGCTTTGGAGTGGGAAAGCTGTGCTTAGCAGAGGGCTCCCTGCCAAATGCTGCAGGCCTATGTGGATGGCGAAGCTGCAGCTGTCTTGCAGTCTGCTTGTCCAGAGGTGCGTGTGCCCTGGTCCAGAGTGCTGTAGGAGGAGCTCCTAGCAACGGGAGAGCAAGCACCTTGTTTCCTTGGCATAGAATGGCCTGTGCACACAGAGGCCTGTCAGCAGTGAAGACAACGCAGGCAGCAAGAGGGGTGGCAGGCAGCTAAGTGGCGGCAGGCGTCCTGCTTGAAAGTGGGGTCATGACTGTTTTGTCCTCAGGCCCCAGTGTCCACGTGCACACACTGCCTCTGGACCTGCAGCTTCCGAGCAGTGCAAGAGAAACACAAGCAACACCCTGGGGCCTTCTCGAATGAACGGTGCTCCATCGAGGTCCTGCTGGCTGGCAGTGGCCTAGGCCAGCAAAGGCCCTAGGGAGGCCAGGCTGAGGCTGGGATGGTTCCTGACCTAGCAGTGCCCAGGGCAAGCCTGGGACTGGAGGCCAGGCTGCAGGCTCATTCCAGCTTGGGCCTGGTGCAGAGCGCCTTCAGCTAAGACTTCCATGGGGAATGGTATGCGTAGTGATTTTTGCCTGCAATCCTCGTTCCTAACTCTCGCCAAACAGCCTGTTAGCCCACACTTGCTAGAAGTGTGTTCCTGAGGCAGTTGGACAATAGGGCAAGTGGAGGCTCACCCAGCATGGGACGCCCGCCTTGCACATTGCTCTGGGTGCAAAGAGGATTCCCTGCACCTCTGGCACTGGGGAGAGCATTTCTGCACACAGGAGACACTTGGCAAACACAGTTTTTCCCCTCGGAAAGTACTGTGAGAAAGAGTCGCCATCCCGGATGCATGGCACTCTCCCTTCGAAGCCCTCCATGCAGCAGGCTTTCATGGACTCGGCTGCAGGCTTTGGTAGCTGGAGACACTGCAGCTCCTCTGGAGGCTCAGGGGCAATTGGCACACCCCTCCAAGGAAATGAGGCTAGTGTGATGAGCTCTTTCCAAAGAATGGCAAGCAGCCTGCTCCTTTCGATGAGACACACGTGTGGGGAGAGATGCTTGGCAGCAGAGAAGAAGCAAGAGGGCAGCCAGGGAGGGATTTGCACACAGCTTGAAGTCCCCAGACCTCCTGATTCGAAACCAGGGAATGCCAGCTCTGCCTGTCAGGCCCCATTCCCTAGTGGGCACCCAGATTCAGGATCTGCCCTTTCCCAGCTATGAAACCACACCCAGGCTGCACCCTGAGCCCTGCCAAGTTGGAACTTTGCTCACCAGGTGGGCTGAATGGCATGACTGTGTCAGGGGAAAGAAGGACCTAGGAGGCCTTCCGGGAGCTGCCACGACATAGCAGTGCTCAGGAAAAGGCAGTCTCCTTTCTGTAGGCCAGATGCACACTGGAGTTTCCGCTTGAGGCAAGGAAGCTCAGCTAGGTGATCCCTGGCTGAAGGCAAAGCAGAGAGTTTTTCAGTGGAGCGCTGGCCCCATCTGCTGGCCGACAAGCATGGGAGGAGAAACCTCGCTGCAAATGAGTTCCTGAAGTGCTTTCCAAGCAGGAGGCAGCATGGCTGCAATAGTTTAGAAAGTCCTGCTTAGGACTACCCTCTGGCAACAGGGTGGGTGCCAAGGGCATGTGGGTTGGAGGGTGCTCAGAAGTCGCAGGGGAGGCTTTGGGCACCCGGTGCTCTCTGATGGAAAACACTGCAGGCCCGAGCATCCATGAATTCCTGCAAGGCTTTGGAGTGGGAAAGCTGTGCTTAGCAGAAGGCTCCCTGCCAAGTGCTGCAGGCCTTTGTGGATGCTGAAGCAGCAGCTGCCTTGCAGGCTGCTGGTCCAGGGGCATGTGTGCCCAGTTCCAGAGTGCTGTAGGAGGAGCTCCTAGCAAGGGGCGAGCAAGCACCTTGTTTCCTTGGCATAGACTGGCCTGTGCACCCTGAGGCCTGCCAGACGTGCAGACAGCGCAGGCAGCAAGGGCTTGTGGCAGGCAGATAAGGGGCAGCAGGCGTCTCACTTGAAAGTGGGCTCATGACTCTCTTGTTCTCCGGCCCCTGTGGCCGTGTGCAAGCACAGCCTCTGGACCTGCAGCTTCTGAGCAGTGCAAGAGACACACAGGAAACACCCAGGTGCCTTCTCTAGTGAACGGTGTTCCATCAAGGTCCTGCTTGCTGGCAGGGGCCTAGGCCAGCACAGGTCCTAGGGAGGCCAGGCTGAGGCTGGGATGGGTCCCGACCTAGCAGTGCTCAGGGCAAGCCTGGGACTGGAGGCCAGGCTGCAGGCTCATTCCAGCTTGGGCCTGGTGCAGAAAGCCTTCAGCTAGGACTTCCATGGGGTATAGTCCGCACAGTGGTTTTTGCCTGAAATCCATGTTCCTCACTCGGAGCCCCCTGCCTTTCAGCACACACTCCCTAGAAGTGTGTTCCTGAGGCAGTTGGACAGTTGGGGAAGTGGAGGCTCTCCCAGCATGGGAGGTCTGCCTAGAACCTTGCTCTGGCTGCAAAGAGGATTCCCTGCACCTCTGGCGCTGGGGTGAGATTTTCTGCACACAGGAGACACTTGGCACACACAGTGTTTCCCCATGGAAAGCACTGTGAGGAAGAATCTCTGCCAGGGATGCATGGCACTCTCCCATCGAAGCCCTCCATGCAGCAAGCTGTCATGGACTCGAGTGCAGGCCTTGGTGGCTGGAGAGACTGCAGCTCCTCTGGAGGCTCCGGGGCAATTGGCACACCCCTCCAAGGAAATGAGGCTTGTGGGATGAGCACTTTGCAAAGAATTGCAAGCAGCCTGCTCCTTTTGATGAGACACATGTGTGGGGAGAGAGACTTGACAGCCGAGAAGAAGCAAGAGGGCAAGGAGGGATTGGATTTGCATGCAGCTTGGAGGCTCCATATCTCCTGCTTCGCAAGCAGGGAGTGCCAGGTCTGCCCATCATGCTCCGTTAACAGCTGGTCACCCAGTTTCAGGATCTGCCCTTTCTCAGCCATGAATCCACACCCAGGCTGCACCCTGAGCCCTGCCAAGGGGGACCCTTGCTCGCCAGGTGGGCTGAATTGCATGACTGAGTCAGGGGAGAGAAGGCCCTAGGAGGCCTTCAGAGAACTGCCTCAACATAGCCCCGCTCAGGAAAGGCACTCCTCTTTCTGTGACCGGATGCACAATGGAGTATCTGCTTGAGGCAAAGAAGCTCAGCTAGGCGATCCCTGGCTGAAGGCAAAGCAGAGAGTTTTTCGGTGGAGCGCTGGCACCATCTGCCGGCTGACAAGCATGGAAGGAGAATGCTCGCTCCAAATGAGTTCCTAAGGAGCTTTCCAAGCAGCAGGCAGGCTGCCTCCAGAAGCTTAGAGAGTCCTGCTTCGGACTATCCTCCGGCAACAGAGTGGGTGGCAAGGGCATGTGGGTTGGAAGGTGCTCGGAAGCTGCAGGGGAGGTTTTCAGCATCCAGTGCTCTCCGATGGAACACACTGCAGGCGCGAGCATCCATGAACTCCTGCAAGGCTTTGGAGTGGGAAAGCTGTGCTTAGCAGAGGGCTCCCTGCCAAATGCTGCAGGCCTATGTGGATGGCGAAGCTGCAGCTGTCTTGCAGTCTGCTTGTCCAGAGGTGCGTGTGCCCTGGTCCAGAGTGCTGTAGGAGGAGCTCCTAGCAACGGGAGAGCAAGCACCTTGTTTCCTTGGCATAGAATGGCCTGTGCACACAGAGGCCTGTCAGCAGTGAAGACAACGCAGGCAGCAAGAGGGGTGGCAGGCAGCTAAGTGGCGGCAGGCGTCCTGCTTGAAAGTGGGGTCATGACTGTTTTGTCCTCAGGCCCCAGTGTCCACGTGCACACACTGCCTCTGGACCTGCAGCTTCCGAGCAGTGCAAGAGAAACACAAGCAACACCCTGGGGCCTTCTCGAATGAACGGTGCTCCATCGAGGTCCTGCTGGCTGGCAGTGGCCTAGGCCAGCAAAGGCCCTAGGGAGGCCAGGCTGAGGCTGGGATGGTTCCTGACCTAGCAGTGCCCAGGGCAAGCCTGGGACTGGAGGCCAGGCTGCAGGCTCATTCCAGCTTGGGCCTGGTGCAGAGCGCCTTCAGCTAAGACTTCCATGGGGAATGGTATGCGTAGTGATTTTTGCCTGCAATCCTCGTTCCTAACTCTCGCCAAACAGCCTGTTAGCCCACACTTGCTAGAAGTGTGTTCCTGAGGCAGTTGGACAATAGGGCAAGTGGAGGCTCACCCAGCATGGGACGCCCGCCTTGCACATTGCTCTGGGTGCAAAGAGGATTCCCTGCACCTCTGGCACTGGGGAGAGCATTTCTGCACACAGGAGACACTTGGCAAACACAGTTTTTCCCCTCGGAAAGTACTGTGAGAAAGAGTCGCCATCCCGGATGCATGGCACTCTCCCTTCGAAGCCCTCCATGCAGCAGGCTTTCATGGACTCGGCTGCAGGCTTTGGTAGCTGGAGACACTGCAGCTCCTCTGGAGGCTCAGGGGCAATTGGCACACCCCTCCAAGGAAATGAGGCTAGTGTGATGAGCTCTTTCCAAAGAATGGCAAGCAGCCTGCTCCTTTCGATGAGACACACGTGTGGGGAGAGATGCTTGGCAGCAGAGAAGAAGCAAGAGGGCAGCCAGGGAGGGATTTGCACACAGCTTGAAGTCCCCAGACCTCCTGATTCGAAACCAGGGAATGCCAGCTCTGCCTGTCAGGCCCCATTCCCTAGTGGGCACCCAGATTCAGGATCTGCCCTTTCCCAGCTATGAAACCACACCCAGGCTGCACCCTGAGCCCTGCCAAGTTGGAACTTTGCTCACCAGGTGGGCTGAATGGCATGACTGTGTCAGGGGAAAGAAGGACCTAGGAGGCCTTCCGGGAGCTGCCACGACATAGCAGTGCTCAGGAAAAGGCAGTCTCCTTTCTGTAGGCCAGATGCACACTGGAGTTTCCACTTGAGGCAAGGAAGCTCAGCTAGGTGATCCCTGGCTGAAGGCAAAGCAGAGAGTTTTTCAGTGGAGCGCTGGCCCCATCTGCTGGCCGACAAGCATGGGAGGAGAAACCTCGCTGCAAATGAGTTCCTGAAGTGCTTTCCAAGCAGGAGGCAGCATGGCTGCAATAGTTTAGAAAGTCCTGCTTAGGACTACCCTCTGGCAACAGGGTGGGTGCCAAGGGCATGTGGGTTGGAGGGTGCTCAGAAGTCGCAGGGGAGGCTTTGGGCACCCGGTGCTCTCTGATGGAAAACACTGCAGGCCCGAGCATCCATGAATTCCTGCAAGGCTTTGGAGTGGGAAAGCTGTGCTTAGCAGAAGGCTCCCTGCCAAGTGCTGCAGGCCTTTGTGGATGCTGAAGCAGCAGCTGCCTTGCAGGCTGCTGGTCCAGGGGCATGTGTGCCCAGTTCCAGAGTGCTGTAGGAGGAGCTCCTAGCAAGGGGCGAGCAAGCACCTTGTTTCCTTGGCATAGACTGGCCTGTGCACCCTGAGGCCTGCCAGACGTGCAGACAGCGCAGGCAGCAAGGGCTTGTGGCAGGCAGATAAGGGGCAGCAGGCGTCTCACTTGAAAGTGGGCTCATGACTCTCTTGTTCTCCGGCCCCTGTGGCCGTGTGCAAGCACAGCCTCTGGACCTGCAGCTTCTGAGCAGTGCAAGAGACACACAGGAAACACCCAGGTGCCTTCTCTAGTGAACGGTGTTCCATCAAGGTCCTGCTTGCTGGCAGGGGCCTAGGCCAGCACAGGTCCTAGGGAGGCCAGGCTGAGGCTGGGATGGGTCCCGACCTAGCAGTGCTCAGGGCAAGCCTGGGACTGGAGGCCAGGCTGCAGGCTCATTCCAGCTTGGGCCTGGTGCAGAAAGCCTTCAGCTAGGACTTCCATGGGGTATAGTCAGCACAGTGGTTTTTGCCTGAAATCCATGTGCCTCACTCGGAGCCCCCTGCCTTTCAGCACACACTCCCTAGAAGTGTGTTCCTGAGGCAGTTGGACAGTTGGGGAAGTGGAGGCTCTCCCAGCATGGGAGGTCTGCCTAGAACCTTGCTCTGGCTGCAAAGAGGATTCCCTGCACCTCTGGCGCTGGGGTGAGATTTTCTGCACACAGGAGACACTTGGCACACACAGTGTTTCCCCATGGAAAGCACTGTGAGGAAGAATCTCTGCCAGGGATGCATGGCACTCTCCCATCGAAGCCCTCCATGCAGCAAGCTGTCATGGACTCGAGTGCAGGCCTTGGTGGCTGGAGAGACTGCAGCTCCTCTGGAGGCTCCGGGGCAATTGGCACACCCCTCCAAGGAAATGAGGCTTGTGGGATGAGCACTTTGCAAAGAATTGCAAGCAGCCTGCTCCTTTTGATGAGACACATGTGTGGGGAGAGAGACTTGACAGCCGAGAAGAAGCAAGAGGGCAAGGAGGGATTGGATTTGCATGCAGCTTGGAGGCTCCATATCTCCTGCTTCGCAAGCAGGGAGTGCCAGGTCTGCCCATCATGCTCCGTTAACAGCTGGTCACCCAGTTTCAGGATCTGCCCTTTCTCAGCCATGAATCCACACCCAGGCTGCACCCTGAGCCCTGCCAAGGGGGACCCTTGCTCGCCAGGTGGGCTGAATTGCATGACTGAGTCAGGGGAGAGAAGGCCCTAGGAGGCCTTCAGAGAACTGCCTCAACATAGCCCCGCTCAGGAAAGGCACTCCTCTTTCTGTGACCGGATGCACAATGGAGTATCTGCTTGAGGCAAAGAAGCTCAGCTAGGCGATCCCTGGCTGAAGGCAAAGCAGAGAGTTTTTCGGTGGAGCGCTGGCACCATCTGCCGGCTGACAAGCATGGAAGGAGAATGCTCGCTCCAAATGAGTTCCTAAGGAGCTTTCCAAGCAGCAGGCAGGCTGCCTCCAGAAGCTTAGAGAGTCCTGCTTCGGACTATCCTCCGGCAACAGAGTGGGTGGCAAGGGCATGTGGGTTGGAAGGTGCTCGGAAGCTGCAGGGGAGGTTTTCAGCATCCAGTGCTCTCCGATGGAACACACTGCAGGCGCGAGCATCCATGAACTCCTGCAAGGCTTTGGAGTGGGAAAGCTGTGCTTAGCAGAGGGCTCCCTGCCAAATGCTGCAGGCCTATGTGGATGGCGAAGCTGCAGCTGTCTTGCAGTCTGCTTGTCCAGAGGTGCGTGTGCCCTGGTCCAGAGTGCTGTAGGAGGAGCTCCTAGCAACGGGAGAGCAAGCACCTTGTTTCCTTGGCATAGAATGGCCTGTGCACACAGAGGCCTGTCAGCAGTGAAGACAACGCAGGCAGCAAGAGGGGTGGCAGGCAGCTAAGTGGCGGCAGGCGTCCTGCTTGAAAGTGGGGTCATGACTGTTTTGTCCTCAGGCCCCAGTGTCCACGTGCACACACTGCCTCTGGACCTGCAGCTTCCGAGCAGTGCAAGAGAAACACAAGCAACACCCTGGGGCCTTCTCGAATGAACGGTGCTCCATCGAGGTCCTGCTGGCTGGCAGTGGCCTAGGCCAGCAAAGGCCCTAGGGAGGCCAGGCTGAGGCTGGGATGGTTCCTGACCTAGCAGTGCCCAGGGCAAGCCTGGGACTGGAGGCCAGGCTGCAGGCTCATTCCAGCTTGGGCCTGGTGCAGAGCGCCTTCAGCTAAGACTTCCATGGGGAATGGTATGCGTAGTGATTTTTGCCTGCAATCCTCGTTCCTAACTCTCGCCAAACAGCCTGTTAGCCCACACTTGCTAGAAGTGTGTTCCTGAGGCAGTTGGACAATAGGGCAAGTGGAGGCTCACCCAGCATGGGACGCCCGCCTTGCACATTGCTCTGGGTGCAAAGAGGATTCCCTGCACCTCTGGCACTGGGGAGAGCATTTCTGCACACAGGAGACACTTGGCAAACACAGTTTTTCCCCTCGGAAAGTACTGTGAGAAAGAGTCGCCATCCCCGATGCATGGCACTCTCCCTTCGAAGCCCTCCATGCAGCAGGCTTTCATGGACTCGGCTGCAGGCTTTGGTAGCTGGAGACACTGCAGCTCCTCTGGAGGCTCAGGGGCAATTGGCACACCCCTCCAAGGAAATGAGGCTAGTGTGATGAGCTCTTTCCAAAGAATGGCAAGCAGCCTGCTCCTTTCGATGAGACACACGTGTGGGGAGAGATGCTTGGCAGCAGAGAAGAAGCAAGAGGGCAGCCAGGGAGGGATTTGCACACAGCTTGAAGTCCCCAGACCTCCTGATTCGAAACCAGGGAATGCCAGCTCTGCCTGTCAGGCCCCATTCCCTAGTGGGCACCCAGATTCAGGATCTGCCCTTTCCCAGCTATGAAACCACACCCAGGCTGCACCCTGAGCCCTGCCAAGTTGGAACTTTGCTCACCAGGTGGGCTGAATGGCATGACTGTGTCAGGGGAAAGAAGGACCTAGGAGGCCTTCCGGGAGCTGCCACGACATAGCAGTGCTCAGGAAAAGGCAGTCTCCTTTCTGTAGGCCAGATGCACACTGGAGTTTCCGCTTGAGGCAAGGAAGCTCAGCTAGGTGATCCCTGGCTGAAGGCAAAGCAGAGAGTTTTTCAGTGGAGCGCTGGCCCCATCTGCTGGCCGACAAGCATGGGAGGAGAAACCTCGCTGCAAATGAGTTCCTGAAGTGCTTTCCAAGCAGGAGGCAGCATGGCTGCAATAGTTTAGAAAGTCCTGCTTAGGACTACCCTCTGGCAACAGGGTGGGTGCCAAGGGCATGTGGGTTGGAGGGTGCTCAGAAGTCGCAGGGGAGGCTTTGGGCACCCGGTGCTCTCTGATGGAAAACACTGCAGGCCCGAGCATCCATGAATTCCTGCAAGGCTTTGGAGTGGGAAAGCTGTGCTTAGCAGAAGGCTCCCTGCCAAGTGCTGCAGGCCTTTGTGGATGCTGAAGCAGCAGCTGCCTTGCAGGCTGCTGGTCCAGGGGCATGTGTGCCCAGTTCCAGAGTGCTGTAGGAGGAGCTCCTAGCAAGGGGCGAGCAAGCACCTTGTTTCCTTGGCATAGACTGGCCTGTGCACCCTGAGGCCTGCCAGACGTGCAGACAGCGCAGGCAGCAAGGGCTTGTGGCAGGCAGATAAGGGGCAGCAGGCGTCTCACTTGAAAGTGGGCTCATGACTCTCTTGTTCTCCGGCCCCTGTGGCCGTGTGCAAGCACAGCCTCTGGACCTGCAGCTTCTGAGCAGTGCAAGAGACACACAGGAAACACCCAGGTGCCTTCTCTAGTGAACGGTGTTCCATCAAGGTCCTGCTTGCTGGCAGGGGCCTAGGCCAGCACAGGTCCTAGGGAGGCCAGGCTGAGGCTGGGATGGGTCCCGACCTAGCAGTGCTCAGGGCAAGCCTGGGACTGGAGGCCAGGCTGCAGGCTCATTCCAGCTTGGGCCTGGTGCAGAAAGCCTTCAGCTAGGACTTCCATGGGGTATAGTCAGCACAGTGGTTTTTGCCTGAAATCCATGTGCCTCACTCGGAGCCCCCTGCCTTTCAGCACACACTCCCTAGAAGTGTGTTCCTGAGGCAGTTGGACAGTTGGGGAAGTGGAGGCTCTCCCAGCATGGGAGGTCTGCCTAGAACCTTGCTCTGGCTGCAAAGAGGATTCCCTGCACCTCTGGCGCTGGGGTGAGATTTTCTGCACACAGGAGACACTTGGCACACACAGTGTTTCCCCATGGAAAGCACTGTGAGGAAGAATCTCTGCCAGGGATGCATGGCACTCTCCCATCGAAGCCCTCCATGCAGCAAGCTGTCATGGACTCGAGTGCAGGCCTTGGTGGCTGGAGAGACTGCAGCTCCTCTGGAGGCTCCGGGGCAATTGGCACACCCCTCCAAGGAAATGAGGCTTGTGGGATGAGCACTTTGCAAAGAATTGCAAGCAGCCTGCTCCTTTTGATGAGACACATGTGTGGGGAGAGAGACTTGACAGCCGAGAAGAAGCAAGAGGGCAAGGAGGGATTGGATTTGCATGCAGCTTGGAGGCTCCATATCTCCTGCTTCGCAAGCAGGGAGTGCCAGGTCTGCCCATCATGCTCCGTTAACAGCTGGTCACCCAGTTTCAGGATCTGCCCTTTCTCAGCCATGAATCCACACCCAGGCTGCACCCTGAGCCCTGCCAAGGGGGACCCTTGCTCGCCAGGTGGGCTGAATTGCATGACTGAGTCAGGGGAGAGAAGGCCCTAGGAGGCCTTCAGAGAACTGCCTCAACATAGCCCCGCTCAGGAAAGGCACTCCTCTTTCTGTGACCGGATGCACAATGGAGTATCTGCTTGAGGCAAAGAAGCTCAGCTAGGCGATCCCTGGCTGAAGGCAAAGCAGAGAGTTTTTCGGTGGAGCGCTGGCACCATCTGCCGGCTGACAAGCATGGAAGGAGAATGCTCGCTCCAAATGAGTTCCTAAGGAGCTTTCCAAGCAGCAGGCAGGCTGCCTCCAGAAGCTTAGAGAGTCCTGCTTCGGACTATCCTCCGGCAACAGAGTGGGTGGCAAGGGCATGTGGGTTGGAAGGTGCTCGGAAGCTGCAGGGGAGGTTTTCAGCATCCAGTGCTCTCCGATGGAACACACTGCAGGCACGAGCATCCATGAACTCCTGCAAGGCTTTGGAGTGGGAAAGCTGTGCTTAGCAGAGGGCTCCCTGCCAAATGCTGCAGGCCTATGTGGATGGCGAAGCTGCAGCTGTCTTGCAGTCTGCTTGTCCAGAGGTGCGTGTGCCCTGGTCCAGAGTGCTGTAGGAGGAGCTCCTAGCAACGGGAGAGCAAGCACCTTGTTTCCTTGGCATAGAATGGCCTGTGCACACAGAGGCCTGTCAGCAGTGAAGACAACGCAGGCAGCAAGAGGGGTGGCAGGCAGCTAAGTGGCGGCAGGCGTCCTGCTTGAAAGTGGGGTCATGACTGTTTTGTCCTCAGGCCCCAGTGTCCACGTGCACACACTGCCTCTGGACCTGCAGCTTCCGAGCAGTGCAAGAGAAACACAAGCAACACCCTGGGGCCTTCTCGAATGAACGGTGCTCCATCGAGGTCCTGCTGGCTGGCAGTGGCCTAGGCCAGCAAAGGCCCTAGGGAGGCCAGGCTGAGGCTGGGATGGTTCCTGACCTAGCAGTGCCCAGGGCAAGCCTGGGACTGGAGGCCAGGCTGCAGGCTCATTCCAGCTTGGGCCTGGTGCAGAGCGCCTTCAGCTAAGACTTCCATGGGGAATGGTATGCGTAGTGATTTTTGCCTGCAATCCTCGTTCCTAACTCTCGCCAAACAGCCTGTTAGCCCACACTTGCTAGAAGTGTGTTCCTGAGGCAGTTGGACAATAGGGCAAGTGGAGGCTCACCCAGCATGGGACGCCCGCCTTGCACATTGCTCTGGGTGCAAAGAGGATTCCCTGCACCTCTGGCACTGGGGAGAGCATTTCTGCACACAGGAGACACTTGGCAAACACAGTTTTTCCCCTCGGAAAGTACTGTGAGAAAGAGTCGCCATCCCGGATGCATGGCACTCTCCCTTCGAAGCCCTCCATGCAGCAGGCTTTCATGGACTCGGCTGCAGGCTTTGGTAGCTGGAGACACTGCAGCTCCTCTGGAGGCTCAGGGGCAATTGGCACACCCCTCCAAGGAAATGAGGCTAGTGTGATGAGCTCTTTCCAAAGAATGGCAAGCAGCCTGCTCCTTTCGATGAGACACACGTGTGGGGAGAGATGCTTGGCAGCAGAGAAGAAGCAAGAGGGCAGCCAGGGAGGGATTTGCACACAGCTTGAAGTCCCCAGACCTCCTGATTCGAAACCAGGGAATGCCAGCTCTGCCTGTCAGGCCCCATTCCCTAGTGGGCACCCAGATTCAGGATCTGCCCTTTCCCAGCTATGAAACCACACCCAGGCTGCACCCTGAGCCCTGCCAAGTTGGAACTTTGCTCACCAGGTGGGCTGAATGGCATGACTGTGTCAGGGGAAAGAAGGACCTAGGAGGCCTTCCGGGAGCTGCCACGACATAGCAGTGCTCAGGAAAAGGCAGTCTCCTTTCTGTAGGCCAGATGCACACTGGAGTTTCCGCTTGAGGCAAGGAAGCTCAGCTAGGTGATCCCTGGCTGAAGGCAAAGCAGAGAGTTTTTCAGTGGAGCGCTGGCCCCATCTGCTGGCCGACAAGCATGGGAGGAGAAACCTCGCTGCAAATGAGTTCCTGAAGTGCTTTCCAAGCAGGAGGCAGCATGGCTGCAATAGTTTAGAAAGTCCTGCTTAGGACTACCCTCTGGCAACAGGGTGGGTGCCAAGGGCATGTGGGTTGGAGGGTGCTCAGAAGTCGCAGGGGAGGCTTTGGGCACCCGGTGCTCTCTGATGGAAAACACTGCAGGCCCGAGCATCCATGAATTCCTGCAAGGCTTTGGAGTGGGAAAGCTGTGCTTAGCAGAAGGCTCCCTGCCAAGTGCTGCAGGCCTTTGTGGATGCTGAAGCAGCAGCTGCCTTGCAGGCTGCTGGTCCAGGGGCATGTGTGCCCAGTTCCAGAGTGCTGTAGGAGGAGCTCCTAGCAAGGGGCGAGCAAGCACCTTGTTTCCTTGGCATAGACTGGCCTGTGCACCCTGAGGCCTGCCAGACGTGCAGACAGCACAGGCAGCAAGGGCTTGTGGCAGGCAGATAAGGGGCAGCAGGCGTCTCACTTGAAAGTGGGCTCATGACTCTCTTGTTCTCCGGCCCCTGTGGCCGTGTGCAAGCACAGCCTCTGGACCTGCAGCTTCTGAGCAGTGCAAGAGACACACAGGAAACACCCAGGTGCCTTCTCTAGTGAACGGTGTTCCATCAAGGTCCTGCTTGCTGGCAGGGGCCTAGGCCAGCACAGGTCCTAGGGAGGCCAGGCTGAGGCTGGGATGGGTCCCGACCTAGCAGTGCTCAGGGCAAGCCTGGGACTGGAGGCCAGGCTGCAGGCTCATTCCAGCTTGGGCCTGGTGCAGAAAGCCTTCAGCTAGGACTTCCATGGGGTATAGTCAGCACAGTGGTTTTTGCCTGAAATCCATGTGCCTCACTCGGAGCCCCCTGCCTTTCAGCACACACTCCCTAGAAGTGTGTTCCTGAGGCAGTTGGACAGTTGGGGAAGTGGAGGCTCTCCCAGCATGGGAGGTCTGCCTAGAACCTTGCTCTGGCTGCAAAGAGGATTCCCTGCACCTCTGGCGCTGGGGTGAGATTTTCTGCACACAGGAGACACTTGGCACACACAGTGTTTCCCCATGGAAAGCACTGTGAGGAAGAATCTCTGCCAGGGATGCATGGCACTCTCCCATCGAAGCCCTCCATGCAGCAAGCTGTCATGGACTCGAGTGCAGGCCTTGGTGGCTGGAGAGACTGCAGCTCCTCTGGAGGCTCCGGGGCAATTGGCACACCCCTCCAAGGAAATGAGGCTTGTGGGATGAGCACTTTGCAAAGAATTGCAAGCAGCCTGCTCCTTTTGATGAGACACATGTGTGGGGAGAGAGACTTGACAGCCGAGAAGAAGCAAGAGGGCAAGGAGGGATTGGATTTGCATGCAGCTTGGAGGCTCCATATCTCCTGCTTCGCAAGCAGGGAGTGCCAGGTCTGCCCATCATGCTCCGTTAACAGCTGGTCACCCAGTTTCAGGATCTGCCCTTTCTCAGCCATGAATCCACACCCAGGCTGCACCCTGAGCCCTGCCAAGGGGGACCCTTGCTCGCCAGGTGGGCTGAATTGCATGACTGAGTCAGGGGAGAGAAGGCCCTAGGAGGCCTTCAGAGAACTGCCTCAACATAGCCCCGCTCAGGAAAGGCACTCCTCTTTCTGTGACCGGATGCACAATGGAGTATCTGCTTGAGGCAAAGAAGCTCAGCTAGGCGATCCCTGGCTGAAGGCAAAGCAGAGAGTTTTTCGGTGGAGCGCTGGCACCATCTGCCGGCTGACAAGCATGGAAGGAGAATGCTCGCTCCAAATGAGTTCCTAAGGAGCTTTCCAAGCAGCAGGCAGGCTGCCTCCAGAAGCTTAGAGAGTCCTGCTTCGGACTATCCTCCGGCAACAGAGTGGGTGGCAAGGGCATGTGGGTTGGAAGGTGCTCGGAAGCTGCAGGGGAGGTTTTCAGCATCCAGTGCTCTCCGATGGAACACACTGCAGGCACGAGCATCCATGAACTCCTGCAAGGCTTTGGAGTGGGAAAGCTGTGCTTAGCAGAGGGCTCCCTGCCAAATGCTGCAGGCCTATGTGGATGGCGAAGCTGCAGCTGTCTTGCAGTCTGCTTGTCCAGAGGTGCGTGTGCCCTGGTCCAGAGTGCTGTAGGAGGAGCTCCTAGCAACGGGAGAGCAAGCACCTTGTTTCCTTGGCATAGAATGGCCTGTGCACACAGAGGCCTGTCAGCAGTGAAGACAACGCAGGCAGCAAGAGGGGTGGCAGGCAGCTAAGTGGTGGCAGGCGTCCTGCTTGAAAGTGGGGTCATGACTGTTTTGTCCTCAGGCCCCAGTGTCCACGTGCACACACTGCCTCTGGACCTGCAGCTTCCGAGCAGTGCAAGAGAAACACAAGCAACACCCTGGGGCCTTCTCGAATGAACGGTGCTCCATCGAGGTCCTGCTGGCTGGCAGTGGCCTAGGCCAGCAAAGGCCCTAGGGAGGCCAGGCTGAGGCTGGGATGGTTCCTGACCTAGCAGTGCCCAGGGCAAGCCTGGGACTGGAGGCCAGGCTGCAGGCTCATTCCAGCTTGGGCCTGGTGCAGAGCGCCTTCAGCTAAGACTTCCATGGGGAATGGTATGCGTAGTGATTTTTGCCTGCAATCCTCGTTCCTAACTCTCGCCAAACAGCCTGTTAGCCCACACTTGCTAGAAGTGTGTTCCTGAGGCAGTTGGACAATAGGGCAAGTGGAGGCTCACCCAGCATGGGACGCCCGCCTTGCACATTGCTCTGGGTGCAAAGAGGATTCCCTGCACCTCTGGCACTGGGGAGAGCATTTCTGCACACAGGAGACACTTGGCAAACACAGTTTTTCCCCTCGGAAAGTACTGTGAGAAAGAGTCGCCATCCCGGATGCATGGCACTCTCCCTTCGAAGCCCTCCATGCAGCAGGCTTTCATGGACTCGGCTGCAGGCTTTGGTAGCTGGAGACACTGCAGCTCCTCTGGAGGCTCAGGGGCAATTGGCACACCCCTCCAAGGAAATGAGGCTAGTGTGATGAGCTCTTTCCAAAGAATGGCAAGCAGCCTGCTCCTTTCAATGAGACACACGTGTGGGGAGAGATGCTTGGCAGCAGAGAAGAAGCAAGAGGGCAGCCAGGGAGGGATTTGCACACAGCTTGAAGTCCCCAGACCTCCTGATTCGAAACCAGGGAATGCCAGCTCTGCCTGTCAGGCCCCATTCCCTAGTGGGCACCCAGATTCAGGATCTGCCCTTTCCCAGCTATGAAACCACACCCAGGCTGCACCCTGAGCCCTGCCAAGTTGGAACTTTGCTCACCAGGTGGGCTGAATGGCATGACTGTGTCAGGGGAAAGAAGGACCTAGGAGGCCTTCCGGGAGCTGCCACGACATAGCAGTGCTCAGGAAAAGGCAGTCTCCTTTCTGTAGGCCAGATGCACACTGGAGTTTCCGCTTGAGGCAAGGAAGCTCAGCTAGGTGATCCCTGGCTGAAGGCAAAGCAGAGAGTTTTTCAGTGGAGCGCTGGCCCCATCTGCTGGCCGACAAGCATGGGAGGAGAAACCTCGCTGCAAATGAGTTCCTGAAGTGCTTTCCAAGCAGGAGGCAGCATGGCTGCAATAGTTTAGAAAGTCCTGCTTAGGACTACCCTCTGGCAACAGGGTGGGTGCCAAGGGCATGTGGGTTGGAGGGTGCTCAGAAGTCGCAGGGGAGGCTTTGGGCACCCGGTGCTCTCTGATGGAAAACACTGCAGGCCCGAGCATCCATGAATTCCTGCAAGGCTTTGGAGTGGGAAAGCTGTGCTTAGCAGAAGGCTCCCTGCCAAGTGCTGCAGGCCTTTGTGGATGCTGAAGCAGCAGCTGCCTTGCAGGCTGCTGGTCCAGGGGCATGTGTGCCCAGTTCCAGAGTGCTGTAGGAGGAGCTCCTAGCAAGGGGCGAGCAAGCACCTTGTTTCCTTGGCATAGACTGGCCTGTGCACCGTGAGGCCTGCCAGACGTGCAGACAGCGCAGGCAGCAAGGGCTTGTGGCAGGCAGATAAGGGGCAGCAGGCGTCTCACTTGAAAGTGGGCTCATGACTCTCTTGTTCTCCGGCCCCTGTGGCCGTGTGCAAGCACAGCCTCTGGACCTGCAGCTTCTGAGCAGTGCAAGAGACACACAGGAAACACCCAGGTGCCTTCTCTAGTGAACGGTGTTCCATCAAGGTCCTGCTTGCTGGCAGGGGCCTAGGCCAGCACAGGTCCTAGGGAGGCCAGGCTGAGGCTGGGATGGGTCCCGACCTAGCAGTGCTCAGGGCAAGCCTGGGACTGGAGGCCAGGCTGCAGGCTCATTCCAGCTTGGGCCTGGTGCAGAAAGCCTTCAGCTAGGACTTCCATGGGGTATAGTCAGCACAGTGGTTTTTGCCTGAAATCCATGTGCCTCACTCGGAGCCCCCTGCCTTTCAGCACACACTCCCTAGAAGTGTGTTCCTGAGGCAGTTGGACAGTTGGGGAAGTGGAGGCTCTCCCAGCATGGGAGGTCTGCCTAGAACCTTGCTCTGGCTGCAAAGAGGATTCCCTGCACCTCTGGCGCTGGGGTGAGATTTTCTGCACACAGGAGACACTTGGCACACACAGTGTTTCCCCATGGAAAGCACTGTGAGGAAGAATCTCTGCCAGGGATGCATGGCACTCTCCCATCGAAGCCCTCCATGCAGCAAGCTGTCATGGACTCGAGTGCAGGCCTTGGTGGCTGGAGAGACTGCAGCTCCTCTGGAGGCTCCGGGGCAATTGGCACACCCCTCCAAGGAAATGAGGCTTGTGGGATGAGCACTTTGCAAAGAATTGCAAGCAGCCTGCTCCTTTTGATGAGACACATGTGTGGGGAGAGAGACTTGACAGCCGAGAAGAAGCAAGAGGGCAAGGAGGGATTGGATTTGCATGCAGCTTGGAGGCTCCATATCTCCTGCTTCGCAAGCAGGGAGTGCCAGGTCTGCCCATCATGCTCCGTTAACAGCTGGTCACCCAGTTTCAGGATCTGCCCTTTCTCAGCCATGAATCCACACCCAGGCTGCACCCTGAGCCCTGCCAAGGGGGACCCTTGCTCGCCAGGTGGGCTGAATTGCATGACTGAGTCAGGGGAGAGAAGGCCCTAGGAGGCCTTCAGAGAACTGCCTCAACATAGCCCCGCTCCGGAAAGGCACTCCTCTTTCTGTGACCGGATGCACAATGGAGTATCTGCTTGAGGCAAAGAAGCTCAGCTAGGCGATCCCTGGCTGAAGGCAAAGCAGAGAGTTTTTCGGTGGAGCGCTGGCACCATCTGCCGGCTGACAAGCATGGAAGGAGAATGCTCACTCCAAATGAGTTCCTAAGGAGCTTTCCAAGCAGCAGGCAGGCTGCCTCCAGAAGCTTAGAGAGTCCTGCTTCGGACTATCCTCCGGCAACAGAGTGGGTGGCAAGGGCATGTGGGTTGGAAGGTGCTCGGAAGCTGCAGGGGAGGTTTTCAGCATCCAGTGCTCTCCGATGGAACACACTGCAGGCGCGAGCATCCATGAACTCCTGCAAGGCTTTGGAGTGGGAAAGCTGTGCTTAGCAGAGGGCTCCCTGCCAAATGCTGCAGGCCTATGTGGATGGCGAAGCTGCAGCTGTCTTGCAGTCTGCTTGTCCAGAGGTGCGTGTGCCCTGGTCCAGAGTGCTGTAGGAGGAGCTCCTAGCAACGGGAGAGCAAGCACCTTGTTTCCTTGGCATAGAATGGCCTGTGCACACAGAGGCCTGTCAGCAGTGAAGACAACGCAGGCAGCAAGAGGGGTGGCAGGCAGCTAAGTGGCGGCAGGCGTCCTGCTTGAAAGTGGGGTCATGACTGTTTTGTCCTCAGGCCCCAGTGTCCACGTGCACACACTGCCTCTGGACCTGCAGCTTCCGAGCAGTGCAAGAGAAACACAAGCAACACCCTGGGGCCTTCTCGAATGAACGGTGCTCCATCGAGGTCCTGCTGGCTGGCAGTGGCCTAGGCCAGCAAAGGCCCTAGGGAGGCCAGGCTGAGGCTGGGATGGTTCCTGACCTAGCAGTGCCCAGGGCAAGCCTGGGACTGGAGGCCAGGCTGCAGGCTCATTCCAGCTTGGGCCTGGTGCAGAGCGCCTTCAGCTAAGACTTCCATGGGGAATGGTATGCGTAGTGATTTTTGCCTGCAATCCTCGTTCCTAACTCTCGCCAAACAGCCTGTTAGCCCACACTTGCTAGAAGTGTGTTCCTGAGGCAGTTGGACAATAGGGCAAGTGGAGGCTCACCCAGCATGGGACGCCCGCCTTGCACATTGCTCTGGGTGCAAAGAGGATTCCCTGCACCTCTGGCACTGGGGAGAGCATTTCTGCACACAGGAGACACTTGGCAAACACAGTTTTTCCCCTCGGAAAGTACTGTGAGAAAGAGTCGCCATCCCCGATGCATGGCACTCTCCCTTCGAAGCCCTCCATGCAGCAGGCTTTCATGGACTCGGCTGCAGGCTTTGGTAGCTGGAGACACTGCAGCTCCTCTGGAGGCTCAGGGGCAATTGGCACACCCCTCCAAGGAAATGAGGCTAGTGTGATGAGCTCTTTCCAAAGAATGGCAAGCAGCCTGCTCCTTTCGATGAGACACACGTGTGGGGAGAGATGCTTGGCAGCAGAGAAGAAGCAAGAGGGCAGCCAGGGAGGGATTTGCACACAGCTTGAAGTCCCCAGACCTCCTGATTCGAAACCAGGGAATGCCAGCTCTGCCTGTCAGGCCCCATTCCCTAGTGGGCACCCAGATTCAGGATCTGCCCTTTCCCAGCTATGAAACCACACCCAGGCTGCACCCTGAGCCCTGCCAAGTTGGAACTTTGCTCACCAGGTGGGCTGAATGGCATGACTGTGTCAGGGGAAAGAAGGACCTAGGAGGCCTTCCGGGAGCTGCCACGACATAGCAGTGCTCAGGAAAAGGCAGTCTCCTTTCTGTAGGCCAGATGCACACTGGAGTTTCCGCTTGAGGCAAGGAAGCTCAGCTAGGTGATCCCTGGCTGAAGGCAAAGCAGAGAGTTTTTCAGTGGAGCGCTGGCCCCATCTGCTGGCCGACAAGCATGGGAGGAGAAACCTCGCTGCAAATGAGTTCCTGAAGTGCTTTCCAAGCAGGAGGCAGCATGGCTGCAATAGTTTAGAAAGTCCTGCTTAGGACTACCCTCTGGCAACAGGGTGGGTGCCAAGGGCATGTGGGTTGGAGGGTGCTCAGAAGTCGCAGGGGAGGCTTTGGGCACCCGGTGCTCTCTGATGGAAAACACTGCAGGCCCGAGCATCCATGAATTCCTGCAAGGCTTTGGAGTGGGAAAGCTGTGCTTAGCAGAAGGCTCCCTGCCAAGTGCTGCAGGCCTTTGTGGATGCTGAAGCAGCAGCTGCCTTGCAGGCTGCTGGTCCAGGGGCATGTGTGCCCAGTTCCAGAGTGCTGTAGGAGGAGCTCCTAGCAAGGGGCGAGCAAGCACCTTGTTTCCTTGGCATAGACTGGCCTGTGCACCCTGAGGCCTGCCAGACGTGCAGACAGCGCAGGCAGCAAGGGCTTGTGGCAGGCAGATAAGGGGCAGCAGGCGTCTCACTTGAAAGTGGGCTCATGACTCTCTTGTTCTCCGGCCCCTGTGGCCGTGTGCAAGCACAGCCTCTGGACCTGCAGCTTCTGAGCAGTGCAAGAGACACACAGGAAACACCCAGGTGCCTTCTCTAGTGAACGGTGTTCCATCAAGGTCCTGCTTGCTGGCAGGGGCCTAGGCCAGCACAGGTCCTAGGGAGGCCAGGCTGAGGCTGGGATGGGTCCCGACCTAGCAGTGCTCAGGGCAAGCCTGGGACTGGAGGCCAGGCTGCAGGCTCATTCCAGCTTGGGCCTGGTGCAGAAAGCCTTCAGCTAGGACTTCCATGGGGTATAGTCAGCACAGTGGTTTTTGCCTGAAATCCATGTGCCTCACTCGGAGCCCCCTGCCTTTCAGCACACACTCCCTAGAAGTGTGTTCCTGAGGCAGTTGGACAGTTGGGGAAGTGGAGGCTCTCCCAGCATGGGAGGTCTGCCTAGAACCTTGCTCTGGCTGCAAAGAGGATTCCCTGCACCTCTGGCGCTGGGGTGAGATTTTCTGCACACAGGAGACACTTGGCACACACAGTGTTTCCCCATGGAAAGCACTGTGAGGAAGAATCTCTGCCAGGGATGCATGGCACTCTCCCATCGAAGCCCTCCATGCAGCAAGCTGTCATGGACTCGAGTGCAGGCCTTGGTGGCTGGAGAGACTGCAGCTCCTCTGGAGGCTCTGGGGCAATTGGCACACCCCTCCAAGGAAATGAGGCTTGTGGGATGAGCACTTTGCAAAGAATTGCAAGCAGCCTGCTCCTTTTGATGAGACACATGTGTGGGGAGAGAGACTTGACAGCCGAGAAGGAGCAAGAGGGCAAGGAGGGATTGGATTTGCATGCAGCTTGGAGGCTCCATATCTCCTGCTTCGCAAGCAGGGAGTGCCAGGTCTGCCCATCATGCTCCGTTAACAGCTGGGCACCCAGTTTCAGGATCTGCCCTTTCCCAGCCATGAATCCACACCCAGGCTGCACCCTGAGCCCTGCCAAGGGGGACCCTTGCTCGCCAGGTGGGCTGAATTGCATGACTGAGTCAGGGGAGAGAAGGCCCTAGGAGGCCTTCAGAGAACTGCCTCAACATAGCCCCGCTCAGGAAAGGCACTCCTCTTTCTGTGACCGGATGCACAATGGAGTATCTGCTTGAGGCAAAGAAGCTCAGCTAGGCGATCCCTGGCTGAAGGCAAAGCAGAGAGTTTTTCAGTGGAGCGCTGGCACCATCTGCCGGCTGACAAGCATGGAAGGAGAATGCTCGCTCCAAATGAGTTCCTAAGGAGCTTTCCAAGCAGCAGGCAGGCTGCCTCCAGAAGCTTAGAGAGTCCTGCTTCGGACTATCCTCCGGCAACAGAGTGGGTGGCAAGGGCATGTGGGTTGGAGGGTGCTCGGAAGCTGCAGGGGAGGTTTTCAGCATCCAGTGCTCTCCGATGGAACACACTGCAGGCGCGAGCATCCATGAACTCCTGCAAGGCTTTGGAGTGGGAAAGCTGTGCTTAGCAGAGGGCTCCCTGCCAAATGCTGCAGGCCTATGTGGATGGCGAAGCTGCAGCTGTCTTGCAGTCTGCTTGTCCAGAGGTGCGTGTGCCCTGGTCCAGAGTGCTGTAGGAGGAGCTCCTAGCAAGGGGCGAGCAAGCACCTTGTTTCCTTGGCATAGACTGGCCTGTGCACCCTGATGCCTGTCAGCAGTGAAGACAGCGCAGGCAGCAAGGGCTTGTGGCAGGCAGATAAGGGGCAGCAGGCGTCTCACTTGAAAGTGGGCTCATGACTCTCTTGTTCTCCGGCCCCTGTGGCCGTGTGCAAGCACAGCCTCTGGACCTGCAGCTTCTGAGCAGTGCAAGAGACACACAGGAAACACCCAGGTGCCTTCTCTAGTGAACGGTGTTCCATCAAGGTCCTGCTTGCTGGCAGGGGCCTAGGCCAGCACAGGTCCTAGGGAGGCCAGGCTGAGGCTGGGATGGGTCCCGACCTAGCAGTGCTCAGGGCAAGCCTGGGACTGGAGGCCAGGCTGCAGGCTCATTCCAGCTTGGGCCTGGTGCAGAAAGCCTTCAGCTAGGACTTCCATGGGGTATAGTCAGCACAGTGGTTTTTGCCTGAAATCCATGTGCCTCACTCGGAGCCCCCTGCCTTTCAGCACACACTCCCTAGAAGTGTGTTCCTGAGGCAGTTGGACAGTTGGGGAAGTGGAGGCTCTCCCAGCATGGGAGGTCTGCCTAGAACCTTGCTCTGGCTGCAAAGAGGATTCCCTGCACCTCTGGCGCTGGGGTGAGATTTTCTGCACACAGGAGACACTTGGCACACACAGTGTTTCCCCATGGAAAGCACTGTGAGGAAGAATCTCTGCCAGGGATGCATGGCACTCTCCCATCGAAGCCCTCCATGCAGCAAGCTGTCATGGACTCGAGTGCAGGCCTTGGTGGCTGGAGAGACTGCAGCTCCTCTGGAGGCTCCGGGGCAATTGGCACACCCCTCCAAGGAAATGAGGCTTGTGGGATGAGCACTTTGCAAAGAATTGCAAGCAGCCTGCTCCTTTTGATGAGACACATGTGTGGGGAGAGAGACTTGACAGCCGAGAAGAAGCAAGAGGGCAAGGAGGGATTGGATTTGCATGCAGCTTGGAGGCTCCATATCTCCTGCTTCGCAAGCAGGGAGTGCCAGGTCTGCCCATCATGCTCCGTTAACAGCTGGTCACCCAGTTTCAGGATCTGCCCTTTCTCAGCCATGAATCCACACCCAGGCTGCACCCTGAGCCCTGCCAAGGGGGACCCTTGCTCGCCAGGTGGGCGGAATTGCATGACTGAGTCAGGGGAGAGAAGGCCCTAGGAGGCCTTCAGAGAACTGCCTCAACATAGCCCCGCTCAGGAAAGGCACTCCTCTTTCTGTGACCGGATGCACAATGGAGTATCTGCTTGAGGCAAAGAAGCTCAGCTAGGCGATCCCTGGCTGAAGGCAAAGCAGAGAGTTTTTCGGTGGAGCGCTGGCACCATCTGCCGGCTGACAAGCATGGAAGGAGAATGCTCGCTCCAAATGAGTTCCTAAGGAGCTTTCCAAGCAGCAGGCAGGCTGCCTCCAGAAGCTTAGAGAGTCCTGCTTCGGACTATCCTCCGGCAACAGAGTGGGTGGCAAGGGCATGTGGGTTGGAAGGTGCTCGGAAGCTGCAGGGGAGGTTTTCAGCATCCAGTGCTCTCCGATGGAACACACTGCAGGCGCGAGCATCCATGAACTCCTGCAAGGCTTTGGAGTGGGAAAGCTGTGCTTAGCAGAGGGCTCCCTGCCAAATGCTGCAGGCCTATGTGGATGGCGAAGCTGCAGCTGTCTTGCAGTCTGCTTGTCCAGAGGTGCGTGTGCCCTGGTCCAGAGTGCTGTAGGAGGAGCTCCTAGCAACGGGAGAGCAAGCACCTTGTTTCCTTGGCATAGAATGGCCTGTGCACACAGAGGCCTGTCAGCAGTGAAGACAACGCAGGCAGCAAGAGGGGTGGCAGGCAGCTAAGTGGCGGCAGGCGTCCTGCTTGAAAGTGGGGTCATGACTGTTTTGTCCTCAGGCCCCAGTGTCCACGTGCACACACTGCCTCTGGACCTGCAGCTTCCGAGCAGTGCAAGAGAAACACAAGCAACACCCTGGGGCCTTCTCGAATGAACGGTGCTCCATCGAGGTCCTGCTGGCTGGCAGTGGCCTAGGCCAGCAAAGGCCCTAGGGAGGCCAGGCTGAGGCTGGGATGGTTCCTGACCTAGCAGTGCCCAGGGCAAGCCTGGGACTGGAGGCCAGGCTGCAGGCTCATTCCAGCTTGGGCCTGGTGCAGAGCGCCTTCAGCTAAGACTTCCATGGGGAATGGTATGCGTAGTGATTTTTGCCTGCAATCCTCGTTCCTAACTCTCGCCAAACAGCCTGTTAGCCCACACTTGCTAGAAGTGTGTTCCTGAGGCAGTTGGACAATAGGGCAAGTGGAGGCTCACCCAGCATGGGACGCCCGCCTTGCACATTGCTCTGGGTGCAAAGAGGATTCCCTGCACCTCTGGCACTGGGGAGAGCATTTCTGCACACAGGAGACACTTGGCAAACACAGTTTTTCCCCTCGGAAAGTACTGTGAGAAAGAGTCGCCATCCCGGATGCATGGCACTCTCCCTTCGAAGCCCTCCATGCAGCAGGCTTTCATGGACTCGGCTGCAGGCTTTGGTAGCTGGAGACACTGCAGCTCCTCTGGAGGCTCAGGGGCAATTGGCACACCCCTCCAAGGAAATGAGGCTAGTGTGATGAGCTCTTTCCAAAGAATGGCAAGCAGCCTGCTCCTTTCAATGAGACACACGTGTGGGGAGAGATGCTTGGCAGCAGAGAAGAAGCAAGAGGGCAGCCAGGGAGGGATTTGCACACAGCTTGAAGTCCCCAGACCTCCTGATTCGAAACCAGGGAATGCCAGCTCTGCCTGTCAGGCCCCATTCCCTAGTGGGCACCCAGATTCAGGATCTGCCCTTTCCCAGCTATGAAACCACACCCAGGCTGCACCCTGAGCCCTGCCAAGTTGGAACTTTGCTCACCAGGTGGGCTGAATGGCATGACTGTGTCAGGGGAAAGAAGGACCTAGGAGGCCTTCCGGGAGCTGCCACGACATAGCAGTGCTCAGGAAAAGGCAGTCTCCTTTCTGTAGGCCAGATGCACACTGGAGTTTCCGCTTGAGGCAAGGAAGCTCAGCTAGGTGATCCCTGGCTGAAGGCAAAGCAGAGAGTTTTTCAGTGGAGCGCTGGCCCCATCTGCTGGCCGACAAGCATGGGAGGAGAAACCTCGCTGCAAATGAGTTCCTGAAGTGCTTTCCAAGCAGGAGGCAGCATGGCTGCAATAGTTTAGAAAGTCCTGCTTAGGACTACCCTCTGGCAACAGGGTGGGTGCCAAGGGCATGTGGGTTGGAGGGTGCTCAGAAGTCGCAGGGGAGGCTTTGGGCACCCGGTGCTCTCTGATGGAAAACACTGCAGGCCCGAGCATCCATGAATTCCTGCAAGGCTTTGGAGTGGGAAAGCTGTGCTTAGCAGAAGGCTCCCTGCCAAGTGCTGCAGGCCTTTGTGGATGCTGAAGCAGCAGCTGCCTTGCAGGCTGCTGGTCCAGGGGCATGTGTGCCCAGTTCCAGAGTGCTGTAGGAGGAGCTCCTAGCAAGGGGCGAGCAAGCACCTTGTTTCCTTGGCATAGACTGGCCTGTGCACCCTGAGGCCTGCCAGACGTGCAGACAGCGCAGGCAGCAAGGGCTTGTGGCAGGCAGATAAGGGGCAGCAGGCGTCTCACTTGAAAGTGGGCTCATGACTCTCTTGTTCTCCGGCCCCTGTGGCCGTGTGCAAGCACAGCCTCTGGACCTGCAGCTTCTGAGCAGTGCAAGAGACACACAGGAAACACCCAGGTGCCTTCTCTAGTGAACGGTGTTCCATCAAGGTCCTGCTTGCTGGCAGGGGCCTAGGCCAGCACAGGTCCTAGGGAGGCCAGGCTGAGGCTGGGATGGGTCCCGACCTAGCAGTGCTCAGGGCAAGCCTGGGACTGGAGGCCAGGCTGCAGGCTCATTCCAGCTTGGGCCTGGTGCAGAAAGCCTTCAGCTAGGACTTCCATGGGGTATAGTCAGCACAGTGGTTTTTGCCTGAAATCCATGTGCCTCACTCGGAGCCCCCTGCCTTTCAGCACACACTCCCTAGAAGTGTGTTCCTGAGGCAGTTGGACAGTTGGGGAAGTGGAGGCTCTCCCAGCATGGGAGGTCTGCCTAGAACCTTGCTCTGGCGGCAAAGAGGATTCCCTGCACCTCTGGCGCTGGGGTGAGATTTTCTGCACACAGGAGACACTTGGCACACACAGTGTTTCCCCATGGAAAGCACTGTGAGGAAGAATCTCTGCCAGGGATGCATGGCACTCTCCCATCGAAGCCCTCCATGCAGCAAGCTGTCATGGACTCGAGTGCAGGCCTTGGTGGCTGGAGAGACTGCAGCTCCTCTGGAGGCTCCGGGGCAATTGGCACACCCCTCCAAGGAAATGAGGCTTGTGGGATGAGCACTTTGCAAAGAATTGCAAGCAGCCTGCTCCTTTTGATGAGACACATGTGTGGGGAGAGAGACTTGACAGCCGAGAAGAAGCAAGAGGGCAAGGAGGGATTGGATTTGCATGCAGCTTGGAGGCTCCATATCTCCTGCTTCGCAAGCAGGGAGTGCCAGATCTGCCCATCATGCTCCGTTACCAGCTGGGCACCCAGTTTCAGGATCTGCCCTTTCTCAGCCATGAATCCACACCCAGGCTGCACCCTGAGCCCTGCCAAGGGGGACCCTTGCTCGCCAGGTGGGCTGAATTGCATGACTGAGTCAGGGGAGAGAAGGCCCTAGGAGGCCTTCAGAGAACTGCCTCAACATAGCCCCGCTCAGGAAAGGCACTCCTCTTTCTGTGACCGGATGCACAATGGAGTATCTGCTTGAGGCAAAGAAGCTCAGCTAGGCGATCCCTGGCTGAAGGCAAAGCAGAGAGTTTTTCGGTGGAGCGCTGGCACCATCTGCCAGCTGACAAGCATGGAAGGAGAATGCTCGCTCCAAATGAGTTCCTAAGGAGCTTTCCAAGCAGCAGGCAGGCTGCCTCCAGAAGCTTAGAGAGTCCTGCTTCGGACTATCCTCCGGCAACAGAGTGGGTGGCAAGGGCATGTGGGTTGGAAGGTGCTCGGAAGCTGCAGGGGAGGTTTTCAGCATCCAGTGCTCTCCGATGGAACACACTGCAGGCGCGAGCATCCATGAACTCCTGCAAGGCTTTGGAGTGGGAAAGCTGTGCTTAGCAGAGGGCTCCCTGCCAAATGCTGCAGGCCTATGTGGATGGCGAAGCTGCAGCTGTCTTGCAGTCTGCTTGTCCAGAGGTGCGTGTGCCCTGGTCCAGAGTGCTGTAGGAGGAGCTCCTAGCAACGGGAGAGCAAGCACCTTGTTTCCTTGGCATAGAATGGCCTGTGCACACAGAGGCCTGTCAGCAGTGAAGACAACGCAGGCAGCAAGAGGGGTGGCAGGCAGCTAAGTGGCGGCAGGCGTCCTGCTTGAAAGTGGGGTCATGACTGTTTTGTCCTCAGGCCCCAGTGTCCACGTGCACACACTGCCTCTGGACCTGCAGCTTCCGAGCAGTGCAAGAGAAACACAAGCAACACCCTGGGGCCTTCTCGAATGAACGGTGCTCCATCGAGGTCCTGCTGGCTGGCAGTGGCCTAGGCCAGCAAAGGCCCTAGGGAGGCCAGGCTGAGGCTGGGATGGTTCCTGACCTAGCAGTGCCCAGGGCAAGCCTGGGACTGGAGGCCAGGCTGCAGGCTCATTCCAGCTTGGGCCTGGTGCAGAGCGCCTTCAGCTAAGACTTCCATGGGGAATGGTATGCGTAGTGATTTTTGCCTGCAATCCTCGTTCCTAACTCTCGCCAAACAGCCTGTTAGCCCACACTTGCTAGAAGTGTGTTCCTGAGGCAGTTGGACAATAGGGCAAGTGGAGGCTCACCCAGCATGGGACGCCCGCCTTGCACATTGCTCTGGGTGCAAAGAGGATTCCCTGCACCTCTGGCACTGGGGAGAGCATTTCTGCACACAGGAGACACTTGGCAAACACAGTTTTTCCCCTCAGAAAGTACTGTGAGAAAGAGTCGCCATCCCGGATGCATGGCACTCTCCCTTCGAAGCCCTCCATGCAGCAGGCTTTCATGGACTCGGCTGCAGGCTTTGGTAGCTGGAGACACTGCAGCTCCTCTGGAGGCTCAGGGGCAATTGGCACACCCCTCCAAGGAAATGAGGCTAGTGTGATGAGCTCTTTCCAAAGAATGGCAAGCAGCCTGCTCCTTTCGATGAGACACACGTGTGGGGAGAGATGCTTGGCAGCAGAGAAGAAGCAAGAGGGCAGCCAGGGAGGGATTTGCACACAGCTTGAAGTCCCCAGACCTCCTGATTCGAAACCAGGGAATGCCAGCTCTGCCTGTCAGGCCCCATTCCCTAGTGGGCACCCAGATTCAGGATCTGCCCTTTCCCAGCTATGAAACCACACCCAGGCTGCACCCTGAGCCCTGCCAAGTTGGAACTTTGCTCACCAGGTGGGCTGAATGGCATGACTGTGTCAGGGGAAAGAAGGACCTAGGAGGCCTTCCGGGAGCTGCCACGACATAGCAGTGCTCAGGAAAAGGCAGTCTCCTTTCTGTAGGCCAGATGCACACTGGAGTTTCCGCTTGAGGCAAGGAAGCTCAGCTAGGTGATCCCTGGCTGAAGGCAAAGCAGAGAGTTTTTCAGTGGAGCGCTGGCCCCATCTGCTGGCCGACAAGCATGGGAGGAGAAACCTCGCTGCAAATGAGTTCCTGAAGTGCTTTCCAAGCAGGAGGCAGCATGGCTGCAATAGTTTAGAAAGTCCTGCTTAGGACTACCCTCTGGCAACAGGGTGGGTGCCAAGGGCATGTGGGTTGGAGGGTGCTCAGAAGTCGCAGGGGAGGCTTTGGGCACCCGGTGCTCTCTGATGGAAAACACTGCAGGCCCGAGCATCCATGAATTCCTGCAAGGCTTTGGAGTGGGAAAGCTGTGCTTAGCAGAAGGCTCCCTGCCAAGTGCTGCAGGCCTTTGTGGATGCTGAAGCAGCAGCTGCCTTGCAGGCTGCTGGTCCAGGGGCATGTGTGCCCAGTTCCAGAGTGCTGTAGGAGGAGCTCCTAGCAAGGGGCGAGCAAGCACCTTGTTTCCTTGGCATAGACTGGCCTGTGCACCCTGAGGCCTGCCAGACGTGCAGACAGCGCAGGCAGCAAGGGCTTGTGGCAGGCAGATAAGGGGCAGCAGGCGTCTCACTTGAAAGTGGGCTCATGACTCTCTTGTTCTCCGGCCCCTGTGGCCGTGTGCAAGCACAGCCTCTGGACCTGCAGCTTCTGAGCAGTGCAAGAGACACACAGGAAACACCCAGGTGCCTTCTCTAGTGAACGGTGTTCCATCAAGGTCCTGCTTGCTGGCAGGGGCCTAGGCCAGCACAGGTCCTAGGGAGGCCAGGCTGAGGCTGGGATGGGTCCCGACCTAGCAGTGCTCAGGGCAAGCCTGGGACTGGAGGCCAGGCTGCAGGCTCATTCCAGCTTGGGCCTGGTGCAGAAAGCCTTCAGCTAGGACTTCCATGGGGTATAGTCAGCACAGTGGTTTTTGCCTGAAATCCATGTGCCTCACTCGGAGCCCCCTGCCTTTCAGCACACACTCCCTAGAAGTGTGTTCCTGAGGCAGTTGGACAGTTGGGGAAGTGGAGGCTCTCCCAGCATGGGAGGTCTGCCTAGAACCTTGCTCTGGCTGCAAAGAGGATTCCCTGCACCTCTGGCGCTGGGGTGAGATTTTCTGCACACAGGAGACACTTGGCACACACAGTGTTTCCCCATGGAAAGCACTGTGAGGAAGAATCTCTGCCAGGGATGCATGGCACTCTCCCATCGAAGCCCTCCATGCAGCAAGCTGTCATGGACTCGAGTGCAGGCCTTGGTGGCTGGAGAGACTGCAGCTCCTCTGGAGGCTCCGGGGCAATTGGCACACCCCTCCAAGGAAATGAGGCTTGTGGGATGAGCACTTTGCAAAGAATTGCAAGCAGCCTGCTCCTTTTGATGAGACACATGTGTGGGGAGAGAGACTTGACAGCCGAGAAGAAGCAAGAGGGCAAGGAGGGATTGGATTTGCATGCAGCTTGGAGGCTCCATATCTCCTGCTTGGCAAGCAGGGAGTGCCAGATCTGCCCATCATGCTCCGTTACCAGCTGGGCACCCAGTTTCAGGATCTGCCCTTTCTCAGCCATGAATCCACACCCAGGCTGCACCCTGAGCCCTGCCAAGGGGGACCCTTGCTCGCCAGGTGGGCTGAATTGCATGACTGAGTCAGGGGAGAGAAGGCCCTAGGAGGCCTTCAGAGAACTGCCTCAACATAGCCCCGCTCAGGAAAGGCACTCCTCTTTCTGTGACCGGATGCACAATGGAGTATCTGCTTGAGGCAAAGAAGCTCAGCTAGGCGATCCCTGGCTGAAGGCAAAGCAGAGAGTTTTTCGGTGGAGCGCTGGCACCATCTGCCGGCTGACAAGCATGGAAGGAGAATGCTCGCTCCAAATGAGTTCCTAAGGAGCTTTCCAAGCAGCAGGCAGGCTGCCTCCAGAAGCTTAGAGAGTCCTGCTTCGGACTATCCTCCGGCAACAGAGTGGGTGGCAAGGGCATGTGGGTTGGAGGGTGCTCGGAAGCTGCAGGGGAGGTTTTCAGCATCCAGTGCTCTCCGATGGAACACACTGCAGGCGCGAGCATCCATGAACTCCTGCAAGGCTTTGGAGTGGGAAAGCTGTGCTTAGCAGAGGGCTCCCTGCCAAATGCTGCAGGCCTATGTGGATGGCGAAGCTGCAGCTGTCTTGCAGTCTGCTTGTCCAGAGGTGTGTGTGCCCTGTTCCAGAGTGCTGTAGGAGGAGCTCCTAGCAACGGGAGAGCAAGCACCTTGTTTCCTTGGCATAGAATGGCCTGTGCACACAGAGGCCTGTCAGCAGTGAAGACAACGCAGGCAGCAAGAGGGGTGGCAGGCAGCTAAGTGGCGGCAGGCGTCCTGCTTGAAAGTGGGGTCATGACTGTTTTGTCCTCAGGCCCCAGTGTCCACGTGCACACACTGCCTCTGGACCTGCAGCTTCCGAGCAGTGCAAGAGAAACACAAGCAACACCCTGGGGCCTTCTCGAATGAACGGTGCTCCATCGAGGTCCTGCTGGCTGGCAGTGGCCTAGGCCAGCAAAGGCCCTAGGGAGGCCAGGCTGAGGCTGGGATGGTTCCTGACCTAGCAGTGCCCAGGGCAAGCCTGGGACTGGAGGCCAGGCTGCAGGCTCATTCCAGCTTGGGCCTGGTGCAGAGCGCCTTCAGCTAAGACTTCCATGGGGAATGGTATGCGTAGTGATTTTTGCCTGCAATCCTCGTTCCTAACTCTCGCCAAACAGCCTGTTAGCCCACACTTGCTAGAAGTGTGTTCCTGAGGCAGTTGGACAATAGGGCAAGTGGAGGCTCACCCAGCATGGGACGCCCGCCTTGCACATTGCTCTGGGTGCAAAGAGGATTCCCTGCACCTCTGGCACTGGGGAGAGCATTTCTGCACACAGGAGACACTTGGCAAACACAGTTTTTCCCCTCGGAAAGTACTGTGAGAAAGAGTCGCCATCCCGGATGCATGGCACTCTCCCTTCGAAGCCCTCCATGCAGCAGGCTTTCATGGACTCGGCTGCAGGCTTTGGTAGCTGGAGACACTGCAGCTCCTCTGGAGGCTCAGGGGCAATTGGCACACCCCTCCAAGGAAATGAGGCTAGTGTGATGAGCTCTTTCCAAAGAATGGCAAGCAGCCTGCTCCTTTCAATGAGACACACGTGTGGGGAGAGATGCTTGGCAGCAGAGAAGAAGCAAGAGGGCAGCCAGGGAGGGATTTGCACACAGCTTGAAGTCCCCAGACCTCCTGATTCGAAACCAGGGAATGCCAGCTCTGCCTGTCAGGCCCCATTCCCTAGTGGGCACCCAGATTCAGGATCTGCCCTTTCCCAGCTATGAAACCACACCCAGGCTGCACCCTGAGCCCTGCCAAGTTGGAACTTTGCTCACCAGGTGGGCTGAATGGCATGACTGTGTCAGGGGAAAGAAGGACCTAGGAGGCCTTCCGGGAGCTGCCACGACATAGCAGTGCTCAGGAAAAGGCAGTCTCCTTTCTGTAGGCTGGATGCACACTGGAGTTTCCGCTTGAGGCAAGGAAGCTCAGCTAGGTGATCCCTGGCTGAAGGCAAAGCAGAGAGTTTTTCAGTGGAGCGCTGGCCCCATCTGCTGGCCGACAAGCATGGGAGGAGAAACCTCGCTGCAAATGAGTTCCTGAAGTGCTTTCCAAGCAGGAGGCAGCATGGCTGCAATAGTTTAGAAAGTTCTGCTTAGGACTACCCTCTGGCAACAGGGTGGGTGCCAAGGGCATGTGGGTTGGAGGGTGCTCAGAAGTCGCAGGGGAGGCTTTGGGCACCCGGTGCTCTCTGATGGAAAACACTGCAGGCCCGAGCATCCATGAATTCCTGCAAGGCTTTGGAGTGGGAAAGCTGTGCTTAGCAGAAGGCTCCCTGCCAAGTGCTGCAGGCCTTTGTGGATGCTGAAGCAGCAGCTGCCTTGCAGGCTGCTGGTCCAGGGGCATGTGTGCCCAGTTCCAGAGTGCTGTAGGAGGAGCTCCTAGCAAGGGGCGAGCAAGCACCTTGTTTCCTTGGCATAGACTGGCCTGTGCACCCTGAGGCCTGCCAGACGTGCAGACAGCGCAGGCAGCAAGGGCTTGTGGCAGGCAGATAAGGGGCAGCAGGCGTCTCACTTGAAAGTGGGCTCATGACTCTCTTGTTCTCCGGCCCCTGTGGCCGTGTGCAAGCACAGCCTCTGGACCTGCAGCTTCTGAGCAGTGCAAGAGACACACAGGAAACACCCAGGTGCCTTCTCTAGTGAACGGTGTTCCATCAAGGTCCTGCTTGCTGGCAGGGGCCTAGGCCAGCACAGGTCCTAGGGAGGCCAGGCTGAGGCTGGGATGGGTCCCGACCTAGCAGTGCTCAGGGCAAGCCTGGGACTGGAGGCCAGGCTGCAGGCTCATTCCAGCTTGGGCCTGGTGCAGAAAGCCTTCAGCTAGGACTTCCATGGGGTATAGTCAGCACAGTGGTTTTTGCCTGAAATCCATGTGCCTCACTCGGAGCCCCCTGCCTTTCAGCACACACTCCCTAGAAGTGTGTTCCTGAGGCAGTTGGACAGTTGGGGAAGTGGAGGCTCTCCCAGCATGGGAGGTCTGCCTAGAACCTTGCTCTGGCTGCAAAGAGGATTCCCTGCACCTCTGGCGCTGGGGTGAGATTTTCTGCACACAGGAGACACTTGGCACACACAGTGTTTCCCCATGGAAAGCACTGTGAGGAAGAATCTCTGCCAGGGATGCATGGCACTCTCCCATCGAAGCCCTCCATGCAGCAAGCTGTCATGGACTCGAGTGCAGGCCTTGGTGGCTGGAGAGACTGCAGCTCCTCTGGAGGCTCCGGGGCAATTGGCACACCCCTCCAAGGAAATGAGGCTTGTGGGATGAGCACTTTGCAAAGAATTGCAAGCAGCCTGCTCCTTTTGATGAGACACATGTGTGGGGAGAGAGACTTGACAGCCGAGAAGAAGCAAGAGGGCAATGAGGGATTGGATTTGCATGCAGCTTGGAGGCTCCATATCTCCTGCTTGGCAAGCAGGGAGTGCCAGATCTGCCCATCATGCTCCGTTACCAGCTGGGCACCCAGTTTCAGGATCTGCCCTTTCTCAGCCATGAATCCACACCCAGGCTGCACCCTGAGCCCTGCCAAGGGGGACCCTTGCTCGCCAGGTGGGCTGAATTGCATGACTGAGTCAGGGGAGAGAAGGCCCTAGGAGGCCTTCAGAGAACTGCCTCAACATAGCCCCGCTCAGGAAAGGCACTCCTCTTTCTGTGACCGGATGCACAATGGAGTATCTGCTTGAGGCAAAGAAGCTCAGCTAGGCGATCCCTGGCTGAAGGCAAAGCAGAGAGTTTTTCGGTGGAGCGCTGGCACCATCTGCCGGCTGACAAGCATGGAAGGAGAATGCTCGCTCCAAATGAGTTCCTAAGGAGCTTTCCAAGCAGCAGGCAGGCTGCCTCCAGAAGCTTAGAGAGTCCTGCTTCGGACTATCCTCCGGCAACAGAGTGGGTGGCAAGGGCATGTGGGTTGGAGGGTGCTCGGAAGCTGCAGGGGAGGTTTTCAGCATCCAGTGCTCTCCGATGGAACACACTGCAGGCGCGAGCATCCATGAACTCCTGCAAGGCTTTGGAGTGGGAAAGCTGTGCTTAGCAGAGGGCTCCCTGCCAAATGCTGCAGGCCTATGTGGATGGCGAAGCTGCAGCTGTCTTGCAGTCTGCTTGTCCAGAGGTGTGTGTGCCCTGTTCCAGAGTGCTGTAGGAGGAGCTCCTAGCAACGGGAGAGCAAGCACCTTGTTTCCTTGGCATAGAATGGCCTGTGCACACAGAGGCCTGTCAGCAGTGAAGACAACGCAGGCAGCAAGAGGGGTGGCAGGCAGCTAAGTGGCGGCAGGCGTCCTGCTTGAAAGTGGGGTCATGACTGTTTTGTCCTCAGGCCCCAGTGTCCACGTGCACACACTGCCTCTGGACCTGCAGCTTCCGAGCAGTGCAAGAGAAACACAAGCAACACCCTGGGGCCTTCTCGAATGAACGGTGCTCCATCGAGGTCCTGCTGGCTGGCAGTGGCCTAGGCCAGCAAAGGCCCTAGGGAGGCCAGGCTGAGGCTGGGATGGTTCCTGACCTAGCAGTGCCCAGGGCAAGCCTGGGACTGGAGGCCAGGCTGCAGGCTCATTCCAGCTTGGGCCTGGTGCAGAGCGCCTTCAGCTAAGACTTCCATGGGGAATGGTATGCGTAGTGATTTTTGCCTGCAATCCTCGTTCCTAACTCTCGCCAAACAGCCTGTTAGCCCACACTTGCTAGAAGTGTGTTCCTGAGGCAGTTGGACAATAGGGCAAGTGGAGGCTCACCCAGCATGGGACGCCCGCCTTGCACATTGCTCTGGGTGCAAAGAGGATTCCCTGCACCTCTGGCACTGGGGAGAGCATTTCTGCACACAGGAGACACTTGGCAAACACAGTTTTTCCCCTCGGAAAGTACTGTGAGAAAGAGTCGCCATCCCGGATGCATGGCACTCTCCCTTCGAAGCCCTCCATGCAGCAGGCTTTCATGGACTCGGCTGCAGGCTTTGGTAGCTGGAGACACTGCAGCTCCTCTGGAGGCTCAGGGGCAATTGGCACACCCCTCCAAGGAAATGAGGCTAGTGTGATGAGCTCTTTCCAAAGAATGGCAAGCAGCCTGCTCCTTTCAATGAGACACACGTGTGGGGAGAGATGCTTGGCAGCAGAGAAGAAGCAAGAGGGCAGCCAGGGAGGGATTTGCACACAGCTTGAAGTCCCCAGACCTCCTGATTCGAAACCAGGGAATGCCAGCTCTGCCTGTCAGGCCCCATTCCCTAGTGGGCACCCAGATTCAGGATCTGCCCTTTCCCAGCTATGAAACCACACCCAGGCTGCACCCTGAGCCCTGCCAAGTTGGAACTTTGCTCACCAGGTGGGCTGAATGGCATGACTGTGTCAGGGGAAAGAAGGACCTAGGAGGCCTTCCGGGAGCTGCCACGACATAGCAGTGCTCAGGAAAAGGCAGTCTCCTTTCTGTAGGCTGGATGCACACTGGAGTTTCCGCTTGAGGCAAGGAAGCTCAGCTAGGTGATCCCTGGCTGAAGGCAAAGCAGAGAGTTTTTCAGTGGAGCGCTGGCCCCATCTGCTGGCCGACAAGCATGGGAGGAGAAACCTCGCTGCAAATGAGTTCCTGAAGTGCTTTCCAAGCAGGAGGCAGCATGGCTGCAATAGTTTAGAAAGTCCTGCTTAGGACTACCCTCTGGCAACAGGGTGGGTGCCAAGGGCATGTGGGTTGGAGGGTGCTCAGAAGTCGCAGGGGAGGCTTTGGGCACCCGGTGCTCTCTGATGGAAAACACTGCAGGCCCGAGCATCCATGAATTCCTGCAAGGCTTTGGAGTGGGAAAGCTGTGCTTAGCAGAAGGCTCCCTGCCAAGTGCTGCAGGCCTTTGTGGATGCTGAAGCAGCAGCTGCCTTGCAGGCTGCTGGTCCAGGGGCATGTGTGCCCAGTTCCAGAGTGCTGTAGGAGGAGCTCCTAGCAAGGGGCGAGCAAGCACCTTGTTTCCTTGGCATAGACTGGCCTGTGCACCCTGAGGCCTGCCAGACGTGCAGACAGCGCAGGCAGCAAGGGCTTGTGGCAGGCAGATAAGGGGCAGCAGGCGTCTCACTTGAAAGTGGGCTCATGACTCTCTTGTTCTCCGGCCCCTGTGGCCGTGTGCAAGCACAGCCTCTGGACCTGCAGCTTCTGAGCAGTGCAAGAGACACACAGGAAACACCCAGGTGCCTTCTCTAGTGAACGGTGTTCCATCAAGGTCCTGCTTGCTGGCAGGGGCCTAGGCCAGCACAGGTCCTAGGGAGGCCAGGCTGAGGCTGGGATGGGTCCCGACCTAGCAGTGCTCAGGGCAAGCCTGGGACTGGAGGCCAGGCTGCAGGCTCATTCCAGCTTGGGCCTGGTGCAGAAAGCCTTCAGCTAGGACTTCCATGGGGTATAGTCAGCACAGTGGTTTTTGCCTGAAATCCATGTGCCTCACTCGGAGCCCCCTGCCTTTCAGCACACACTCCCTAGAAGTGTGTTCCTGAGGCAGTTGGACAGTTGGGGAAGTGGAGGCTCTCCCAGCATGGGAGGTCTGCCTAGAACCTTGCTCTGGCTGCAAAGAGGATTCCCTGCACCTCTGGCGCTGGGGTGAGATTTTCTGCACACAGGAGACACTTGGCACACACAGTGTTTCCCCATGGAAAGCACTGTGAGGAAGAATCTCTGCCAGGGATGCATGGCACTCTCCCATCGAAGCCCTCCATGCAGCAAGCTGTCATGGACTCGAGTGCAGGCCTTGGTGGCTGGAGAGACTGCAGCTCCTCTGGAGGCTCCGGGGCAATTGGCACACCCCTCCAAGGAAATGAGGCTTGTGGGATGAGCACTTTGCAAAGAATTGCAAGCAGCCTGCTCCTTTTGATGAGACACATGTGTGGGGAGAGAGACTTGACAGCCGAGAAGAAGCAAGAGGGCAAGGAGGGATTGGATTTGCATGCAGCTTGGAGGCTCCATATCTCCTGCTTGGCAAGCAGGGAGTGCCAGATCTGCCCATCATGCTCCGTTACCAGCTGGGCACCCAGTTTCAGGATCTGCCCTTTCTCAGCCATGAATCCACACCCAGGCTGCACCCTGAGCCCTGCCAAGGGGGACCCTTGCTCGCCAGGTGGGCTGAATTGCATGACTGAGTCAGGGGAGAGAAGGCCCTAGGAGGCCTTCAGAGAACTGCCTCAACATAGCCCCGCTCAGGAAAGGCACTCCTCTTTCTGTGACCGGATGCACAATGGAGTATCTGCTTGAGGCAAAGAAGCTCAGCTAGGCGATCCCTGGCTGAAGGCAAAGCAGAGAGTTTTTCGGTGGAGCGCTGGCACCATCTGCCGGCTGACAAGCATGGAAGGAGAATGCTCGCTCCAAATGAGTTCCTAAGGAGCTTTCCAAGCAGCAGGCAGGCTGCCTCCAGAAGCTTAGAGAGTCCTGCTTCGGACTATCCTCCGGCAACAGAGTAGGTGGCAAGGGCATGTGGGTTTGAGGGTGCTCGGAAGCTGCAGGGGAGGTTTTCAGCATCCAGTGCTCTCCGATGGAACACACTGCAGGCGCGAGCATCCATGAACTCCTGCAAGGCTTTGGAGTGGGAAAGCTGTGCTTAGCAGAGGGCTCCCTGCCAAATGCTGCAGGCCTATGTGGATGGCGAAGCTGCAGCTGTCTTGCAGTCTGCTTGTCCAGAGGTGTGTGTGCCCTGGTCCAGAGTGCTGTAGGAGGAGCTCCTAGCAACGGGAGAGCAAGCACCTTGTTTCCTTGGCATAGAATGGCCTGTGCACACAGAGGCCTGTCAGCAGTGAAGACAACGCAGGCAGCAAGAGGGGTGGCAGGCAGCTAAGTGGCGGCAGGCATCCTGCTTGAAAGTGGGGTCATGACTGTTTTGTCCTCAGGCCCCAGTGTCCACGTGCACACACTGCCTCTGGACCTGCAGCTTCCGAGCAGTGCAAGAGAAACACAAGCAACACCCTGGGGCCTTCTCGAATGAACGGTGCTCCATCGAGGTCCTGCTGGCTGGCAGTGGCCTAGGCCAGCAAAGGCCCTAGGGAGGCCAGGCTGAGGCTGGGATGGTTCCTGACCTAGCAGTGCCCAGGGCAAGCCTGGGACTGGAGGCCAGGCTGCAGGCTCATTCCAGCTTGGGCCTGGTGCAGAGCACCTTCAGCTAAGACTTCCATGGGGAATGGTATGCGTAGTGATTTTTGCCTGCAATCCTCGTTCCTAACTCTCGCCAAACAGCCTGTTAGCCCACACTTGCTAGAAGTGTGTTCCTGAGGCAGTTGGACAATAGGGCAAGTGGAGGCTCACCCAGCATGGGACGCCCGCCTTGCACATTGCTCTGGGTGCAAAGAGGATTCCCTGCACCTCTGGCACTGGGGAGAGCATTTCTGCACACAGGAGACACTTGGCAAACACAGTTTTTCCCCTCGGAAAGTACTGTGAGAAAGAGTCGCCATCCCGGATGCATGGCACTCTCCCTTCGAAGCCCTCCATGCAGCAGGCTTTCATGGACTCGGCTGCAGGCTTTGGTAGCTGGAGACACTGCAGCTCCTCTGGAGGCTCAGGGGCAATTGGCACACCCCTCCAAGGAAATGAGGCTAGTGTGATGAGCTCTTTCCAAAGAATGGCAAGCAGCCTGCTCCTTTCAATGAGACACACGTGTGGGGAGAGATGCTTGGCAGCAGAGAAGAAGCAAGAGGGCAGCCAGGGAGGGATTTGCACACAGCTTGAAGTCCCCAGACCTCCTGATTCGAAACCAGGGAATGCCAGCTCTGCCTGTCAGGCCCCATTCCCTAGTGGGCACCCAGATTCAGGATCTGCCCTTTCCCAGCTATGAAACCACACCCAGGCTGCACCCTGAGCCCTGCCAAGTTGGAACTTTGCTCACCAGGTGGGCTGAATGGCATGACTGTGTCAGGGGAAAGAAGGACCTAGGAGGCCTTCCGGGAGCTGCCACGACATAGCAGTGCTCAGGAAAAGGCAGTCTCCTTTCTGTAGGCTGGATGCACACTGGAGTTTCCGCTTGAGGCAAGGAAGCTCAGCTAGGTGATCCCTGGCTGAAGGCAAAGCAGAGAGTTTTTCAGTGGAGCGCTGGCCCCATCTGCTGGCCGACAAGCATGGGAGGAGAAACCTCGCTGCAAATGAGTTCCTGAAGTGCTTTCCAAGCAGGAGGCAGCATGGCTGCAATAGTTTAGAAAGTCCTGCTTAGGACTACCCTCTGGCAACAGGGTGGGTGCCAAGGGCATGTGGGTTGGAGGGTGCTCAGAAGTCGCAGGGGAGGCTTTGGGCACCCGGTGCTCTCTGATGGAAAACACTGCAGGCCCGAGCATCCATGAATTCCTGCAAGGCTTTGGAGTGGGAAAGCTGTGCTTAGCAGAAGGCTCCCTGCCAAGTGCTGCAGGCCTTTGTGGATGCTGAAGCAGCAGCTGCCTTGCAGGCTGCTGGTCCAGGGGCATGTGTGCCCAGTTCCAGAGTGCTGTAGGAGGAGCTCCTAGCAAGGGGCGAGCAAGCACCTTGTTTCCTTGGCATAGACTGGCCTGTGCACCCTGAGGCCTGCCAGACGTGCAGACAGCGCAGGCAGCAAGGGCTTGTGGCAGGCAGATAAGGGGCAGCAGGCGTCTCACTTGAAAGTGGGCTCATGACTCTCTTGTTCTCCGGCCCCTGTGGCCGTGTGCAAGCACAGCCTCTGGACCTGCAGCTTCTGAGCAGTGCAAGAGACACACAGGCAACACCCAGGTGCCTTCTCTAGTGAACGGTGTTCCATCAAGGTCCTGCTTGCTGGCAGGGGCCTAGGCCAGCACAGGTCCTAGGGAGGCCAGGCTGAGGCTGGGATGGGTCCCGACCTAGCAGTGCTCAGGGCAAGCCTGGGACTGGAGGCCAGGCTGCAGGCTCATTCCAGCTTGGGCCTGGTGCAGAAAGCCTTCAGCTAGGACTTCCATGGGGTATAGTCAGCACAGTGGTTTTTGCCTGAAATCCATGTGCCTCACTCGGAGCCCCCTGCCTTTCAGCACACACTCCCTAGAAGTGTGTTCCTGAGGCAGTTGGACAGTTGGGGAAGTGGAGGCTCTCCCAGCATGGGAGGTCTGCCTAGAACCTTGCTCTGGCTGCAAAGAGGATTCCCTGCACCTCTGGCGCTGGGGTGAGATTTTCTGCACACAGGAGACACTTGGCACACACAGTGTTTCCCCATGGAAAGCACTGTGAGGAAGAATCTCTGCCAGGGATGCATGGCACTCTCCCATCGAAGCCCTCCATGCAGCAAGCTGTCATGGACTCGAGTGCAGGCCTTGGTGGCTGGAGAGACTGCAGCTCCTCTGGAGGCTCCGGGGCAATTGGCACACCCCTCCAAGGAAATGAGGCTTGTGGGATGAGCACTTTGCAAAGAATTGCAAGCAGCCTGCTCCTTTTGATGAGACACATGTGTGGGGAGAGAGACTTGACAGCCGAGAAGAAGCAAGAGGGCAAGGAGGGATTGGATTTGCATGCAGCTTGGAGGCTCCATATCTCCTGCTTCGCAAGCAGGGTGTGCCAGGTCTGCCCATCATGCTCCGTTACCAGCTGGGCACCCAGTTTCAGGATCTGCCCTTTCTCAGCCATGAATCCACACCCAGGCTGCACCCTGAGCCCTGCCAAGGGGGACCCTTGCTCGCCAGGTGGGCTGAATTGCATGACTGAGTCAGGGGAGAGAAGGCCCTAGGAGGCCTTCAGAGAACTGCCTCAACATAGCCCCGCTCAGGAAAGGCACTCCTCTTTCTGTGACCGGATGCACAATGGAGTATCTGCTTGAGGCAAAGAAGCTCAGCTAGGCGATCCCTGGCTGAAGGCAAAGCAGAGAGTTTTTCAGTGGAGCGCTGGCACCATCTGCCGGCTGACAAGCATGGAAGGAGAATGCTCGCTCCAAATGAGTTCCTAAGGAGCTTTCCAAGCAGCAGGCAGGCTGCCTCCAGAAGCTTAGAGAGTCCTGCTTCGGACTATCCTCCGGCAACAGAGTAGGTGGCAAGGGCATGTGGGTTTGAGGGTGCTCGGAAGCTGCAGGGGAGGTTTTCAGCATCCAGTGCTCTCCGATGGAACACACTGCAGGCGCGAGCATCCATGAACTCCTGCAAGGCTTTGGAGTGGGAAAGCTGTGCTTAGCAGAGGGCTCCCTGCCAAATGCTGCAGGCCTATGTGGATGGCGAAGCTGCAGCTGTCTTGCAGTCTGCTTGTCCAGAGGTGTGTGTGCCCTGGTCCAGAGTGCTGTAGGAGGAGCTCCTAGCAACGGGAGAGCAAGCACCTTGTTTCCTTGGCATAGAATGGCCTGTGCACACAGAGGCCTGTCAGCAGTGAAGACAACGCAGGCAGCAAGAGGGGTGGCAGGCAGCTAAGTGGCGGCAGGCATCCTGCTTGAAAGTGGGGTCATGACTGTTTTGTCCTCAGGCCCCAGTGTCCACGTGCACACACTGCCTCTGGACCTGCAGCTTCCGAGCAGTGCAAGAGAAACACAAGCAACACCCTGGGGCCTTCTCGAATGAACGGTGCTCCATCGAGGTCCTGCTGGCTGGCAGTGGCCTAGGCCAGCAAAGGCCCTAGGGAGGCCAGGCTGAGGCTGGGATGGTTCCTGACCTAGCAGTGCCCAGGGCAAGCCTGGGACTGGAGGCCAGGCTGCAGGCTCATTCCAGCTTGGGCCTGGTGCAGAGCACCTTCAGCTAAGACTTCCATGGGGAATGGTATGCGTAGTGATTTTTGCCTGCAATCCTCGTTCCTAACTCTCGCCAAACAGCCTGTTAGCCCACACTTGCTAGAAGTGTGTTCCTGAGGCAGTTGGACAATAGGGCAAGTGGAGGCTCACCCAGCATGGGACGCCCGCCTTGCACATTGCTCTGGGTGCAAAGAGGATTCCCTGCACCTCTGGCACTGGGGAGAGCATTTCTGCACACAGGAGACACTTGGCAAACACAGTTTTTCCCCTCGGAAAGTACTGTGAGAAAGAGTCGCCATCCCGGATGCATGGCACTCTCCCTTCGAAGCCCTCCATGCAGCAGGCTTTCATGGACTCGGCTGCAGGCTTTGGTAGCTGGAGACACTGCAGCTCCTCTGGAGGCTCAGGGGCAATTGGCACACCCCTCCAAGGAAATGAGGCTAGTGTGATGAGCTCTTTCCAAAGAATGGCAAGCAGCCTGCTCCTTTCAATGAGACACACGTGTGGGGAGAGATGCTTGGCAGCAGAGAAGAAGCAAGAGGGCAGCCAGGGAGGGATTTGCACACAGCTTGAAGTCCCCAGACCTCCTGATTCGAAACCAGGGAATGCCAGCTCTGCCTGTCAGGCCCCATTCCCTAGTGGGCACCCAGATTCAGGATCTGCCCTTTCCCAGCTATGAAACCACACCCAGGCTGCACCCTGAGCCCTGCCAAGTTGGAACTTTGCTCACCAGGTGGGCTGAATGGCATGACTGTGTCAGGGGAAAGAAGGACCTAGGAGGCCTTCCGGGAGCTGCCACGACATAGCAGTGCTCAGGAAAAGGCAGTCTCCTTTCTGTAGGCTGGATGCACACTGGAGTTTCCGCTTGAGGCAAGGAAGCTCAGCTAGGTGATCCCTGGCTGAAGGCAAAGCAGAGAGTTTTTCAGTGGAGCGCTGGCCCCATCTGCTGGCCGACAAGCATGGGAGGAGAAACCTCGCTGCAAATGAGTTCCTGAAGTGCTTTCCAAGCAGGAGGCAGCATGGCTGCAATAGTTTAGAAAGTCCTGCTTAGGACTACCCTCTGGCAACAGGGTGGGTGCCAAGGGCATGTGGGTTGGAGGGTGCTCAGAAGTCGCAGGGGAGGCTTTGGGCACCCGGTGCTCTCTGATGGAAAACACTGCAGGCCCGAGCATCCATGAATTCCTGCAAGGCTTTGGAGTGGGAAAGCTGTGCTTAGCAGAAGGCTCCCTGCCAAGTGCTGCAGGCCTTTGTGGATGCTGAAGCAGCAGCTGCCTTGCAGGCTGCTGGTCCAGGGGCATGTGTGCCCAGTTCCAGAGTGCTGTAGGAGGAGCTCCTAGCAAGGGGCGAGCAAGCACCTTGTTTCCTTGGCATAGACTGGCCTGTGCACCCTGAGGCCTGCCAGACGTGCAGACAGCGCAGGCAGCAAGGGCTTGTGGCAGGCAGATAAGGGGCAGCAGGCGTCTCACTTGAAAGTGGGCTCATGACTCTCTTGTTCTCCGGCCCCTGTGGCCGTGTGCAAGCACAGCCTCTGGACCTGCAGCTTCTGAGCAGTGCAAGAGACACACAGGAAACACCCAGGTGCCTTCTCTAGTGAACGGTGTTCCATCAAGGTCCTGCTTGCTGGCAGGGGCCTAGGCCAGCACAGGTCCTAGGGAGGCCAGGCTGAGGCTGGGATGGGTCCCGACCTAGCAGTGCTCAGGGCAAGCCTGGGACTGGAGGCCAGGCTGCAGGCTCATTCCAGCTTGGGCCTGGTGCAGAAAGCCTTCAGCTAGGACTTCCATGGGGTATAGTCAGCACAGTGGTTTTTGCCTGAAATCCATGTGCCTCACTCGGAGCCCCCTGCCTTTCAGCACACACTCCCTAGAAGTGTGTTCCTGAGGCAGTTGGACAGTTGGGGAAGTGGAGGCTCTCCCAGCATGGGAGGTCTGCCTAGAACCTTGCTCTGGCTGCAAAGAGGATTCCCTGCACCTCTGGCGCTGGGGTGAGATTTTCTGCACACAGGAGACACTTGGCACACACAGTGTTTCCCCATGGAAAGCACTGTGAGGAAGAATCTCTGCCAGGGATGCATGGCACTCTCCCATCGAAGCCCTCCATGCAGCAAGCTGTCATGGACTCGAGTGCAGGCCTTGGTGGCTGGAGAGACTGCAGCTCCTCTGGAGGCTCCGGGGCAATTGGCACACCCCTCCAAGGAAATGAGGCTTGTGGGATGAGCACTTTGCAAAGAATTGCAAGCAGCCTGCTCCTTTTGATGAGACACATGTGTGGGGAGAGAGACTTGACAGCCGAGAAGAAGCAAGAGGGCAAGGAGGGATTGGATTTGCATGCAGCTTGGAGGCTCCATATCTCCTGCTTGGCAAGCAGGGAGTGCCAGATCTGCCCATCATGCTCCGTTACCAGCTGGGCACCCAGTTTCAGGATCTGCCCTTTCTCAGCCATGAATCCACACCCAGGCTGCACCCTGAGCCCTGCCAAGGGGGACCCTTGCTCGCCAGGTGGGCTGAATTGCATGACTGAGTCAGGGGAGAGAAGGCCCTAGGAGGCCTTCAGAGAACTGCCTCAACATAGCCCCGCTCAGGAAAGGCACTCCTCTTTCTGTGACCGGATGCACAATGGAGTATCTGCTTGAGGCAAAGAAGCTCAGCTAGGCGATCCCTGGCTGAAGGCAAAGCAGAGAGTTTTTCGGTGGAGCGCTGGCACCATCTGCCGGCTGACAAGCATGGAAGGAGAATGCTCGCTCCAAATGAGTTCCTAAGGAGCTTTCCAAGCAGCAGGCAGGCTGCCTCCAGAAGCTTAGAGAGTCCTGCTTCGGACTATCCTCCGGCAACAGAGTGGGTGGCAAGGGCATGTGGGTTGGAGGGTGCTCGGAAGCTGCAGGGGAGGTTTTCAGCATCCAGTGCTCTCCGATGGAACACACTGCAGGCGCGAGCATCCATGAACTCCTGCAAGGCTTTGGAGTGGGAAAGCTGTGCTTAGCAGAGGGCTCCCTGCCAAATGCTGCAGGCCTATGTGGATGGCGAAGCTGCAGCTGTCTTGCAGTCTGCTTGTCCAGAGGTGTGTGTGCCCTGTTCCAGAGTGCTGTAGGAGGAGCTCCTAGCAACGGGAGAGCAAGCACCTTGTTTCCTTGGCATAGAATGGCCTGTGCACACAGAGGCCTGTCAGCAGTGAAGACAACGCAGGCAGCAAGAGGGGTGGCAGGCAGCTAAGTGGCGGCAGGCGTCCTGCTTGAAAGTGGGGTCATGACTGTTTTGTCCTCAGGCCCCAGTGTCCACGTGCACACACTGCCTCTGGACCTGCAGCTTCCGAGCAGTGCAAGAGAAACACAAGCAACACCCTGGGGCCTTCTCGAATGAACGGTGCTCCATCGAGGTCCTGCTGGCTGGCAGTGGCCTAGGCCAGCAAAGGCCCTAGGGAGGCCAGGCTGAGGCTGGGATGGTTCCTGACCTAGCAGTGCCCAGGGCAAGCCTGGGACTGGAGGCCAGGCTGCAGGCTCATTCCAGCTTGGGCCTGGTGCAGAGCGCCTTCAGCTAAGACTTCCATGGGGAATGGTATGCGTAGTGATTTTTGCCTGCAATCCTCGTTCCTAACTCTCGCCAAACAGCCTGTTAGCCCACACTTGCTAGAAGTGTGTTCCTGAGGCAGTTGGACAATAGGGCAAGTGGAGGCTCACCCAGCATGGGACGCCCGCCTTGCACATTGCTCTGGGTGCAAAGAGGATTCCCTGCACCTCTGGCACTGGGGAGAGCATTTCTGCACACAGGAGACACTTGGCAAACACAGTTTTTCCCCTCGGAAAGTACTGTGAGAAAGAGTCGCCATCCCGGATGCATGGCACTCTCCCTTCGAAGCCCTCCATGCAGCAGGCTTTCATGGACTCGGCTGCAGGCTTTGGTAGCTGGAGACACTGCAGCTCCTCTGGAGGCTCAGGGGCAATTGGCACACCCCTCCAAGGAAATGAGGCTAGTGTGATGAGCTCTTTCCAAAGAATGGCAAGCAGCCTGCTCCTTTCAATGAGACACACGTGTGGGGAGAGATGCTTGGCAGCAGAGAAGAAGCAAGAGGGCAGCCAGGGAGGGATTTGCACACAGCTTGAAGTCCCCAGACCTCCTGATTCGAAACCAGGGAATGCCAGCTCTGCCTGTCAGGCCCCATTCCCTAGTGGGCACCCAGATTCAGGATCTGCCCTTTCCCAGCTATGAAACCACACCCAGGCTGCACCCTGAGCCCTGCCAAGTTGGAACTTTGCTCACCAGGTGGGCTGAATGGCATGACTGTGTCAGGGGAAAGAAGGACCTAGGAGGCCTTCCGGGAGCTGCCACGACATAGCAGTGCTCAGGAAAAGGCAGTCTCCTTTCTGTAGGCTGGATGCACACTGGAGTTTCCGCTTGAGGCAAGGAAGCTCAGCTAGGTGATCCCTGGCTGAAGGCAAAGCAGAGAGTTTTTCAGTGGAGCGCTGGCCCCATCTGCTGGCCGACAAGCATGGGAGGAGAAACCTCGCTGCAAATGAGTTCCTGAAGTGCTTTCCAAGCAGGAGGCAGCATGGCTGCAATAGTTTAGAAAGTCCTGCTTAGGACTACCCTCTGGCAACAGGGTGGGTGCCAAGGGCATGTGGGTTGGAGGGTGCTCAGAAGTCGCAGGGGAGGCTTTGGGCACCCGGTGCTCTCTGATGGAAAACACTGCAGGCCCGAGCATCCATGAATTCCTGCAAGGCTTTGGAGTGGGAAAGCTGTGCTTAGCAGAAGGCTCCCTGCCAAGTGCTGCAGGCCTTTGTGGATGCTGAAGCAGCAGCTGCCTTGCAGGCTGCTGGTCCAGGGGCATGTGTGCCCAGTTCCAGAGTGCTGTAGGAGGAGCTCCTAGCAAGGGGCGAGCAAGCACCTTGTTTCCTTGGCATAGACTGGCCTGTGCACCCTGAGGCCTGCCAGACGTGCAGACAGCGCAGGCAGCAAGGGCTTGTGGCAGGCAGATAAGGGGCAGCAGGCGTCTCACTTGAAAGTGGGCTCATGACTCTCTTGTTCTCCGGCCCCTGTGGCCGTGTGCAAGCACAGCCTCTGGACCTGCAGCTTCTGAGCAGTGCAAGAGACACACAGGAAACACCCAGGTGCCTTCTCTAGTGAACGGTGTTCCATCAAGGTCCTGCTTGCTGGCAGGGGCCTAGGCCAGCACAGGTCCTAGGGAGGCCAGGCTGAGGCTGGGATGGGTCCCGACCTAGCAGTGCTCAGGGCAAGCCTGGGACTGGAGGCCAGGCTGCAGGCTCATTCCAGCTTGGGCCTGGTGCAGAAAGCCTTCAGCTAGGACTTCCATGGGGTATAGTCAGCACAGTGGTTTTTGCCTGAAATCCATGTGCCTCACTCGGAGCCCCCTGCCTTTCAGCACACACTCCCTAGAAGTGTGTTCCTGAGGCAGTTGGACAGTTGGGGAAGTGGAGGCTCTCCCAGCATGGGAGGTCTGCCTAGAACCTTGCTCTGGCTGCAAAGAGGATTCCCTGCACCTCTGGCGCTGGGGTGAGATTTTCTGCACACAGGAGACACTTGGCACACACAGTGTTTCCCCATGGAAAGCACTGTGAGGAAGAATCTCTGCCAGGGATGCATGGCACTCTCCCATCGAAGCCCTCCATGCAGCAAGCTGTCATGGACTCGAGTGCAGGCCTTGGTGGCTGGAGAGACTGCAGCTCCTCTGGAGGCTCCGGGGCAATTGGCACACCCCTCCAAGGAAATGAGGCTTGTGGGATGAGCACTTTGCAAAGAATTGCAAGCAGCCTGCTCCTTTTGATGAGACACATGTGTGGGGAGAGAGACTTGACAGCCGAGAAGAAGCAAGAGGGCAAGGAGGGATTGGATTTGCATGCAGCTTGGAGGCTCCATATCTCCTGCTTGGCAAGCAGGGAGTGCCAGATCTGCCCATCATGCTCCGTTACCAGCTGGGCACCCAGTTTCAGGATCTGCCCTTTCTCAGCCATGAATCCACACCCAGGCTGCACCCTGAGCCCTGCCAAGGGGGACCCTTGCTCGCCAGGTGGGCTGAATTGCATGACTGAGTCAGGGGAGAGAAGGCCCTAGGAGGCCTTCAGAGAACTGCCTCAACATAGCCCCGCTCAGGAAAGGCACTCCTCTTTCTGTGACCGGATGCACAATGGAGTATCTGCTTGAGGCAAAGAAGCTCAGCTAGGCGATCCCTGGCTGAAGGCAAAGCAGAGAGTTTTTCGGTGGAGCGCTGGCACCATCTGCCGGCTGACAAGCATGGAAGGAGAATGCTCGCTCCAAATGAGTTCCTAAGGAGCTTTCCAAGCAGCAGGCAGGCTGCCTCCAGAAGCTTAGAGAGTCCTGCTTCGGACTATCCTCCGGCAACAGAGTAGGTGGCAAGGGCATGTGGGTTTGAGGGTGCTCGGAAGCTGCAGGGGAGGTTTTCAGCATCCAGTGCTCTCCGATGGAACACACTGCAGGCGCGAGCATCCATGAACTCCTGCAAGGCTTTGGAGTGGGAAAGCTGTGCTTAGCAGAGGGCTCCCTGCCAAATGCTGCAGGCCTATGTGGATGGCGAAGCTGCAGCTGTCTTGCAGTCTGCTTGTCCAGAGGTGTGTGTGCCCTGGTCCAGAGTGCTGTAGGAGGAGCTCCTAGCAACGGGAGAGCAAGCACCTTGTTTCCTTGGCATAGAATGGCCTGTGCACACAGAGGCCTGTCAGCAGTGAAGACAACGCAGGCAGCAAGAGGGGTGGCAGGCAGCTAAGTGGCGGCAGGCATCCTGCTTGAAAGTGGGGTCATGACTGTTTTGTCCTCAGGCCCCAGTGTCCACGTGCACACACTGCCTCTGGACCTGCAGCTTCCGAGCAGTGCAAGAGAAACACAAGCAACACCCTGGGGCCTTCTCGAATGAACGGTGCTCCATCGAGGTCCTGCTGGCTGGCAGTGGCCTAGGCCAGCAAAGGCCCTAGGGAGGCCAGGCTGAGGCTGGGATGGTTCCTGACCTAGCAGTGCCCAGGGCAAGCCTGGGACTGGAGGCCAGGCTGCAGGCTCATTCCAGCTTGGGCCTGGTGCAGAGCACCTTCAGCTAAGACTTCCATGGGGAATGGTATGCGTAGTGATTTTTGCCTGCAATCCTCGTTCCTAACTCTCGCCAAACAGCCTGTTAGCCCACACTTGCTAGAAGTGTGTTCCTGAGGCAGTTGGACAATAGGGCAAGTGGAGGCTCACCCAGCATGGGACGCCCGCCTTGCACATTGCTCTGGGTGCAAAGAGGATTCCCTGCACCTCTGGCACTGGGGAGAGCATTTCTGCACACAGGAGACACTTGGCAAACACAGTTTTTCCCCTCGGAAAGTACTGTGAGAAAGAGTCGCCATCCCGGATGCATGGCACTCTCCCTTCGAAGCCCTCCATGCAGCAGGCTTTCATGGACTCGGCTGCAGGCTTTGGTAGCTGGAGACACTGCAGCTCCTCTGGAGGCTCAGGGGCAATTGGCACACCCCTCCAAGGAAATGAGGCTAGTGTGATGAGCTCTTTCCAAAGAATGGCAAGCAGCCTGCTCCTTTCAATGAGACACACGTGTGGGGAGAGATGCTTGGCAGCAGAGAAGAAGCAAGAGGGCAGCCAGGGAGGGATTTGCACACAGCTTGAAGTCCCCAGACCTCCTGATTCGAAACCAGGGAATGCCAGCTCTGCCTGTCAGGCCCCATTCCCTAGTGGGCACCCAGATTCAGGATCTGCCCTTTCCCAGCTATGAAACCACACCCAGGCTGCACCCTGAGCCCTGCCAAGTTGGAACTTTGCTCACCAGGTGGGCTGAATGGCATGACTGTGTCAGGGGAAAGAAGGACCTAGGAGGCCTTCCGGGAGCTGCCACGACATAGCAGTGCTCAGGAAAAGGCAGTCTCCTTTCTGTAGGCTGGATGCACACTGGAGTTTCCGCTTGAGGCAAGGAAGCTCAGCTAGGTGATCCCTGGCTGAAGGCAAAGCAGAGAGTTTTTCAGTGGAGCGCTGGCCCCATCTGCTGGCCGACAAGCATGGGAGGAGAAACCTCGCTGCAAATGAGTTCCTGAAGTGCTTTCCAAGCAGGAGGCAGCATGGCTGCAATAGTTTAGAAAGTCCTGCTTAGGACTACCCTCTGGCAACAGGGTGGGTGCCAAGGGCATGTGGGTTGGAGGGTGCTCAGAAGTCGCAGGGGAGGCTTTGGGCACCCGGTGCTCTCTGATGGAAAACACTGCAGGCCCGAGCATCCATGAATTCCTGCAAGGCTTTGGAGTGGGAAAGCTGTGCTTAGCAGAAGGCTCCCTGCCAAGTGCTGCAGGCCTTTGTGGATGCTGAAGCAGCAGCTGCCTTGCAGGCTGCTGGTCCAGGGGCATGTGTGCCCAGTTCCAGAGTGCTGTAGGAGGAGCTCCTAGCAAGGGGCGAGCAAGCACCTTGTTTCCTTGGCATAGACTGGCCTGTGCACCCTGAGGCCTGCCAGACGTGCAGACAGCGCAGGCAGCAAGGGCTTGTGGCAGGCAGATAAGGGGCAGCAGGCGTCTCACTTGAAAGTGGGCTCATGACTCTCTTGTTCTCCGGCCCCTGTGGCCGTGTGCAAGCACAGCCTCTGGACCTGCAGCTTCTGAGCAGTGCAAGAGACACACAGGCAACACCCAGGTGCCTTCTCTAGTGAACGGTGTTCCATCAAGGTCCTGCTTGCTGGCAGGGGCCTAGGCCAGCACAGGTCCTAGGGAGGCCAGGCTGAGGCTGGGATGGGTCCCGACCTAGCAGTGCTCAGGGCAAGCCTGGGACTGGAGGCCAGGCTGCAGGCTCATTCCAGCTTGGGCCTGGTGCAGAAAGCCTTCAGCTAGGACTTCCATGGGGTATAGTCAGCACAGTGGTTTTTGCCTGAAATCCATGTGCCTCACTCGGAGCCCCCTGCCTTTCAGCACACACTCCCTAGAAGTGTGTTCCTGAGGCAGTTGGACAGTTGGGGAAGTGGAGGCTCTCCCAGCATGGGAGGTCTGCCTAGAACCTTGCTCTGGCTGCAAAGAGGATTCCCTGCACCTCTGGCGCTGGGGTGAGATTTTCTGCACACAGGAGACACTTGGCACACACAGTGTTTCCCCATGGAAAGCACTGTGAGGAAGAATCTCTGCCAGGGATGCATGGCACTCTCCCATCGAAGCCCTCCATGCAGCAAGCTGTCATGGACTCGAGTGCAGGCCTTGGTGGCTGGAGAGACTGCAGCTCCTCTGGAGGCTCCGGGGCAATTGGCACACCCCTCCAAGGAAATGAGGCTTGTGGGATGAGCACTTTGCAAAGAATTGCAAGCAGCCTGCTCCTTTTGATGAGACACATGTGTGGGGAGAGAGACTTGACAGCCGAGAAGAAGCAAGAGGGCAAGGAGGGATTGGATTTGCATGCAGCTTGGAGGCTCCATATCTCCTGCTTCGCAAGCAGGGTGTGCCAGGTCTGCCCATCATGCTCCGTTACCAGCTGGGCACCCAGTTTCAGGATCTGCCCTTTCTCAGCCATGAATCCACACCCAGGCTGCACCCTGAGCCCTGCCAAGGGGGACCCTTGCTCGCCAGGTGGGCTGAATTGCATGACTGAGTCAGGGGAGAGAAGGCCCTAGGAGGCCTTCAGAGAACTGCCTCAACATAGCCCCGCTCAGGAAAGGCACTCCTCTTTCTGTGACCGGATGCACAATGGAGTATCTGCTTGAGGCAAAGAAGCTCAGCTAGGCGATCCCTGGCTGAAGGCAAAGCAGAGAGTTTTTCAGTGGAGCGCTGGCACCATCTGCCGGCTGACAAGCATGGAAGGAGAATGCTCGCTCCAAATGAGTTCCTAAGGAGCTTTCCAAGCAGCAGGCAGGCTGCCTCCAGAAGCTTAGAGAGTCCTGCTTCGGACTATCCTCCGGCAACAGAGTAGGTGGCAAGGGCATGTGGGTTTGAGGGTGCTCGGAAGCTGCAGGGGAGGTTTTCAGCATCCAGTGCTCTCCGATGGAACACACTGCAGGCGCGAGCATCCATGAACTCCTGCAAGGCTTTGGAGTGGGAAAGCTGTGCTTAGCAGAGGGCTCCCTGCCAAATGCTGCAGGCCTATGTGGATGGCGAAGCTGCAGCTGTCTTGCAGTCTGCTTGTCCAGAGGTGTGTGTGCCCTGGTCCAGAGTGCTGTAGGAGGAGCTCCTAGCAACGGGAGAGCAAGCACCTTGTTTCCTTGGCATAGAATGGCCTGTGCACACAGAGGCCTGTCAGCAGTGAAGACAACGCAGGCAGCAAGAGGGGTGGCAGGCAGCTAAGTGGCGGCAGGCATCCTGCTTGAAAGTGGGGTCATGACTGTTTTGTCCTCAGGCCCCAGTGTCCACGTGCACACACTGCCTCTGGACCTGCAGCTTCCGAGCAGTGCAAGAGAAACACAAGCAACACCCTGGGGCCTTCTCGAATGAACGGTGCTCCATCGAGGTCCTGCTGGCTGGCAGTGGCCTAGGCCAGCAAAGGCCCTAGGGAGGCCAGGCTGAGGCTGGGATGGTTCCTGACCTAGCAGTGCCCAGGGCAAGCCTGGGACTGGAGGCCAGGCTGCAGGCTCATTCCAGCTTGGGCCTGGTGCAGAGCACCTTCAGCTAAGACTTCCATGGGGAATGGTATGCGTAGTGATTTTTGCCTGCAATCCTCGTTCCTAACTCTCGCCAAACAGCCTGTTAGCCCACACTTGCTAGAAGTGTGTTCCTGAGGCAGTTGGACAATAGGGCAAGTGGAGGCTCACCCAGCATGGGACGCCCGCCTTGCACATTGCTCTGGGTGCAAAGAGGATTCCCTGCACCTCTGGCACTGGGGAGAGCATTTCTGCACACAGGAGACACTTGGCAAACACAGTTTTTCCCCTCGGAAAGTACTGTGAGAAAGAGTCGCCATCCCGGATGCATGGCACTCTCCCTTCGAAGCCCTCCATGCAGCAGGCTTTCATGGACTCGGCTGCAGGCTTTGGTAGCTGGAGACACTGCAGCTCCTCTGGAGGCTCAGGGGCAATTGGCACACCCCTCCAAGGAAATGAGGCTAGTGTGATGAGCTCTTTCCAAAGAATGGCAAGCAGCCTGCTCCTTTCAATGAGACACACGTGTGGGGAGAGATGCTTGGCAGCAGAGAAGAAGCAAGAGGGCAGCCAGGGAGGGATTTGCACACAGCTTGAAGTCCCCAGACCTCCTGATTCGAAACCAGGGAATGCCAGCTCTGCCTGTCAGGCCCCATTCCCTAGTGGGCACCCAGATTCAGGATCTGCCCTTTCCCAGCTATGAAACCACACCCAGGCTGCACCCTGAGCCCTGCCAAGTTGGAACTTTGCTCACCAGGTGGGCTGAATGGCATGACTGTGTCAGGGGAAAGAAGGACCTAGGAGGCCTTCCGGGAGCTGCCACGACATAGCAGTGCTCAGGAAAAGGCAGTCTCCTTTCTGTAGGCTGGATGCACACTGGAGTTTCCGCTTGAGGCAAGGAAGCTCAGCTAGGTGATCCCTGGCTGAAGGCAAAGCAGAGAGTTTTTCAGTGGAGCGCTGGCCCCATCTGCTGGCCGACAAGCATGGGAGGAGAAACCTCGCTGCAAATGAGTTCCTGAAGTGCTTTCCAAGCAGGAGGCAGCATGGCTGCAATAGTTTAGAAAGTCCTGCTTAGGACTACCCTCTGGCAACAGGGTGGGTGCCAAGGGCATGTGGGTTGGAGGGTGCTCAGAAGTCGCAGGGGAGGCTTTGGGCACCCGGTGCTCTCTGATGGAAAACACTGCAGGCCCGAGCATCCATGAATTCCTGCAAGGCTTTGGAGTGGGAAAGCTGTGCTTAGCAGAAGGCTCCCTGCCAAGTGCTGCAGGCCTTTGTGGATGCTGAAGCAGCAGCTGCCTTGCAGGCTGCTGGTCCAGGGGCATGTGTGCCCAGTTCCAGAGTGCTGTAGGAGGAGCTCCTAGCAAGGGGCGAGCAAGCACCTTGTTTCCTTGGCATAGACTGGCCTGTGCACCCTGAGGCCTGCCAGACGTGCAGACAGCGCAGGCAGCAAGGGCTTGTGGCAGGCAGATAAGGGGCAGCAGGCGTCTCACTTGAAAGTGGGCTCATGACTCTCTTGTTCTCCGGCCCCTGTGGCCGTGTGCAAGCACAGCCTCTGGACCTGCAGCTTCTGAGCAGTGCAAGAGACACACAGGAAACACCCAGGTGCCTTCTCTAGTGAACGGTGTTCCATCAAGGTCCTGCTTGCTGGCAGGGGCCTAGGCCAGCACAGGTCCTAGGGAGGCCAGGCTGAGGCTGGGATGGGTCCCGACCTAGCAGTGCTCAGGGCAAGCCTGGGACTGGAGGCCAGGCTGCAGGCTCATTCCAGCTTGGGCCTGGTGCAGAAAGCCTTCAGCTAGGACTTCCATGGGGTATAGTCAGCACAGTGGTTTTTGCCTGAAATCCATGTGCCTCACTCGGAGCCCCCTGCCTTTCAGCACACACTCCCTAGAAGTGTGTTCCTGAGGCAGTTGGACAGTTGGGGAAGTGGAGGCTCTCCCAGCATGGGAGGTCTGCCTAGAACCTTGCTCTGGCTGCAAAGAGGATTCCCTGCACCTCTGGCGCTGGGGTGAGATTTTCTGCACACAGGAGACACTTGGCACACACAGTGTTTCCCCATGGAAAGCACTGTGAGGAAGAATCTCTGCCAGGGATGCATGGCACTCTCCCATCGAAGCCCTCCATGCAGCAAGCTGTCATGGACTCGAGTGCAGGCCTTGGTGGCTGGAGAGACTGCAGCTCCTCTGGAGGCTCCGGGGCAATTGGCACACCCCTCCAAGGAAATGAGGCTTGTGGGATGAGCACTTTGCAAAGAATTGCAAGCAGCCTGCTCCTTTTGATGAGACACATGTGTGGGGAGAGAGACTTGACAGCCGAGAAGAAGCAAGAGGGCAAGGAGGGATTGGATTTGCATGCAGCTTGGAGGCTCCATATCTCCTGCTTCGCAAGCAGGGAGTGCCAGATCTGCCCATCATGCTCCGTTACCAGCTGGGCACCCAGTTTCAGGATCTGCCCTTTCTCAGCCATGAATCCACACCCAGGCTGCACCCTGAGCCCTGCCAAGGGGGACCCTTGCTCGCCAGGTGGGCTGAATTGCATGACTGAGTCAGGGGAGAGAAGGCCCTAGGAGGCCTTCAGAGAACTGCCTCAACATAGCCCCGCTCAGGAAAGGCACTCCTCTTTCTGTGACCGGATACACAATGGAGTATCTGCTTGAGGCAAAGAAGCTCAGCTAGGCGATCCCTGGCTGAAGGCAAAGCAGAGAGTTTTTCAGTGGAGCGCTGGCACCATCTGCCGGCTGACAAGCATGGAAGGAGAATGCTCGCTCCAAATGAGTTCCTAAGGAGCTTTCCAAGCAGCAGGCAGGCTGCCTCCAGAAGCTTAGAGAGTCCTGCTTCGGACTATCCTCCGGCAACAGAGTGGGTGGCAAGGGCATGTGGGTTGGAGGGTGCTCGGAAGCTGCAGGGGAGGTTTTCAGCATCCAGTGCTCTCCGATGGAACACACTGCAGGCGCGAGCATCCATGAACTCCTGCAAGGCTTTGGAGTGGGAAAGCTGTGCTTAGCAGAGGGCTCCCTGCCAAATGCTGCAGGCCTATGTGGATGGCGAAGCTGCAGCTGTCTTGCAGTCTGCTTGTCCAGAGGTGTGTGTGCCCTGGTCCAGAGTGCTGTAGGAGGAGCTCCTAGCAACGGGAGAGCAAGCACCTTGTTTCCTTGGCATAGAATGGCCTGTGCACACAGAGGCCTGTCAGCAGTGAAGACAACGCAGGCAGCAAGAGGGGTGGCAGGCAGCTAAGTGGCGGCAGGCGTCCTGCTTGAAAGTGGGGTCATGACTGTTTTGTCCTCAGGCCCCAGTGTCCACGTGCACACACTGCCTCTGGACCTGCAGCTTCCGAGCAGTGCAAGAGAAACACAAGCAACACCCTGGGGCCTTCTCGAATGAACGGTGCTCCATCGAGGTCCTGCTGGCTGGCAGTGGCCTAGGCCAGCAAAGGCCCTAGGGAGGCCAGGCTGAGGCTGGGATGGTTCCTGACCTAGCAGTGCCCAGGGCAAGCCTGGGACTGGAGGCCAGGCTGCAGGCTCATTCCAGCTTGGGCCTGGTGCAGAGCACCTTCAGCTAAGACTTCCATGGGGAATGGTATGCGTAGTGATTTTTGCCTGCAATCCTCGTTCCTAACTCTCGCCAAACAGCCTGTTAGCCCACACTTGCTAGAAGTGTGTTCCTGAGGCAGTTGGACAATAGGGCAAGTGGAGGCTCACCCAGCATGGGACGCCCGCCTTGCACATTGCTCTGGGTGCAAAGAGGATTCCCTGCACCTCTGGCACTGGGGAGAGCATTTCTGCACACAGGAGACACTTGGCAAACACAGTTTTTCCCCTCGGAAAGTACTGTGAGAAAGAGTCGCCATCCCGGATGCATGGCACTCTCCCTTCGAAGCCCTCCATGCAGCAGGCTTTCATGGACTCGGCTGCAGGCTTTGGTAGCTGGAGACACTGCAGCTCCTCTGGAGGCTCAGGGGCAATTGGCACACCCCTCCAAGGAAATGAGGCTAGTGTGATGAGCTCTTTCCAAAGAATGGCAAGCAGCCTGCTCCTTTCGATGAGACACACGTGTGGGGAGAGATGCTTGGCAGCAGAGAAGAAGCAAGAGGGCAGCCAGGGAGGGATTTGCACACAGCTTGAAGTCCCCAGACCTCCTGATTCGAAACCAGGGAATGCCAGCTCTGCCTGTCAGGCCCCATTCCCTAGTGGGCACCCAGATTCAGGATCTGCCCTTTCCCAGCTATGAAACCACACCCAGGCTGCACCCTGAGCCCTGCCAAGTTGGAACTTTGCTCACCAGGTGGGCTGAATGGCATGACTGTGTCAGGGGAAAGAAGGACCTAGGAGGCCTTCCGGGAGCTGCCACGACATAGCAGTGCTCAGGAAAAGGCAGTCTCCTTTCTGTAGGCCAGATGCACACTGGAGTTTCCGCTTGAGGCAAGGAAGCTCAGCTAGGTGATCCCTGGCTGAAGGCAAAGCAGAGAGTTTTTCAGTGGAGCGCTGGCCCCATCTGCTGGCCGACAAGCATGGGAGGAGAAACCTCGCTGCAAATGAGTTCCTGAAGTGCTTTCCAAGCAGGAGGCAGCATGGCTGCAATAGTTTAGAAAGTCCTGCTTAGGACTACCCTCTGGCAACAGGGTGGGTGCCAAGGGCATGTGGGTTGGAGGGTGCTCAGAAGTCGCAGGGGAGGCTTTGGGCACCCGGTGCTCTCTGATGGAAAACACTGCAGGCCCGAGCATCCATGAATTCCTGCAAGGCTTTGGAGTGGGAAAGCTGTGCTTAGCAGAAGGCTCCCTGCCAAGTGCTGCAGGCCTTTGTGGATGCTGAAGCAGCAGCTGCCTTGCAGGCTGCTGGTCCAGGGGCATGTGTGCCCAGTTCCAGAGTGCTGTAGGAGGAGCTCCTAGCAAGGGGCGAGCAAGCACCTTGTTTCCTTGGCATAGACTGGCCTGTGCACCCTGAGGCCTGCCAGACGTGCAGACAGCGCAGGCAGCAAGGGCTTGTGGCAGGCAGATAAGGGGCAGCAGGCGTCTCACTTGAAAGTGGGCTCATGACTCTCTTGTTCTCCGGCCCCTGTGGCCGTGTGCAAGCACAGCCTCTGGACCTGCAGCTTCTGAGCAGTGCAAGAGACACACAGGAAACACCCAGGTGCCTTCTCTAGTGAACGGTGTTCCATCAAGGTCCTGCTTGCTGGCAGGGGCCTAGGCCAGCACAGGTCCTAGGGAGGCCAGGCTGAGGCTGGGATGGGTCCCGACCTAGCAGTGCTCAGGGCAAGCCTGGGACTGGAGGCCAGGCTGCAGGCTCATTCCAGCTTGGGCCTGGTGCAGAAAGCCTTCAGCTAGGACTTCCATGGGGTATAGTCAGCACAGTGGTTTTTGCCTGAAATCCATGTGCCTCACTCGGAGCCCCCTGCCTTTCAGCACACACTCCCTAGAAGTGTGTTCCTGAGGCAGTTGGACAGTTGGGGAAGTGGAGGCTCTCCCAGCATGGGAGGTCTGCCTAGAACCTTGCTCTGGCTGCAAAGAGGATTCCCTGCACCTCTGGCGCTGGGGTGAGATTTTCTGCACACAGGAGACACTTGGCACACACAGTGTTTCCCCATGGAAAGCACTGTGAGGAAGAATCTCTGCCAGGGATGCATGGCACTCTCCCATCGAAGCCCTCCATGCAGCAAGCTGTCATGGACTCGAGTGCAGGCCTTGGTGGCTGGAGAGACTGCAGCTCCTCTGGAGGCTCCGGGGCAATTGGCACACCCCTCCAAGGAAATGAGGCTTGTGGGATGAGCACTTTGCAAAGAATTGCAAGCAGCCTGCTCCTTTTGATGAGACACATGTGTGGGGAGAGAGACTTGACAGCCGAGAAGAAGCAAGAGGGCAAGGAGGGATTGGATTTGCATGCAGCTTGGAGGCTCCATATCTCCTGCTTGGCAAGCAGGGAGTGCCAGATCTGCCCATCATGCTCCGTTACCAGCTGGGCACCCAGTTTCAGGATCTGCCCTTTCTCAGCCATGAATCCACACCCAGGCTGCACCCTGAGCCCTGCCAAGGGGGACCCTTGCTCGCCAGGTGGGCTGAATTGCATGACTGAGTCAGGGGAGAGAAGGCCCTAGGAGGCCTTCAGAGAACTGCCTCAACATAGCCCCGCTCAGGAAAGGCACTCCTCTTTCTGTGACCGGATGCACAATGGAGTATCTGCTTGAGGCAAAGAAGCTCAGCTAGGCGATCCCTGGCTGAAGGCAAAGCAGAGAGTTTTTCAGTGGAGCGCTGGCACCATCTGCCGGCTGACAAGCATGGAAGGAGAATGCTCGCTCCAAATGAGTTCCTAAGGAGCTTTCCAAGCAGCAGGCAGGCTGCCTCCAGAAGCTTAGAGAGTCCTGCTTCGGACTATCCTCCGGCAACAGAGTGGGTGGCAAGGGCATGTGGGTTGGAGGGTGCTCGGAAGCTGCAGGGGAGGTTTTCAGCATCCAGTGCTCTCCGATGGAACACACTGCAGGCGCGAGCATCCATGAACTCCTGCAAGGCTTTGGAGTGGGAAAGCTGTGCTTAGCAGAGGGCTCCCTGCCAAATGCTGCAGGCCTATGTGGATGGCGAAGCTGCAGCTGTCTTGCAGTCTGCTTGTCCAGAGGTGTGTGTGCCCTGGTCCAGAGTGCTGTAGGAGGAGCTCCTAGCAAGGGGCGAGCAAGCACCTTGTTTCCTTGGCATAGAATGGCCTGTGCACACAGAGGCCTGTCAGCAGTGAACACAACGCAGGCAGCAAGAGGGGTGGCAGGCAGCTAAGTGGCGGCAGGCGTCCTGCTTGAAAGTGGGGTCATGACTGTTTTGTCCTCAGGCCCCAGTGTCCACGTGCACACACTGCCTCTGGACCTGCAGCTTCCGAGCAGTGCAAGAGAAACACAAGCAACACCCTGGGGCCTTCTCGAATGAACGGTGCTCCATCGAGGTCCTGCTGGCTGGCAGTGGCCTAGGCCAGCAAAGGCCCTAGGGAGGCCAGGCTGAGGCTGGGATGGTTCCTGACCTAGCAGTGCCCAGGGCAAGCCTGGGACTGGAGGCCAGGCTGCAGGCTCATTCCAGCTTGGGCCTGGTGCAGAGCGCCTTCAGCTAAGACTTCCATGGGGAATGGTATGCGTAGTGATTTTTGCCTGCAATCCTCGTTCCTAACTCTCGCCAAACAGCCTGTTAGCCCACACTTGCTAGAAGTGTGTTCCTGAGGCAGTTGGACAATAGGGCAAGTGGAGGCTCACCCAGCATGGGACGCCCGCCTTGCACATTGCTCTGGGTGCAAAGAGGATTCCCTGCACCTCTGGCACTGGGGAGAGCATTTCTGCACACAGGAGACACTTGGCAAACACAGTTTTTCCCCTCGGAAAGTACTGTGAGAAAGAGTCGCCATCCCGGATGCATGGCACTCTCCCTTCGAAGCCCTCCATGCAGCAGGCTTTCATGGACTCGCCTGCAGGCTTTGGTAGCTGGAGACACTGCAGCTCCTCTGGAGGCTCAGGGGCAATTGGCACACCCCTCCAAGGAAATGAGGCTAGTGTGATGAGCTCTTTCCAAAGAATGGCAAGCAGCCTGCTCCTTTCGATGAGACACACGTGTGGGGAGAGATGCTTGGCAGCAGAGAAGAAGCAAGAGGGCAGCCAGGGAGGGATTTGCACACAGCTTGAAGTCCCCAGACCTCCTGATTCGAAACCAGGGAATGCCAGCTCTGCCTGTCAGGCCCCATTCCCTAGTGGGCACCCAGATTCAGGATCTGCCCTTTCCCAGCTATGAAACCACACCCAGGCTGCACCCTGAGCCCTGCCAAGTTGGAACTTTGCTCGCCAGGTGGGCTGAATGGCATGACTGTGTCAGGGGAAAGAAGGACCTAGGAGGCCTTCCGGGAGCTGCCACGACATAGCAGTGCTCAGGAAAAGGCAGTCTCCTTTCTGTAGGCCGGATGCACACTGGAGTTTCCGCTTGAGGCAAGGAAGCTCAGCTAGGTGATCCCTGGCTGAAGGCAAAGCAGAGAGTTTTTCAGTGGAGCGCTGGCCCCATCTGCTGGCCGACAAGCATGGGAGGAGAAACCTCGCTGCAAATGAGTTCCTGAAGTGCTTTCCAAGCAGGAGGCAGCATGGCTGCAATAGTTTAGAAAGTCCTGCTTAGGACTACCCTCTGGCAACAGGGTGGGTGCCAAGGGCATGTGGGTTGGAGGGTGCTCAGAAGTCGCAGGGGAGGCTTTGGGCACCCGGTGCTCTCTGATGGAAAACACCGCAGGCCCGAGCATCCATGAATTCCTGCAAGGCTCTGGAGTGGGAAAGCTGTGCTTAGCAGAAGGCTCCCTGCCAAGTGCTGCAGGCCTTTGTGGATGCTGAAGCAGCAGCTGCCTTGCAGGCTGCTGGTCCAGGGGCGTGTGTGTTCCCAGGTCCAGAGTGCTGTAGGAGGAGCTCCTAGCAAGGGGCGAGCAAGCACCTTGTTTCCTTGGCATAGACTGGCCTGTGCACCCTGAGGCCTGCCAGACGTGCAGACAGCGCAGGCAGCAAGGGCTTGTGGCAGGCAGATAAGGGGCAGCAGGCGTCTCACTTGAAAGTGGGCTCATGACTCTCTTGTTCTCCGGCCCCTGTGGCCGTGTGCAAGCACAGCCTCTGGACCTGCAGCTTCTGAGCAGTGCAAGAGACACACAGGAAACACCCAGGTGCCTTCTCTAGTGAACGGTGTTCCATCAAGGTCCTGCTTGCTGGCAGGGGCCTAGGCCAGCACAGGTCCTAGGGAGGCCAGGCTGAGGCTGGGATGGGTCCCGACCTAGCAGTGCTCAGGGCAAGCCTGGGACTGGAGGCCAGGCTGCAGGCTCATTCCAGCTTGGGCCTGGTGCAGAAAGCCTTCAGCTAGGACTTCCATGGGGTATAGTCAGCACAGTGGTTTTTGCCTGAAATCCATGTGCCTCACTCGGAGCCCCCTGCCTTTCAGCACACACTCCCTAGAAGTGTGTTCCTGAGGCAGTTGGACAGTTGGGGAAGTGGAGGCTCTCCCAGCATGGGAGGTCTGCCTAGAACCTTGCTCTGGCTGCAAAGAGGATTCCCTGCACCTCTGGCGCTGGGGTGAGATTTTCTGCACACAGGAGACACTTGGCACACACAGTGTTTCCCCATGGAAAGCACTGTGAGGAAGAATCTCTGCCAGGGATGCATGGCACTCTCCCATCGAAGCCCTCCATGCAGCAAGCTGTCATGGACTCGAGTGCAGGCCTTGGTGGCTGGAGAGACTGCAGCTCCTCTGGAGGCTCCGGGGCAATTGGCACACCCCTCCAAGGAAATGAGGCTTGTGGGATGAGCACTTTGCAAAGAATTGCAAGCAGCCTGCTCCTTTTGATGAGACACATGTGTGGGGAGAGAGACTTGACAGCCGAGAAGAAGCAAGAGGGCAAGGAGGGATTGGATTTGCATGCAGCTTGGAGGCTCCATATCTCCTGCTTGGCAAGCAGGGAGTGCCAGATCTGCCCATCATGCTCCGTTACCAGCTGGGCACCCAGTTTCAGGATCTGCCCTTTCTCAGCCATGAATCCACACCCAGGCTGCACCCTGAGCCCTGCCAAGGGGGACCCTTGCTCGCCAGGTGGGCTGAATTGCATGACTGAGTCAGGGGAGAGAAGGCCCTAGGAGGCCTTCAGAGAACTGCCTCAACATAGCCCCGCTCAGGAAAGGCACTCCTCTTTCTGTGACCGGATGCACAATGGAGTATCTGCTTGAGGCAAAGAAGCTCAGCTAGGCGATCCCTGGCTGAAGGCAAAGCAGAGAGTTTTTCAGTGGAGCGCTGGCACCATCTGCCGGCTGACAAGCATGGAAGGAGAATGCTCGCTCCAAATGAGTTCCTAAGGAGCTTTCCAAGCAGCAGGCAGGCTGCCTCCAGAAGCTTAGAGAGTCCTGCTTCGGACTATCCTCCGGCAACAGAGTGGGTGGCAAGGGCATGTGGGTTGGAGGGTGCTCGGAAGCTGCAGGGGAGGTTTTCAGCATCCAGTGCTCTCCGATGGAACACACTGCAGGCGCGAGCATCCATGAACTCCTGCAAGGCTTTGGAGTGGGAAAGCTGTGCTTAGCAGAGGGCTCCCTGCCAAATGCTGCAGGCCTATGTGGATGGCGAAGCTGCAGCTGTCTTGCAGTCTGCTTGTCCAGAGGTGTGTGTGCCCTGGTCCAGAGTGCTGTAGGAGGAGCTCCTAGCAACGGGAGAGCAAGCACCTTGTTTCCTTGGCATAGAATGGCCTGTGCACACAGAGGCCTGTCAGCAGTGAAGACAACGCAGGCAGCAAGAGGGGTGGCAGGCAGCTAAGTGGCGGCAGGCGTCCTGCTTGAAAGTGGGGTCATGACTGTTTTGTCCTCAGGCCCCAGTGTCCACGTGCACACACTGCCTCTGGACCTGCAGCTTCCGAGCAGTGCAAGAGAAACACAAGCAACACCCTGGGGCCTTCTCGAATGAACGGTGCTCCATCGAGGTCCTGCTGGCTGGCAGTGGCCTAGGCCAGCAAAGGCCCTAGGGAGGCCAGGCTGAGGCTGGGATGGTTCCTGACCTAGCAGTGCCCAGGGCAAGCCTGGGACTGGAGGCCAGGCTGCAGGCTCATTCCAGCTTGGGCCTGGTGCAGAGCACCTTCAGCTAAGACTTCCATGGGGAATGGTATGCGTAGTGATTTTTGCCTGCAATCCTCGTTCCTAACTCTCGCCAAACAGCCTGTTAGCCCACACTTGCTAGAAGTGTGTTCCTGAGGCAGTTGGACAATAGGGCAAGTGGAGGCTCACCCAGCATGGGACGCCCGCCTTGCACATTGCTCTGGGTGCAAAGAGGATTCCCTGCACCTCTGGCACTGGGGAGAGCATTTCTGCACACAGGAGACACTTGGCAAACACAGTTTTTCCCCTCGGAAAGTACTGTGAGAAAGAGTCGCCATCCCGGATGCATGGCACTCTCCCTTCGAAGCCCTCCATGCAGCAGGCTTTCATGGACTCGGCTGCAGGCTTTGGTAGCTGGAGACACTGCAGCTCCTCTGGAGGCTCAGGGGCAATTGGCACACCCCTCCAAGGAAATGAGGCTAGTGTGATGAGCTCTTTCCAAAGAATGGCAAGCAGCCTGCTCCTTTCGATGAGACACACGTGTGGGGAGAGATGCTTGGCAGCAGAGAAGAAGCAAGAGGGCAGCCAGGGAGGGATTTGCACACAGCTTGAAGTCCCCAGACCTCCTGATTCGAAACCAGGGAATGCCAGCTCTGCCTGTCAGGCCCCATTCCCTAGTGGGCACCCAGATTCAGGATCTGCCCTTTCCCAGCTATGAAACCACACCCAGGCTGCACCCTGAGCCCTGCCAAGTTGGAACTTTGCTCACCAGGTGGGCTGAATGGCATGACTGTGTCAGGGGAAAGAAGGACCTAGGAGGCCTTCCGGGAGCTGCCACGACATAGCAGTGCTCAGGAAAAGGCAGTCTCCTTTCTGTAGGCTGGATGCACACTGGAGTTTCCGCTTGAGGCAAGGAAGCTCAGCTAGGTGATCCCTGGCTGAAGGCAAAGCAGAGAGTTTTTCAGTGGAGCGCTGGCCCCATCTGCTGGCCGACAAGCATGGGAGGAGAAACCTCGCTGCAAATGAGTTCCTGAAGTGCTTTCCAAGCAGGAGGCAGCATGGCTGCAATAGTTTAGAAAGTCCTGCTTAGGACTACCCTCTGGCAACAGGGTGGGTGCCAAGGGCATGTGGGTTGGAGGGTGCTCAGAAGTCGCAGGGGAGGCTTTGGGCACCCGGTGCTCTCTGATGGAAAACACTGCAGGCCCGAGCATCCATGAATTCCTGCAAGGCTTTGGAGTGGGAAAGCTGTGCTTAGCAGAAGGCTCCCTGCCAAGTGCTGCAGGCCTTTGTAGATGCTGAAGCAGCAGCTGCCTTGCAGGCTGCTGGTCCAGGGGCATGTGTGGCCAGTTCCAGAGTGCTGTAGGAGGAGCTCCTAGCAAGGGGCGAGCAAGCACCTTGTTTCCTTGGCATAGACTGGCCTGTGCACCCTGAGGCCTGCCAGACGTGCAGACAGCGCAGGCAGCAAGGGCTTGTGGCAGGCAGATAAGGGGCAGCAGGCGTCTCACTTGAAAGTGGGCTCATGACTCTCTTGTTCTCCGGCCCCTGTGGCCGTGTGCAAGCACAGCCTCTGGACCTGCAGCTTCTGAGCAGTGCAAGAGACACACAGGAAACACCCAGGTGCCTTCTCTAGTGAACGGTGTTCCATCAAGGTCCTGCTTGCTGGCAGGGGCCTAGGCCAGCACAGGTCCTAGGGAGGCCAGGCTGAGGCTGGGATGGGTCCCGACCTAGCAGTGCTCAGGGCAAGCCTGGGACTGGAGGCCAGGCTGCAGGCTCATTCCAGCTTGGGCCTGGTGCAGAAAGCCTTCAGCTAGGACTTCCATGGGGTATAGTCAGCACAGTGGTTTTTGCCTGAAATCCATGTGCCTCACTCGGAGCCCCCTGCCTTTCAGCACACACTCCCTAGAAGTGTGTTCCTGAGGCAGTTGGACAGTTGGGGAAGTGGAGGCTCTCCCAGCATGGGAGGTCTGCCTAGAACCTTGCTCTGGCTGCAAAGAGGATTCCCTGCACCTCTGGCGCTGGGGTGAGATTTTCTGCACACAGGAGACACTTGGCACACACAGTGTTTCCCCATGGAAAGCACTGTGAGGAAGAATCTCTGCCAGGGATGCATGGCACTCTCCCATCGAAGCCCTCCATGCAGCAAGCTGTCATGGACTCGAGTGCAGGCCTTGGTGGCTGGAGAGACTGCAGCTCCTCTGGAGGCTCCGGGGCAATTGGCACACCCCTCCAAGGAAATGAGGCTTGTGGGATGAGCACTTTGCAAAGAATTGCAAGCAGCCTGCTCCTTTTGATGAGACACATGTGTGGGGAGAGAGACTTGACAGCCGAGAAGAAGCAAGAGGGCAAGGAGGGATTGGATTTGCATGCAGCTTGGAGGCTCCATATCTCCTGCTTGGCAAGCAGGGAGTGCCAGATCTGCCCATCATGCTCCGTTACCAGCTGGGCACCCAGTTTCAGGATCTGCCCTTTCTCAGCCATGAATCCACACCCAGGCTGCACCATGAGCCCTGCCAAGGGGGACCCTTGCTCGCCAGGTGGGCTGAATTGCATGACTGAGTCAGGGGAGAGAAGGCCCTAGGAGGCCTTCAGAGAACTGCCTCAACATAGCCCCGCTCAGGAAAGGCACTCCTCTTTCTGTGACCGGATGCACAATGGAGTATCTGCTTGAGGCAAAGAAGCTCAGCTAGGCGATCCCTGGCTGAAGGCAAAGCAGAGAGTTTTTCAGTGGAGCGCTGGCACCATCTGCCGGCTGACAAGCATGGAAGGAGAATGCTCGCTCCAAATGAGTTCCTAAGGAGCTTTCCAAGCAGCAGGCAGGCTGCCTCCAGAAGCTTAGAGAGTCCTGCTTCGGACTATCCTCCGGCAACAGAGTGGGTGGCAAGGGCATGTGGGTTGGAGGGTGCTCGGAAGCTGCAGGGGAGGTTTTCAGCATCCAGTGCTCTCCGATGGAACACACTGCAGGCGCGAGCATCCATGAACTCCTGCAAGGCTTTGGAGTGGGAAAGCTGTGCTTAGCAGAGGGCTCCCTGCCAAATGCTGCAGGCCTATGTGGATGGCGAAGCTGCAGCTGTCTTGCAGTCTGCTTGTCCAGAGGTGTGTGTGCCCTGGTCCAGAGTGCTGTAGGAGGAGCTCCTAGCAAGGGGCGAGCAAGCACCTTGTTTCCTTGGCATAGAATGGCCTGTGCACACAGAGGCCTGTCAGCAGTGAAGACAACGCAGGCAGCAAGAGGGGTGGCAGGCAGCTAAGTGGCGGCAGGCGTCCTGCTTGAAAGTGGGGTCATGACTGTTTTGTCCTCAGGCCCCAGTGTCCACGTGCACACACTGCCTCTGGACCTGCAGCTTCCGAGCAGTGCAAGAGAAACACAAGCAACACCCTGGGGCCTTCTCGAATGAACGGTGCTCCATCGAGGTCCTGCTGGCTGGCAGTGGCCTAGGCCAGCAAAGGCCCTAGGGAGGCCAGGCTGAGGCTGGGATGGTTCCTGACCTAGCAGTGCCCAGGGCAAGCCTGGGACTGGAGGCCAGGCTGCAGGCTCATTCCAGCTTGGGCCTGGTGCAGAGCGCCTTCAGCTAAGACTTCCATGGGGAATGGTATGCGTAGTGATTTTTGCCTGCAATCCTCGTTCCTAACTCTCGCCAAACAGCCTGTTAGCCCACACTTGCTAGAAGTGTGTTCCTGAGGCAGTTGGACAATAGGGCAAGTGGAGGCTCACCCAGCATGGGACGCCCGCCTTGCACATTGCTCTGGGTGCAAAGAGGATTCCCTGCACCTCTGGCACTGGGGAGAGCATTTCTGCACACAGGAGACACTTGGCAAACACAGTTTTTCCCCTCGGAAAGTACTGTGAGAAAGAGTCGCCATCCCGGATGCATGGCACTCTCCCTTCGAAGCCCTCCATGCAGCAGGCTTTCATGGACTCGCCTGCAGGCTTTGGTAGCTGGAGACACTGCAGCTCCTCTGGAGGCTCAGGGGCAATTGGCACACCCCTCCAAGGAAATGAGGCTAGTGTGATGAGCTCTTTCCAAAGAATGGCAAGCAGCCTGCTCCTTTCGATGAGACACACGTGTGGGGAGAGATGCTTGGCAGCAGAGAAGAAGCAAGAGGGCAGCCAGGGAGGGATTTGCACACAGCTTGAAGTCCCCAGACCTCCTGATTCGAAACCAGGGAATGCCAGCTCTGCCTGTCAGGCCCCATTCCCTAGTGGGCACCCAGATTCAGGATCTGCCCTTTCCCAGCTATGAAACCACACCCAGGCTGCACCCTGAGCCCTGCCAAGTTGGAACTTTGCTCGCCAGGTGGGCTGAATGGCATGACTGTGTCAGGGGAAAGAAGGACCTAGGAGGCCTTCCGGGAGCTGCCACGACATAGCAGTGCTCAGGAAAAGGCAGTCTCCTTTCTGTAGGCCGGATGCACACTGGAGTTTCCGCTTGAGGCAAGGAAGCTCAGCTAGGTGATCCCTGGCTGAAGGCAAAGCAGAGAGTTTTTCAGTGGAGCGCTGGCCCCATCTGCTGGCCGACAAGCATGGGAGGAGAAACCTCGCTGCAAATGAGTTCCTGAAGTGCTTTCCAAGCAGGAGGCAGCATGGCTGCAATAGTTTAGAAAGTCCTGCTTAGGACTACCCTCTGGCAACAGGGTGGGTGCCAAGGGCATGTGGGTTGGAGGGTGCTCAGAAGTCGCAGGGGAGGCTTTGGGCACCCGGTGCTCTCTGATGGAAAACACCGCAGGCCCGAGCATCCATGAATTCCTGCAAGGCTCTGGAGTGGGAAAGCTGTGCTTAGCAGAAGGCTCCCTGCCAAGTGCTGCAGGCCTTTGTGGATGCTGAAGCAGCAGCTGCCTTGCAGGCTGCTGGTCCAGGGGCGTGTGTGTTCCCAGGTCCAGAGTGCTGTAGGAGGAGCTCCTAGCAAGGGGCGAGCAAGCACCTTGTTTCCTTGGCATAGACTGGCCTGTGCACCCTGAGGCCTGCCAGACGTGCAGACAGCGCAGGCAGCAAGGGCTTGTGGCAGGCAGATAAGGGGCAGCAGGCGTCTCACTTGAAAGTGGGCTCATGACTCTCTTGTTCTCCGGCCCCTGTGGCCGTGTGCAAGCACAGCCTCTGGACCTGCAGCTTCTGAGCAGTGCAAGAGACACACAGGAAACACCCAGGTGCCTTCTCTAGTGAACGGTGTTCCATCAAGGTCCTGCTTGCTGGCAGGGGCCTAGGCCAGCACAGGTCCTAGGGAGGCCAGGCTGAGGCTGGGATGGGTCCCGACCTAGCAGTGCTCAGGGCAAGCCTGGGACTGGAGGCCAGGCTGCAGGCTCATTCCAGCTTGGGCCTGGTGCAGAAAGCCTTCAGCTAGGACTTCCATGGGGTATAGTCAGCACAGTGGTTTTTGCCTGAAATCCATGTGCCTCACTCGGAGCCCCCTGCCTTTCAGCACACACTCCCTAGAAGTGTGTTCCTGAGGCAGTTGGACAGTTGGGGAAGTGGAGGCTCTCCCAGCATGGGAGGTCTGCCTAGAACCTTGCTCTGGCTGCAAAGAGGATTCCCTGCACCTCTGGCGCTGGGGTGAGATTTTCTGCACACAGGAGACACTTGGCACACACAGTGTTTCCCCATGGAAAGCACTGTGAGGAAGAATCTCTGCCAGGGATGCATGGCACTCTCCCATCGAAGCCCTCCATGCAGCAAGCTGTCATGGACTCGAGTGCAGGCCTTGGTGGCTGGAGAGACTGCAGCTCCTCTGGAGGCTCCGGGGCAATTGGCACACCCCTCCAAGGAAATGAGGCTTGTGGGATGAGCACTTTGCAAAGAATTGCAAGCAGCCTGCTCCTTTTGATGAGACACATGTGTGGGGAGAGAGACTTGACAGCCGAGAAGAAGCAAGAGGGCAATGAGGGATTGGATTTGCATGCAGCTTGGAGGCTCCATATCTCCTGCTTCGCAAGCAGGGAGTGCCAGATCTGCCCATCATGCTCCGTTACCAGCTGGGCACCCAGTTTCAGGATCTGCCCTTTCTCAGCCATGAATCCACACCCAGGCTGCACCCTGAGCCCTGCCAAGGGGGACCCTTGCTCGCCAGGTGGGCTGAATTGCATGACTGAGTCAGGGGAGAGAAGGCCCTAGGAGGCCTTCAGAGAACTGCCTCAACATAGCCCCGCTCAGGAAAGGCACTCCTCTTTCTGTGACCGGATGCACAATGGAGTATCTGCTTGAGGCAAAGAAGCTCAGCTAGGCGATCCCTGGCTGAAGGCAAAGCAGAGAGTTTTTCGGTGGAGCGCTGGCACCATCTGCCGGCTGACAAGCATGGAAGGAGAATGCTCGCTCCAAATGAGTTCCTAAGGAGCTTTCCAAGCAGCAGGCAGGCTGCCTCCAGAAGCTTAGAGAGTCCTGCTTCGGACTATCCTCCGGCAACAGAGTGGGTGGCAAGGGCATGTGGGTTGGAGGGTGCTCGGAAGCTGCAGGGGAGGTTTTCAGCATCCAGTGCTCTCCGATGGAACACACTGCAGGCGCGAGCATCCATGAACTCCTGCAAGGCTTTGGAGTGGGAAAGCTGTGCTTAGCAGAGGGCTCCCTGCCAAATGCTGCAGGCCTATGTGGATGGCGAAGCTGCAGCTGTCTTGCAGTCTGCTTGTCCAGAGGTGTGTGTGCCCTGGTCCAGAGTGCTGTAGGAGGAGCTCCTAGCAACGGGAGAGCAAGCACCTTGTTTCCTTGGCATAGAATGGCCTGTGCACACAGAGGCCTGTCAGCAGTGAACACAACGCAGGCAGCAAGAGGGGTGGCAGGCAGCTAAGTGGCGGCAGGCGTCCTGCTTGAAAGTGGGGTCATGACTGTTTTGTCCTCAGGCCCCAGTGTCCACGTGCACACACTGCCTCTGGACCTGCAGCTTCCGAGCAGTGCAAGAGAAACACAAGCAACACCCTGGGGCCTTCTCGAATGAACGGTGCTCCATCGAGGTCCTGCTGGCTGGCAGTGGCCTAGGCCAGCAAAGGCCCTAGGGAGGCCAGGCTGAGGCTGGGATGGTTCCTGACCTAGCAGTGCCCAGGGCAAGCCTGGGACTGGAGGCCAGGCTGCAGGCTCATTCCAGCTTGGGCCTGGTGCAGAGCGCCTTCAGCTAAGACTTCCATGGGGAATGGTATGCGTAGTGATTTTTGCCTGCAATCCTCGTTCCTAACTCTCGCCAAACAGCCTGTTAGCCCACACTTGCTAGAAGTGTGTTCCTGAGGCAGTTGGACAATAGGGCAAGTGGAGGCTCACCCAGCATGGGACGCCCGCCTTGCACATTGCTCTGGGTGCAAAGAGGATTCCCTGCACCTCTGGCACTGGGGAGAGCATTTCTGCACACAGGAGACACTTGGCAAACACAGTTTTTCCCCTCGGAAAGTACTGTGAGAAAGAGTCGCCATCCCCGATGCATGGCACTCTCCCTTCGAAGCCCTCCATGCAGCAGGCTTTCATGGACTCGCCTGCAGGCTTTGGTAGCTGGAGACACTGCAGCTCCTCTGGAGGCTCAGGGGCAATTGGCACACCCCTCCAAGGAAATGAGGCTAGTGTGATGAGCTCTTTCCAAAGAATGGCAAGCAGCCTGCTCCTTTCGATGAGACACACGTGTGGGGAGAGATGCTTGGCAGCAGAGAAGAAGCAAGAGGGCAGCCAGGGAGGGATTTGCACACAGCTTGAAGTCCCCAGACCTCCTGATTCGAAACCAGGGAATGCCAGCTCTGCCTGTCAGGCCCCATTCCCTAGTGGGCACCCAGATTCAGGATCTGCCCTTTCCCAGCTATGAAACCACACCCAGGCTGCACCCTGAGCCCTGCCAAGTTGGAACTTTGCTCACCAGGTGGGCTGAATGGCATGACTGTGTCAGGGGAAAGAAGGACCTAGGAGGCCTTCCGGGAGCTGCCACGACATAGCAGTGCTCAGGAAAAGGCAGTCTCCTTTCTGTAGGCTGGATGCACACTGGAGTTTCCGCTTGAGGCAAGGAAGCTCAGCTAGGTGATCCCTGGCTGAAGGCAAAGCAGAGAGTTTTTCAGTGGAGCGCTGGCCCCATCTGCTGGCCGACAAGCATGGGAGGAGAAACCTCGCTGCAAATGAGTTCCTGAAGTGCTTTCCAAGCAGGAGGCAGCATGGCTGCAATAGTTTAGAAAGTCCTGCTTAGGACTACCCTCTGGCAACAGGGTGGGTGCCAAGGGCATGTGGGTTGGAGGGTGCTCAGAAGTCGCAGGGGAGGCTTTGGGCACCCGGTGCTCTCTGATGGAAAACACTGCAGGCCCGAGCATCCATGAATTCCTGCAAGGCTTTGGAGTGGGAAAGCTGTGCTTAGCAGAAGGCTCCCTGCCAAGTGCTGCAGGCCTTTGTGGATGCTGAAGCAGCAGCTGCCTTGCAGGCTGCTGGTCCAGGGGCATGTGTGCCCAGGTCCAGAGTGCTGTAGGAGGAGCTCCTAGCAAGGGGCGAGCAAGCACCTTGTTTCCTTGGCATAGACTGGCCTGTGCACCCTGAGGCCTGCCAGACGTGCAGACAGCGCAGGCAGCAAGGGCTTGTGGCAGGCAGATAAGGGGCAGCAGGCGTCTCACTTGAAAGTGGGCTCATGACTCTCTTGTTCTCCGGCCCCTGTGGCCGTGTGCAAGCACAGCCTCTGGACCTGCAGCTTCTGAGCAGTGCAAGAGACACACAGGAAACACCCAGGTGCCTTCTCTAGTGAACGGTGTTCCATCAAGGTCCTGCTTGCTGGCAGGGGCCTAGGCCAGCACAGGTCCTAGGGAGGCCAGGCTGAGGCTGGGATGGGTCCCGACCTAGCAGTGCTCAGGGCAAGCCTGGGACTGGAGGCCAGGCTGCAGGCTCATTCCAGCTTAGGCCTGGTGCAGAAAGCCTTCAGCTAGGACTTCCATGGGGTATAGTCAGCACAGTGGTTTTTGCCTGAAATCCATGTGCCTCACTCGGAGCCCCCTGCCTTTCAGCACACACTCCCTAGAAGTGTGTTCCTGAGGCAGTTGGACAGTTGGGGAAGTGGAGGCTCTCCCAGCATGGGAGGTCTGCCTAGAACCTTGCTCTGGCTGCAAAGAGGATTCCCTGCACCTCTGGCGCTGGGGTGAGATTTTCTGCACACAGGAGACACTTGGCACACACAGTGTTTCCCCATGGAAAGCACTGTGAGGAAGAATCTCTGCCAGGGATGCATGGCACTCTCCCATCGAAGCCCTCCATGCAGCAAGCTGTCATGGACTCGAGTGCAGGCCTTGGTGGCTGGAGAGACTGCAGCTCCTCTGGAGGCTCCGGGGCAATTGGCACACCCCTCCAAGGAAATGAGGCTTGTGGGATGAGCACTTTGCAAAGAATTGCAAGCAGCCTGCTCCTTTTGATGAGACACATGTGTGGGGAGAGAGACTTGACAGCCGAGAAGAAGCAAGAGGGCAAGGAGGGATTGGATTTGCATGCAGCTTGGAGGCTCCATATCTCCTGCTTCGCAAGCAGGGAGTGCCAGATCTGCCCATCATGCTCCGTTACCAGCTGGGCACCCAGTTTCAGGATCTGCCCTTTCTCAGCCATGAATCCACACCCAGGCTGCACCCTGAGCCCTGCCAAGGGGGACCCTTGCTCGCCAGGTGGGCTGAATTGCATGACTGAGTCAGGGGAGAGAAGGCCCTAGGAGGCCTTCAGAGAACTGCCTCAACATAGCCCCGCTCAGGAAAGGCACTCCTCTTTCTGTGACCGGATGCACAATGGAGTATCTGCTTGAGGCAAAGAAGCTCAGCTAGGCGATCCCTGGCTGAAGGCAAAGCAGAGAGTTTTTCGGTGGAGCGCTGGCACCATCTGCCGGCCGACAAGCATGGAAGGAGAATGCTCGCTCCAAATGAGTTCCTAAGGAGCTTTCCAAGCAGCAGGCAGGCTGCCTCCAGAAGCTTAGAGAGTCCTGCTTCGGACTATCCTCCGGCAACAGAGTGGGTGGCAAGGGCATGTGGGTTGGAGGGTGCTCGGAAGCTGCAGGGGAGGTTTTCAGCATCCAGTGCTCTCCGATGGAACACACTGCAGGCGCGAGCATCCATGAACTCCTGCAAGGCTTTGGAGTGGGAAAGCTGTGCTTAGCAGAGGGCTCCCTGCCAAATGCTGCAGGCCTATGTGGATGGCGAAGCTGCAGCTGTCTTGCAGTCTGCTTGTCCAGAGGTGTGTGTGCCCTGGTCCAGAGTGCTGTAGGAGGAGCTCCTAGCAACGGGAGAGCAAGCACCTTGTTTCCTTGGCATAGAATGGCCTGTGCACACAGAGGCCTGTCAGCAGTGAACACAACGCAGGCAGCAAGAGGGGTGGCAGGCAGCTAAGTGGCGGCAGGCGTCCTGCTTGAAAGTGGGGTCATGACTGTTTTGTCCTCAGGCCCCAGTGTCCACGTGCACACACTGCCTCTGGACCTGCAGCTTCCGAGCAGTGCAAGAGAAACACAAGCAACACCCTGGGGCCTTCTCGAATGAACGGTGCTCCATCGAGGTCCTGCTGGCTGGCAGTGGCCTAGGCCAGCAAAGGCCCTAGGGAGGCCAGGCTGAGGCTGGGATGGTTCCTGACCTAGCAGTGCCCAGGGCAAGCCTGGGACTGGAGGCCAGGCTGCAGGCTCATTCCAGCTTGGGCCTGGTGCAGAGCGCCTTCAGCTAAGACTTCCATGGGGAATGGTATGCGTAGTGATTTTTGCCTGCAATCCTCGTTCCTAACTCTCGCCAAACAGCCTGTTAGCCCACACTTGCTAGAAGTGTGTTCCTGAGGCAGTTGGACAATAGGGCAAGTGGAGGCTCACCCAGCATGGGACGCCCGCCTTGCACATTGCTCTGGGTGCAAAGAGGATTCCCTGCACCTCTGGCACTGGGGAGAGCATTTCTGCACACAGGAGACACTTGGCAAACACAGTTTTTCCCCTCGGAAAGTACTGTGAGAAAGAGTCGCCATCCCCGATGCATGGCACTCTCCCTTCGAAGCCCTCCATGCAGCAGGCTTTCATGGACTCGGCTGCAGGCTTTGGTAGCTGGAGACACTGCAGCTCCTCTGGAGGCTCAGGGGCAATTGGCACACCCCTCCAAGGAAATGAGGCTAGTGTGATGAGCTCTTTCCAAAGAATGGCAAGCAGCCTGCTCCTTTCGATGAGACACACGTGTGGGGAGAGATGCTTGGCAGCAGAGAAGAAGCAAGAGGGCAGCCAGGGAGGGATTTGCACACAGCTTGAAGTCCCCAGACCTCCTGATTCGAAACCAGGGAATGCCAGCTCTGCCTGTCAGGCCCCATTCCCTAGTGGGCACCCAGATTCAGGATCTGCCCTTTCCCAGCTATGAAACCACACCCAGGCTGCACCCTGAGCCCTGCCAAGTTGGAACTTTGCTCACCAGGTGGGCTGAATGGCATGACTGTGTCAGGGGAAAGAAGGACCTAGGAGGCCTTCCGGGAGCTGCCACGACATAGCAGTGCTCAGGAAAAGGCAGTCTCCTTTCTGTAGGCTGGATGCACACTGGAGTTTCCGCTTGAGGCAAGGAAGCTCAGCTAGGTGATCCCTGGCTGAAGGCAAAGCAGAGAGTTTTTCAGTGGAGTGCTGGCCCCATCTGCTGGCCGACAAGCATGGGAGGAGAAACCTCGCTGCAAATGAGTTCCTGAAGTGCTTTCCAAGCAGGAGGCAGCATGGCTGCAATAGTTTAGAAAGTCCTGCTTAGGACTACCCTCTGGCAACAGGGTGGGTGCCAAGGGCATGTGGGTTGGAGGGTGCTCAGAAGTCGCAGGGGAGGCTTTGGGCACCCGGTGCTCTCTGATGGAAAACACTGCAGGCCCGAGCATCCATGAATTCCTGCAAGGCTTTGGAGTGGGAAAGCTGTGCTTAGCAGAAGGCTCCCTGCCAAGTGCTGCAGGCCTTTGTGGATGCTGAAGCAGCAGCTGCCTTGCAGGCTGCTGGTCCAGGGGCATGTGTGGCCAGTTCCAGAGTGCTGTAGGAGGAGCTCCTAGCAAGGGGCGAGCAAGCACCTTGTTTCCTTGGCATAGACTGGCCTGTGCACCCTGAGGCCTGCCAGACGTGCAGACAGCGCAGGCAGCAAGGGCTTGTGGCAGGCAGATAAGGGGCAGCAGGCGTCTCACTTGAAAGTGGGCTCATGACTCTCTTGTTCTCCGGCCCCTGTGGCCGTGTGCAAGCACAGCCTCTGGACCTGCAGCTTCTGAGCAGTGCAAGAGACACACAGGAAACACCCAGGTGCCTTCTCTAGTGAACGGTGTTCCATCAAGGTCCTGCTTGCTGGCAGGGGCCTAGGCCAGCACAGGTCCTAGGGAGGCCAGGCTGAGGCTGGGATGGGTCCCGACCTAGCAGTGCTCAGGGCAAGCCTGGGACTGGAGGCCAGGCTGCAGGCTCATTCCAGCTTGGGCCTGGTGCAGAAAGCCTTCAGCTAGGACTTCCATGGGGTATAGTCAGCACAGTGGTTTTTGCCTGAAATCCATGTGCCTCACTCGGAGCCCCCTGCCTTTCAGCACACACTCCCTAGAAGTGTGTTCCTGAGGCAGTTGGACAGTTGGGGAAGTGGAGGCTCTCCCAGCATGGGAGGTCTGCCTAGAACCTTGCTCTGGCTGCAAAGAGGATTCCCTGCACCTCTGGCGCTGGGGTGAGATTTTCTGCACACAGGAGACACTTGGCACACACAGTGTTTCCCCATGGAAAGCACTGTGAGGAAGAATCTCTGCCAGGGATGCATGGCACTCTCCCATCGAAGCCCTCCATGCAGCAAGCTGTCATGGACTCGAGTGCAGGCCTTGGTGGCTGGAGAGACTGCAGCTCCTCTGGAGGCTCCGGGGCAATTGGCACACCCCTCCAAGGAAATGAGGCTTGTGGGATGAGCACTTTGCAAAGAATTGCAAGCAGCCTGCTCCTTTTGATGAGACACATGTGTGGGGAGAGAGACTTGACAGCCGAGAAGAAGCAAGAGGGCAAGGAGGGATTGGATTTGCATGCAGCTTGGAGGCTCCATATCTCCTGCTTGGCAAGCAGGGAGTGCCAGATCTGCCCATCATGCTCCGTTACCAGCTGGGCACCCAGTTTCAGGATCTGCCCTTTCTCAGCCATGAATCCACACCCAGGCTGCACCCTGAGCCCTGCCAAGGGGGACCCTTGCTCGCCAGGTGGGCTGAATTGCATGACTGAGTCAGGGGAGAGAAGGCCCTAGGAGGCCTTCAGAGAACTGCCTCAACATAGCCCCGCTCAGGAAAGGCACTCCTCTTTCTGTGACCGGATGCACAATGGAGTATCTGCTTGAGGCAAAGAAGCTCAGCTAGGCGATCCCTGGCTGAAGGCAAAGCAGAGAGTTTTTCGGTGGAGCGCTGGCACCATCTGCCGGCTGACAAGCATGGAAGGAGAATGCTCGCTCCAAATGAGTTCCTAAGGAGCTTTCCAAGCAGCAGGCAGGCTGCCTCCAGAAGCTTAGAGAGTCCTGCTTCGGACTATCCTCCGGCAACAGAGTGGGTGGCAAGGGCATGTGGGTTGGAGGGTGCTCGGAAGCTGCAGGGGAGGTTTTCAGCATCCAGTGCTCTCCGATGGAACACACTGCAGGCGCGAGCATCCATGAACTCCTGCAAGGCTTTGGAGTGGGAAAGCTGTGCTTAGAAGAGGGCTCCCTGCCAAATGCTGCAGGCCTATGTGGATGGCGAAGCTGCAGCTGTCTTGCAGTCTGCTTGTCCAGAGGTGTGTGTGCCCTGGTCCAGAGTGCTGTAGGAGGAGCTCCTAGCAAGGGGCGAGCAAGCACCTTGTTTCCTTGGCATAGAATGGCCTGTGCACACAGAGGCCTGTCAGCAGTGAAGACAACGCAGGCAGCAAGAGGGGTGGCAGGCAGCTAAGTGGCGGCAGGCGTCCTGCTTGAAAGTGGGGTCATGACTGTTTTGTCCTCAGGCCCCAGTGTCCACGTGCACACACTGCCTCTGGACCTGCAGCTTCCGAGCAGTGCAAGAGAAACACAAGCAACACCCTGGGGCCTTCTCGAATGAACGGTGCTCCATCGAGGTCCTGCTGGCTGGCAGTGGCCTAGGCCAGCAAAGGCCCTAGGGAGGCCAGGCTGAGGCTGGGATGGTTCCTGACCTAGCAGTGCCCAGGGCAAGCCTGGGACTGGAGGCCAGGCTGCAGGCTCATTCCAGCTTGGGCCTGGTGCAGAGCGCCTTCAGCTAAGACTTCCATGGGGAATGGTATGCGTAGTGATTTTTGCCTGCAATCCTCGTTCCTAACTCTCGCCAAACAGCCTGTTAGCTCACACTTGCTAGAAGTGTGTTCCTGAGGCAGTTGGACAATAGGGCAAGTGGAGGCTCACCCAGCATGGGACGCCCGCCTTGCACATTGCTCTGGGTGCAAAGAGGATTCCCTGCACCTCTGGCACTGGGGAGAGCATTTCTGCACACAGGAGACACTTGGCAAACACAGTTTTTCCCCTCGGAAAGTACTGTGAGAAAGAGTCGCCATCCCGGATGCATGGCACTCTCCCTTCGAAGCCCTCCATGCAGCAGGCTTTCATGGACTCGGCTGCAGGCTTTGGTAGCTGGAGACACTGCAGCTCCTCTGGAGGCTCAGGGGCAATTGGCACACCCCTCCAAGGAAATGAGGCTAGTGTGATGAGCTCTTTCCAAAGAATGGCAAGCAGCCTGCTCCTTTCGATGAGACACACGTGTGGGGAGAGATGCTTGGCAGCAGAGAAGAAGCAAGAGGGCAGCCAGGGAGGGATTTGCACACAGCTTGAAGTCCCCAGACCTCCTGATTCGAAACCAGGGAATGCCAGCTCTGCCTGTCAGGCCCCATTCCCTAGTGAGCACCCAGATTCAGGATCTGCCCTTTCCCAGCTATGAAACCACACCCAGGCTGCACCCTGAGCCCTGCCAAGTTGGAACTTTGCTCACCAGGTGGGCTGAATGGCATGACTGTGTCAGGGGAAAGAAGGACCTAGGAGGCCTTCCGGGAGCTGCCACGACATAGCAGTGCTCAGGAAAAGGCAGTCTCCTTTCTGTAGGCTGGATGCACACTGGAGTTTCCGCTTGAGGCAAGGAAGCTCAGCTAGGTGATCCCTGGCTGAAGGCAAAGCAGAGAGTTTTTCAGTGGAGCGCTGGCCCCATCTGCTGGCCGACAAGCATGGGAGGAGAAACCTCGCTGCAAATGAGTTCCTGAAGTGCTTTCCAAGCAGGAGGCAGCATGGCTGCAATAGTTTAGAAAGTCCTGCTTAGGACTACCCTCTGGCAACAGGGTGGGTGCCAAGGGCATGTGGGTTGGAGGGTGCTCAGAAGTCGCAGGGGAGGCTTTGGGCACCCGGTGCTCTCTGATGGAAAACACTGCAGGCCCGAGCATCCATGAATTCCTGCAAGGCTTTGGAGTGGGAAAGCTGTGCTTAGCAGAAGGCTCCCTGCCAAGTGCTGCAGGCCTTTGTGGATGCTGAAGCAGCAGCTGCCTTGCAGGCTGCTGGTCCAGGGGCATGTGTGCCCAGGTCCAGAGTGCTGTAGGAGGAGCTCCTAGCAAGGGGCGAGCAAGCACCTTGTTTCCTTGGCATAGACTGGCCTGTGCACCCTGAGGCCTGCCAGACGTGCAGACAGCGCAGGCAGCAAGGGCTTGTGGCAGGCAGATAAGGGGCAGCAGGCGTCTCACTTGAAAGTGGGCTCATGACTCTCTTGTTCTCCGGCCCCTGTGGCCGTGTGCAAGCACAGCCTCTGGACCTGCAGCTTCTGAGCAGTGCAAGAGACACACAGGAAACACCCAGGTGCCTTCTCTAGTGAACGGTGTTCCATCAAGGTCCTGCTTGCTGGCAGGGGCCTAGGCCAGCACAGGTCCTAGGGAGGCCAGGCTGAGGCTGGGATGGGTCCCGACCTAGCAGTGCTCAGGGCAAGCCTGGGACTGGAGGCCAGGCTGCAGGCTCATTCCAGCTTGGGCCTGGTGCAGAAAGCCTTCAGCTAGGACTTCCATGGGGTATAGTCAGCACAGTGGTTTTTGCCTGAAATCCATGTGCCTCACTCGGAGCCCCCTGCCTTTCAGCACACACTCCCTAGAAGTGTGTTCCTGAGGCAGTTGGACAGTTGGGGAAGTGGAGGCTCTCCCAGCATGGGAGGTCTGCCTAGAACCTTGCTCTGGCTGCAAAGAGGATTCCCTGCACCTCTGGCGCTGGGGTGAGATTTTCTGCACACAGGAGACACTTGGCACACACAGTGTTTCCCCATGGAAAGCACTGTGAGGAAGAATCTCTGCCAGGGATGCATGGCACTCTCCCATCGAAGCCCTCCATGCAGCAAGCTGTCATGGACTCGAGTGCAGGCCTTGGTGGCTGGAGAGACTGCAGCTCCTCTGGAGGCTCCGGGGCAATTGGCACACCCCTCCAAGGAAATGAGGCTTGTGGGATGAGCACTTTGCAAAGAATTGCAAGCAGCCTGCTCCTTTTGATGAGACACATGTGTGGGGAGAGAGACTTGACAGCCGAGAAGAAGCAAGAGGGCAAGGAGGGATTGGATTTGCATGCAGCTTGGAGGCTCCATATCTCCTGCTTGGCAAGCAGGGAGTGCCAGATCTGCCCATCATGCTCCGTTACCAGCTGGGCACCCAGTTTCAGGATCTGCCCTTTCTCAGCCATGAATCCACACCCAGGCTGCACCCTGAGCCCTGCCAAGGGGGACCCTTGCTCGCCAGGTGGGCTGAATTGCATGACTGAGTCAGGGGAGAGAAGGCCCTAGGAGGCCTTCAGAGAACTGCCTCAACATAGCCCCGCTCAGGAAAGGCACTCCTCTTTCTGTGACCGGATGCACAATGGAGTATCTGCTTGAGGCAAAGAAGCTCAGCTAGGCGATCCCTGGCTGAAGGCAAAGCAGAGAGTTTTTCGGTGGAGCGCTGGCACCATCTGCCGGCTGACAAGCATGGAAGGAGAATGCTCGCTCCAAATGAGTTCCTAAGGAGCTTTCCAAGCAGCAGGCAGGCTGCCTCCAGAAGCTTAGAGAGTCCTGCTTCGGACTATCCTCCGGCAACAGAGTGGGTGGCAAGGGCATGTGGGTTGGAGGGTGCTCGGAAGCTGCAGGGGAGGTTTTCAGCATCCAGTGCTCTCCGATGGAACACACTGCAGGCGCGAGCATCCATGAACTCCTGCAAGGCTTTGGAGTGGGAAAGCTGTGCTTAGCAGAGGGCTCCCTGCCAAATGCTGCAGGCCTATGTGGATGGCGAAGCTGCAGCTGTCTTGCAGTCTGCTTGTCCAGAGGTGTGTGTGCCCTGGTCCAGAGTGCTGTAGGAGGAGCTCCTAGCAACGGGAGAGCAAGCACCTTGTTTCCTTGGCATAGAATGGCCTGTGCACACAGAGGCCTGTCAGCAGTGAACACAACGCAGGCAGCAAGAGGGGTGGCAGGCAGCTAAGTGGCGGCAGGCGTCCTGCTTGAAAGTGGGGTCATGACTGTTTTGTCCTCAGGCCCCAGTGTCCACGTGCACACACTGCCTCTGGACCTGCAGCTTCCGAGCAGTGCAAGAGAAACACAAGCAACACCCTGGGGCCTTCTCGAATGAACGGTGCTCCATCGAGGTCCTGCTGGCTGGCAGTGGCCTAGGCCAGCAAAGGCCCTAGGGAGGCCAGGCTGAGGCTGGGATGGTTCCTGACCTAGCAGTGCCCAGGGCAAGCCTGGGACTGGAGGTCAGGCTGCAGGCTCATTCCAGCTTGGGCCTGGTGCAGAGCGCCTTCAGCTAAGACTTCCATGGGGAATGGTATGCGTAGTGATTTTTGCCTGCAATCCTCGTTCCTAACTCTCGCCAAACAGCCTGTTAGCCCACACTTGCTAGAAGTGTGTTCCTGAGGCAGTTGGACAATAGGGCAAGTGGAGGCTCACCCAGCATGGGACGCCCGCCTTGCACATTGCTCTGGGTGCAAAGAGGATTCCCTGCACCTCTGGCACTGGGGAGAGCATTTCTGCACACAGGAGACACTTGGCAAACACAGTTTTTCCCCTCGGAAAGTACTGTGAGAAAGAGTCGCCATCCCGGATGCATGGCACTCTCCCTTCGAAGCCCTCCATGCAGCAGGCTTTCATGGACTCGGCTGCAGGCTTTGGTAGCTGGAGACACTGCAGCTCCTCTGGAGGCTCAGGGGCAATTGGCACACCCCTCCAAGGAAATGAGGCTAGTGTGATGAGCTCTTTCCAAAGAATGGCAAGCAGCCTGCTCCTTTCGATGAGACACACGTGTGGGGAGAGATGCTTGGCAGCAGAGAAGAAGCAAGAGGGCAGCCAGGGAGGGATTTGCACACAGCTTGAAGTCCCCAGACCTCCTGATTCGAAACCAGGGAATGCCAGCTCTGCCTGTCAGGCCCCATTCCCTAGTGGGCACCCAGATTCAGGATCTGCCCTTTCCCAGCTATGAAACCACACCCAGGCTGCACCCTGAGCCCTGCCAAGTTGGAACTTTGCTCACCAGGTGGGCTGAATGGCATGACTGTGTCAGGGGAAAGAAGGACCTAGGAGGCCTTCCGGGAGCTGCCACGACATAGCAGTGCTCAGGAAAAGGCAGTCTCCTTTCTGTAGGCTGGATGCACACTGGAGTTTCCGCTTGAGGCAAGGAAGCTCAGCTAGGTGATCCCTGGCTGAAGGCAAAGCAGAGAGTTTTTCAGTGGAGCGCTGGCCCCATCTGCTGGCCGACAAGCATGGGAGGAGAAACCTCGCTGCAAATGAGTTCCTGAAGTGCTTTCCAAGCAGGAGGCAGCATGGCTGCAATAGTTTAGAAAGTCCTGCTTAGGACTACCCTCTGGCAACAGGGTGGGTGCCAAGGGCATGTGGGTTGGAGGGTGCTCAGAAGTCGCAGGGGAGGCTTTGGGCACCCGGTGCTCTCTGATGGAAAACACTGCAGGCCCGAGCATCCATGAATTCCTGCAAGGCTTTGGAGTGGGAAAGCTGTGCTTAGCAGAAGGCTCCCTGCCAAGTGCTGCAGGCCTTTGTGGATGCTGAAGCAGCAGCTGCCTTGCAGGCTGCTGGTCCAGGGGCATGTGTGCCCAGGTCCAGAGTGCTGTAGGAGGAGCTCCTAGCAAGGGGCGAGCAAGCACCTTGTTTCCTTGGCATAGACTGGCCTGTGCACCCTGAGGCCTGCCAGACGTGCAGACAGCGCAGGCAGCAAGGGCTTGTGGCAGGCAGATAAGGGGCAGCAGGCGTCTCACTTGAAAGTGGGCTCATGACTCTCTTGTTCTCCGGCCCCTGTGGCCGTGTGCAAGCACAGCCTCTGGACCTGCAGCTTCTGAGCAGTGCAAGAGACACACAGGAAACACCCAGGTGCCTTCTCTAGTGAACGGTGTTCCATCAAGGTCCTGCTTGCTGGCAGGGGCCTAGGCCAGCACAGGTCCTAGGGAGGCCAGGCTGAGGCTGGGATGGGTCCCGACCTAGCAGTGCTCAGGGCAAGCCTGGGACTGGAGGCCAGGCTGCAGGCTCATTCCAGCTTGGGCCTGGTGCAGAAAGCCTTCAGCTAGGACTTCCATGGGGTATAGTCAGCACAGTGGTTTTTGCCTGAAATCCATGTGCCTCACTCGGAGCCCCCTGCCTTTCAGCACACACTCCCTAGAAGTGTGTTCCTGAGGCAGTTGGACAGTTGGGGAAGTGGAGGCTCTCCCAGCATGGGAGGTCTGCCTAGAACCTTGCTCTGGCTGCAAAGAGGATTCCCTGCACCTCTGGCGCTGGGGTGAGATTTTCTGCACACAGGAGACACTTGGCACACACAGTGTTTCCCCATGGAAAGCACTGTGAGGAAGAATCTCTGCCAGGGATGCATGGCACTCTCCCATCGAAGCCCTCCATGCAGCAAGCTGTCATGGACTCGAGTGCAGGCCTTGGTGGCTGGAGAGACTGCAGCTCCTCTGGAGGCTCCGGGGCAATTGGCACACCCCTCCAAGGAAATGAGGCTTGTGGGATGAGCACTTTGCAAAGAATTGCAAGCAGCCTGCTCCTTTTGATGAGACACATGTGTGGGGAGAGAGACTTGACAGCCGAGAAGAAGCAAGAGGGCAAGGAGGGATTGGATTTGCATGCAGCTTGGAGGCTCCATATCTCCTGCTTGGCAAGCAGGGAGTGCCAGATCTGCCCATCATGCTCCGTTACCAGCTGGGCACCCAGTTTCAGGATCTGCCCTTTCTCAGCCATGAATCCACACCCAGGCTGCACCCTGAGCCCTGCCAAGGGGGACCCTTGCTCGCCAGGTGGGCTGAATTGCATGACTGAGTCAGGGGAGAGAAGGCCCTAGGAGGCCTTCAGAGAACTGCCTCAACATAGCCCCGCTCAGGAAAGGCACTCCTCTTTCTGTGACCGGATGCACAATGGAGTATCTGCTTGAGGCAAAGAAGCTCAGCTAGGCGATCCCTGGCTGAAGGCAAAGCAGAGAGTTTTTCGGTGGAGCGCTGGCACCATCTGCCGGCTGACAAGCATGGAAGGAGAATGCTCGCTCCAAATGAGTTCCTGAGGGGCTTTCCAAGCAGCAGGCAGGCTGCCTCCAGAAGCTTAGAGAGTCCTGCTTCGGACTATCCTCCGGCAACAGAGTGGGTGGCAAGGGCATGTGGGTTGGAGGGTGCTCGGAAGCTGCAGGGGAGGTTTTCAGCATCCAGTGCTCTCCGATGGAACACACTGCAGGCGCGAGCATCCATGAACTCCTGCAAGGCTTTGGAGTGGGAAAGCTGTGCTTAGCAGAGGGCTCCCTGCCAAATGCTGCAGGCCTATGTGGATGGCGAAGCTGCAGCTGTCTTGCAGTCTGCTTGTCCAGAGGTGTGTGTGCCCTGGTCCAGAGTGCTGTAGGAGGAGCTCCTAGCAACGGGAGAGCAAGCACCTTGTTTCCTTGGCATAGAATGGCCTGTGCACACAGAGGCCTGTCAGCAGTGAAGACAACGCAGGCAGCAAGAGGGGTGGCAGGCAGCTAAGTGGCGGCAGGCGTCCTGCTTGAAAGTGGGGTCATGACTGTTTTGTCCTCAGGCCCCAGTGTCCACGTGCACACACTGCCTCTGGACCTGCAGCTTCCGAGCAGTGCAAGAGAAACACAAGCAACACCCTGGGGCCTTCTCGAATGAACGGTGCTCCATCGAGGTCCTGCTGGCTGGCAGTGGCCTAGGCCAGCAAAGGCCCTAGGGAGGCCAGGCTGAGGCTGGGATGGTTCCTGACCTAGCAGTGCCCAGGGCAAGCCTGGGACTGGAGGCCAGGCTGCAGGCTCATTCCAGCTTGGGCCTGGTGCAGAGCGCCTTCAGCTAAGACTTCCATGGGGAATGGTATGCGTAGTGATTTTTGCCTGCAATCCTCGTTCCTAACTCTCGCCAAACAGCCTGTTACCCCACACTTGCTAGAAGTGTGTTCCTGAGGCAGTTGGACAATAGGGCAAGTGGAGGCTCACCCAGCATGGGACGCCCGCCTTGCACATTGCTCTGGGTGCAAAGAGGATTCCCTGCACCTCTGGCACTGGGGAGAGCATTTCTGCACACAGGAGACACTTGGCAAACACAGTTTTTCCCCTCGGAAAGTACTGTGAGAAAGAGTCGCCATCCCGGATGCATGGCACTCTCCCTTCGAAGCCCTCCATGCAGCAGGCTTCCATGGACTCGGCTGCAGGCTTTGGTAGCTGGAGACACTGCAGCTCCTCTGGAGGCTCAGGGGCAATTGGCACACCCCTCCAAGGAAATGAGGCTAGTGTGATGAGCTCTTTCCAAAGAATGGCAAGCAGCCTGCTCCTTTCGATGAGACACACGTGTGGGGAGAGATGCTTGGCAGCAGAGAAGAAGCAAGAGGGCAGCCAGGGAGGGATTTGCACACAGCTTGAAGTCCCCAGACCTCCTGATTCGAAACCAGGGAATGCCAGCTCTGCCTGTCAGGCCCCATTCCCTAGTGGGCACCCAGATTCAGGATCTGCCCTTTCCCAGCTATGAAACCACACCCAGGCTGCACCCTGAGCCCTGCCAAGTTGGAACTTTGCTCGCCAGGTGGGCTGAATGGCATGACTGTGTCAGGGGAAAGAAGGACCTAGGAGGCCTTCCGGGAGCTGCCACGACATAGCAGTGCTCAGGAAAAGGCAGTCTCCTTTCTGTAGGCTGGATGCACACTGGAGTTTCCGCTTGAGGCAAGGAAGCTCAGCTAGGTGATCCCTGGCTGAAGGCAAAGCAGAGAGTTTTTCAGTGGAGCGCTGGCCCCATCTGCTGGCCGACAAGCATGGGAGGAGAAACCTCGCTGCAAATGAGTTCCTGAAGTGCTTTCCAAGCAGGAGGCAGCATGGCTGCAATAGTTTAGAAAGTCCTGCTTAGGACTACCCTCTGGCAACAGGGTGGGTGCCAAGGGCATGTGGGTTGGAGGGTGCTCAGAAGTCGCAGGGGAGGCTTTGGGCACCCGGTGCTCTCTGATGGAAAACACTGCAGGCCCGAGCATCCATGAATTCCTGCAAGGCTTTGGAGTGGGAAAGCTGTGCTTAGCAGAAGGCTCCCTGCCAAGTGCTGCAGGCCTTTGTGGATGCTGAAGCAGCAGCTGCCTTGCAGGCTGCTGGTCCAGGGGCATGTGTGCCCAGTTCCAGAGTGCTGTAGGAGGAGCTCCTAGCAAGGGGCGAGCAAGCACCTTGTTTCCTTGGCATAGACTGGCCTGTGCACCCTGAGGCCTGCCAGACGTGCAGACAGCGCAGGCAGCAAGGGCTTGTGGCAGGCAGATAAGGGGCAGCAGGCGTCTCACTTGAAAGTGGGCTCATGACTCTCTTGTTCTCCGGCCCCTGTGGCCGTGTGCAAGCACAGCCTCTGGACCTGCAGCTTCTGAGCAGTGCAAGAGACACACAGGAAACACCCAGGTGCCTTCTCTAGTGAACGGTGTTCCATCAAGGTCCTGCTTGCTGGCAGGGGCCTAGGCCAGCACAGGTCCTAGGGAGGCCAGGCTGAGGCTGGGATGGGTCCCGACCTAGCAGTGCTCAGGGCAAGCCTGGGACTGGAGGCCAGGCTGCAGGCTCATTCCAGCTTGGGCCTGGTGCAGAAAGCCTTCAGCTAGGACTTCCATGGGGTATAGTCAGCACAGTGGTTTTTGCCTGAAATCCATGTGCCTCACTCGGAGCCCCCTGCCTTTCAGCACACACTCCCTAGAAGTGTGTTCCTGAGGCAGTTGGACAGTTGGGGAAGTGGAGGCTCTCCCAGCATGGGAGGTCTGCCTAGAACCTTGCTCTGGCTGCAAAGAGGATTCCCTGCACCTCTGGCGCTGGGGTGAGATTTTCTGCACACAGGAGACACTTGGCACACACAGTGTTTCCCCATGGAAAGCACTGTGAGGAAGAATCTCTGCCAGGGATGCATGGCACTCTCCCATCGAAGCCCTCCATGCAGCAAGCTGTCATGGACTCGAGTGCAGGCCTTGGTGGCTGGAGAGACTGCAGCTCCTCTGGAGGCTCCGGGGCAATTGGCACACCCCTCCAAGGAAATGAGGCTTGTGGGATGAGCACTTTGCAAAGAATTGCAAGCAGCCTGCTCCTTTTGATGAGACACATGTGTGGGGAGAGAGACTTGACAGCCGAGAAGAAGCAAGAGGGCAAGGAGGGATTGGATTTGCATGCAGCTTGGAGGCTCCATATCTCCTGCTTGGCAAGCAGGGAGTGCCAGATCTGCCCATCATGCTCCGTTACCAGCTGGGCACCCAGTTTCAGGATCTGCCCTTTCTCAGCCATGAATCCTCACCCAGGCTGCACCCTGAGCCCTGCCAAGGGGGACCCTTGCTCGCCAGGTGGGCTGAATTGCATGACTGAGTCAGGGGAGAGAAGGCCCTAGGAGGCCTTCAGAGAACTGCCTCAACATAGCCCCGCTCAGGAAAGGCACTCCTCTTTCTGTGACCGGATGCACAATGGAGTATCTGCTTGAGGCAAAGAAGCTCAGCTAGGCGATCCCTGGCTGAAGGCAAAGCAGAGAGTTTTTCGGTGGAGCGCTGGCACCATCTGCCGGCTGACAAGCATGGAAGGAGAATGCTCGCTCCAAATGAGTTCCTAAGGAGCTTTCCAAGCAGCAGGCAGGCTGCCTCCAGAAGCTTAGAGAGTCCTGCTTCGGACTATCCTCCGGCAACAGAGTGGGTGGCAAGGGCATGTGGGTTGGAGGGTGCTCGGAAGCTGCAGGGGAGGTTTTCAGCATCCAGTGCTCTCCGATGGAACACACTGCAGGCGCGAGCATCCATGAACTCCTGCAAGGCTTTGGAGTGGGAAAGCTGTGCTTAGCAGAGGGCTCCCTGCCAAATGCTGCAGGCCTATGTGGATGGCGAAGCTGCAGCTGTCTTGCAGTCTGCTTGTCCAGAGGTGTGTGTGCCCTGGTCCAGAGTGCTGTAGGAGGAGCTCCTAGCAACGGGAGAGCAAGCACCTTGTTTCCTTGGCATAGAATGGCCTGTGCACACAGAGGCCTGTCAGCAGTGAAGACAACGCAGGCAGCAAGAGGGGTGGCAGGCAGCTAAGTGGCGGCAGGCGTCCTGCTTGAAAGTGGGGTCATGACTGTTTTGTCCTCAGGCCCCAGTGTCCACGTGCACACACTGCCTCTGGACCTGCAGCTTCCGAGCAGTGCAAGAGAAACACAAGCAACACCCTGGGGCCTTCTCGAATGAACGGTGCTCCATCGAGGTCCTGCTGGCTGGCAGTGGCCTAGGCCAGCAAAGGCCCTAGGGAGGCCAGGCTGAGGCTGGGATGGTTCCTGACCTAGCAGTGCCCAGGGCAAGCCTGGGACTGGAGGCCAGGCTGCAGGCTCATTCCAGCTTGGGCCTGGTGCAGAGCGCCTTCAGCTAAGACTTCCATGGGGAATGGTATGCGTAGTGATTTTTGCCTGCAATCCTCGTTCCTAACTCTCGCCAAACAGCCTGTTAGCCCACACTTGCTAGAAGTGTGTTCCTGAGGCAGTTGGACAATAGGGCAAGTGGAGGCTCACCCAGCATGGGACGCCCGCCTTGCACATTGCTCTGGGTGCAAAGAGGATTCCCTGCACCTCTGGCACTGGGGAGAGCATTTCTGCACACAGGAGACACTTGGCAAACACAGTTTTTCCCCTCGGAAAGTACTGTGAGAAAGAGTCGCCATCCCGGATGCATGGCACTCTCCCTTCGAAGCCCTCCATGCAGCAGGCTTCCATGGACTCGGCTGCAGGCTTTGGTAGCTGGAGACACTGCAGCTCCTCTGGAGGCTCAGGGGCAATTGGCACACCCCTCCAAGGAAATGAGGCTAGTGTGATGAGCTCTTTCCAAAGAATGGCAAGCAGCCTGCTCCTTTCGATGAGACACACGTGTGGGGAGAGATGCTTGGCAGCAGAGAAGAAGCAAGAGGGCAGCCAGGGAGGGATTTGCACACAGCTTGAAGTCCCCAGACCTCCTGATTCGAAACCAGGGAATGCCAGCTCTGCCTGTCAGGCCCCATTCCCTAGTGGGCACCCAGATTCAGGATCTGCCCTTTCCCAGCTATGAAACCACACCCAGGCTGCACCCTGAGCCCTGCCAAGTTGGAACTTTGCTCGCCAGGTGGGCTGAATGGCATGACTGTGTCAGGGGAAAGAAGGACCTAGGAGGCCTTCCGGGAGCTGCCACGACATAGCAGTGCTCAGGAAAAGGCAGTCTCCTTTCTGTAGGCTGGATGCACACTGGAGTTTCCGCTTGAGGCAAGGAAGCTCAGCTAGGTGATCCCTGGCTGAAGGCAAAGCAGAGAGTTTTTCAGTGGAGCGCTGGCCCCATCTGCTGGCCGACAAGCATGGGAGGAGAAACCTCGCTGCAAATGAGTTCCTGAAGTGCTTTCCAAGCAGGAGGCAGCATGGCTGCAATAGTTTAGAAAGTCCTGCTTAGGACTACCCTCTGGCAACAGGGTGGGTGCCAAGGGCATGTGGGTTGGAGGGTGCTCAGAAGTCGCAGGGGAGGCTTTGGGCACCCGGTGCTCTCTGATGGAAAACACTGCAGGCCCGAGCATCCATGAATTCCTGCAAGGCTTTGGAGTGGGAAAGCTGTGCTTAGCAGAAGGCTCCCTGCCAAGTGCTGCAGGCCTTTGTGGATGCTGAAGCAGCAGCTGCCTTGCAGGCTGCTGGTCCAGGGGCATGTGTGCCCAGTTCCAGAGTGCTGTAGGAGGAGCTCCTAGCAAGGGGCGAGCAAGCACCTTGTTTCCTTGGCATAGACTGGCCTGTGCACCCTGAGGCCTGCCAGACGTGCAGACAGCGCAGGCAGCAAGGGCTTGTGGCAGGCAGATAAGGGGCAGCAGGCGTCTCACTTGAAAGTGGGCTCATGACTCTCTTGTTCTCCGGCCCCTGTGGCCGTGTGCAAGCACAGCCTCTGGACCTGCAGCTTCTGAGCAGTGCAAGAGACACACAGGAAACACCCAGGTGCCTTCTCTAGTGAACGGTGTTCCATCAAGGTCCTGCTTGCTGGCAGGGGCCTAGGCCAGCACAGGTCCTAGGGAGGCCAGGCTGAGGCTGGGATGGGTCCCGACCTAGCAGTGCTCAGGGCAAGCCTGGGACTGGAGGCCAGGCTGCAGGCTCATTCCAGCTTGGGCCTGGTGCAGAAAGCCTTCAGCTAGGACTTCCATGGGGTATAGTCAGCACAGTGGTTTTTGCCTGAAATCCATGTGCCTCACTCGGAGCCCCCTGCCTTTCAGCACACACTCCCTAGAAGTGTGTTCCTGAGGCAGTTGGACAGTTGGGGAAGTGGAGGCTCTCCCAGCATGGGAGGTCTGCCTAGAACCTTGCTCTGGCTGCAAAGAGGATTCCCTGCACCTCTGGCGCTGGGGTGAGATTTTCTGCACACAGGAGACACTTGGCACACACAGTGTTTCCCCATGGAAAGCACTGTGAGGAAGAATCTCTGCCAGGGATGCATGGCACTCTCCCATCGAAGCCCTCCATGCAGCAAGCTGTCATGGACTCGAGTGCAGGCCTTGGTGGCTGGAGAGACTGCAGCTCCTCTGGAGGCTCCGGGGCAATTGGCACACCCCTCCAAGGAAATGAGGCTTGTGGGATGAGCACTTTGCAAAGAATTGCAAGCAGCCTGCTCCTTTTGATGAGACACATGTGTGGGGAGAGAGACTTGACAGCCGAGAAGAAGCAAGAGGGCAAGGAGGGATTGGATTTGCATGCAGCTTGGAGGCTCCATATCTCCTGCTTGGCAAGCAGGGAGTGCCAGATCTGCCCATCATGCTCCGTTACCAGCTGGGCACCCAGTTTCAGGATCTGCCCTTTCTCAGCCATGAATCCACACCCAGGCTGCACCCTGAGCCCTGCCAAGGGGGACCCTTGCTCGCCAGGTGGGCTGAATTGCATGACTGAGTCAGGGGAGAGAAGGCCCTAGGAGGCCTTCAGAGAACTGCCTCAACATAGCCCCGCTCAGGAAAGGCACTCCTCTTTCTGTGACCGGATGCACAATGGAGTATCTGCTTGAGGCAAAGAAGCTCAGCTAGGCGATCCCTGGCTGAAGGCAAAGCAGAGAGTTTTTCGGTGGAGCGCTGGCACCATCTGCCGGCTGACAAGCATGGAAGGAGAATGCTCGCTCCAAATGAGTTCCTAAGGAGCTTTCCAAGCAGCAGGCAGGCTGCCTCCAGAAGCTTAGAGAGTCCTGCTTCGGACTATCCTCCGACAACAGAGTGGGTGGCAAGGGCATGTGGGTTGGAGGGTGCTCGGAAGCTGCAGGGGAGGTTTTCAGCATCCAGTGCTCTCCGATGGAACACACTGCAGGCGCGAGCATCCATGAACTCCTGCAAGGCTTTGGAGTGGGAAAGCTGTGCTTAGCAGAGGGCTCCCTGCCAAATGCTGCAGGCCTATGTGGATGGCGAAGCTGCAGCTGTCTTGCAGTCTGCTTGTCCAGAGGTGTGTGTGCCCTGGTCCAGAGTGCTGTAGGAGGAGCTCCTAGCAACGGGAGAGCAAGCACCTTGTTTCCTTGGCATAGAATGGCCTGTGCACACAGAGGCCTGTCAGCAGTGAAGACAACGCAGGCAGCAAGAGGGGTGGCAGGCAGCTAAGTGGCGGCAGGCGTCCTGCTTGAAAGTGGGGTCATGACTGTTTTGTCCTCAGGCCCCAGTGTCCACGTGCACACACTGCCTCTGGACCTGCAGCTTCCGAGCAGTGCAAGAGAAACACAAGCAACACCCTGGGGCCTTCTCGAATGAACGGTGCTCCATCGAGGTCCTGCTGGCTGGCAGTGGCCTAGGCCAGCAAAGGCCCTAGGGAGGCCAGGCTGAGGCTGGGATGGTTCCTGACCTAGCAGTGCCCAGGGCAAGCCTGGGACTGGAGGCCAGGCTGCAGGCTCATTCCAGCTTGGGCCTGGTGCAGAGCGCCTTCAGCTAAGACTTCCATGGGGAATGGTATGCGTAGTGATTTTTGCCTGCAATCCTCGTTCCTAACTCTCGCCAAACAGCCTGTTACCCCACACTTGCTAGAAGTGTGTTCCTGAGGCAGTTGGACAATAGGGCAAGTGGAGGCTCACCCAGCATGGGACGCCCGCCTTGCACATTGCTCTGGGTGCAAAGAGGATTCCCTGCACCTCTGGCACTGGGGAGAGCATTTCTGCACACAGGAGACACTTGGCAAACACAGTTTTTCCCCTCGGAAAGTACTGTGAGAAAGAGTCGCCATCCCGGATGCATGGCACTCTCCCTTCGAAGCCCTCCATGCAGCAGGCTTTCATGGACTCGGCTGCAGGCTTTGGTAGCTGGAGACACTGCAGCTCCTCTGGAGGCTCAGGGGCAATTGGCACACCCCTCCAAGGAAATGAGGCTAGTGTGATGAGCTCTTTCCAAAGAATGGCAAGCAGCCTGCTCCTTTCGATGAGACACACGTGTGGGGAGAGATGCTTGGCAGCAGAGAAGAAGCAAGAGGGCAGCCAGGGAGGGATTTGCACACAGCTTGAAGTCCCCAGACCTCCTGATTCGAAACCAGGGAATGCCAGCTCTGCCTGTCAGGCCCCATTCCCTAGTGGGCACCCAGATTCAGGATCTGCCCTTTCCCAGCTATGAAACCACACCCAGGCTGCACCCTGAGCCCTGCCAAGTTGGAACTTTGCTCACCAGGTGGGCTGAATGGCATGACTGTGTCAGGGGAAAGAAGGACCTAGGAGGCCTTCCGGGAGCTGCCACGACATAGCAGTGCTCAGGAAAAGGCAGTCTCCTTTCTGTAGGCTGGATGCACACTGGAGTTTCCGCTTGAGGCAAGGAAGCTCAGCTAGGTGATCCCTGGCTGAAGGCAAAGCAGAGAGTTTTTCAGTGGAGCGCTGGCCCCATCTGCTGGCCGACAAGCATGGGAGGAGAAACCTCGCTGCAAATGAGTTCCTGAAGTGCTTTCCAAGCAGGAGGCAGCATGGCTGCAATAGTTTAGAAAGTCCTGCTTAGGACTACCCTCTGGCAACAGGGTGGGTGCCAAGGGCATGTGGGTTGGAGGGTGCTCAGAAGTCGCAGGGGAGGCTTTGGGCACCCGGTGCTCTCTGATGGAAAACACTGCAGGCCCGAGCATCCATGAATTCCTGCAAGGCTTTGGAGTGGGAAAGCTGTGCTTAGCAGAAGGCTCCCTGCCAAGTGCTGCAGGCCTTTGTGGATGCTGAAGCAGCAGCTGCCTTGCAGGCTGCTGGTCCAGGGGCATGTGTGGCCAGTTCCAGAGTGCTGTAGGAGGAGCTCCTAGCAAGGGGCGAGCAAGCACCTTGTTTCCTTGGCATAGACTGGCCTGTGCACCCTGAGGCCTGCCAGACGTGCAGACAGCGCAGGCAGCAAGGGCTTGTGGCAGGCAGATAAGGGGCAGCAGGCGTCTCACTTGAAAGTGGGCTCATGACTCTCTTGTTCTCCGGCCCCTGTGGCCGTGTGCAAGCACAGCCTCTGGACCTGCAGCTTCTGAGCAGTGCAAGAGACACACAGGAAACACCCAGGTGCCTTCTCTAGTGAACGGTGTTCCATCAAGGTCCTGCTTGCTGGCAGGGGCCTAGGCCAGCACAGGTCCTAGGGAGGCCAGGCTGAGGCTGGGATGGGTCCCGACCTAGCAGTGCTCAGGGCAAGCCTGGGACTGGAGGCCAGGCTGCAGGCTCATTCCAGCTTGGGCCTGGTGCAGAAAGCCTTCAGCTAGGACTTCCATGGGGTATAGTCAGCACAGTGGTTTTTGCCTGAAATCCATGTGCCTCACTCGGAGCCCCCTGCCTTTCAGCACACACTCCCTAGAAGTGTGTTCCTGAGGCAGTTGGACAGTTGGGGAAGTGGAGGCTCTCCCAGCATGGGAGGTCTGCCTAGAACCTTGCTCTGGCTGCAAAGAGGATTCCCTGCACCTCTGGCGCTGGGGTGAGATTTTCTGCACACAGGAGACACTTGGCACACACAGTGTTTCCCCATGGAAAGCACTGTGAGGAAGAATCTCTGCCAGGGATGCATGGCACTCTCCCATCGAAGCCCTCCATGCAGCAAGCTGTCATGGACTCGAGTGCAGGCCTTGGTGGCTGGAGAGACTGCAGCTCCTCTGGAGGCTCCGGGGCAATTGGCACACCCCTCCAAGGAAATGAGGCTTGTGGGATGAGCACTTTGCAAAGAATTGCAAGCAGCCTGCTCCTTTTGATGAGACACATGTGTGGGGAGAGAGACTTGACAGCCGAGAAGAAGCAAGAGGGCAAGGAGGGATTGGATTTGCATGCAGCTTGGAGGCTCCATATCTCCTGCTTGGCAAGCAGGGAGTGCCAGATCTGCCCATCATGCTCCGTTACCAGCTGGGCACCCAGTTTCAGGATCTGCCCTTTCTCAGCCATGAATCCACACCCAGGCTGCACCCTGAGCCCTGCCAAGGGGGACCCTTGCTCGCCAGGTGGGCTGAATTGCATGACTGAGTCAGGGGAGAGAAGGCCCTAGGAGGCCTTCAGAGAACTGCCTCAACATAGCCCCGCTCAGGAAAGGCACTCCTCTTTCTGTGACCGGATGCACAATGGAGTATCTGCTTGAGGCAAAGAAGCTCAGCTAGGCGATCCCTGGCTGAAGGCAAAGCAGAGAGTTTTTCGGTGGAGCGCTGGCACCATCTGCCGGCTGACAAGCATGGAAGGAGAATGCTCGCTCCAAATGAGTTCCTAAGGAGCTTTCCAAGCAGCAGGCAGGCTGCCTCCAGAAGCTTAGAGAGTCCTGCTTCGGACTATCCTCCGGCAACAGAGTGGGTGGCAAGGGCATGTGGGTTGGAGGGTGCTCGGAAGCTGCAGGGGAGGTTTTCAGCATCCAGTGCTCTCCGATGGAACACACTGCAGGCGCGAGCATCCATGAACTCCTGCAAGGCTTTGGAGTGGGAAAGCTGTGCTTAGCAGAGGGCTCCCTGCCAAATGCTGCAGGCCTATGTGGATGGCGAAGCTGCAGCTGTCTTGCAGTCTGCTTGTCCAGAGGTGTGTGTGCCCTGGTCCAGAGTGCTGTAGGAGGAGCTCCTAGCAACGGGAGAGCAAGCACCTTGTTTCCTTGGCATAGAATGGCCTGTGCACACAGAGGCCTGTCAGCAGTGAAGACAACGCAGGCAGCAAGAGGGGTGGCAGGCAGCTAAGTGGCGGCAGGCGTCCTGCTTGAAAGTGGGGTCATGACTGTTTTGTCCTCAGGCCCCAGTGTCCACGTGCACACACTGCCTCTGGACCTGCAGCTTCCGAGCAGTGCAAGAGAAACACAAGCAACACCCTGGGGCCTTCTCGAATGAACGGTGCTCCATCGAGGTCCTGCTGGCTGGCAGTGGCCTAGGCCAGCAAAGGCCCTAGGGAGGCCAGGCTGAGGCTGGGATGGTTCCTGACCTAGCAGTGCCCAGGGCAAGCCTGGGACTGGAGGCCAGGCTGCAGGCTCATTCCAGCTTGGGCCTGGTGCAGAGCACCTTCAGCTAAGACTTCCATGGGGAATGGTATGCGTAGTGATTTTTGCCTGCAATCCTCGTTCCTAACTCTCGCCAAACAGCCTGTTAGCCCACACTTGCTAGAAGTGTGTTCCTGAGGCAGTTGGACAATAGGGCAAGTGGAGGCTCACCCAGCATGGGACGCCCGCCTTGCACATTGCTCTGGGTGCAAAGAGGATTCCCTGCACCTCTGGCACTGGGGAGAGCATTTCTGCACACAGGAGACACTTGGCAAACACAGTTTCTCCCCTCGGAAAGTACTGTGAGAAAGAGTCGCCATCCCGGATGCATGGCACTCTCCCTTCGAAGCCCTCCATGCAGCAGGCTTTCATGGACTCGGCTGCAGGCTTTGGTAGCTGGAGACACTGCAGCTCCTCTGGAGGCTCAGGGGCAATTGGCACACCCCTCCAAGGAAATGAGGCTAGTGTGATGAGCTCTTTCCAAAGAATGGCAAGCAGCCTGCTCCTTTCGATGAGACACACGTGTGGGGAGAGATGCTTGGCAGCAGAGAAGAAGCAAGAGGGCAGCCAGGGAGGGATTTGCACACAGCTTGAAGTCCCCAGACCTCCTGATTCGAAACCAGGGAATGCCAGCTCTGCCTGTCAGGCCCCATTCCCTAGTGGGCACCCAGATTCAGGATCTGCCCTTTCCCAGCTATGAAACCACACCCAGGCTGCACCCTGAGCCCTGCCAAGTTGGAACTTTGCTCACCAGGTGGGCTGAATGGCATGACTGTGTCAGGGGAAAGAAGGACCTAGGAGGCCTTCCGGGAGCTGCCATGACATAGCAGTGCTCAGGAAAAGGCAGTCTCCTTTCTGTAGGCTGGATGCACACTGGAGTTTCCGCTTGAGGCAAGGAAGCTCAGCTAGGTGATCCCTGGCTGAAGGCAAAGCAGAGAGTTTTTCAGTGGAGCGCTGGCCCCATCTGCTGGCCGACAAGCATGGGAGGAGAAACCTCGCTGCAAATGAGTTCCTGAAGTGCTTTCCAAGCAGGAGGCAGCATGGCTGCAATAGTTTAGAAAGTCCTGCTTAGGACTACCCTCTGGCAACAGGGTGGGTGCCAAGGGCATGTGGGTTGGAGGGTGCTCAGAAGTCGCAGGGGAGGCTTTGGGCACCCGGTGCTCTCTGATGGAAAACACTGCAGGCCCGAGCATCCATGAATTCCTGCAAGGCTTTGGAGTGGGAAAGCTGTGCTTAGCAGAAGGCTCCCTGCCAAGTGCTGCAGGCCTTTGTGGATGCTGAAGCAGCAGCTGCCTTGCAGGCTGCTGGTCCAGGGGCATGTGTGGCCAGTTCCAGAGTGCTGTAGGAGGAGCTCCTAGCAAGGGGCGAGCAAGCACCTTGTTTCCTTGGCATAGACTGGCCTGTGCACCCTGAGGCCTGCCAGACGTGCAGACAGCGCAGGCAGCAAGGGCTTGTGGCAGGCAGATAAGGGGCAGCAGGCGTCTCACTTGAAAGTGGGCTCATGACTCTCTTGTTCTCCGGCCCCTGTGGCCGTGTGCAAGCACAGCCTCTGGACCTGCAGCTTCTGAGCAGTGCAAGAGACACACAGGAAACACCCAGGTGCCTTCTCTAGTGAACGGTGTTCCATCAAGGTCCTGCTTGCTGGCAGGGGCCTAGGCCAGCACAGGTCCTAGGGAGGCCAGGCTGAGGCTGGGATGGGTCCCGACCTAGCAGTGCTCAGGGCAAGCCTGGGACTGGAGGCCAGGCTGCAGGCTCATTCCAGCTTGGGCCTGGTGCAGAAAGCCTTCAGCTAGGGCTTCCATGGGGTATAGTCAGCACAGTGGTTTTTGCCTGAAATCCATGTGCCTCACTTGGAGCCCCCTGCCTTTCAGCACACACTCCCTAGAAGTGTGTTCCTGAGGCAGTTGGACAGTTGGGGAAGTGGAGGCTCTCCCAGCATGGGAGGTCTGCCTAGAACCTTGCTCTGGCTGCAAAGAGGATTCCCTGCACCTCTGGCGCTGGGGTGAGATTTTCTGCACACAGGAGACACTTGGCACACACAGTGTTTCCCCATGGAAAGCACTGTGAGGAAGAATCTCTGCCAGGGATGCATGGCACTCTCCCATCGAAGCCCTCCATGCAGCAAGCTGTCATGGACTCGAGTGCAGGCCTTGGTGGCTGGAGAGACTGCAGCTCCTCTGGAGGCTCCGGGGCAATTGGCACACCCCTCCAAGGAAATGAGGCTTGTGGGATGAGCACTTTGCAAAGAATTGCAAGCAGCCTGCTCCTTTTGATGAGACACATGTGTGGGGAGAGAGACTTGACAGCCGAGAAGAAGCAAGAGGGCAAGGAGGGATTGGATTTGCATGCAGCTTGGAGGCTCCATATCTCCTGCTTGGCAAGCAGGGAGTGCCAGATCTGCCCATCATGCTCCGTTACCAGCTGGGCACCCAGTTTCAGGATCTGCCCTTTCTCAGCCATGAATCCACACCCAGGCTGCACCCTGAGCCCTGCCAAGGGGGACCCTTGCTCGCCAGGTGGGCTGAATTGCATGACTGAGTCAGGGGAGAGAAGGCCCTAGGAGGCCTTCAGAGAACTGCCTCAACATAGCCCCGCTCAGGAAAGGCACTCCTCTTTCTGTGACCGGATGCACAATGGAGTATCTGCTTGAGGCAAAGAAGCTCAGCTAGGCGATCCCTGGCTGAAGGCAAAGCAGAGAGTTTTTCAGTGGAGCGCTGGCACCATCTGCCGGCTGACAAGCATGGAAGGAGAATGCTCGCTCCAAATGAGTTCCTAAGGAGCTTTCCAAGCAGCAGGCAGGCTGCCTCCAGAAGCTTAGAGAGTCCTGCTTCGGACTATCCTCCGGCAACAGAGTGGGTGGCAAGGGCATGTGGGTTGGAGGGTGCTCGGAAGCTGCAGGGGAGGTTTTCAGCATCCAGTGCTCTCCGATGGAACACACTGCAGGCGCGAGCATCCATGAACTCCTGCAAGGCTTTGGAGTGGGAAAGCTGTGCTTAGCAGAGGGCTCCCTGCCAAATGCTGCAGGCCTATGTGGATGGCGAAGCTGCAGCTGTCTTGCAGTCTGCTTGTCCAGAGGTGCGTGTGCCCTGGTCCAGAGTGCTGTAGGAGGAGCTCCTAGCAAGGGGCGAGCAAGCACCTTGTTTCCTTGGCATAGAATGGCCTGTGCACCCTGAGGCCTGCCAGACGTGCAGACAGCGCAGGCAGCAAGGGCTTGTGGCAGGCAGATAAGGGGCAGCAGGCGTCTCACTTGAAAGTGGGCTCATGACTCTCTTGTTCTCCGGCCCCTGTGGCCGTGTGCAAGCACAGCCTCTGGACCTGCAGCTTCTGAGCAGTGCAAGAGACACACAGGAAACACCCAGGTGCCTTCTCTAGTGAACGGTGTTCCATCAAGGTCCTGCTTGCTGGCAGGGGCCTAGGCCAGCACAGGTCCTAGGGAGGCCAGGCTGAGGCTGGGATGGGTCCCGACCTAGCAGTGCTCAGGGCAAGCCTGGGACTGGAGGCCAGGCTGCAGGCTCATTCCAGCTTGGGCCTGGTGCAGAAAGCCTTCAGCTAGGACTTCCATGGGGTATAGTCAGCACAGTGGTTTTTGCCTGAAATCCATGTGCCTCACTCGGAGCCCCCTGCCTTTCAGCACACACTCCCTAGAAGTGTGTTCCTGAGGCAGTTGGACAGTTGGGGAAGTGGAGGCTCTCCCAGCATGGGAGGTCTGCCTAGAACCTTGCTCTGGCTGCAAAGAGGATTCCCTGCACCTCTGGCGCTGGGGTGAGATTTTCTGCACACAGGAGACACTTGGCACACACAGTGTTTCCCCATGGAAAGCACTGTGAGGAAGAATCTCTGCCAGGGATGCATGGCACTCTCCCATCGAAGCCCTCCATGCAGCAAGCTGTCATGGACTCGAGTGCAGGCCTTGGTGGCTGGAGAGACTGCAGCTCCTCTGGAGGCTCCGGGGCAATTGGCACACCCCTCCAAGGAAATGAGGCTTGTGGGATGAGCACTTTGCAAAGAATTGCAAGCAGCCTGCTCCTTTTGATGAGACACATGTGTGGGGAGAGAGACTTGACAGCCGAGAAGAAGCAAGAGGGCAAGGAGGGATTGGATTTGCATGCAGCTTGGAGGCTCCATATCTCCTGCTTGGCAAGCAGGGAGTGCCAGATCTGCCCATCATGCTCCGTTACCAGCTGGGCACCCAGTTTCAGGATCTGCCCTTTCTCAGCCATGAATCCACACCCAGGCTGCACCCTGAGCCCTGCCAAGGGGGACCCTTGCTCGCCAGGTGAGCTGAATTGCATGACTGAGTCAGGGGAGAGAAGGCCCTAGGAGGCCTTCAGGGAACTGCCTCAACATAGCCCCGCTCAGGAAAGGCACTCCTCTTTCTGTGACCGGATGCACAATGGAGTATCTGCTTGAGGCAAAGAAGCTCAGCTAGGCGATCCCTGGCTGAAGGCAAAGCAGAGAGTTTTTCGGTGGAGCGCTGGCACCATCTGCCGGCTGACAAGCATGGAAGGAGAATGCTCGCTCCAAATGAGTTCCTAAGGAGTTTTCCAAGCAGCAGGCAGGCTGCCTCCAGAAGCTTAGAGAGTCCTGCTTCGGACTATCCTCCGGCAACAGAGTGGGTGGCAAGGGCATGTGGGTTGGAGGGTGCTCGGAAGCTGCAGGGGAGGTTTTCAGCATCCAGTGCTCTCCGATGGAACACACTGCAGGCGCGAGCATCCATGAACTCCTGCAAGGCTTTGGAGTGGGAAAGCTGTGCTTAGCAGAAGGCTCCCTGCCAAATGCTGCAGGCCTATGTGGATGGCGAAGCTGCAGCTGTCTTGCAGTCTGCTTGTCCAGAGGTGCGTGTGCCCTGGTCCAGAGTGCTGTAGGAGGAGCTCCTAGCAACGGGAGAGCAAGCACCTTGTTTCCTTGGCATAGAATGGCCTGTGCACACAGAGGCCTGTCAGCAGTGAACACAACGCAGGCAGCAAGAGGGGTGGCAGGCAGCTAAGTGGCGGCAGGCATCCTGCTTGAAAGTGGGGTCATGACTGTTTTGTCCTCAGGCCCCAGTGTCCACGTGCACACACTGCCTCTGGACCTGCAGCTTCCGAGCAGTGCAAGAGAAACACAAGCAACACCCTGGGGCCTTCTCGAATGAACGGTGCTCCATCGAGGTCCTGCTGGCTGGCAGTGGCCTAGGCCAGCAAAGGCCCTAGGGAGGCCAGGCTGAGGCTGGGATGGTTCCTGACCTAGCAGTGCCCAGGGCAAGCCTGGGACTGGAGGCCAGGCTGCAGGCTCATTCCAGCTTGGGCCTGGTGCAGAGCGCCTTCAGCTAAGACTTCCATGGGGAATGGTATGCGTAGTGATTTTTGCCTGCAATCCTCGTTCCTAACTCTCGCCAAACAGCCTGTTAGCCCACACTTGCTAGAAGTGTGTTCCTGAGGCAGTTGGACAATAGGGCAAGTGGAGGCTCACCCAGCAAGGGACGCCAGCCTTGCACATTGCTCTGGGTGCAAAGAGGATTCCCTGCACCTCTGGCACTGGGGAGAGCATTTCTGCACACAGGAGACACTTGGCAAACACAGTTTTTCCCCTCGGAAAGTACTGTGAGAAAGAGTCGCCATCCCGGATGCATGGCACTCTCCCTTCGAAGCCCTCCATGCAGCAGGCTTTCATGGACTCGGCTGCAGGCTTTGGTAGCTGGAGACACTGCAGCTCCTCTGGAGGCTCAGGGGCAATTGGCACACCCCTCCAAGGAAATGAGGCTAGTGTGATGAGCTCTTTCCAAAGAATGGCAAGCAGCCTGCTCCTTTCGATGAGACACACATGTGGGGAGAGATGCTTGGCAGCAGAGAAGAAGCAAGAGGGCAGCCAGGGAGGGATTTGCACACAGCTTGAAGTCCCCAGACCTCCTGATTCGAAACCAGGGAATGCCAGCTCTGCCTGTCAGGCCCCATTCCCTAGTGGGCACCCAGATTCAGGATCTGCCCTTTCCCAGCTATGAAACCACACCCAGGCTGCACCCTGAGCCCTGCCAAGTTGGAACTTTGCTCACCAGGTGGGCTGAATGGCATGACTGTGTCAGGGGAAAGAAGGACCTAGGAGGCCTTCCGGGAGCTGCCACGACATAGCAGTGCTCAGGAAAAGGCAGTCTCCTTTCTGTAGGCTGGATGCACACTGGAGTTTCCGCTTGAGGCAAGGAAGCTCAGCTAGGTGATCCCTGGCTGAAGGCAAAGCAGAGAGTTTTTCAGTGGAGCGCTGGCCCCATCTGCTGGCCAACAAGCATGGGAGGAGAAACCTCGCTGCAAATGAGTTCCTGAAGTGCTTTCCAAGCAGGAGGCAGCATGGCTGCAATAGTTTAGAAAGTCCTGCTTAGGACTACCCTCTGGCAACAGGGTGGGTGCCAAGGGCATGTGGGTTGGAGGGTGCTCAGAAGTCGCAGGGGAGGCTTTGGGCACCCGGTGCTCTCTGATGGAAAACACTGCAGGCCCGAGCATCCATGAATTCCTGCAAGGCTTTGGAGTGGGAAAGCTGTGCTTAGCAGAAGGCTCCCTGCCAAGTGCTGCAGGCCTTTGTGGATGCTGAAGCAGCAGCTGCCTTGCAGGCTGCTGGTCCAGGGGCCTGTGTGCCCAGTTCCAGAGTGCTGTAGGAGGAGCTCCTAGCAAGGGGCGAGCAAGCACCTTGTTTCCTTGGCATAGACTGGCCTGTGCACCCTGAGGCCTGCCAGATGTGCAGACAGCGCAGGCAGCAAGGGCTTGTGGCAGGCAGATAAGGGGCAGCAGGCGTCTCACTTGAAAGTGGGCTCATGACTCTCTTGTTCTCCGGCCCCTGTGGCCGTGTGCAAGCACAGCCTCTGGACCTGCAGCTTCTGAGCAGTGCAAGAGACACACAGGAAACACCCAGGTGCCTTCTCTAGTGAACGGTGTTCCATCAAGGTCCTGCTTGCTGGCAGGGGCCTAGGCCAGCACAGGTCCTAGGGAGGCCAGGCTGAGGCTGGGATGGGTCCCGACCTAGCAGTGCTCAGGGCAAGCCTGGGACTGGAGGTCAGGCTGCAGGCTCATTCCAGCTTGGGCCTGGTGCAGAAAGCCTTCAGCTAGGACTTCCATGGGGTATAGTCAGCACAGTGGTTTTTGCCTGAAATCCATGTGCCTCACTCGGAGCCCCCTGCCTTTCAGCACACACTCCCTAGAAGTGTGTTCCTGAGGCAGTTGGACAGTTGGGGAAGTGGAGGCTCTCCCAGCATGGGAGGTCTGCCTAGAACCTTGCTCTGGCTGCAAAGAGGATTCCCTGCACCTCTGGCGCTGGGGTGAGATTTTCTGCACACAGGAGACACTTGGCACACACAGTGTTTCCCCATGGAAAGCACTGTGAGGAAGAATCTCTGCCAGGGATGCATGGCACTCTCCCATCGAAGCCCTCCATGCAGCAAGCTGTCATGGACTCGAGTGCAGGCCTTGGTGGCTGGAGAGACTGCAGCTCCTCTGGAGGCTCCGGGGCAATTGGCACACCCCTCCAAGGAAATGAGGCTTGTGGGATGAGCACTTTGCAAAGAATTGCAAGCAGCCTGCTCCTTTTGATGAGACACATGTGTGGGGAGAGAGACTTGACAGCCGAGAAGAAGCAAGAGGGCAAGGAGGGATTGGATTTGCATGCAGCTTGGAGGCTCCATATCTCCTGCTTGGCAAGCAGGGAGTGCCAGATCTGCCCATCATGCTCCGTTACCAGCTGGGCACCCAGTTTCAGGATCTGCCCTTTCTCAGCCATGAATCCACACCCAGGCTGCACCCTGAGCCCTGCCAAGGGGGACCCTTGCTCGCCAGGTGGGCTGAATTGCATGACTGAGTCAGGGGAGAGAAGACCCTAGGAGGCCTTCAGGGAACTGCCTCAACATAGCCCCGCTCAGGAAAGGCACTCCTCTTTCTGTGACCGGATGCACAATGGAGTATCTGCTTGCGGCAAAGAAGCTCAGCTAGGCGATCCCTGGCTGAAGGCAAAGCAGAGAGTTTTTCGGTGGAGCGCTGGCACCATCTGCCGGCTGACAAGCATGGAAGGAGAATGCTCGCTCCAAATGAGTTCCTAAGGAGCTTTCCAAGCAGCAGGCAGGCTGCCTCCAGAAGCTTAGAGAGTCCTGCTTCGGACTATCCTCCGGCAACAGAGTGGGTGGCAAGGGCATGTGGGTTGGAGGGTGCTCGGAAGCTGCAGGGGAGGTTTTCAACATCCAGTGCTCTCCGATGGAACACACTGCAGGCGCGAGCATCCATGAACTCCTGCAAGGCTTTGGAGTGGGAAAGCTGTGCTTAGCAGAAGGCTCCCTGCCAAATGCTGCAGGCCTATGTGGATGGCGAAGCTGCAGCTGTCTTGCAGTCTGCTTGTCCAGAGGTGTGTGTGCCCTGGTCCAGAGTGCTGTAGGAGGAGCTCCTAGCAAGGGGCGAGCAAGCACCTTGTTTCCTTGGCATAGAATGGCCTGTGCACACAGAGGCCTGTCAGCAGTGAAGACAACGCAGGCAGCAAGAGGGGTGGCAGGCAGCTAAGTGGCGGCAGGCATCCTGCTTGAAAGTGGGGTCATGACTGTTTTGTCCTCAGGCCCCAGTGTCCACGTGCACACACTGCCTCTGGACCTGCAGCTTCCGAGCAGTGCAAGAGAAACACAAGCAACACCCTGGGGCCTTCTCGAATGAACGGTGCTCCATCGAGGTCCTGCTGGCTGGCAGTGGCCTAGGCCAGCAAAGGCCCTAGGGAGGCCAGGCTGAGGCTGGGATGGTTCCTGACCTAGCAGTGCCCAGGGCAAGCCTGGGACTGGAGGCCAGGCTGCAGGCTCATTCCAGCTTGGGCCTGGTGCAGAGCGCCTTCAGCTAAGACTTCCATGGGGAATGGTATGCGTAGTGATTTTTGCCTGCAATCCTCGTTCCTAACTCTCGCCAAACAGCCTGTTAGCCCACACTTGCTAGAAGTGTGTTCCTGAGGCAGTTGGACAATAGGGCAAGTGGAGGCTCACCCAGCATGGGACGCCCGCCTTGCACATTGCTCTGGGTGCAAAGAGGATTCCCTGCACCTCTGGCACTGGGGAGAGCATTTCTGCACACAGGAGACACTTGGCAAACACAGTTTTTCCCCTCGGAAAGTACTGTGAGAAAGAGTCGCCATCCCGGATGCATGGCACTCTCCCTTCGAAGCCCTCCATGCAGCAGGCTTTCATGGACTCGGCTGCAGGCTTTGGTAGCTGGAGACACTGCAGCTCCTCTGGAGGCTCAGGGGCAATTGGCACACCCCTCCAAGGAAATGAGGCTAGTGTGATGAGCTCTTTCCAAAGAATGGCAAGCAGCCTGCTCCTTTCGATGAGACACATGTGTGGGGAGAGATGCTTGGCAGCAGAGAAGAAGCAAGAGGGCAGCCAGGGAGGGATTTGCACACAGCTTGAAGTCCCCAGACCTCCTGATTCGAAACCAGGGAATGCCAGCTCTGCCTGTCAGGCCCCATTCCCTAGTGGGCACCCAGATTCAGGATCTGCCCTTTCCCAGCTATGAAACCACACCCAGGCTGCACCCTGAGCCCTGCCAAGTTGGAACTTTGCTCGCCAGGTGGGCTGAATGGCATGACTGTGTCAGGGGAAAGAAGGACCTAGGAGGCCTTCCGGGAGCTGCCACGACATAGCAGTGCTCAGGAAAAGGCAGTCTCCTTTCTGTAGGCCGGATGCACACTGGAGTTTCCGCTTGAGGCAAGGAAGCTCAGCTAGGTGATCCCTGGCTGAAGGCAAAGCAGAGAGTTTTTCAGTGGAGCGCTGGCCCCATCTGCTGGCCGACAAGCATGGGAGGAGAAACCTCGCTGCAAATGAGTTCCTGAAGTGCTTTCCAAGCAGGAGGCAGCATGGCTGCAATAGTTTAGAAAGTCCTGCTTAGGACTACCCTCTGGCAACAGGGTGGGTGCCAAGGGCATGTGGGTTGGAGGGTGCTCAGAAGTCGCAGGGGAGGCTTTGGGCACCCGGTGCTCTCTGATGGAAAACACTGCAGGCCCGAGCATCCTTGAATTCCTGCAAGGCTCTGGAGTGGGAAAGCTGTGCTTAGCAGAAGGCTCCCTGCCAAGTGCTGCAGGCCTTTGTGGATGCTGAAGCAGCAGCTGCCTTGCAGGCTGCTGGTCCAGGGGCGTGTGTGCCCAGGTCCAGAGTGCTGTAGGAGGAGCTCCTAGCAAGGGGCGAGCAAGCACCTTGTTTCCTTGGCATAGACTGGCCTGTGCACCCTGAGGCCTGCCAGACGTGCAGGCAGCGCAGGCAGCAAGGGCTTGTGGCAGGCAGATAAGGGGCAGCAGGCGTCTCACTTGAAAGTGGGCTCATGACTCTCTTGTTCTCCGGCCCCTGTGGCCGTGTGCAAGCACAGCCTCTGGACCTGCAGCTTCTGAGCAGTGCAAGAGACACACAGGAAACACCCAGGTGCCTTCTCTAGTGAACGGTGTTCCATCAAGGTCCTGCTTGCTGGCAGGGGCCTAGGCCAGCACAGGTCCTAGGGAGGCCAGGCTGAGGCTGGGATGGGTCCCGACCTAGCAGTGCTCAGGGCAAGCCTGGGACTGGAGGTCAGGCTGCAGGCTCATTCCAGCTTGGGCCTGGTGCAGAAAGCCTTCAGCTAGGACTTCCATGGGGTATAGTCAGCACAGTGGTTTTTGCCTGAAATCCATGTGCCTCACTCGGAGCCCCCTGCCTTTCAGCACACACTCCCTAGAAGTGTGTTCCTGAGGCAGTTGGACAGTTGGGGAAGTGGAGGCTCTCCCAGCATGGGAGGTCTGCCTAGAACCTTGCTCTGGCTGCAAAGAGGATTCCCTGCACCTCTGGCGCTGGGGTGAGATTTTCTGCACACAGGAGACACTTGGCACACACAGTGTTTCCCCATGGAAAGCACTGTGAGGAAGAATCTCTGCCAGGGATGCATGGCACTCTCCCATCGAAGCCCTCCATGCAGCAAGCTGTCATGGACTCGAGTGCAGGCCTTGGTGGCTGGAGAGACTGCAGCTCCTCTGGAGGCTCCGGGGCAATTGGCACACCCCTCCAAGGAAATGAGGCTTGTGGGATGAGCACTTTGCAAAGAATTGCAAGCAGCCTGCTCCTTTTGATGAGACACATGTGTGGGGAGAGAGACTTGACAGCCGAGAAGAAGCAAGAGGGCAAGGAGGGATTGGATTTGCATGCAGCTTGGAGGCTCCATATCTCCTGCTTGGCAATCAGGGAGTGCCAGGTCTGCCAATCATGCTCCGTTACCAGCTGGGCACCCAGTTTCAGGATCTGCCCTTTCCCAGCCATGAAACCACACCCAGGCTGCACCCTGAGCCCTGCCAAGGGGGACCCTTGCTCGCCAGGTGGGCAGAATTGCATGACTGAGTCAGGGGAGAGAAGGCGCTAGGAGGCCTTCAGAGAACTGCCTCAACATAGCCCCGCTCAGGAAAGGCACTCCTCTTTCTGTGACCGGATGCACAATGGAGTATCTGCTTGAGGCAAAGAAGCTCAGCTAGGCGATCCCTGGCTGAAGGCAAAGCAGAGAGTTTTTCGGTGGAGCGCTGGCACCATCTGCCGGCTGACAAGCATGGAAGGAGAATGCTCGCTCCAAATGAGTTCCTAAGGAGCTTTCCAAGCAGCAGGCAGGCTGCCTCCAGAAGCTTAGAGAGTCCTCCTTCGGACTATCCTCCGGCAACAGAGTTGGTGGCAAGGGCATGTGGGTTGGAGGGTGCTCGGAAGCTGCAGGGGAGGTTTTCAGCATCCAGTGCTCTCTGATGGAACACACTGCAGGCGCGAGCATCCATGAACTCCTGCAAGGCTTTGGAGTGGGAAAGCTGTGCTTAGCAGAGGGTTCCCTGCCAAATGCTGCAGGCCTATGTGGATGGTGAAGCTGCAGCTGTCTTGCAGTCTGCTTGTCCAGAGGTGTGTGTGCCCTGGTCCAGAGTGCTGTAGGAGGAGCTCCTAGCAAGGGGCGAGCAAGCACCTTGTTTCCTTGGCATAGAATGGCCTGTGCACACAGAGGCCTGTCAGCAGTGAAGACAACGCAGGCAGCAAGAGGGGTGGCAGGCAGCTAAGTGGCGGCAGGCGTCCTGCTTGAAAGTGGGGTCATGACTGTTTTGTCCTCAGGCCCCAGTGTCCACGTGCACACACTGCCTCTGGACCTGCAGCTTCCAAGCAGTGCAAGAGAAACACAAGCAACACCCTGGGGCCTTCTCGAATGAACGGTGCTCCATCGAGGTCCTGCTGGCTGGCAGTGGCCTAGGCCAGCAAAGGCCCTAGGGAGGCCAGGCTGAGGCTGGGATGGTTCCTGACCTAGCAGTGCCCAGGGCAAGCCTGGGACTGGAGGCCAGGCTGCAGGCTCATTCCAGCTTGGGCCTGGTGCAGAGCGCCTTCAGCTAAGACTTCCATGGGGAATGGTATGCGTAGTGATTTTTGCCTGCAATCCTCGTTCCTAACTCTCGCCAAACAGCCTGTTACCCCACACTTGCTAGAAGTGTGTTCCTGAGGCAGTTGGACAATAGGGCAAGTGGAGGCTCACCCAGCATGGGACGCCCGCCTTGCACATTGCTCTGGGTGCAAAGAGGATTCCCTGCACCTCTGGCACTGGGGAGAGCATTTCTGCACACAGGAGACACTTGGCAAACACAGTTTTTCCCCTCGGAAAGTACTGTGAGAAAGAGTCGCCATCCCAGATGCATGGCACTCTCCCTTCGAAGCCCTCCATGCAGCAGGCTTTCATGGACTCGGCTGCAGGCTTTGGTAGCTGGAGACACTGCAGCTCCTCTGGAGGCTCAGGGGCAATTGGCACACCCCTCCAAGGAAATGAGGCTAGTGTGATGAGCTCTTTCCAAAGAATGGCAAGCAGCCTGCTCCTTTCGATGAGACACACGTGTGGGGAGAGATGCTTGGCAGCAGAGAAGAAGCAAGAGGGCAGCCAGGGAGGGATTTGCACACAGCTTGAAGTCCCCAGACCTCCTGATTCGAAACCAGGGAATGCCAGCTCTGCCTGTCAGGCCCCATTCCCTAGTGGGCACCCAGATTCAGGATCTGCCCTTTCCCAGCTATGAAACCACACCCAGGCTGCACCCTGAGCCCTGCCAAGTTGGAACTTTGCTCGCCAGGTGGGCTGAATGGCATGACTGTGTCAGGGGAAAGAAGGACCTAGGAGGCCTTCCGGGAGCTGCCACGACATAGCAGTGCTCAGGAAAAGGCAGTCTCCTTTCTGTAGGCCGGATGCACACTGGAGTTTCCGCTTGAGGCAAGGAAGCTCAGCTAGGTGATCCCTGGCTGAAGGCAAAGCAGAGAGTTTTTCAGTGGAGCGCTGGCCCCATCTGCTGGCCGACAAGCATGGGAGGAGAAACCTCGCTGCAAATGAGTTCCTGAAGTGCTTTCCAAGCAGGAGGCAGCATGGCTCCAATAGTTTAGAAAGTCCTGCTTAGGACTACCCTCTGGCAACAGGGTGGGTGCCAAGGGCATGTGGGTTGGAGGGTGCTCAGAAGTCGCAGGGGAGGCTTTGGGCACCCGGTGCTCTCTGATGGAAAACACTGCAGGCCCGAGCATCCTTGAATTCCTGCAAGGCTCTGGAGTGGGAAAGCTGTGCTTAGCAGAAGGCTCCCTGCCAAGTGCTGCAGGCCTTTGTGGATGCTGAAGCAGCAGCTGCCTTGCAGGCTGCTGGTCCAGGGGCGTGTGTGCCCAGGTCCAGAGTGCTGTAGGAGGAGCTCCTAGCAAGGGGCGAGCAAGCACCTTGTTTCCTTGGCATAGACTGGCCTGTGCACCCTGAGGCCTGCCAGACGTGCAGACAGCGCAGGCAGCAAGGGCTTGTGGCAGGCAGATAAGGGGCAGCAGGCGTCTCACTTGAAAGTGGGCTCATGATTCTCTTGTTCTCCGGCCCCTGTGGCCGTGTGCAAGCACAGCCTCTGGACCTGCAGCTTCTGAGCAGTGCAAGAGACACACAGGAAACACCCAGGTGCCTTCTCTAGTGAACGGTGTTCCATCAAGGTCCTGCTTGCTGGCAGGGGCCTAGGCCAGCACAGGTTCTAGGGAGGCCAGGCTGAGGCTGGGATGGGTCCCGACCTAGCAGTGCTCAGGGCAAGCCTGGGACTGGAGGTCAGGCTGCAGGCTCATTCCAGCTTGGGCCTGGTGCAGAAAGCCTTCAGCTAGGACTTCCATGGGGTATAGTCAGCACAGTGGTTTTTGCCTGAAATCCATGTGCCTCACTCGGAGCCCCCTGCCTTTCAGCACACACTCCCTAGAAGTGTGTTCCTGAGGCAGTTGGACAGTTGGGGAAGTGGAGGCTCTCCCAGCATGGGAGGTCTGCCTAGAGCCTTGCTCTGGCTGCAAAGAGGATTCCCTGCACCTCTGGCGCTGGAGTGAGATTTTCTGCACACAGGAGACACTTGGCACACACAGTGTTTCCCCATGGAAAGCACTGTGAGGAAGAATCTCTGCCAGGGATGCATGGCACTCTCCCATCGAAGCCCTCCATGCAGCAAGCTGTCATGGACTCGAGTGCAGGCCTTGGTGGCTGGAGAGACTGCAGCTCCTCTGGAGGCTCCGGGGCAATTGGCACACCCCTCCAAGGAAATGAGGCTTGTGGGATGAGCACTTTGCAAAGAATTGCAAGCAGCCTGCTCCTTTTGATGAGACACATGTGTGGGGAGAGAGACTTGACAGCTGAGAAGAAGCAAGAGGGCAAGGAGGGATTGGATTTGCATGCAGCTTGGAGGCTCCATATCTCCTGCTTGGCAAGCAGGGAGTGCCAGGTCTGCCAATCATGCTCCGTTACCAGCTGGGCACCCAGTTTCAGGATCTGCCCTTTCCCAGCCATGAAACCACACCCAGGCTGCACCCTGAGCCCTGCCAAGGGGGACCCTTGCTCGCCAGGTGGGCTGAATTGCATGACTGAGTCAGGGGAGAGAAGGCGCTAGGAGGCCTTCAGAGAACTGCCTCAACATAGCCCCGCTCAGGAAAGGCACTCCTCTTTCTGTGACTGGATGCACAATGGAGTATCTGCTTGAGGCAAAGAAGCTCAGCTAGGCGATCCCTGGCTGAAGGCAAAGCAGAGAGTTTTTCGGTGGAGCGCTGGCACCATCTGCCGGCTGACAAGCATGGAAGGAGAATGCTCGCTCCAAATGAGTTCCTAAGGAGCTTTCCAAGCAGCAGGCAGGCTGCCTCCAGAAGCTTAGAGAGTCCTGCTTCGGACTATCCTCCGGCAACAGAGTTGGTGGCAAGGGCATGTGGGTTGGAGGGTGCTCGGAAGCTGCAGGGGAGGTTTTCAGCATCCAGTGCTCTCTGATGGAACACACTGCAGGCGCGAGCATCCATGAACTCCTGCAAGGCTTTGGAGTGGGAAAGATGTGCTTAGCAGAGGGCTCCCTGCCAAATGCTGCAGGCCTATGTGGATGGCGAAGCTGCAGCTGTCTTGCAGTCTGCTTGTCCAGAGGTGTGTGTGCCCTGGTCCAGAGTGCTGTAGGAGGAGCTCCTAGCAAGGGGCGAGCAAGCACCTTGTTTCCTTGGCATAGAATGGCCTGTGCACACAGAGGCCTGTCAGCAGTGAAGACAACGCAGGCAGCAAGAGGGGTGGCAGGCAGCTAAGTGGCGGCAGGCGTCCTGCTTGAAAGTGGGGTCATGACTGTTTTGTCCTCAGGCCCCAGTGTCCACGTGCACACACTGCCTCTGGACCTGCAGCTTCCAAGCAGTGCAAGAGAAACACAAGCAACACCCTGGGGCCTTCTCGAATGAACGGTGCTCCATCGAGGTCCTGCTGGCTGGCAGTGGCCTAGGCCAGCAAAGGCCCTAGGGAGGCCAGGCTGAGGCTGGGATGGTTCCTGACCTAGCAGTGCCCAGGGCAAGCCTGGGACTGGAGGCCAGGCTGCAGGCTCATTCCAGCTTGGGCCTGGTGCAGAGCGCCTTCAGCTAAGACTTCCAGGGGGAATGGTATGCGTAGTGATTTTTACCTGCAATCCTCGTTCCTAACTCTCGCCAAACAGCCTGTAGCCCACACTTCCTAGAAGTGTGTTCCTGAGGCAGTTGGACAATAGGGCAAGTGGAGGCTCACCCAGCATGGGACGCCCGCCTTGCACATTGCTCTGGGTGCAAAGAGGATTCCCTGCACCTCTGGCACTGGGGAGAGCATTTCTGCACACAGGAGACACTTGGCAAACACAGTTTTTCCCCTCGGAAAGTACTGTGAGAAAGAGTCGCCATCCCGGATGCATGGCACTCTCCCTTCGAAGCCCTCCATGCAGCAGGCTTTCATGGACTCGGCTGCAGGCTTTGGTAGCTGGAGACACTGCAGCTCCTCTGGAGGCTCAGGGGCAATTGGCACACCCCTCCAAGGAAATGAGGCTAGTGTGATGAGCTCTTTCCAAAGAATGGCAAGCAGCCTGCTCCTTTCGATGAGACACACGTGTGGGGAGAGATGCTTGGCAGCAGAGAAGAAGCAAGAGGGCAGCCAGGGAGGGATTTGCACACAGCTTGAAGTCCCCAGACCTCCTGATTCGAAACCAGGGAATGCCAGCTCTGCCTGTCAGGCCCCATTCCCTAGTGGGCACCCAGATTCAGGATCTGCCCTTTCCCAGCTATGAAACCACACCCAGGCTGCACCCTGAGCCCTGCCAAGTTGGAACTTTGCTCGCCAGGTGGGCTGAATGGCATGACTGTGTCAGGGGAAAGAAGGACCTAGGAGGCCTTCCGGGAGCTGCCACGACATAGCAGTGCTCAGGAAAAGGCAGTCTCCTTTCTGTAGGCCAGATGCACACTGGAGTTTCCGCTTGAGGCAAGGAAGCTCAGCTAGGTGATCCCTGGCTGAAGGCAAAGCAGAGAGTTTTTCAGTGGAGCGCTGGCCCCATCTGCTGGCCGACAAGCATGGGAGGAGAAACCTCGCTGCAAATGAGTTCCTGAAGTGCTTTCCAAGCAGGAGGCAGCATGGCTGCAATAGTTTAGAAAGTCCTGCTTAGGACTACCCTCTGGCAACAGGGTGGGTGCCAAGGGCATGTAGGTTGGAGGGTGCTCAGAAGTCGCAGGGGAGGCTTTGGGCACCCGGTGCTCTCTGATGGAAAACACTGCAGGCCCGAGCATCCATGAATTCCTGCAAGGCTTTGGAGTGGGAAAGCTGTGCTTAGCAGAAGGCTCCCTGCCAAGTGCTGCAGGCCTTTGTGGATGCTGAAGCAGCAGCTGCCTTGCAGGCTGCTGGTCCAGGGGCGTGTGTGTTCCCAGGTCCAGAGTGCTGTAGGAGGAGCTCCTAGCAAGGGGCGAGCAAGCACCTTGTTTCCTTGGCATAGACTGGCCTGTGCACCCTGAGGCCTGCCAGACGTGCAGACAGCGCAGGCAGCAAGGGCTTGTGGCAGGCAGTTAAGGGGCAGCAGGTGTCTCACTTGAAAGTGGGCTCATGACTCTCTTGTTCTCCGGCCCCTGTGGCCGTGTGCAAGCACAGCCTCTGGACCTGCAGCTTCTGAGCAGTGCAAGAGACACACAGGAAACCCCCAGGTGCCTTCTCTAGTGAACGGTGTTCCATCAAGGTCCTGCTTGCTGGCAGGGGCCTAGGCCAGCACAGGTCCTAGGGAGGCCAGGCTGAGGCTGGGATGGGTCCCGACCTAGCAGTGCTCAGGGCAAGCCTGGGACTGGAGGCCAGGCTGCAGGCTCATTCCAGCTTGGGCCTGGTGCAGAAAGCCTTCAGCTAGGACTTCCATGGGGTATAGTCAGCACAGTGGTTTTTGCCTGAAATCCATGTGCCTCACTCGGAGCCCCCTGCCTTTCAGCACACACTCCCTAGAAGTGTGTTCCTGAGGCAGTTGGACAGTTGGGGAAGTGGAGGCTCTCCCAGCATGGGAGGTCTGCCTAGAACCTTGCTCTGGCTGCAAAGAGGATTCCCTGCACCTCTGGCGCTGGGGTGAGATTTTCTGCACACAGGAGACACTTGGCACACACAGTGTTTCCCCATGGAAAGCACTGTGAGGAAGAATCTCTGCCAGGGATGCATGGCACTCTCCCATCGAAGCCCTCCATGCAGCAAGCTGTCATGGACTCGAGTGCAGGCCTTGGTGGCTGGAGAGACTGCAGCTCCTCTGGAGGCTCAGGGGCAATTGGCACACCCCTCCAAGGAAATGAGGCTTGTGGGATGAGCACTTTGCAAAGAATTGCAAGCAGCCTGCTCCTTTTGATGAGACACATGTGTGGGGAGAGAGACTTGACAGCCGAGAAGAAGCAAGAGGGCAAGGAGGGATTGGATTTGCATGCAGCTTGGAGGCTCCATATCTCCTGCTTGGCAAGCAGGGAGTGCCAGGTCTGCCCATCATGCTCCGTTACCAGCTGGGCACCCAGTTTTAGGATCTGCCCTTTCCCAGCCATGAAACCACACCCAGGCTGCACCCTGAGCCCTGCCAAGGGGACCCTTGCTCGCCAGGTGGGCTGAATTGCATGACTGAGTCAGGGGAGAGAAGGCCCTAGGAGGCCTTCAGGGAACTGCCTCAACATAGCCCCGCTCAGGAAAGGCACTCCTCTTTCTGTGACCGGATGCACAATGGAGTATCTGCTTGAGGCAAAGAAGCTCAGCTTGGCGATCCCTGGCTGAAGGCAAAGCAGAGAGTTTTTCGGTGGAGCGCTGGCACCATCTGCCAGCCGACAAGCATGGAAGGAGAATCCTCGTTCCAAATGAGTTCCTGAGGAGCTTTCCAAGCAGCAGGCAGGCTGCCTCCAGAAGCTTAGAGAGTCCTGCTTCGGACTATCCTCCGGCAACAGAGTGGGTGGCAAGGGCATGTGGGTTGGAGGGTGCTCGGAAGCTGCAGGGGAGGTTTTCAGCATCCAGTGCTCTCCGGTGGAACACACTGCAGGCGCGAGCATCCATGAACTCCTGCAAGGCTTTGGAGTGGGAAAGCTGTGCTTAGCAGAGGGCTCCCTGCCAAATGCTGCAGGCCTATGTGGATGGCGAAGCTGCAGCTGTCTTGCAGTCTGCTTGTCCAGAGGTGTGTTTGCCCTGGTCCAGAGTGCTGTAGGAGGAGCTCCTAGCAGCGGGAGAGCAAGCACCTTGTTTCCTTGGCATAGAATGGCCTGTGCACACAGAGGCCTGTCAGCAGTGAAGACAACGCAGGCAGCAAGAGGGGTGGCAGGCAGCTAAGTGGCGGCAGGCGTCCTGCTTGAAAGTGGGGTCATGACTGTTTTGTCCTCAGGCCCCAGTGTCCACGTGTACACACTGCCTCTGGACCTGCAGCTTCCGAGCAGTGCAAGAGAAACACAAGCAACACCCTGGGGCCTTCTCGAATGAACGGTGCTCCATCGAGGTCCTGCTGGCTGGCAGTGGCCTAGGCCAGCAAAGGCCCTAGGGAGGCCAGGCTGAGGCTGGGATGGTTCCTGACCTAGCAGTGCCCAGGGCAAGCCTGGGACTGGAAGCCAGGCTGCAGGCTTATTCCAGCTTGGGCCTGGTGCAGAGCGCCTTCAGCTAAGACTTCCATGGGGAATGGTATGCATAGTGATTTTTGCCTGCAATCCTCGTTCCTAACTCTCGCCAAACAGCCTGTTAGCCCACACTTGCTAGAAGTGTGTTCCTGAGGCAGTTGGACAATAGGGCAAGTGGAGGCTCACCCAGCATGGGACGCCCGCCTTGCACATTGCTCTGGGTGCAAAGAGGATTCCCTGCACCTCTGGCACTGGGGAGAGCATTTCTGCACACAGGAGACACTTGGCAAACACAGTTTTTCCCCTCGGAAAGTACTGTGAGAAAGAGTCGCCATCCCGGATGCATGGCACTCTCCCTTCGAAGCCCTCCATGCAGCAGGCTTTCATGGACTCGCCTGCAGGCTTTGGTAGCTGGAGACACTGCAGCTCCTCTGGAGGCTCAGGGGCAATTGGCACACCCCTCCAAGGAAATGAGGCTAGTGTGATGAGCTCTTTCCAAAGAATGGCAAGCAGCCTGCTCCTTTCGATGAGACACACGTGTGGGGAGAGATGCTTGGCAGCAGAGAAGAAGCAAGAGGGCAGCCAGGGAGGGATTTGCACACAGCGTGAAGTCCCCAGACCTCCTGATTCGAAACCAGGGAATGCCAGCTCTGCCTGTCAGGCCCCATTCCCTAGTGGGCACCCAGATTCAGGATCTGCCCTTTCCCAGCTATGAAACCACACCCAGGCTGCACTCTGAGCCCTGCCAAGTTGGAACTTTGCTCGCCAGGTGGGCTGAATGGCATGACTGTGTCAGGGGAAAGAAGGACCTAGGAGGCCTTCCGGGAGCTGCCACGACATAGCAGTGCTCAGGAAAAGGCAGTCTCCTTTCTGTAGGCCGGATGCACACTGGAGTTTCCGCTTGAGGCAAGGAAGCTCAGCTAGGTGATCCCTGGCTGAAGGCAAAGCAGAGAGTTTTTCAGTGGAGCGCTGGCCCCATCTGCTGGCCGACAAGCATGGGAGGAGAAACCTCGCTGCAAATGAGTTCCTGAAGTGCTTTCCAAGCAGGAGGCAGCATGGCTCCAATAGTTTAGAAAGTCCTGCTTAGGACTACCCTCTGGCAACAGGGTGGGTGCCAAGGGCATGTGGGTTGGAGGGTGCTCAGAAGTCGCAGGGGAGGCTTTGGGCACCCGGTGCTCTCTGATGGAAAACACTGCAGGCCCGAGCATCCATGAATTCCTGCAAGGCTCTGGAGTGGGAAAGCTGTGCTTAGCAGAAGGCTCCCTGCCAAGTGCTGCAGGCCTTTGTGGATGCTGAAGCAGCAGCTGCCTTGCAGGCTGCTGGTCCAGGGGCATGTGTGCCCAGTTCCAGAGTGCTGTAGGAGGAGCTCCTAGCAAGGGGCGAGCAAGCACCTTGTTTCCTTGGCATAGACTGGCCTGTGCACCCTGAGGCCTGCCAGACGTGCAGACAGCGCAGGCAGCAAGGGCTTGTGGCAGGCAGATAAGGGGCAGCAGGCGTCTCACTTGAAAGTGGGCTCATGACTCTCTTGTTCTCCGGCCCCTGTGGCCGTGTGCAAGCACAGCCTCTGGACCTGCAGCTTCTGAGCAGTGCAAGAGACACACAGGAAACACCCAGGTGCCTTCTCTAGTGAACGGTGTTCCATCAAGGTCCTGCTTGCTGGCAGGGGCCTAGGCCAGCACAGGTCCTAGGGAGGCCAGGCTGAGGCTGGGATGGGTCCCGACCTAGCAGTGCTCAGGGCAAGCCTGGGACTGGAGGCCAGGCTGCAGGCTCATTCCAGCTTGGGCCTGGTGCAGAAAGCCTTCAGCTAGGACTTCCATGGGGTATAGTCAGCACAGTGGTTTTTGCCTGAAATCCATGTGCCTCACTCGGAGCCCCCTGCCTTTCAGCACACACTCCCTAGAAGTGTGTTCCTGAGGCAGTTGGACAGTTGGGGAAGTGGAGGCTCTCCCAGCATGGGAGGTCTGCCTAGAACCTTGCTCTGGCTGCAAAGAGGATTCCCTGCACCTCTGGCGCTGGGGTGAGATTTTCTGCACACAGGAGACACTTGGCACACACAGTGTTTCCCCATGGAAAGCACTGTGAGGAAGAATCTCTGCCAGGGATGCATGGCACTCTCCCATCGAAGCCCTCCATGCAGCAAGCTGTCATGGACTCGAGTGCAGGCCTTGGTGGCTGGAGAGACTGCAGCTCCTCTGGAGGCTCCGGGGCAATTGGCACACCCCTCCAAGGAAATGAGGCTTGTGGGATGAGCACTTTGCAAAGAATTGCAAGCAGCCTGCTCCTTTTGATGAGACACATGTGTGGGGAGAGAGACTTGACAGCCGAGAAGAAGCAAGAGGGCAAGGAGGGATTGGATTTGCATGCAGCTTGGAGGCTCCATATCTCCTGCTTGGCAAGCAGGGAGTGCCAGGTCTGCCCATCATGCTCCGTTACCAGCTGGGCACCCAGTTTCAGGATCTGCCCTTTCCCAGCCATGAAACCACACCCAGGCTGCACCCTGAGCCCTGCCAAGGGGGACCCTTGCTCGCCAGGTGGGCTGAATTGCATGACTGTGTCAGGGGAGAGAAGGCCCTAGGAGGCCTTCAGGGAACTGCCTCAACATAGCCCCGCTCAGGAAAGGCACTCCTCTTTCTGTGACCGGATGCACAATGGAGTATCTGCTTGAGGCAAAGAAGCTCAGCTAGGCGATCCCTGGCTGAAGGCAAAGCAGAGAGTTTTTCAGTGGAGCGCTGGCACCATCTGCCGGCCGACAAGCATGGAAGGAGAATCCTCGCTCCAAATGAGTTCCTGAGGAGCTTTCCAAGCAGCAGGCAGGCTGCCTCCAGAAGCTTAGAGAGTCCTGCTTCGGACTATCCTCCGGCAACAGAGTGGGTGCCAAGGGCATGTGGGTAGGAGGGTGCTCGGAAGCTGCAGGGGAGGTTTTCAGCATCCAGTGCTCTCCAATGGAACACACTGCAGGCGCGAGCATCCATGAACTCCTGCAAGGCTTTGGAGTGGGAAAGCTGTGCTTAGCAGAGGGCTCCCTGCCAAATGCTGCAGGCCTATGTGGATGGCGAAGCTGCAGCTGTCTTGCAGTCTGCTTGTCCAGAGGTGTGTGTGCCCTGGTCCAGAGTGCTGTAGGAGGAGCTCCTAGCAACGGGAGAGCAAGCACCTTGTTTCCTTGGCATAGAATGGCCTGTGCACACAGAGGCCTGTCAGCAGTGAAGACAACGCAGGCAGCAAGAGGGGTGGCAGGCAGCTAAGTGGCGGCAGGCGTCCTGCTTGAAAGTGGGGTCATGACTGTTTTGTCCTCAGGCCCCAGTGTCCACGTGCACACACTGCCTCTGGACCTGCAGCTTCCGAGCAGTGCAAGAGAAACACAAGCAACACCCTGGGGCCTTCTCGAATGAACGGTGCTCCATCGAGGTCCTGCTGGCTGGCAGTGGCCTAGGCCAGCAAAGGCCCTAGGGAGGCCAGGCTGAGGCTGGGATGGTTCCTGACCTAGCAGTGCCCAGGGCAAGCCTGGGACTGGAGGCCAGGCTGCAGGCTCATTCCAGCTTGGGCCTGGTGCAGAGCGCCTTCAGCTAAGACTTCCATGGGGAATGGTATGCGTAGTGATTTTTGCCTGCAATCCTCGTTCCTAACTCTCGCCAAACAGCCTGTTAGCCCACACTTGCTAGAAGTGTGTTCCTGAGGCAGTTGGACAATAGGGCAAGTGGAGGCTCACCCAGCATGGGACGCCCGCCTTGCACATTGCTCTGGGTGCAAAGAGGATTCCCTGCACCTCTGGCACTGGGGAGAGCATTTCTGCACACAGGAGACACTTGGCAAACACAGTTTTTCCCCTCGGAAAGTACTGTGAGAAAGAGTCGCCATCCCGGATGCATGGCACTCTCCCTTCGAAGCCCTCGTTGCAGTAGGCTTTCATGGACTCGGCTGCAGGCTTTGGTAGCTGGAGACACTGCAGCTCCTCTGGAGGCTCAGGGGCAATTGGCACACCCCTCCAAGGAAATGAGGCTAGTGTGATGAGCTCTTTCCAAAGAATGGCAAGCAGCCTGCTCCTTTCGATGAGACACACGTGTGGGGAGAGATGCTTGGCAGCAGAGAAGAAGCAAGAGGGCAGCCAGGGAGGGATTTGCACACAGCTTGAAGTCCCCAGACCTCCTGATTCGAAACCAGGGAATGCCAGCTCTGCCTGTCAGGCCCCATTCCCTAGTGGGCACCCAGATTCAGGATCTGCCCTTTCCCAGCTATGAAACCACACCCAGGCTGCACCCTGAGCCCTGCCAAGTTGGAACTTTGCTCGCCAGGTGGGCTGAATGGCATGACTGTGTCAGGGGAAAGAAGGACCTAGGAGGCCTTCCGGGAGCTGCCACGACATAGCAGTGCTCAGGAAAAGGCAGTCTCCTTTCTGTAGGCCGGATGCACACTGGAGTTTCCGCTTGAGGCAAGGAAGCTCAGCTAGGTGATCCCTGGCTGAAGGCAAAGCAGAGAGTTTTTCAGTGGAGCGCTGGCCCCATCTGCTGGCCGACAAGCATGGGAGGAGAAACCTCGCTGCAAATGAGTTCCTGAAGTGCTTTCCAAGCAGGAGGCAGCATGGCTCCAATAGTTTAGAAAGTCCTGCTTAGGACTACCCTCTGGCAACAGGGTGGGTGCCAAGGGCATGTGGGTTGGAGGGTGCTCAGAAGTCGCAGGGGAGGCTTTGGGCACCTGGTGCTCTCTGATGGAAAACACTGCAGGCCCGAGCATCCATGAATTACTGCAAGGCTCTGGAGTGGGAAAGCTGTGCTTAGCAGAAGGCTCCCTGCCAAGTGCTGCAGGCCTTTGTGGATGCTGAAGCAGCAGCTGCCTTGCAGGCTGCTGGTCCAGGGGCGTGTGTGCCCAGGTCCAGAGTGCTGTAGGAGGAGCTCCTAGCAAGGGGCGAGCAAGCACCTTGTTTCCTTGGCATAGACTGGCCTGTGCACCCTGAGGCCTGCCAGACGTGCAGACAGCGCAGGCAGCAAGGGCTTGTGGCAGGCAGATAAGGGGCAGCAGGCGTCTCACTTGAAAGTGGGCTCATGACTCTCTTGTTCTCCGGCCCCTGTGGCCGTGTGCAAGCACAGCCTCTGGACCTGCAGCTTCTGAGCAGTGCAAGAGACACACAGGAAACACCCAGGTGCCTTCTCTAGTGAACGGTGTTCCATCAAGGTCCTGCTTGCTGGCAGGGGCCTAGGCCAGCACAGGTCCTAGGGAGGCCAGGCTGAGGCTGGGATGGGTCCCGACCTAGCAGTGCTCAGGGCAAGCCTGGGACTGGAGGTCAGGCTGCAGGCTCATTCCAGCTTGGGCCTGGTGCAGAAAGCCTTCAGCTAGGACTTCCATGGGGTATAGTCAGCACAGTGGTTTTTGCCTGAAATCCATGTTCCTCACTCGGAGCCCTCTGCCTTTCAGCACACACTCCCTAGAAGTGTGTTCCTGAGGCAGTTGGACAGTTGGGGAAGTGGAGGCTCTCCCAGCATGGGAGGTCTGCCTAGAACCTTGCTCTGGCTGCAAAGGGGATTCCCTGCACCTCTGGCGCTGGGGTGAGATTTTCTGCACACAGGAGACACTTGGCACACACAGTGTTTCCCCATGGAAAGCACTGTGAGGAAGAATCTCTGCCAGGGATGCATGGCACTCTCCCATCGAAGCCCTCCATGCAGCAAGCTGTCATGGACTCGAGTGCAGGCCTTGGTGGCTGGAGAGACTGCAGCTCCTCTGGAGGCTCCGGGGCAATTGGCACACCCCTCCAAGGAAATGAGGCTTGTGGGATGAGCACTTTGCAAAGAATTGCAAGCAGCCTGCTCCTTTTGATGAGACACATGTGTGGGGAGAGAGACTTGACAGCCGAGAAGAAGCAAGAGGGCAAGGATGGATTGGATTTGCATGCAGCTTGGAGGCTCCATATCTCCTGCTTGGCAAGCAGGGAGTGCCAGGTCTGCCCATCATGCTCCGTTACCAGCTGGGCACCCAGTTTCAGGATCTGCCCTTTCCCAGCCATGAAACCACACCCAGGCTGCACCCTGAGCCCTGCCAAGGGGGACCCTTGCTCGCCAGGTGGGCTGAATTGCATGACTGTGTCAGGGGAGAGAAGGCCCGAGGAGGCCTTCAGGGAACTGCCTCAACATAGCCCCGCTCAGGAAAGGCACTCCTCTTTCTGTGACCGGATGCACAATGGAGTATCTGCTTGAGGCAAAGAAGCTCAGCTAGGCGATCCCTGGCTGAAGGCAAAGCAGAGAGTTTTTCGGTGGAGCGCTGGCACCATCTGCCGGCCGACAAGCATGGAAGGAGAATCCTCGCTCCAAATGAGTTCCTGAGGAGCTTTCCAAGCAGCAGGCAGGCTGCCTCCAGAAGCTTAGAGAGTCCTGCTTCGGACTATCCTCCGGCAACAGAGTGGGTGGCAAGGGCATGTGGGATGGAGGGTGCTCGGAAGCTGCAGGGGAGGTTTTCAGCATCCAGTGCTCTCCGATGGAACACACTGCAGGTGCGAGCATCCATGAACTCCTGCAAGGCTTTGGAGTGGGAAAGCTGTGCTTAGCAGAGGGCTCCCTGCCAAATGCTGCAGGCCTATGTGGATGGCGAAGCTGCAGCTGTCTTGCAGTCTGCTTGTCCAGAGGTGTGTGTGCCCTGGTCCAGAGTGCTGTAGGAGGAGCTCCTAGCAACGGGAGAGCAAGCACCTTGTTTCCTTGGCATAGAATGGCCTGTGCACACAGAGGCCTGTCAGCAGTGAAAACAACGCAGGCAGCAAGAGGGGTGGCAGGCAGCTAAGTGGCGGCAGGCGTCCTGCTTGAAAGTGGGGTCATGACTGTTTTGTCCTCAGGCCCCAGTGTCCACGTGCACACACTGCCTCTGGACCTGCAGCTTCCGAGCAGTGCAAGAGAAACACAAGCAACACCCTGGGGCCTTCTCGAATGAACGGTGCTCCATTGAGGTCCTGCTGGCTGGCAGTGGCCTAGGCCAGCAAAGGCCCTAGGGAGGCCAGGCTGAGGCTGGGATGGTTCCTGACCTAGCAGTGCCCAGGGCAAGCCTGGGACTGGAGGCCAGGCTGCAGGCTCATTCCAGCTTGGGCCTGGTGCAGAGCGCCTTCAGCTAAGACTTCCATGGGGAATGGTATGCGTAGTGATTTTTGCCTGCAATCCTCGTTCCTAACTCTCGCCAAACAGCCTGTAGCCCACACTTCCTAGAAGTGTGTTCCTGAGGCAGTTGGACAATAGGGCAAGTGGAGGCTCACCCAGCATGGGACGCCCACCTTGCACATTGCTCTGGGTGCAAAGAGGATTCCCTGCACCTCTGGCACTGGGGAGAGCATTTCTGCACACAGGAGACACTTGGCAAACACAGTTTTTCCCCTCGGAAAGTACTGTGAGAAAGAGTCGCCATCCCAGATGCATGGCACTCTCCCTTCGAAGCCCTCCATGCAGCAGGCTTTCATGGACTCGCCTGCAGGCTTTGGTAGCTGGAGACACTGCAGCTCCTCTGGAGGCTCAGGGGCAATTGGCACACCCCTCCAAGGAAATGAGGCTAGTGTGATGAGCTCTTTCCAAAGAATGGCAAGCAGCCTGCTCCTTTCGATGAGACACACGTGTGGGGAGAGATGCTTGGCAGCAGAGAAGAAGCAAGAGGGCAGCCAGGGAGGGATTTGCACACAGCTTGAAGTCCCCAGACCTCCTGATTCGAAACCAGGGAATGCCAGCTCCTCCTGTCAGGCCCCATTCCCTAGTGGGCACCCAGATTCAGGATCTGCCCTTTCCCAGCTATGAAACCACACCCAGGCTGCACCCTGAGCCCTGCCAAGTTGGAACTTTGCTCGCCAGGTGGGCTGAATGGCATGACTGTGTCAGGGGAAAGAAGGACCTAGGAGGCCTTCCGGGAGCTGCCACGACATAGCAGTGCTCAGGAAAAGGCAGTCTCCTTTCTGTAGGCCGGATGCACACTGGAGTTTCCGCTTGAGGCAAGGAAGCTCAGCTAGGTGATCCCTGGCTGAAGGCAAAGCAGAGAGTTTTTCAGTGGAGCGCTGGCCCCATCTGCTGGCCGACAAGCATGGGAGGAGAAACCTCGCTGCAAATGAGTTCCTGAAGTGCTTTCCAAGCAGGAGGCAGCATGGCTCCAATAGTTTAGAAAGTCCTGCTTAGGACTACCCTCTGGCAACAGGGTGGGTGCCAAGGGCATGTGGGTTGGAGGGTGCTCAGAAGTCGCAGGGGAGGCTTTGGGCACCCGGTGCTCTCTGATGGAAAACACTGCAGGCCCGAGCATCCATGAATTCCTGCAAGGCTTTGGAGTGGGAAAGCTGTGCTTAGCAGAAGGCTCCCTGCCAAGTGCTGCAGGCCTTTGTGGATGCTGAAGCAGCAGCTGCCTTGCAGGCTGCTGGTCCAGGGGCGTGTGTGCCCAGGTCCAGAGTGCTGTAGGCGGAGCTCCTAGCAAGGGGCGAGCAAGCACCTTGTTTCCTTGGCATAGACTGGCCTGTGCACCCTGAGGCCTGCCAGACGTGCAGACAGTGCAGGCAGCAAGGGCTTGTGGCAGGCAGATAAGGGGCAGCAGGCGTCTCACTTGAAAGTGGACTCATGACTCTCTTGTTCTCCGGCCCCTGTGGCCGTGTGCAAGCACAGCCTCTGGACCTGCAGCTTCTGAGCAGTGCAAGAGACACACAGGAAACCCCCAGGTGCCTTCTCTAGTGAACGGTGTTCCATCAAGGTCCTGCTTGCTGGCAGGGGCCTAGGCCAGCACAGGTCCTAGGGAGGCCAGGCTGAGGCTGGGATGGGTCCTGACCTATCAGTGCTCAGGGCAAGCCTGGGACTGGAGGTCAGGCTGCAGGCTCATTCCAGCTTGGGCCTGGTGCAGAAAGCCTTCAGCTAGGACTTCCATGGGGTATAGTCAGCACAGTGGTTTTTGCCTGAAATCCATGTGCCTCACTCGGAGCCCCCTGCCTTTCAGCACACACTCCCTAGAAGTGTGTTCCTGAGGCAGTTGGACAGTTGGGGAAGTGGAGGCTCTCCCAGCATGGGAGGTCTGCCTAGAACCTTGCTCTGGCTGCAAAGAGGATTCCCTGCACCTCTGGCGCTGGGGTGAGATTTTCTGCACACAGGAGACACTTGGCACACACAGTGTTTCCCCATGGAAAGCACTGTGAGGAAGAATCTCTGCCAGGGATGCATGGCACTCTCCCATCGAAGCCCTCCATGCAGCAAGCTGTCATGGACTCGAGTGCAGGCCTTGGTGGCTGGAGAGACTGCAGCTCCTCTGGAGGCTCCGGGGCAATTGGCACACCCCTCCAAGGAAATGAGGCTTGTGGGATGAGCACTTTGCAAAGAATTGCAAGCAGCCTGCTCCTTTTGATGAGACACATGTGTGGGGAGAGAGACTTGACAGCCGAGAAGAAGCAAGAGGGCAAGGAGGGATTGGATTTGCATGCAGCTTGGAGGCTCCATATCTCCTGCTTGGCAAGCAGGGAGTGCCAGGTCTGCCCATGATGCTCCATTACCAGCTGGGCACCCAGTTTCAGGATCTGCCCTTTCCCAGCCATGAAACCACACCCAGGCTGCACCCTGAGCCCTGCCAAGGGGGACCCTTGCTCGCCAGGTGGGCTGAATTGCATGACTGTGTCAGGGGAGAGAAGGCCCTAGGAGGCCTTCAGGGAACTGCCTCAACATAGCCCCGCTCAGGAAAGGCACTCCTCTTTCTGTGACCGGATGCACAATGGAGTATCTGCTTGAGGCAAAGAAGCTCAGCTAGGCGATCCCTGGCTGAAGGCAAAGCAGAGAGTTTTTCGGTGGAGCGCTGGCACCATCTGCCGGCTGAAAAGCATGGAAGGAGAATGCTCGCTCCAAATGAGTTCCTGAGGAGCTTTCCAAGCAGCAGGCAGGCTGCCTCCAGAAGCTTAGAGAGTCCTGCTTCGGAGTATCCTCCGGCAACAGAGTGGGTGCCAAGGGCATGTGGGTTGGAGGGTGCTCGGAAGCTGCAGGGGAGGTTTTCAGCATCCAGTGCTCTCCGATGGAACACACTGCAGGCGCGAGCATCCATGAACTCCTGCAAGGCTTTGGAGTGGGAAAGCTGTGCTTAGCAGAGGGCTCCCTGCCAAATGCTGCAGGCCTATGTGGATGGCGAAGCTGCAGCTGTCTTGCAGTCTGCTTGTCCAGAGGTGTGTGTGCCCTGGTCCAGAGTGCTGTAGGAGGAGCTCCTAGCAACGGGAGAGCAAGCACCTTGTTTCCTTGGCATAGAATGGCCTGTGCACACAGAGGCCTGTCAGCAGTGAAGACAACGCAGGCAGCAAGAGGGGTGGCAGGCAGCTAAGTGGTGGCAGGCGTCCTGCTTGAAAGTGGGGTCATGACTGTTTTGTCCTCAGGCCCCAGTGTCCACGTGCACACACTGCCTCTGGACCTGCAGCTTCCGAGCAGTGCAAGAGAAACACAAGCAACACCCTGGGGCCTTCTCGAATGAACGGTGCTCCATCGAGGTCCTGCTGGCTGGCAGTGGCCTAGGCCAGCAAAGGCCCTAGGGAGGCCAGGCTGAGGCTGGGATGGTTCCTGACCTAGCAGTGCCCAGGGCAAGCCTGGGACTGGAGGCCAGGCTGCAGGCTCATTCCAGCTTGGGCCTGGTGCAGAGCGCCTTCAGCTAAGACTTCCATGGGGAATGGTATGCGTAGTGATTTTTGCCTGCAATCCTCGTTCCTAACTCTCGCCAAACAGCCTGTAGCCCACACTTCCTAGAAGTGTGTTCCTGAGGCAGTTGGACAATAGGGCAAGTGGAGGCTCACCCAGCATGGGACGCCCACCTTGCACATTGCTCTGGGTGCAAAGAGGATTCCCTGCACCTCTGGCACTGGGGAGAGCATTTCTGCACACAGGAGACACTTGGCAAACACAGTTTTTCCCCTCGGAAAGTACTGTGAGAAAGAGTCGCCATCCCAGATGCATGGCACTCTCCCTTCGAAGCCCTCCATGCAGCAGGCTTTCATGGACTCGCCTGCAGGCTTTGGTAGCTGGAGACACTGCAGCTCCTCTGGAGGCTCAGGGGCAATTGGCACACCCCTCCAAGGAAATGAGGCTAGTGTGATGAGCTCTTTCCAAAGAATGGCAAGCAGCCTGCTCCTTTCGATGAGACACACGTGTGGGGAGAGATGCTTGGCAGCAGAGAAGAAGCAAGAGGGCAGCCAGGGAGGGATTTGCACACAGCTTGAAGTCCCCAGACCTCCTGATTCGAAACCAGGGAATGCCAGCTCCTCCTGTCAGGCCCCATTCCCTAGTGGGCACCCAGATTCAGGATCTGCCCTTTCCCAGCTATGAAACCACACCCAGGCTGCACCCTGAGCCCTGCCAAGTTGGAACTTTGCTCGCCAGGTGGGCTGAATGGCATGACTGTGTCAGGGGAAAGAAGGACCTAGGAGGCCTTCCGGGAGCTGCCACGACATAGCAGTGCTCAGGAAAAGGCAGTCTCCTTTCTGTAGGCCGGATGCACACTGGAGTTTCCGCTTGAGGCAAGGAAGCTCAGCTAGGTGATCCCTGGCTGAAGGCAAAGCAGAGAGTTTTTCAGTGGAGCGCTGGCCCCATCTGCTGGCCGACAAGCATGGGAGGAGAAACCTCGCTGCAAATGAGTTCCTGAAGTGCTTTCCAAGCAGGAGGCAGCATGGCTCCAATAGTTTAGAAAGTCCTGCTTAGGACTACCCTCTGGCAACAGGGTGGGTGCCAAGGGCATGTGGGTTGGAGGGTGCTCAGAAGTCGCAGGGGAGGCTTTGGGCACCCGGTGCTCTCTGATGGAAAACACTGCAGGCCCGAGCATCCATGAATTCCTGCAAGGCTTTGGAGTGGGAAAGCTGTGCTTAGCAGAAGGCTCCCTGCCAAGTGCTGCAGGCCTTTGTGGATGCTGAAGCAGCAGCTGCCTTGCAGGCTGCTGGTCCAGGGGCGTGTGTGCCCAGGTCCAGAGTGCTGTAGGCGGAGCTCCTAGCAAGGGGCGAGCAAGCACCTTGTTTCCTTGGCATAGACTGGCCTGTGCACCCTGAGGCCTGCCAGACGTGCAGACAGTGCAGGCAGCAAGGGCTTGTGGCAGGCAGATAAGGGGCAGCAGGCGTCTCACTTGAAAGTGGACTCATGACTCTCTTGTTCTCCGGCCCCTGTGGCCGTGTGCAAGCACAGCCTCTGGACCTGCAGCTTCTGAGCAGTGCAAGAGACACACAGGAAACCCCCAGGTGCCTTCTCTAGTGAACGGTGTTCCATCAAGGTCCTGCTTGCTGGCAGGGGCCTAGGCCAGCACAGGTCCTAGGGAGGCCAGGCTGAGGCTGGGATGGGTCCTGACCTATCAGTGCTCAGGGCAAGCCTGGGACTGGAGGTCAGGCTGCAGGCTCATTCCAGCTTGGGCCTGGTGCAGAAAGCCTTCAGCTAGGACTTCCATGGGGTATAGTCAGCACAGTGGTTTTTGCCTGAAATCCATGTGCCTCACTCGGAGCCCCCTGCCTTTCAGCACACACTCCCTAGAAGTGTGTTCCTGAGGCAGTTGGACAGTTGGGGAAGTGGAGGCTCTCCCAGCATGGGAGGTCTGCCTAGAACCTTGCTCTGGCTGCAAAGAGGATTCCCTGCACCTCTGGCGCTGGGGTGAGATTTTCTGCACACAGGAGACACTTGGCACACACAGTGTTTCCCCATGGAAAGCACTGTGAGGAAGAATCTCTGCCAGGGATGCATGGCACTCTCCCATCGAAGCCCTCCATGCAGCAAGCTGTCATGGACTCGAGTGCAGGCCTTGGTGGCTGGAGAGACTGCAGCTCCTCTGGAGGCTCCGGGGCAATTGGCACACCCCTCCAAGGAAATGAGGCTTGTGGGATGAGCACTTTGCAAAGAATTGCAAGCAGCCTGCTCCTTTTGATGAGACACATGTGTGGGGAGAGAGACTTGACAGCCGAGAAGAAGCAAGAGGGCAAGGAGGGATTGGATTTGCATGCAGCTTGGAGGCTCCATATCTCCTGCTTGGCAAGCAGGGAGTGCCAGGTCTGCCCATGATGCTCCATTACCAGCTGGGCACCCAGTTTCAGGATCTGCCCTTTCCCAGCCATGAAACCACACCCAGGCTGCACCCTGAGCCCTGCCAAGGGGGACCCTTGCTCGCCAGGTGGGCTGAATTGCATGACTGTGTCAGGGGAGAGAAGGCCCTAGGAGGCCTTCAGGGAACTGCCTCAACATAGCCCCGCTCAGGAAAGGCACTCCTCTTTCTGTGACCGGATGCACAATTGAGTATCTGCTTGAGGCAAAGAAGCTCAGCTAGGCGATCCCTGGCTGAAGGCAAAGCAGAGAGTTTTTCGGTGGAGCGCTGGCACCATCTGCCGGCTGAAAAGCATGGAAGGAGAATGCTCGCTCCAAATGAGTTCCTGAGGAGCTTTCCAAGCAGCAGGCAGGCTGCCTCCAGAAGCTTAGAGAGTCCTGCTTCGGAGTATCCTCCGGCAACAGAGTGGGTGCCAAGGGCATGTGGGTTGGAGGGTGCTCGGAAGCTGCAGGGGAGGTTTTCAGCATCCAGTGCTCTCCGATGGAACACACTGCAGGCGCGAGCATCCATGAACTCCTGCAAGGCTTTGGAGTGGGAAAGCTGTGCTTAGCAGAGGGCTCCCTGCCAAATGCTGCAGGCCTATGTGGATGGCGAAGCTGCAGCTGTCTTGCAGTCTGCTTGTCCAGAGGTGTGTGTGCCCTGGTCCAGAGTGCTGTAGGAGGAGCTCCTAGCAACGGGAGAGCAAGCACCTTGTTTCCTTGGCATAGAATGGCCTGTGCACACAGAGGCCTGTCAGCAGTGAAGACAACGCAGGCAGCAAGAGGGGTGGCAGGCAGCTAAGTGGTGGCAGGCGTCCTGCTTGAAAGTGGGGTCATGACTGTTTTGTCCTCAGGCCCCAGTGTCCACGTGCACACACTGCCTCTGGACCTGCAGCTTCCGAGCAGTGCAAGAGAAACACAAGCAACACCCTGGGGCCTTCTCGAATGAACGGTGCTCCATCGAGGTCCTGCTGGCTGGCAGTGGCCTAGGCCAGCAAAGGCCCTAGGGAGGCCAGGCTGAGGCTGGGATGGTTCCTGACCTAGCAGTGCCCAGGGCAAGCCTGGGACTGGAGGCCAGGCTGCAGGCTCATTCCAGCTTGGGCCTGGTGCAGAGCGCCTTCAGCTAAGACTTCCATGGGGAATGGTATGCGTAGTGATTTTTGCCTGCAATCCTCGTTCCTAACTCTCGCCAAACAGCCTGTTAGCCCACACTTGCTAGAAGTGTGTTCCTGAGGCAGTTGGACAATAGGGCAAGTGGAGGCTCACCCAGCATGGGACGCCCGCCTTGCACATTGCTCTGGGTGCAAAGAGGATTCCCTGCACCTCTGGCACTGGGGAGAGCATTTCTGCACACAGGAGACACTTGGCAAACACAGTTTTTCCCCTCGGAAAGTACTGTGAGAAAGAGTCGCCATCCCGGATGCATGGCACTCTCCCTTCGAAGCCCTCCATGCAGCAGGCTTTCATGGACTCGGCTGCAGGCTTTGGTAGCTGGAGACACTGCAGCTCCTCTGGAGGCTCAGGGGCAATTGGCACACCCCTCCAAGGAAATGAGGCTAGTGTGATGAGCTCTTTCCAAAGAATGGCAAGCAGCCTGCTCCTTTCAATGAGACACACGTGTGGGGAGAGATGCTTGGCAGCAGAGAAGAAGCAAGAGGGCAGCCAGGGAGGGATTTGCACACAGCTTGAAGTCCCCAGACCTCCTGATTCGAAACCAGGGAATGCCAGCTCTGCCTGTCAGGCCCCATTCCCTAGTGGGCACCCAGATTCAGGATCTGCCCTTTCCCAGCTATGAAACCACACCCAGGCTGCACCCTGAGCCCTGCCAAGTTGGAACTTTGCTCGCCAGGTGGGCTGAATGGCATGACTGTGTCAGGGGAAAGAAGGACCTAGGAGGCCTTCCGGGAGCTGCCACGACATAGCAGTGCTCAGGAAAAGGCAGTCTCCTTTCTGTAGGCCGGATGCACACTGGAGTTTCCGCTTGAGGCAAGGAAGCTCAGCTAGGTGATCCCTGGCTGAAGGCAAAGCAGAGAGTTTTTCAGTGGAGCGCTGGCCCCATCTGCTGGCCGACAAGCATGGGAGGAGAAACCTCGCTGCAAATGAGTTCCTGAAGTGCTTTCCAAGCAGGAGGCAGCATGGCTGCAATAGTTTAGAAAGTCCTGCTTAGGACTACCCTCTGGCAACAGGGTGGGTGCCAAGGGCATGTGGGTTGGAGGGTGCTCAGAAGTCGCAGGGGAGGCTTTGGGCACCCGGTGCTCTCTGATGGAAAACACTGCAGGCCCGAGCATCCATGAATTCCTGCAAGGCTTTGGAGTGGGAAAGCTGTGCTTAGCAGAAGGCTCCCTGCCAAGTGCTGCAGGCCTTTGTGGATGCTGAAGCAGCAGCTGCCTTGCAGGCTGCTGGTCCAGGGGCATGTGTGCCCAGTTCCAGAGTGCTGTAGGAGGAGCTCCTAGCAAGGGGCGAGCAAGCACCTTGTTTCCTTGGCATAGACTGGCCTGTGCACCCTGAGGCCTGCCAGATGTGCAGACAGCGCAGGCAGCAAGGGCTTGTGGCAGGCAGATAAGGGGCAGCAGGCGTCTCACTTTAAAGTGGGCTCATGACTCTCTTGTTCTCCGGCCCCTGTGGCCGTGTGCAAGCACAGCCTCTGGACCTGCAGCTTCTGAGCAGTGCAAGAGACACACAGGAAACACCCAGGTGCCTTCTCTAGTGAACGGTGTTCCATCAAGGTCCTGCTTGCTGGCAGGGGCCTAGGCCAGCACAGGTCCTAGGGAGGCCAGGCTGAGGCTGGGATGGGTCCCGACCTAGCAGTGCTCAGGGCAAGCCTGGGACTGGAGGTCAGGCTGCAGGCTCATTCCAGCTTGGGCCTGGTGCAGAAAGCCTTCAGCTAGGACTTCCATGGGGTATAGTCAGCACAGTGGTTTTTGCCTGAAATCCATGTGCCTCACTCGGAGCCCCCTGCCTTTCAGCACACACTCCCTAGAAGTGTGTTCCTGAGGCAGTTGGACAGTTGGGGAAGTGGAGGCTCTCCCAGCATGGGAGGTCTGCCTAGAACCTTGCTCTGGCTGCAAAGAGGATTCCCTGCACTTCTGGCGCTGGGGTGAGATTTTCTGCACACAGGAGACACTTGGCACACACAGTGTTTCCCCATGGAAAGCACTGTGAGGAAGAATCTCTGCCAGGGATGCATGGCACTCTCCCATCGAAGCCCTCCATGCAGCAAGCTGTCATGGACTCGAGTGCAGGCCTTGGTGGCTGGAGAGACTGCAGCTCCTCTGGAGGCTCCGGGGCAATTGGCACACCCCTCCAAGGAAATGAGGCTTGTGGGATGAGCACTTTGCAAAGAATTGCAAGCAGCCTGCTCCTTTTGATGAGACACATGTGTGGGGAGAGAGACTTGACAGCCGAGAAGAAGCAAGAGGGCAATGAGGGATTGGATTTGCATGCAGCTTGGAGGCTCCATATCTCCTGCTTGGCAAGCAGGGAGTGCCAGGTCTGCCCATCATGCTCCATTACCAGCTGGGCACCCAGTTTCAGGATCTGCCCTTTCCCAGCCATGAAACCACACCCAGGCTGCACCCTGAGTCCTGCCAAGGGGGACCCTTGCTCGCCAGGTGGGCTGAATTGCATGACTGTGTCAGGGGAGAGAAGGCCCTAGGAGGCCTTCAGGGAACTGCCTCAACATAGCCCCGCTCAGGAAAGGCACTCCTCTTTCTGTGACCGGATGCACAATGGAGTATCTGCTTGAGGCAAAGAAGCTCAGCTAGGCGATCCCTGGCTGAAGGCAAAGCAGAGAGTTTTTCAGTGGAGCGCTGGCACCATCTGCCGGCCGACAAGCATGGAAGGAGAATCCTCACTCCAAATGAGTTCCTGAGGAGCTTTCCAAGCAGCAGGCAGGCTGCCTCCAGAAGCTTAGAGAGTCCTGCTTCGGACTATCGTCTGACAACAGAGTGGGTGCCAAGGGCATGTGGGTTGGAGGGTGCTCGGAAGCTGCAGGGGAGGTTTTCAGCATCCAGTGCTCTCCGATGGAACACACTGCAGGCGTGACAATCCATGAACTCCTGCAAGGCTTTGGAGTGGGAAAGCTGTGCTTAGCAGAGGGCTCCCTGCCAAATGCTGCAGGCCTATGTGGATGGCGAAGCTGCAGCTGTCTTGCAGTCTGCTTGTCCAGAGGTGTGTGTGCCCTGGTCCAGAGTGCTGTAGGAGGAGCTCCTAGCAACGGGAGAGCAAGCACCTTGTTTCCTTGGCATAGAATGGCCTGTGCACACAGAGGCCTGTCAGCAGTGAAGACAACGCAGGCAGCAAGAGGGGTGGCAGGCAGCTAAGTGGCAGCAGGCGTCCTGCTTGAAAGTGGGGTCATGACTGTTTTGTCCTCAGGCCCCAGTGTCCACGTGCACACACTGCCTCTGGACCTGCAGCTTCCGAGCAGTGCAAGAGAAACACAAGCAACACCCTGGGGCCTTCTCGAATGAACGGTGCTCCATTGAGGTCCTGCTGGCTGGCAGTGGCCTAGGCCAGCAAAGGCCCTAGGGAGGCCAGGCTGAGGCTGGGATGGTTCCTGACCTAGCAGTGCCCAGGGCAAGCCTGGGACTGGAGGCCAGGCTGCAGGCTCATTCCAGCTTGGGCCTGGTGCAGAGTGCCTTCAGCTAAGACTTCCATGGGGAATGGTATGCGTAGTGATTTTTGCCTGCAATCCTCGTTCCTAACTCTTGCCAAACAGCCTGTTAGCCCACACTTGCTAGAAGTGTGTTCCTGAGGCAGTTGGACAATAGGGCAAGTGGAGGCTCACCCAGCATGGGACGCCCGCCTTGCACATTGCTCTGGGTGCAAAGAGGATTCCCTGCACCTCTGGCACTGGGGAGAGCATTTCTGCACACAGGAGACACTTGGCAAACACAGTTTTTCCCCTCGGAAAGTACTGTGAGAAAGAGTCGCCATCCCGGATGCATGGCACTCTCCCTTCAAAGCCCTCCATGCAGCAGGCTTTCATGGACTCGCCTGCAGGCTTTGGTAGCTGGAGACACTGCAGCTCCTCTGGAGGCTCAGGGGCAATTGGCACACCCCTCCAAGGAAATGAGGCTAGTGTGGTGAGCTCTTTCCAAAGAATGGCAAGCAGCCTGCTCCTTTCGATGAGACACACGTGTGGGGAGAGATGCTTGGCAGCAGAGAAGAAGCAAGAGGGCAGCCAGGGAGGGATTTGCACACAGCTTGAAGTCCCCAGACCTCCTGATTCGAAACCAGGGAATGCCAGCTCTGCCTGTCAGGCCCCATTCCCTAGTGGGCACCCAGATTCAGGATCTGCCCTTTCCCAGCTATGAAACCACACCCAGGCTGCACCCTGAGCCCTGCCAAGTTGGAACTTTGCTCGCCAGGTGGGCTGAATGGCATGACTGTGTCAGGGGAAAGAAGGACCTAGGAGGCCTTCCGGGAGCTGCCACGACATAGCAGTGCTCAGGAAAAGGCAGTCTCCTTTCTGTAGGCCGGATGCACACTGGAGTTTCCGCTTGAGGCAAGGAAGCTCAGCTAGGTGATCCCTGGCTGAAGGCAAAGCAGAGAGTTTTTCAGTGGAGCGCTGGCCCCATCTGCTGGCCGACAAGCATGGGAGGAGAAACCTCGCTGCAAATGAGTTCCTCAAGTGCTTTCCAAGCAGGAGGCAGCATGGCTGCAATAGTTTAGAAAGTCCTGCTTAGGACTACCCTCTGGCAACAGGGTGGGTGCCAAGGGCATGTGGGTTAGAGGGTGCTCAGAAGTTGCAGGGGAGGCTTTGGGCACCCGGTGCTCTCTGATGGAAAACACTGCAGGCCCGAGCATCCATGAATTCCTGCAAGGCTTTGGAGTGGGAAAGCTGTGCTTAGCAGAAGGCTCCCTGCCAAGTGCTGCAGGCCTTTGTGGATGCTGAAGCAGCAGCTACCTTGCAGGCTGCTGGTCCAGGGGCGTGTGTGCCCAGGTCCAGAGTGCTGTAGGAGGAGCTCCTAGCAAGGGGCGAGCAAGCACCTTGTTTCCTTGGCATAGACTGGCCTGTGCACCCTGAGGCCTGCCAGACGTGCAGACAGCGCAGGCAGCAAGGGCTTGTGGCAGGCAGATAAGGGGCAGCAGGCGTCTCACTTGAAAGTGGGCTCATGACTCTCTTGTTCTCCGGCCCCTGTGGCCGTGTGCAAGCACAGCCTCTGGACCTGCAGCTTCTGAGCAGTGCAAGAGACACACAGGAAACCCCCAGGTGCCTTCTCTAGTGAACGGTGTTCCATCAAGGTCCTGCTTGCTGGCAGGGGCCTAGGCCAGCACAGGTCCTAGTGAGGCCAGGCTGAGGCTGGGATGGGTCCCGACCTAGCAGTGCTCAGGGCAAGCCTGGGACTGGAGGCCAGGCTGCAGGCTCATTCCAGCTTGGGCCTGGTGCAGAAAGCCTTCAGCTAGGACTTCCATGGGGTATAGTCAGCACAGTGGTTTTTGCCTGAAATCCATGTGCCTCACTCGGAGCCCCCTGCCTTTCAGCACACACTCCCTAGAAGTGTGTTCCTGAGGCAGTTGGACAGTTGGGGAAGTGGAGGCTCTCCCAGCATGGGAGGTCTGCCTAGAACCTTGCTCTGGCTGCAAAGAGGATTCCCTGCACCTCTGGCGCTGGGGTGAGATTTTCTGCACACAGGAGACACTTGGCACACACAGTGTTTCCCCATGGAAAGCACTGTGAGGAAGAATCTCTGCCAGGGATGCATGGCACTCTCCCATCGAAGCCCTCCATGCAGCAAGCTGTCATGGACTCGAGTGCAGGCCTTGGTGGCTGGAGAGACTGCAGCTCCTCTGGAGGCTCCGGGGCAATTGGCACACCCCTCCAAGGAAATGAGGCTTGTGGGATGAGCACTTTGCAAAGAATTGCAAGCAGCCTGCTCCTTTTGATGAGACACATGTGTGGGGAGAGAGACTTGACAGCCGAGAAGAAGCAAGAGGGCAAGGAGGGATTGGATTTGCATGCAGCTTGGAGGCTCCATATCTCCTGCTTGGCAAGCAGGGAGTGCCAGGTCTGCCCATGATGCTCCATTACCAGCTGGGCACCCAGTTTCAGGATCTGCCCTTTCCCAGCCATGAAACCACACCCAGGCTGCACCCTGAGCCCTGCCAAGGGGGACCCTTGCTCGCCAGGTGGGCTGAATTGCATGACTGTGTCAGGGGAGAGAAGGCCCTAGGAGGCCTTCAGGGAACTGCCTCAACATAGCCCCGCTCAGGAAAGGCACTCTTCTTTCTGTGACCGGATGCACAATGGAGTATCTGCTTGAGGCAAAGAAGCTCAGCTAGGCGATCCCTGGCTGAAGGCAAAGCAGAGAGTTTTTCGGTGGAGCGCTGGCACCATCTGCCGGCCGACAAGCATGGAAGGAGAATCCTCGCTCCAAATGAGTTCCTGAGGAGCTTTCCAAGCAGCAGGCAGGCTGCCTCCAGAAGCTTAGAGAGTCCTGCTTCGGAGTATCCTCCGGCAACAGAGTGGGTGCCAAGGGCATGTGGGTTGGAGGGTGCTCGGAAGCTGCAGGGGAGGTTTTCAGCATCCAGTGCTCTCCGATGGAACACACTGCAGGCGTGAGCATCCATGAACTCCTGCAAGGCTTTGGAGTGGGAAAGCTGTGCTTAGCAGAGGGCTCCCTGCCAAATGCTGCAGGCCTATGTGGATGGCGAAGCTGCAGCTGTCTTGCAGTCTGCTTGTCCAGAGGTGTGTGTGCCCTGGTCCAGAGTGCTGTAGGAGGAGCTCCTAGCAACGGGAGAGCAAGCACCTTGTTTCCTTGGCATAGAATGGCCTGTGCACACAGAGGCCTGTCAGCAGTGAAGACAACGCAGGCAGCTAAGGGGTGGCAGGCGTCCTGCTTGAAAGTGGGGTCATGACTGTTTTGTCCTCAGGCCCCAGTGTCCACGTGCACACACTGCCTCTGGACCTGCAGCTTCCGAGCAGTGCAAGAGAAACACAAGCAACACCCTGGGGCCTTCTCGAATGAACGGTGCTCCATCGAGGTCCTGCTGGCTGGCAGTGGCCTAGGCCAGCAAAGGCCCTAGGGAGGCCAGGCTGAGGCTGGGATGGTTCCTGACCTAGCAGTGCCCAGGGCAAGCCTGGGACTGGAGGCCAGGCTGCAGGCTCATTCCAGCTTGGGCCTGGTGCAGAGCGCCTTCAGCTAAGACTTCCATGGGGAATGGTATGCGTAGTGATTTTTGCCTGCAATCCTCCTTCCTAACTCTCGCCAAACAGCCTGTTAGCCCACACTTGCTAGAAGTGTGTTCCTGAGGCAGTTGGACAATAGGGCAAGTGGAGGCTCACCCAGCATGGGACGCCCGCCTTGCACATTGCTCTGGGTGCAAGGAGGATTCCCTGCACCTCTGGCACTGGGGAGAGCATTTCTGCACACAGGAGACACTTGGCAAACACAGTTTTTCCCCTCGGAAAGTACTGTGAGAAAGAGTCGCCATCCCGGATGCATGGCACTCTCCCTTCGAAGCCCTCCATGCAGCAGGCTTTCATGGACTCGCCTGCAGGCTTTGGTAGCTGGAGACACTGCAGCTCCTCTGGAGGCTCAGGGGCAATTGGCACACCCCTCCAAGGAAATGAGGCTAGTGTGATGAGCTCTTTCCAAAGAATGGCAAGCAGCCTGCTCCTTTCGATGAGACACACGTGTGGGGAGAGATGCTTGGCAGCAGAGAAGAAGCAAGAGGGCAGCCAGGGAGGGATTTGCACACAGCTTGAAGTCCCCAGACCTCCTGATTCGAAACCAGGGAATGCCAGCTCTGCCTGTCAGGCCCCATTCCCTAGTGGGCACCCAGATTCAGGATCTGCCCTTTCCCAGCTATGAAACCACACCCAGGCTGCACCCTGAGCCCTGCCAAGTTGGAACTTTGCTCGCCAGGTGGGCTGAATGGCATGACTGTGTCAGGGGAAAGAAGGACCTAGGAGGCCTTCCGGGAGCTGCCACGACATAGCAGTGCTCAGGAAAAGGCAGTCTCCTTTCTGTAGGCCGGATGCACACTGGAGTTTCCGCTTGAGGCAAGGAAGCTCAGCTAGGTGATCCCTGGCTGAAGGCAAAGCAGAGAGTTTTTCAGTGGAGTGCTGGCCCCATCTGCTGGCCGACAAGCATGGGAGGAGAAACCTCGCTGCAAATGAGTTCCTGAAGTGCTTTCCAAGCAGGAGGCAGCATGGCTCCAATAGTTTAGAAAGTCCTGCTTAGGACTACCCTCTGGCAACAGGGTGGGTGCCAAGGGCATGTGGGTTGGAGGGTGCTCAGAAGTCGCAGGGGAGGCTTTGGGCACCCGGTGCTCTCTGATGGAAAACACTGCAGGCCCGAGCATCCATGAATTCCTGCAAGGCTTTGGAGTGGGAAAGCTGTGCTTAGCAGAAGGCTCCCTGCCAAGTGCTGCAGGCCTTTGTGGATGCTGAAGCAGCAGCTGCCTTGCAGGCTGCTGGTCCAGGGGCGTGTGTGCCCAGGTCCAGAGTGCTGTAGGAGGAGCTCCTAGCAAGGGGCGAGCAAGCACCTTGTTTCCTTGGCATAGACTGGCCTGTGCACCCTGAGGCCTGCCAGACGTGCAGACAGCGCAGGCAGCAAGGGCTTGTGGCAGGCAGATAAGGGGCAGCAGGCGTCTCACTTGAAAGTGGGCTCAAGACTCTCTTGTTCTCCGGCCCCTGTGGCCGTGTGCAAGCACAGCCTCTGGACCTGCAGCTTCTGAGCAGTGCAAGAGACACACAGGAAACACCCTGGGGCCTTCTCTAGTGAACGGTGTTCCATCAAGGTCCTGCTTGCTGGCAGGGGCCTAGGCCAGCACAGGTCCTAGGGAGGCCAGGCTGAGGCTGGGATGGGTCCCGACCTAGCAGTGCTCAGGGCAAGCCTGGGACTGAAGGTCAGGCTGCAGGCTCATTCCAGCTTGGGCCTGGTGCAGAAAGCCTTCAGCTAGGACTTCCATGGGGTATAGTCAGCACAGCGGTTTTTGCCTGAAATCCATGTGCCTCACTCGGAGCCCCTGCCTTTCAGCACACACTCCCTAGAAGTGTGTTCCTGAGGCAGTTGGACAGTTGGGGAAGTGGAGGCTCTCCCAGCATGGGAGGTCTGCCTAGAACCTTGCTCTGGCTGCAAAGAGGATTCCCTGCACCTCTGGCGCTGGGGTGAGATTTTCTGCACACAGGAGACACTTGGCACACACAGTGTTTCCCCATGGAAAGCACTGTGAGGAAGAATCTCTGCCAGGGATGCATGGCACTCTCCCATCGAAGCCCTCCATGCAGCAAGCTGTCATGGACTCGAGTGCAGGCCTTGGTGGCTGGAGAGACTGCAGCTCCTCTGGAGGCTCCGGGGCAATTGGCACACCCCTCCAAGGAAATGAGGCTTGTGGGATGAGCACTTTGCAAAGAATTGCAAGCAGCCTGCTCCTTTTGATGAGACACATGTGTGGGGAGAGAGACTTGACAGCCGAGAAGAAGCAAGAGGGCAATGAGGGATTGGATTTGCATGCAGCTTGGAGGCTCCATATCTCCTACTTCGCAAGCAGGGAGTGCCAAGTCTGCCCATGATGCTCCATTACCAGCTGGGCACCCAGTTTCAGGATCTGCCCTTTCCCAGCCATGAAACCACACCCAGGCTGCACCCTGAGTCCTGCCAAGGGGGACCCTTGCTCGCCAGGTGGGCTGAATTGCATGACTGTGTCAGGGGAGAGAAGGCCCTAGGAGGCCTTCAGGGAACTGCCTCAACATAGCCCTGCTCAGGAAAGGCACTCCACTTTCTGTGACCGGATGCACAATTGAGTATCTGCTTGAGGCAAAGAAGCTCAGCTAGGCGATCCCTGGCTGAAGGCAAAGCAGAGAGTTTTTCAGTGGAGCGCTGGCACCATCTGCCGGCCGACAAGCATGGAAGGAGAATCCTCGCTCCAAATGAGTTCCTGAGGAGCTTTCCAAGCAGCAGGCAGGCTGCCTCCAGAAGCTTAGAGAGTCCTGCTTCGGAGTATCCTCCGGCAACAGAGTGGGTGCCAAGGGCATGTGGGTTGGAGGGTGCTCGGAAGCTGCAGGGGAGGTTTTCAGCATCCAGTGCTCTCCGATGGAACACACTGCAGGCGTGAGCATCCATGAACTCCTGCAAGGCTTTGGAGTGGGAAAGCTGTGCTTAGCAGAGGGCTCCCTGCCAAATGCTGCAGGCCTATGTGGATGGCGAAGCTGCAGCTGTCTTGCAGTCTGCTTGTCCAGAGGTGTGTGTGCCCTGGTCCAGAGTGCTGTAGGAGGAGCTCCTAGCAACGGGAGAGCAAGCACCTTGTTTCCTTGGCATAGAATGGCCTGTGCACACAGAGGCCTGTCAGCAGTGAAGACAACGCAGGCAGCAAGAGGGGTGGCAGGCAGCTAAGTGGCGGCAGGCGTCCTGCTTGAAAGTGGGGTCATGACTGTTTTGTCCTCAGGCCCCAGTGTCCACGTGCACACACTGCCTCTGGACCTGCAGCTTCCGAGCAGTGCAAGAGAAACACAAGCAACACCCTGGGGCCTTCTCGAATGAACGGTGCTCCATCGAGGTCCTGCTGGCTGGCAGTGGCCTAGGCCAGCAAAGGCCCTAGGGAGGCCAGGCTGAGGCTGGGATGGTTCCTGACCTAGCAGTGCCCAGGGCAAGCCTGGGACTGGAGGCCAGGCTGCAGGCTCATTCCAGCTTGGGCCTGGTGCAGAGCGCCTTCAGCTAAGACTTCCATGGGGAATGGTATGCGTAGTGATTTTTGCCTGCAATCCTCGTTCCTAACTCTCGCCAAACAGCCTGTTAGCCCACACTTGCTAGAAGTGTGTTCCTGAGGCAGTTGGACAATAGGGCAAGTGGAGGCTCACCCAGCATGGGACGCCCGCCTTGCACATTGCTCTGGGTGCAAGGAGGATTCCCTGCACCTCTGGCACTGGGGAGAGCATTTCTGCACACAGGAGACACTTGGCAAACACAGTTTTTCCCCTCGGAAAGTACTGTGAGAAAGAGTCGCCATCCCGGATGCATGGCACTCTCCCTTCGAAGCCCTCCATGCAGCAGGCTTTCATGGACTCGCCTGCAGGCTTTGGTAGCTGGAGACACTGCAGCTCCTCTGGAGGCTCAGGGGCAATTGGCACACCCCTCCAAGGAAATGAGGCTAGTGTGATGAGCTCTTTCCAAAGAATGGCAAGCAGCCTGCTCCTTTCGATGAGACACACGTGTGGGGAGAGATGCTTGGCAGCAGAGAAGAAGCAAGAGGGCAGCCAGGGAGGGATTTGCACACAGCTTGAAGTCCCCAGACCTCCTGATTCGAAACCAGGGAATGCCAGCTCTGCCTGTCAGGCCCCATTCCCTAGTGGGCACCCAGATTCAGGATCTGCCCTTTCCCAGCTATGAAACCACACCCAGGCTGCACCCTGAGCCCTGCCAAGTTGGAACTTTGCTCGCCAGGTGGGCTGAATGGCATGACTGTGTCAGGGGAAAGAAGGACCTAGGAGGCCTTCCGGGAGCTGCCACGACATAGCAGTGCTCAGGAAAAGGCAGTCTCCTTTCTGTAGGCCGGATGCACACTGGAGTTTCCGCTTGAGGCAAGGAAGCTCAGCTAGGTGATCCCTGGCTGAAGGCAAAGCAGAGAGTTTTTCAGTGGAGCGCTGGCCCCATCTGCTGGCCGACAAGCATGGGAGGAGAAACCTCGCTGCAAATGAGTTCCTGAAGTGCTTTCCAAGCAGGAGGCAGCATGGCTCCAATAGTTTAGAAAGTCCTGCTTAGGACTACCCTCTGGCAACAGGGTGGGTGCCAAGGGCATGTGGGTTGGAGGGTGCTCAGAAGTCGCAGGGGAGGCTTTGGGCACCCGGTGCTCTCTGATGGAAAACACTGCAGGCCCGAGCATCCATGAATTCCTGCAAGGCTTTGGAGTGGGAAAGCTGTGCTTAGCAGAAGGCTCCCTGCCAAGTGCTGCAGGCCTTTGTGGATGCTGAAGCAGCAGCTGCCTTGCAGGCTGCTGGTCCAGGGGCATGTGTGCCCAGTTCCAGAGTGCTGTAGGAGGAGCTCCTAGCAAGGGGCGAGCAAGCACCTTGTTTCCTTGGCATAGACTGGCCTGTGCACCCTGAGGCCTGCCAGACGTGCAGACAGCGCAGGCAGCAAGGGCTTGTGGCAGGCAGATAAGGGGCAGCAGGCGTCTCACTTGAAAGTGGGCTCAAGACTCTCTTGTTCTCCGGCCCCTGTGGCCGTGTGCAAGCACAGCCTCTGGACCTGCAGCTTCTGAGCAGTGCAAGAGACACACAGGAAACACCCTGGGGCCTTCTCTAGTGAACGGTGTTCCATCAAGGTCCTGCTTGCTGGCAGGGGCCTAGGCCAGCACAGGTCCTAGGGAGGCCAGGCTGAGGCTGGGATGGGTCCCGACCTAGCAGTGCTCAGGGCAAGCCTGGGACTGGAGGTCAGGCTGCAGGCTCATTCCAGCTTGGGCCTGGTGCAGAAAGCCTTCAGCTAGGACTTCCATGGGGTATAGTCAGCACAGTGGTTTTTGCCTGAAATCCATGTGCCTCACTCGGAGCCCCCTGCCTTTCAGCACACACTCCCTAGAAGTGTGTTCCTGAGGCAGTTGGACAGTTGGGGAAGTGGAGGCTCTCCCAGCATGGGAGGTCTGCCTAGAACCTTGCTCTGGCTGCAAAGAGGATTCCCTGCACCTCTGGCGCTGGGGTGAGATTTTCTGCACACAGGAGACACTTGGCACACACAGTGTTTCCCCATGGAAAGCACTGTGAGGAAGAATCTCTGCCAGGGATGCATGGCACTCTCCCATCGAAGCCCTCCATGCAGCAAGCTGTCATGGACTCGAGTGCAGGCCTTGGTGGCTGGAGAGACTGCAGCTCCTCTGGAGGCTCCGGGGCAATTGGCACACCCCTCCAAGGAAATGAGGCTTGTAGGATGAGCACTTTGCAAAGAATTGCAAGCAGCCTGCTCCTTTTGATGAGACACATGTGTGGGGAGAGAGACTTGACAGCCGAGAAGAAGCAAGAGGGCAATGAGGGATTGGATTTGCATGCAGCTTGGAGGCTCCATATCTCCTGCTTCGCAAGCATGGAGTGCCAGGTCTGCCCATCATGCTCCATTACCAGCTGGGCACCCAGTTTCAGGATCTGCCCTTTCCCAGCCATGAAACCACACCCAGGCTGCACCCTGAGCCCTGCCAAGGGGGACCCTTGCTCGCCAGGTGGGCTGAATTGCATGACTGTGTCAGGGGAGAGAAGGCCCTAGGAGGCCTTCAGGGAACTGCCTCAACATAGCCCCGCTCAGGAAAGGCACTCCTCTTTCTGTGACCGGATGCACAATGGAGTATCTGCTTGAGGCAAAGAAGCTCAGCTAGGCGATCCCTGGCTGAAGGCAAAGCAGAGAGTTTTTCAGTGGAGCGCTGGCACCATCTGCCGGCCGACAAGCATGGAAGGAGAATCCTCACTCCAAATGAGTTCCTGAGGAGCTTTCCAAGCAGCAGGCAGGCTGCCTCCAGAAGCTTAGAGAGTCCTGCTTCGGACTATCGTCTGACAACAGAGTGGGTGCCAAGGGCATGTGGGTTGGAGGGTGCTCGGAAGCTGCAGGGGAGGTTTTCAGCATCCAGTGCTCTCCGATGGAACACACTGCAGGCGTGAGCATCCATGAACTCCTGCAAGGCTTTGGAGTGGGAAAGCTGTGCTTAGCAGAGGGCTCCCTGCCAAATGCTGCAGGCCTATGTGGATGGCGAAGCTGCAGCTGTCTTGCAGTCTGCTTGTCCAGAGGTGTGTGTGCCCTGGTCCAGAGTGCTGTAGGAGGAGCTCCTAGCAACGGGAGAGCAAGCACCTTGTTTCCTTGGCATAGAATGGCCTGTGCACACAGAGGCCTGTCAGCAGTGAAGACAACGCAGGCAGCAAGAGGGGTGGCAGGCAGCTAAGTGGCGGCAGGCGTCCTGCTTGAAAGTGGGGTCATGACTGTTTTGTCCTCAGGCCCCAGTGTCCACGTGCACACACTGCCTCTGGACCTGCAGCTTCCGAGCAGTGCAAGAGAAACACAAGCAACACCCTGGGGCCTTCTCGAATGAACGGTGCTCCATCGAGGTCCTGCTGGCTGGCAGTGGCCTAGGCCAGCAAAGGCCCTAGGGAGGCCAGGCTGAGGCTGGGATGGTTCCTGACCTAGCAGTGCCCAGGGCAAGCCTGGGACTGGAGGCCAGGCTGCAGGCTCATTCCAGCTTGGGCCTGGTGCAGAGCGCCTTCAGCTAAGACTTCCATGGGGAATGGTATGCGTAGTGATTTTTGCCTGCAATCCTCGTTCCTAACTCTCGCCAAACAGCCTGTTAGCCCACACTTGCTAGAAGTGTGTTCCTGAGGCAGTTGGACAATAGGGCAAGTGGAGGCTCACCCAGCATGGGACGCCCGCCTTGCACATTGCTCTGGGTGCAAGGAGGATTCCCTGCACCTCTGGCACTGGGGAGAGCATTTCTGCACACAGGAGACACTTGGCAAACACAGTTTTTCCCCTCGGAAAGTACTGTGAGAAAGAGTCGCCATCCCGGATGCATGGCACTCTCCCTTCGAAGCCCTCCATGCAGCAGGCTTTCATGGACTCGCCTGCAGGCTTTGGTAGCTGGAGACACTGCAGCTCCTCTGGAGGCTCAGGGGCAATTGGCACACCCCTCCAAGGAAATGAGGCTAGTGTGATGAGCTCTTTCCAAAGAATGGCAAGCAGCCTGCTCCTTTCGATGAGACACACGTGTGGGGAGAGATGCTTGGCAGCAGAGAAGAAGCAAGAGGGCAGCCAGGGAGGGATTTGCACACAGCTTGAAGTCCCCAGACCTCCTGATTCGAAACCAGGGAATGCCAGCTCTGCCTGTCAGGCCCCATTCCCTAGTGGGCACCCAGATTCAGGATCTGCCCTTTCCCAGCTATGAAACCACACCCAGGCTGCACCCTGAGCCCTGCCAAGTTGGAACTTTGCTCGCCAGGTGGGCTGAATGGCATGACTGTGTCAGGGGAAAGAAGGACCTAGGAGGCCTTCCGGGAGCTGCCACGACATAGCAGTGCTCAGGAAAAGGCAGTCTCCTTTCTGTAGGCCGGATGCACACTGGAGTTTCCGCTTGAGGCAAGGAAGCTCAGCTAGGTGATCCCTGGCTGAAGGCAAAGCAGAGAGTTTTTCAGTGGAGCGCTGGCCCCATCTGCTGGCCGACAAGCATGGGAGGAGAAACCTCGCTGCAAATGAGTTCCTGAAGTGCTTTCCAAGCAGGAGGCAGCATGGCTCCAATAGTTTAGAAAGTCCTGCTTAGGACTACCCTCTGGCAACAGGGTGGGTGCCAAGGGCATGTGGGTTGGAGGGTGCTCAGAAGTCGCAGGGGAGGCTTTGGGCACCCGGTGCTCTCTGATGGAAAACACTGCAGGCCCGAGCATCCATGAATTCCTGCAAGGCTTTGGAGTGGGAAAGCTGTGCTTAGCAGAAGGCTCCCTGCCAAGTGCTGCAGGCCTTTGTGGATGCTGAAGCAGCAGCTGCCTTGCAGGCTGCTGGTCCAGGGGCATGTGTGGCCAGTTCCAGAGTGCTGTAGGAGGAGCTCCTAGCAAGGGGCGAGCAAGCACCTTGTTTCCTTGGCATAGACTGGCCTGTGCACCCTGAGGCCTGCCAGACGTGCAGACAGCGCAGGCAGCAAGGGCTTGTGGCAGGCAGATAAGGGGCAGCAGGCGTCTCACTTGAAAGTGGGCTCAAGACTCTCTTGTTCTCCGGCCCCTGTGGCCGTGTGCAAGCACAGCCTCTGGACCTGCAGCTTCTGAGCAGTGCAAGAGACACACAGGAAACACCCTGGGGCCTTCTCTAGTGAACGGTGTTCCATCAAGGTCCTGCTTGCTGGCAGGGGCCTAGGCCAGCACAGGTCCTAGGGAGGCCAGGCTGAGGCTGGGATGGGTCCCGACCTAGCAGTGCTCAGGGCAAGCCTGGGACTGGAGGTCAGGCTGCAGGCTCATTCCAGCTTGGGCCTGGTGCAGAAAGCCTTCAGCTAGGACTTCCATGGGGTATAGTCAGCACAGTGGTTTTTGCCTGAAATCCATGTGCCTCACTCGGAGCCCCCTGCCTTTCAGCACACACTCCCTAGAAGTGTGTTCCTGAGGCAGTTGGACAGTTGGGGAAGTGGAGGCTCTCCCAGCATGGGAGGTCTGCCTAGAACCTTGCTCTGGCTGCAAAGAGGATTCCCTGCACCTCTGGCGCTGGGGTGAGATTTTCTGCACACAGGAGACACTTGGCACACACAGTGTTTCCCCATGGAAAGCACTGTGAGGAAGAATCTCTGCCAGGGATGCATGGCACTCTCCCATCGAAGCCCTCCATGCAGCAAGCTGTCATGGACTCGAGTGCAGGCCTTGGTGGCTGGAGAGACTGCAGCTCCTCTGGAGGCTCCGGGGCAATTGGCACACCCCTCCAAGGAAATGAGGCTTGTGGGATGAGCACTTTGCAAAGAATTGCAAGCAGCCTGCTCCTTTTGATGAGACACATGTGTGGGGAGAGAGACTTGACAGCCGAGAAGAAGCAAGAGGGCAAGGAGGGATTGGATTTGCATGCAGCTTGGAGGCTCCATATCTCCTGCTTCGCAAGCATGGAGTGCCAGGTCTGCCCATCATGCTCCATTACCAGCTGGGCACCCAGTTTCAGGATCTGCCCTTTCCCAGCCATGAAACCACACCCAGGCTGCACCCTGAGCCCTGCCAAGGGGGACCCTTGCTCGCCAGGTGGGCTGAATTGCATGACTGTGTCAGGGGAGAGAAGGCCCTAGGAGGCCTTCAGGGAACTGCCTCAACATAGCCCCGCTCAGGAAAGGCACTCCTCTTTCTGTGACCGGATGCACAATGGAGTATCTGCTTGAGGCAAAGAAGCTCAGCTAGGCGATCCCTGGCTGAAGGCAAAGCAGAGAGTTTTTCAGTGGAGCGCTGGCACCATCTGCCGGCCGACAAGCATGGAAGGAGAATCCTCACTCCAAATGAGTTCCTGAGGAGCTTTCCAAGCAGCAGGCAGGCTGCCTCCAGAAGCTTAGAGAGTCCTGCTTTGGACTATCCTCTGACAACAGAGTGGGTGGCAAGGGCATGTGGGTTGGAGGGTGCTCGGAAGCTGCAGGGGAGGTTTTCAGCATCCAGTGCTCTCCGATGGAACACACTGCAGGCGTGAGCATCCATGAACTCCTGCAAGGCTTTGGAGTGGGAAAGCTGTGCTTAGCAGAGGGCTCCCTGCCAAATGCTGCAGGCCTATGTGGATGGCGAAGCTGCAGCTGTCTTGCAGTCTGCTTGTCCAGAGGTGTGTGTGCCCTGGTCCAGAGTGCTGTAGGAGGAGCTCCTAGCAACGGGAGAGCAAGCACCTTGTTTCCTTGGCATAGAATGGCCTGTGCACACAGAGGCCTGTCAGCAGTGAAGACAACGCAGGCAGCAAGAGGGGTGGCAGGCAGCTAAGTGGCAGCAGGCGTCCACTTGAAAGTGGGGTCATGACTGTTTTGTCCTCAGGCCCCAGTGTCCACGTGCACACACTGCCTCTGGACCTGCAGCTTCCGAGCAGTGCAAGAGAAACACAAGCAACACCCTGGGGCCTTCTCGAATGAACGGTGCTCCATCGAGGTCCTGCTGGCTGGCAGTGGCCTAGGCCAGCAAAGGCCCTAGGGAGGCCAGGCTGAGGCTGGGATGGTTCCTGACCTAGCAGTGCCCAGGGCAAGCCTGGGACTGGAGGCCAGGCTGCAGGCTCATTCCAGCTTGGGCCTGGTGCAGAGCGCCTTCAGCTAAGACTTCCATGGGGAATGGTATGCGTAGTGATTTTTGCCTGCAATCCTCGTTCCTAACTCTCGCCAAACAGCCTGTTAGCCCACACTTGCTAGAAGTGTGTTCCTGAGGCAGTTGGACAATAGGGCAAGTGGAGGCTCACCCAGCATGGGACGCCCGCCTTGCACATTGCTCTGGGTGCAAGGAGGATTCCCTGCACCTCTGGCACTGGGGAGAGCATTTCTGCACACAGGAGACACTTGGCAAACACAGTTTTTCCCCTCGGAAAGTACTGTGAGAAAGAGTCGCCATCCCGGATGCATGGCACTCTCCCTTCGAAGCCCTCCATGCAGCAGGCTTTCATGGACTCGCCTGCAGGCTTTGGTAGCTGGAGACACTGCAGCTCCTCTGGAGGCTCAGGGGCAATTGGCACACCCCTCCAAGGAAATGAGGCTAGTGTGATGAGCTCTTTCCAAAGAATGGCAAGCAGCCTGCTCCTTTCGATGAGACACACGTGTGGGGAGAGATGCTTGGCAGCAGAGAAGAAGCAAGAGGGCAGCCAGGGAGGGATTTGCACACAGCTTGAAGTCCCCAGACCTCCTGATTCGAAACCAGGGAATGCCAGCTCTGCCTGTCAGGCCCCATTCCCTAGTGGGCACCCAGATTCAGGATCTGCCCTTTCCCAGCTATGAAACCACACCCAGGCTGCACCCTGAGCCCTGCCAAGTTGGAACTTTGCTCGCCAGGTGGGCTGAATGGCATGACTGTGTCAGGGGAAAGAAGGACCTAGGAGGCCTTCCGGGAGCTGCCACGACATAGCAGTGCTCAGGAAAAGGCAGTCTCCTTTCTGTAGGCCGGATGCACACTGGAGTTTCCGCTTGAGGCAAGGAAGCTCAGCTAGGTGATCCCTGGCTGAAGGCAAAGCAGAGAGTTTTTCAGTGGAGCGCTGGCCCCATCTGCTGGCCGACAAGCATGGGAGGAGAAACCTCGCTGCAAATGAGTTCCTGAAGTGCTTTCCAAGCAGGAGGCAGCATGGCTCCAATAGTTTAGAAAGTCCTGCTTAGGACTACCCTCTGGCAACAGGGTGGGTGCCAAGGGCATGTGGGTTGGAGGGTGCTCAGAAGTCGCAGGGGAGGCTTTGGGCACCCGGTGCTCTCTGATGGAAAACACTGCAGGCCCGAGCATCCATGAATTCCTGCAAGGCTTTGGAGTGGGAAAGCTGTGCTTAGCAGAAGGCTCCCTGCCAAGTGCTGCAGGCCTTTGTGGATGCTGAAGCAGCAGCTGCCTTGCAGGCTGCTGGTCCAGGGGCATGTGTGCCCAGTTCCAGAGTGCTGTAGGAGGAGCTCCTAGCAAGGGGCGAGCAAGCACCTTGTTTCCTTGGCATAGACTGGCCTGTGCACCCTGAGGCCTGCCAGACGTGCAGACAGCGCAGGCAGCAAGGGCTTGTGGCAGGCAGATAAGGGGCAGCAGGCGTCTCACTTGAAAGTGGGCTCAAGACTCTCTTGTTCTCCGGCCCCTGTGGCCGTGTGCAAGCACAGCCTCTGGACCTGCAGCTTCTGAGCAGTGCAAGAGACACACAGGAAACACCCTGGGGCCTTCTCTAGTGAACGGTGTTCCATCAAGGTCCTGCTTGCTGGCAGGGGCCTAGGCCAGCACAGGTCCTAGGGAGGCCAGGCTGAGGCTGGGATGGGTCCCGACCTAGCAGTGCTCAGGGCAAGCCTGGGACTGGAGGTCAGGCTGCAGGCTCATTCCAGCTTGGGCCTGGTGCAGAAAGCCTTCAGCTAGGACTTCCATGGGGTATAGTCAGCACAGTGGTTTTTGCCTGAAATCCATGTGCCTCACTCGGAGCCCCCTGCCTTTCAGCACACACTCCCTAGAAGTGTGTTCCTGAGGCAGTTGGACAGTTGGGGAAGTGGAGGCTCTCCCAGCATGGGAGGTCTGCCTAGAACCTTGCTCTGGCTGCAAAGAGGATTCCCTGCACCTCTGGCGCTGGGGTGAGATTTTCTGCACACAGGAGACACTTGGCACACACAGTGTTTCCCCATGGAAAGCACTGTGAGGAAGAATCTCTGCCAGGGATGCATGGCACTCTCCCATCGAAGCCCTCCATGCAGCAAGCTGTCATGGACTCGAGTGCAGGCCTTGGTGGCTGGAGAGACTGCAGCTCCTCTGGAGGCTCCGGGGCAATTGGCACACCCCTCCAAGGAAATGAGGCTTGTGGGATGAGCACTTTGCAAAGAATTGCAAGCAGCCTGCTCCTTTTGATGAGACACATGTGTGGGGAGAGAGACTTGACAGCCGAGAAGAAGCAAGAGGGCAATGAGGGATTGGATTTGCATGCAGCTTGGAGGCTCCATATCTCCTGCTTGGCAAGCATGGAGTGCCAGGTCTGCCCATCATGCTCCATTACCAGCTGGGCACCCAGTTTCAGGATCTGCCCTTTCCCAGCCATGAAACCACACCCAGGCTGCACCCTGAGCCCTGCCAAGGGGGACCCTTGCTCGCCAGGTGGGCTGAATTGCATGACTGTGTCAGGGGAGAGAAGGCCCTAGGAGGCCTTCAGGGAACTGCCTCAACATAGCCCCGCTCAGGAAAGGCACTCCTCTTTCTGTGACCGGATGCACAATGGAGTATCTGCTTGAGGCAAAGAAGCTCAGCTAGGCGATCCCTGGCTGAAGGCAAAGCAGAGAGTTTTTCAGTGGAGCGCTGGCACCATCTGCCGGCCGACAAGCATGGAAGGAGAATCCTCACTCCAAATGAGTTCCTGAGGAGCTTTCCAAGCAGCAGGCAGGCTGCCTCCAGAAGCTTAGAGAGTCCTGCTTTGGACTATCCTCTGACAACAGAGTGGGTGCCAAGGGCATGTGGGTTGGAGGGTGCTCGGAAGCTGCAGGGGAGGTTTTCAGCATCCAGTGCTCTCCGATGGAACACACTGCAGGCGTGAGCATCCATGAACTCCTGCAAGGCTTTGGAGTGGGAAAGCTGTGCTTAGCAGAGGGCTCCCTGCCAAATGCTGCAGGCCTATGTGGATGGCGAAGCTGCAGCTGTCTTGCAGTCTGCTTGTCCAGAGGTGTGTGTGCCCTGGTCCAGAGTGCTGTAGGAGGAGCTCCTAGCAACGGGAGAGCAAGCACCTTGTTTCCTTGGCATAGAATGGCCTGTGCACACAGAGGCCTGTCAGCAGTGAAGACAACGCAGGCAGCAAGAGGGGTGGCAGGCAGCTAAGTGGCAGCAGGCGTCCACTTGAAAGTGGGGTCATGACTGTTTTGTCCTCAGGCCCCAGTGTCCACGTGCACACACTGCCTCTGGACCTGCAGCTTCCGAGCAGTGCAAGAGAAACACAAGCAACACCCTGGGGCCTTCTCGAATGAACGGTGCTCCATCGAGGTCCTGCTGGCTGGCAGTGGCCTAGGCCAGCAAAGGCCCTAGGGAGGCCAGGCTGAGGCTGGGATGGTTCCTGACCTAGCAGTGCCCAGGGCAAGCCTGGGACTGGAGGCCAGGCTGCAGGCTCATTCCAGCTTGGGCCTGGTGCAGAGCGCCTTCAGCTAAGACTTCCATGGGGAATGGTATGCGTAGTGATTTTTGCCTGCAATCCTCGTTCCTAACTCTTGCCAAACAGCCTGTTAGCCCACACTTGCTAGAAGTGTGTTCCTGAGGCAGTTGGACAATAGGGCAAGTGGAGGCTCACCCAGCATGGGACGCCCACCTTGCACATTGCTCTGGGTGCAAAGAGGATTCCCTGCACCTCTGGCACTGGGGAGAGCATTTCTGCACACAGGAGACACTTGGCAAACACAGTTTTTCCCCTCGGAAAGTACTGTGAGAAAGAGTCGCCATCCCGGATGCATGGCACTCTCCCTTCGAAGCCCTCCATGCAGCAGGCTTTCATGGACTCGCCTGCAGGCTTTGGTAGCTGGAGACACTGCAGCTCCTCTGGAGGCTCAGGGGCAATTGGCACACCCCTCCAAGGAAATGAGGCTAGTGTGATGAGCTCTTTCCAAAGAATGGCAAGCAGCCTGCTCCTTTCGATGAGACACACGTGTGGGGAGAGATTCTTGGCAGCAGAGAAGAAGCAAGAGGGCAGCCAGGGAGGGATTTGCACACAGCTTGAAGTCCCCAGACCTCCTGATTCGAAACCAGGGAATGCCAGCTCTGCCTGTCAGGCCCCATTCCCTAGTGGGCACCCAGATTCAGGATCTGCCCTTTCCCAGCTATGAAACCACACCCAGGCTGCACCCTGAGCCCTGCCAAGTTGGAACTTTGCTCGCCAGGTGGGCTGAATGGCATGACTGTGTCAGGGGAAAGAAGGACCTAGGAGGCCTTCCGGGAGCTGCCACGACATAGCAGTGCTCAGGAAAAGGCAGTCTCCTTTCTGTAGGCCGGATGCACACTGGAGTTTCCGCTTGAGGCAAGGAAGCTCAGCTAGGTGATCCCTGGCTGAAGGCAAAGCAGAGAGTTTTTCAGTGGAGCGCTGGCACCATCTGCAGGCCGACAAGCATGGAAGGAGAATCCTCGCTCCAAATGAGTTCCTGAGGAGCTTTCCAAGCAGCAGGCAGGCTGCCTCCAGAAGCTTAGAGAGTCCTGCTTCGGACTATCGTCTGACAACAGAGTGGGTGCCAAGGGCATGTGGGTTGGAGGGTGCTCGGAAGCTGCAGGGGAGGTTTTCAGCATCCAGTGCTCTCCGATGGAACACACTGCAGGCGTGAGCATCCATGAACTCCTGCAAGGCTTTGGAGTGGGAAAGCTGTGCTTAGCAGAGGGCTCCCTGCCAAATGCTGCAGGCCTATGTGGATGGCGAAGCTGCAGCTGTCTTGCAGTCTGCTTGTCCAGAGGTGTGTGTGCCCTGGTCCAGAGTGCTGTAGGAGGAGCTCCTAGCAACGGGAGAGCAAGCACCTTGTTTCCTTGGCATAGAATGGCCTGTGCACACAGAGGCCTGTCAGCAGTGAAGACAACGCAGGCAGCAAGAGGGGTGGCAGGCAGCTAAGTGGCGGCAGGCGTCCTGCTTGAAAGTGGGGTCATGACTGTTTTGTCCTCAGGCCCCAGTGTCCACGTGCACACACTGCCTCTGGACCTGCAGCTTCCGAGCAGTGCAAGAGAAACACAAGCAACACCCTGGGGCCTTCTCGAATGAACGGTGCTCCATCGAGGTCCTGCTGGCTGGCAGTGGCCTAGGCCAGCAAAGGCCCTAGGGAGGCCAGGCTGAGGCTGGGATGGTTCCTGACCTAGCAGTGCCCAGGGCAAGCCTGGGACTGGAGGCCAGGCTGCAGGCTCATTCCAGCTTGGGCCTGGTGCAGAGCGCCTTCAGCTAAGACTTCCATGGGGAATGGTATGCGTAGTGATTTTTGCCTGCAATCCTCGTTCCTAACTCTTGCCAAACAGCCTGTTAGCCCACACTTGCTAGAAGTGTGTTCCTGAGGCAGTTGGACAATAGGGCAAGTGGAGGCTCACCCAGCATGGGACGCCCGCCTTGCACATTGCTCTGGGTGCAAAGAGGATTCCCTGCACCTCTGGCACTGGGGAGAGCATTTCTGCACACAGGAGACACTTGGCAAACACAGTTTTTCCCCTCGGAAAGTACTGTGAGAAAGAGTTGCCATCCCGGATGCATGGCACTCTCCCTTCAAAGCCCTCCATGCAGCAGGCTTTCATGGACTCGCCTGCAGGCTTTGGTAGCTGGAGACACTGCAGCTCCTCTGGAGGCTCAGGGGCAATTGGCACACCCCTCCAAGGAAATGAGGCTAGTGTGATGAGCTCTTTCCAAAGAATGGCAAGCAGCCTGCTCCTTTCGATGAGACACACGTGTGGGGAGAGATGCTTGGCAGCAGAGAAGAAGCAAGAGGGCAGCCAGGGAGGGATTTGCACACAGCTTGAAGTCCCCAGACCTCCTGATTCGAAACCAGGGAATGCCAGCTCTGCCTGTCAGGCCCCATTCCCTAGTGGGCACCCAGATTCAGGATCTGCCCTTTCCCAGCTATGAAACCACACCCAGGCTGCACCCTGAGCCCTGCCAAGTTGGAACTTTGCTCGCCAGGTGGGCTGAATGGCATGACTGTGTCAGGGGAAAGAAGGACCTAGGAGGCCTTCCGGGAGCTGCCACGACATAGCAGTGCTCAGGAAAAGGCAGTCTCCTTTCTGTAGGCCGGATGCACACTGGAGTTTCCGCTTGAGGCAAGGAAGCTCAGCTAGGTGATCCCTGGCTGAAGGCAAAGCAGAGAGTATTTCAGTGGAGCGCTGGCCCCATCTGCTGGCCGACAAGCATGGGAGGAGAAACCTCGCTGCAAATGAGTTCCTGAAGTGCTTTCCAAGCAGGAGGCAGCATGGCTCCAATAGTTTAGAAAGTCCTGCTTAGGACTACCCTCTGGCAACAGGGTGGGTGCCAAGGGCATGTGGGTTGGAGGGTGCTCAGAAGTCGCAGGGGAGGCTTTGGGCACCCGGTGCTCTCTGATGGAAAACACTGCAGGCCCGAGCATCCATGAATTCCTGCAAGGCTTTGGAGTGGGAAAGCTGTGCTTAGCAGAAGGCTCCCTGCCAAGTGCTGCAGGCCTTTGTGGATGCTGAAGCAGCAGCTGCCTTGCAGGCTGCTGGTCCAGGGGCATGTGTGCCCAGTTCCAGAGTGCTGTAGGAGGAGCTCCTAGCAAGGGGCGAGCAAGCACCTTGTTTCCTTGGCATAGACTGGCCTGTGCACCCTGAGGCCTGCCAGACGTGCAGACAGCGCAGGAAGCAAGGGCTTGTGGCAGGCAGATAAGGGGCAGCAGGCGTCTCACTTGAAAGTGGGCTCATGACTCTCTTGTTCTCCGGCCCCTGTGGCCGTGTGCAAGCACAGCCTCTGGACCTGCAGCTTCTGAGCAGTGCAAGAGACACACAGGAAACCCCCAGGTGCCTTCTCTAGTGAACGGTGTTCCATCAAGGTCCTGCTTGCTGGCAGGGGCCTAGGCCAGCACAGGTCCTAGGGAGGCCAGGCTGAGGCTGGGATGGGTCCCGACCTAGCAGTGCTCAGGGCAAGCCTGGGACTGGAGGTCAGGCTGCAGGCTCATTCCAGCTTGGGCCTGGTGCAGAAAGCCTTCAGCTAGGACTTCCATGGGGTATAGTCAGCACAGTGGTTTTTGCCTGAAATCCATGTGCCTCACTCGGAGCCCCCTGCCTTTCAGCACACACTCCCTAGAAGTGTGTTCCTGAGGCAGTTGGACAGTTGGGGAAGTGGAGGCTCTCCCAGCATGGGAGGTCTGCCTAGAACCTTGCTCTGGCTGCAAAGAGGATTCCCTGCACCTCTGGCGCTGGGGTGAGATTTTCTGCACACAGGAGACACTTGGCACACACAGTGTTTCCCCATGGAAAGCACTGTGAGGAAGAATCTCTGCCAGGGATGCATGGCACTCTCCCATCGAAGCCCTCCATGCAGCAAGCTGTCATGGACTCGAGTGCAGGCCTTGGTGGCTGGAGAGACTGCAGCTCCTCTGGAGGCTCCGGGGCAATTGGCACACCCCTCCAAGGAAATGAGGCTTGTGGGATGAGCACTTTGCAAAGAATTGCAAGCAGCCTGCTCCTTTTGATGAGACACATGTGTGGGGAGAGAGACTTGACAGCCGAGAAGAAGCAAGAGGGCAAGGAGGGATTGGATTTGCATGCAGCTTGGAGGCTCCATATCTCCTGCTTGGCAAGCAGGGAGTGCCTGGTCTGCCCATGATGCTCCATTACCAGCTGGGCACCCAGTTTCAGGATCTGCCCTTTCCCAGCCATGAAACCACACCCAGGCTGCACCCTGAGCCCTGCCAAGGGGGACCCTTGCTCGCCAGGTGGGCTGAATTGCATGACTGTGTCAGGGGAGAGAAGGCCCTAGGAGGCCTTCAGGGAACTGCCTCAACATAGCCCCGCTCAGGAAAGGCACTCCTCTTTCTGTGACCGGATGCACAATGGAGTATCTGCTTGAGGCAAAGAAGCTCAGCTAGGCGATCCCTGGCTGAAGGCAAAGCAGAGAGTTTTTCAGTGGAGCGCTGGCACCATCTGCCGGCCGACAAGCATGGAAGGAGAATCCTCACTCCAAATGAGTTCCTGAGGAGCTTTCCAAGCAGCAGGCAGGCTGCCTCCAGAAGCTTAGAGAGTCCTGCTTCGGACTATCCTCTGACAACAGAGTGGGTGGCAAGGGCATGTGGGTTGGAGGGTGCTCGGAAGCTGCAGGGGAGGTTTTCAGCATCCAGTGCTCTCCGATGGAACACACTGCAGGCGTGAGCATCCATGAACTCCTGCAAGGCTTTGGAGTGGGAAAGCTGTGCTTAGCAGAGGGCTCCCTGCCAAATGCTGCAGGCCTATGTGGATGGCGAAGCTGCAGCTGTCTTGCAGTCTGCTTGTCCAGAGGTGTGTGTGCCCTGGTCCAGAGTGCTGTAGGAGGAGCTCCTAGCAACGGGAGAGCAAGCACCTTGTTTCCTTGGCATAGAATGGCCTGTGCACACAGAGGCCTGTCAGCAGTGAAGACAACGCAGGCAGCAAGAGGGGTGGCAGGCAGCTAAGTGGCAGCAGGCGTCCACTTGAAAGTGGGGTCATGACTGTTTTGTCCTCAGGCCCCAGTGTCCACGTGCACACACTGCCTCTGGACCTGCAGCTTCCGAGCAGTGCAAGAGAAACACAAGCAACACCCTGGGGCCTTCTCGAATGAACGGTGCTCCATCGAGGTCCTGCTGGCTGGCAGTGGCCTAGGCCAGCAAAGGCCCTAGGGAGGCCAGGCTGAGGCTGGGATGGTTCCTGACCTAGCAGTGCCCAGGGCAAGCCTGGGACTGGAGGCCAGGCTGCAGGCTCATTCCAGCTTGGGCCTGGTGCAGAGCGCCTTCAGCTAAGACTTCCATGGGGAATGGTATGCATAGTGATTTTTGCCTGCAATCCTCGTTCCTAACTCTTGCCAAACAGCCTGTTAGCCCACACTTGCTAGAAGTGTGTTCCTGAGGCAGTTGGACAATAGGGCAAGTGGAGGCTCACCCAGCATGGGACGCCCGCCTTGCACATTGCTCTGGGTGCAAAGAGGATTCCCTGCACCTCTGGCACTGGGGAGAGCATTTCTGCACACAGGAGACACTTGGCAAACACAGTTTTTCCCCTCAGAAAGTACTGTGAGAAAGAGTCGCCATCCCGGATGCATGGCACTCTCCCTTCGAAGCCCTCCATGCAGCAGGCTTTCATGGACTCGCCTGCAGGCTTTGGTAGCTGGAGACACTGCAGCTCCTCTGGAGGCTCAGGGGCAATTGGCACACCCCTCCAAGGAAATGAGGCTAGTGTGATGAGCTCTTTCCAAAGAATGGCAAGCAGCCTGCTCCTTTCGATGAGACACACGTGTGGGGAGAGATGCTTGGCAGCAGAGAAGAAGCAAGAGGGCAGCCAGGGAGGGATTTGCACACAGCTTGAAGTCCCCAGACCTCCTGATTCGAAACCAGGGAATGCCAGCTCTGCCTGTCAGGCCCCATTCCCTAGTGGGCACCCAGATTCTGGATCTGCCCTTTCCCAGCTATGAAACCACACCCAGGCTGCACCCTGAGCCCTGCCAAGTTGGAACTTTGCTCGCCAGGTGGGCTGAATGGCATGACTGTGTCAGGGGAAAGAAGGACCTAGGAGGCCTTCCGGGAGCTGCCACGACATAGCAGTGCTCAGGAAAAGGCAGTCTCCTTTCTGTAGGCCGGATGCACACTGGAGTTTCCGCTTGAGGCAAGGAAGCTCAGCTAGGTGATCCCTGGCTGAAGGCAAAGCAGAGAGTTTTTCAGTGCAGCGCTGGCCCCATCTGCTGGCCGACAAGCATGGGAGGAGAAACCTCGCTGCAAATGAGTTCCTGAAGTGCTTTCCAAGCAGGAGGCAGCATGGCTCCAATAGTTTAGAAAGTCCTGCTTAGGACTACCCTCTGGCAACAGGGTGGGTGCCAAGGGCATGTGGGTTGGAGGGTGCTCAGAAGTCGCAGGGGAGGCTTTGGGCACCCGGTGCTCTCTGATGGAAAACACTGCAGGCCCGAGCATCCATGAATTCCTGCAAGGCTTTGGAGTGGGAAAGCTGTGCTTAGCAGAAGGCTCCCTGCCAAGTGCTGCAGGCCTTTGTGGATGCTGAAGCAGCAGCTGCCTTGCAGGCTGCTGGTCCAGGGGCGTGTGTGCCCAGGTCCAGAGTGCTGTAGGAGGAGCTCCTAGCAAGGGGCGAGCAAGCACCTTGTTTCCTTGGCATAGACTGGCCTGTGCACCCTGAGGCCTGCCAGACGTGCAGACAGCGCAGGCAGCAAGGGCTTGTGGCAGGCAGATAAGGGGCAGCAGGCGTCTCACTTGAAAGTGGGCTCATGACTCTCTTGTTCTCCGGCCCCTGTGGCCGTGTGCAAGCACAGCCTCTGGACCTGCAGCTTCTGAGCAGTGCAAGAGACACACAGGAAACCCCCAGGTGCCTTCTCTAGTGAACGGTGTTCCATCAAGGTCCTGCTTGCTGGCAGGGGCCTAGGCCAGCACAGGTCCTAGGGAGGCCAGGCTGAGGCTGGGATGGGTCCCGAGCTAGCAGTGTTCAGGGCAAGCCTGGGGCTGGAGGTCAGGCTGCAGGCTCATTCCAGCTTGGGCCTGGTGCAGAAAGCCTTCAGCTAGGACTTCCATGGGGTATAGTCAGCACAGTGGTTTTTGCCTGAAATCCATGTGCCTCACTCGGAGCCCCCTGCCTTTCAGCACACACTCCCTAGAAGTGTGTTCCTGAGGCAGTTGGACAGTTGGGGAAGTGGAGGCTCTCCCAGCATGGGAGGTCTGCCTAGAACCTTGCTCTGGCTGCAAAGAGGATTCCCTGCACCTCTGGCGCTGGGGTGAGATTTTCTGCACACAGGAGACACTTGGCACACACAGTGTTTCCCCATGGAAAGCACTGTGAGGAAGAATCTCTGCCAGGGATGCATGGCACTCTCCCATCGAAGCCCTCCATGCAGCAAGCTGTCATGGACTCGAGTGCAGGCCTTGGTGGCTGGAGAGACTGCAGCTCCTCTGGAGGCTCCGGGGCAATTGGCACACCCCTCCAAGGAAATGAGGCTTGTGGGATGAGCACTTTGCAAAGAATTGCAAGCAGCCTGCTCCTTTTGATGAGACACATGTGTGGGGAGAGAGACTTGACAGCCGAGAAGAAGCAAGAGGGCAAGGAGGGACTGGATTTGCATGCAGCTTGGAGGCTCCATATCTCCTGCTTTGCAAGCAGGGAGTGCCAGGTCTGCCCATCATGCTCCATTACCAGCTGGGCACCCAGTTTCAGGATCTGCCCTTTCCCAGCCATGAAACCACACCCAGGCTGCACCCTGAGCCCTGCCAAGGGGGACCCTTGCTCGCCAGGTGGGCTGAATTGCATGACTGTGTCAGGGGAGAGAAGGCCCTAGGAGGCCTTCAGGGAACTGCCTCAACATAGCCCCGCTCAGGAAAGGCACTCCTCTTTCTGTGACCGGATGCACAATGGAGTATCTGCTTGAGGCAAAGAAGCTCAGCTAGGCGATCCCTGGCTGAAGGCAAAGCAGAGAGTTTTTCAGTGGAGCGCTGGCACCATCTGCCGGCCGACAGGCATGGAAGGAGAATCCTCGCTCCAAATGAGTTCCTGAGGAGCTTTCCAAGCAGCAGGCAGGCTGCCTCCAGAAGCTTAGAGAGTCCTGCTTCGGACTATCCTCCGGCAACAGAGTGGGTGGCAAGGGCATGTGGGTTGGAGGGTGCTCGGAAGCTGCAGGGGAGGTTTTCAGCATCCAGTGCTCTCCGATGGAACACACTGCAGGCGCGAGCATCCATGAACTCCTGCAAGGCTTTGGAGTGGGAAAGCTGTGCTTAGCAGAGGGCTCCCTGCCAAATGCTGCAGGCCTATGTGGATGGCGAAGCTGCAGCTGTCTTGCAGTCTGCTTGTCCAGAGGTGTGTGTGCCCTGGTCCAGAGTGCTGTAGGAGGAGCTCCTAGCAACGGGAGAGCAAGCACCTTGTTTCCTTGGCATAGAATGGCCTGTGCACACAGAGGCCTGTCAGCAGTGAAGACAACGCAGGCAGCAAGAGGGGTGGCAGGCAGCTAAGTGGCGGCAGGCATCCTGCTTGAAAGTGGGGTCATGACTGTTTTGTCCTCAGGCCCCAGTGTCCACGTGCACACACTGCCTCTGGACCTGCAGCTTCCGAGCAGTGCAAGAGAAACACAAGCAACACCCTGGGGCCTTCTCGAATGAACGGTGCTCCATCGAGGTCCTGCTGGCTGGCAGTGGCCTAGGCCAGCAAAGGCCCTAGGGAGGCCAGGCTGAGGCTGGGATGGTTCCTGACCTAGCAGTGCCCAGGGCAAGCCTGGGACTGGAGGCCAGGCTGCAGGCTCATTCCAGCTTGGGCCTGGTGCAGAGAGCCTTCAGCTAAGACTTCCATGGGGAATGGTATGCATAGTGATTTTTGCCTGCAATCCTCGTTCCTAACTCTCGCCAAACAGCCTGTTAGCCCACACTTGCTAGAAGTGTGTTCCTGAGGCAGTTGGACAATAGGGCAAGTGGAGGCTCACCCAGCATGGGACGCCCGCCTTGCACATTGCTCTGGGTGCAAAGAGGATTCCCTGCACCTCTGGCACTGGGGAGAGCATTTCTGCACACAGGAGACACTTGGCAAACACAGTTTTTCCCCTCGGAAAGTACTGTGAGAAAGAGTCGCCATCCCGGATGCATGGCACTCTCCCTTCGAAGCCCTCCATGCAGCAGGCTTTCATGGACTCGCCTGCAGGCTTTGGTAGCTGGAGACACTGCAGCTCCTCTGGAGGCTCAGGGGCAATTGGCACACCCCTCCAAGGAAATGAGGCTAGTGTGATGAGCTCTTTCCAAAGAATGGCAAGCAGCCTGCTCCTTTCGATGAGACACACGTGTGGGGAGAGATGCTTGGCAGCAGAGAAGAAGCAAGAGGGCAGCCAGGGAGGGATTTGCACACAGCTTGAAGTCCCCAGACCTCCTGATTCGAAACCAGGGAATGCCAGCTCTGCCTGTCAGGCCCCATTCCCTAGTGGGCACCCAGATTCAGGATCTGCCCTTTCCCAGCTATGAAACCACACCCAGGCTGCACCCTGAGCCCTGCCAAGTTGGAACTTTGCTCGCCAGGTGGGCTGAATGGCATGACTGTGTCAGGGGAAAGAAGGACCTAGGAGGCCTTCCGGGAGCTGCCACGACATAGCAGTGCTCAGGAAAAGGCAGTCTCCTTTCTGTAGGCCGGATGCACACTGGAGTTTCCGCTTGAGGCAAGGAAGCTCAGCTAGGTGATCCCTGGCTGAAGGCAAAGCAGAGAGTTTTTCAGTGGAGCGCTGGCCCCATCTGCTGGCCGACAAGCATGGGAGGAGAAACCTCGCTGCAAATGAGTTCCTGAAGTGCTTTCCAAGCAGGAGGCAGCATGGCTGCAATAGTTTAGAAAGTCCTGCTTAGGACTACCCTCTGGCAACAGGGTGGGTGCCAAGGGCATGTGGGTTGGAGGGTGCTCAGAAGTCGCAGGGGAGGCTTTGGGCACCCGGTGCTCTCTGATGGAAAACACTGCAGGCCCGAGCATCCATGAATTCCTGCAAGGCTTTGGAGTGGGAAAGCTGTGCTTAGCAGAAGGCTCCCTGCCAAGTGCTGCAGGCCTTTGTGGATGCTGAAGCAGCAGCTGCCTTGCAGGCTGCTGGTCCAGGGGCGTGTGTGCCCAGGTCCAGAGTGCTGTAGGAGGAGCTCCTAGCAAGGGGCGAGCAAGCACCTTGTTTCCTTGGCATAGACTGGCCTGTGCACCCTGAGGCCTGCCAGACGTGCAGACAGCGCAGGCAGCAAGGGCTTGTGGCAGGCAGATAAGGGGCAGCAGGCGTCTCACTTGAAAGTGGGCTCATGACTCTCTTGTTCTCCGGCCCCTGTGGCCGTGTGCAAGCACAGCCTCTGGACCTGCAGCTTCTGAGCAGTGCAAGAGACACACAGGAAACCCCCAGGTGCCTTCTCTAGTGAACGGTGTTCCATCAAGGTCCTGCTTGCTGGCAGGGGCCTAGGCCAGAACAGGTCCTAGTGAGGCCAGGCTGAGGCTGGGATGGGTCCCGACCTAGCAGTGCTCAGGGCAAGCCTGGGACTGGAGGTCAGGCTGCAGGCTCATTCCAGCTTGGGCCTGGTGCAGAAAGCCTTCAGCTAGGACTTCCATGGGGTATAGTCAGCACAGTGGTTTTTGCCTGAAATCCATGTGCCTCACTCGGAGCCCCCTGCCTTTCAGCACACACTCCCTAGAAGTGTGTTCCTGAGGCAGTTGGACAGTTGGGGAAGTGGAGGCTCTCCCAGCATGGGAGGTCTGCCTAGAACCTTGCTCTGGCTGCAAAGAGGATTCCCTGCACCTCTGGCGCTGGGGTGAGATTTTCTGCACACAGGAGACACTTGGCACACACAGTGTTTCCCCATGGAAAGCACTGTGAGGAAGAATCTCTGCCAGGGATGCATGGCACTCTCCCATCGAAGCCCTCCATGCAGCAAGCTGTCATGGACTCGAGTGCAGGCCTTGGTGGCTGGAGAGACTGCAGCTCCTCTGGAGGCTCCGGGGCAATTGGCACACCCCTCCAAGGAAATGAGGCTTGTGGGATGAGCACTTTGCAAAGAATTGCAAGCAGCCTGCTCCTTTTGATGAGACACATGTGTGGGGAGAGAGACTTGACAGCCGAGAAGAAGCAAGAGGGCAAGGAGGGATTGGATTTGCATGCAGCTTGGAGGCTCCATATCTCCTGCTTGGCAAGCAGGGAGTGCCAGGTCTGCCCATGATGCTCCATTACCAGCTGGGCACCCAGTTTCAGGATCTGCCCTTTCCCAGCCATGAAACCACACCCAGGCTGCACCCTGAGCCCTGCCAAGGGGGACCCTTGCTCGCCAGGTGGGCTGAATTGCATGACTGTGTCAGGGGAGAGAAGGCCCTAGGAGGCCTTCAGGGAACTGCCTCAACATAGCCCCGCTCAGGAAAGGCACTCCTCTTTCTGTGACCGGATGCACAATGGAGTATCTGCTTGAGGCAAAGAAGCTCAGCTAGGCGATCCCTGGCTGAAGGCAAAGCAGAGAGTTTTTCGGTGGAGCGCTGGCACCATCTGCCGGCCGACAAGCATGGAAGGAGAATCCTCGCTCCAAATGAGTTCCTGAGGAGCTTTCCAAGCAGCAGGCAGGCTGCCTCCAGAAGCTTAGAGAGTCCTGCTTCGGACTACCCTCCGGCAACAGAGTGGGTGGCAAGGGCATGTGGGTTGGAGGGTGCTCGGAAGCTGCAGGGGAGGTTTTCAGCATCCAGTGCTCTCCGATGGAACACACTGCAGGTGCGAGCATCCATGAACTCCTGCAAGGCTTTGGAGTGGGAAAGCTGTGCTTAGCAGAGGGCTCCCTGCCAAATGCTGCAGGCCTATGTGGATGGCGAAGCTGCAGCTGTCTTGCAGTCTGCTTGTCCAGAGGTGTGTGTGCCCTGGTCCAGAGTGCTGTAGGAGGAGCTCCTAGCAACGGGAGAGCAAGCACCTTGTTTCCTTGGCATAGAATGGCCTGTGCACACAGAGGCCTGTCAGCAGTGAAGACAACGCAGGCAGCAAGAGGGGTGGCAGGCAGCTAAGTGGCGGCAGGCGTCCTGCTTGAAAGTGGGGTCATGACTGTTTTGTCCTCAGGCCCCAGTGTCCACGTGCACACACTGCCTCTGGACCTGCAGCTTCCGAGCAGTGCAAGAGAAACACAAGCAACACCCTGGGGCCTTCTCGAATGAACGGTGCTCCATCGAGGTCCTGCTGGCTGGCAATGGCCTAGGCCAGCAAAGGCCCTAGGGAGGCCAGGCTGAGGCTGGGATGGTTCCTGACCTAGCAGTGCCCAGGGCAAGCCTGGGACTGGAGGCCAGGCTGCAGGCTCATTCCAGCTTGGGCCTGGTGCAGAGCGCCTTCAGCTAAGACTTCCATGGGGAATGGTATGCGTAGTGATTTTTGCCTGCAATCCTCGTTCCTAACTCTCGCCAAACAGCCTGTTAGCCCACACTTGCTAGAAGTGTGTTCCTGAGGCAGTTGGACAATAGGGCAAGTGGAGGCTCACCCAGCATGGGACGCCCACCTTGCACATTGCTCTGGGTGCAAAGAGGATTCCCTGCACCTCTGGCACTGGGGAGAGCATTTCTGCACACAGGAGACACTTGGCAAACACAGTTTTTCCCCTCGGAAAGTACTGTGAGAAAGAGTCGCCATCCCGGATGCATGGCACTCTCCCTTCGAAGCCCTCCATGCAGCAGGCTTTCATGGACTCGCCTGCAGGCTTTGGTAGCTGGAGACACTGCAGCTCCTCTGGAGGCTCAGGGGCAATTGGCACACCCCTCCAAGGAAATGAGGCTAGTGTGATGAGCTCTTTCCAAAGAATGGCAAGCAGCCTGCTCCTTTCAATGAGACACACGTGTGGGGAGAGATGCTTGGCAGCCGAGAAGAAGCAAGAGGGCAGCCAGGGAGGGATTTGCACACAGCTTGAAGTCCCCAGACCTCCTGATTCGAAACCAGGGAATGCCAGCTCTGCCTGTCAGGCCCCATTCCCTAGTGGGCACCCAGATTCTGGATCTGCCCTTTCCCAGCTATGAAACCACACCCAGGCTGCACCCTGAGCCCTGCCAAGTTGGAACTTTGCTCGCCAGGTGGGCTGAATGGCATGACTGTGTCAGGGGAAAGAAGGACCTAGGAGGCCTTCCGGGAGCTGCCACAACATAGCAGTGCTCAGGAAAAGGCAGTCTCCTTTCTGTAGGCCGGATGCACACTGGAGTTTCCGCTTGAGGCAAGGAAGCTCAGCTAGGTGATCCCTGGCTGAAGGCAAAGCAGAGAGTTTTTCAGTGGAGCGCTGGCCCCATCTGCTGGCCGACAAGCATGGGAGGAGAAACCTCGCTGCAAATGAGTTCCTGAAGTGCTTTCCAAGCAGGAGGCAGCATGGCTGCAATAGTTTAGAAAGTCCTGCTTAGGACTACCCTCTGGCAACAGGGTGGGTGCCAAGGGCATGTGGGTTGGAGGGTGCTCAGAAGTCGCAGGGGAGGCTTTGGGCACCCGGTGCTCTCTGATGGAAAACACTGCAGGCCCGAGCATCCATGAATTCCTGCAAGGCTTTGGAGTGGGAAAGCTGTGCTTAGCAGAAGGCTCCCTGCCAAGTGCTGCAGGCCTTTGTGGATGCTGAAGCAGCAGCTGCCTTGCAGGCTGCTGGTCCAGGGGCGTGTGTGCCCAGGTCCAGAGTGCTGTAGGAGGAGCTCCTAGCAAGGGGCGAGCAAGCACCTTGTTTCCTTGGCATAGACTGGCCTGTGCACCCTGAGGCCTGCCAGACGTGCAGACAGCGCAGGCAGCAAGGGCTTGTGGCAGGCAGATAAGGGGCAGCAGGCGTCTCACTTGAAAGTGGGCTCATGACTCTCTTGTTCTCCGGCCCCTGTGGCCGTGTGCAAGCACAGCCTCTGGACCTGCAGCTTCTGAGCAGTGCAAGAGACACACAGGAAACCCCCAGGTGCCTTCTCTAGTGAACGGTGTTCCATCAAGGTCCTGCTTGCTGGCAGGGGCCTAGGTCAGAACAGGTCCTAGTGAGGCCAGGCTGAGGCTGGGATGGGTCCCAACCTAGCAGTGCTCAGGGCAAGCCTGGGACTGGAGGTCAGGCTGCAGGCTCATTCCAGCTTGGGCCTGGTGCAGAAAGCCTTCAGCTAGGACTTCCATGGGGTATAGTCAGCACAGTGGTTTTTGCCTGAAATCCATGTGCCTCACTCGGAGCCCCCTGCCTTTCAGCACACACTCCCTAGAAGTGTGTTCCTGAGGCAGTTGGACAGTTGGGGAAGTGGAGGCTCTCCCAGCATGGGAGGTCTGCCTAGAACCTTGCTCTGGCTGCAAAGAGGATTCCCTGCACCTCTGGCGCTGGGGTGAGATTTTCTGCACACAGGAGACACTTGGCACACACAGTGTTTCCCCATGGAAAGCACTGTGAGGAAGAATCTCTGCCAGGGATGCATGGCACTCTCCCATCGAAGCCCTCCATGCAGCAAGCTGTCATGGACTCGAGTGCAGGCCTTGGTGGCTGGAGAGACTGCAGCTCCTCTGGAGGCTCCGGGGCAATTGGCACACCCCTCCAAGGAAATGAGGCTTGTGGGATGAGCACTTTGCAAAGAATTGCAAGCAGCCTGCTCCTTTTGATGAGACACATGTGTGGGGAGAGAGACTTGACAGCCGAGAAGAAGCAAGAGGGCAATGAGGGATTGGATTTGCATGCAGCTTGGAGGCTCCATATCTCCTGCTTGGCAAGCAGGGAGTGCCAGGTCTGCCCATGATGCTCCATTACCAGCTGGGCACCCAGTTTCAGGATCTGCCCTTTCCCAGCCATGAAACCACACCCAGGCTGCACCCTGAGCCCTGCCAAGGGGGACCCTTGCTCGCCAGGTGGGCTGAATTGCATGACTGTGTCAGGGGAGAGAAGGCCCTAGGAGGCCTTCAGGGAACTGCCTCAACATAGCCCCGCTCAGGAAAGGCACTCCTCTTTCTGTGACCGGATGCACAATGGAGTATCTGCTTGAGGCAAAGAAGCTCAGCTAGGCGATCCCTGGCTGAAGGCAAAGCAGAGAGTTTTTCGGTGGAGCGCTGGCACCATCTGCCGGCCGACAAGCATGGAAGGAGAATCCTCGCTCCAAATGAGTTCCTGAGGAGCTTTCCAAGCAGCAGGCAGGCTGCCTCCAGAAGCTTAGAGAGTCCTGCTTCGGACTACCCTCCGGCAACAGAGTGGGTGGCAAGGGCATGTGGGTTGGAGGGTGCTCGGAAGCTGCAGGGGAGGTTTTCAGCATCCAGTGCTCTCCGATGGAACACACTGCAGGTGCGAGCATCCATGAACTCCTGCAAGGCTTTGGAGTGGGAAAGCTGTGCTTAGCAGAGGGCTCCCTGCCAAATGCTGCAGGCCTATGTGGATGGCGAAGCTGCAGCTGTCTTGCAGTCTGCTTGTCCAGAGGTGTGTGTGCCCTGGTCCAGAGTGCTGTAGGAGGAGCTCCTAGCAACGGGAGAGCAAGCACCTTGTTTCCTTGGCATAGAATGGCCTGTGCACACAGAGGCCTGTCAGCAGTGAAGACAACGCAGGCAGCAAGAGGGGTGGCAGGCAGCTAAGTGGCGGCAGGCGTCCTGCTTGAAAGTGGGGTCATGACTGTTTTGTCCTCAGGCCCCAGTGTCCACGTGCACACACTGCCTCTGGACCTGCAGCTTCCGAGCAGTGCAAGAGAAACACAAGCAACACCCTGGGGCCTTCTCGAATGAACGGTGCTCCATCGAGGTCCTGCTGGCTGGCAATGGCCTAGGCCAGCAAAGGCCCTAGGGAGGCCAGGCTGAGGCTGGGATGGTTCCTGACCTAGCAGTGCCCAGGGCAAGCCTGGGACTGGAGGCCAGGCTGCAGGCTCATTCCAGCTTGGGCCTGGTGCAGAGCGCCTTCAGCTAAGACTTCCATGGGGAATGGTATGCGTAGTGATTTTTGCCTGCAATCCTCGTTCCTAACTCTCGCCAAACAGCCTGTTAGCCCACACTTGCTAGAAGTGTGTTCCTGAGGCAGTTGGACAATAGGGCAAGTGGAGGCTCACCCAGCATGGGACGCCCACCTTGCACATTGCTCTGGGTGCAAAGAGGATTCCCTGCACCTCTGGCACTGGGGAGAGCATTTCTGCACACAGGAGACACTTGGCAAACACAGTTTTTCCCCTCGGAAAGTACTGTGAGAAAGAGTCGCCATCCCGGATGCATGGCACTCTCCCTTCGAAGCCCTCCATGCAGCAGGCTTTCATGGACTCGCCTGCAGGCTTTGGTAGCTGGAGACACTGCAGCTCCTCTGGAGGCTCAGGGGCAATTGGCACACCCCTCCAAGGAAATGAGGCTAGTGTGATGAGCTCTTTCCAAAGAATGGCAAGCAGCCTGCTCCTTTCAATGAGACACACGTGTGGGGAGAGATGCTTGGCAGCCGAGAAGAAGCAAGAGGGCAGCCAGGGAGGGATTTGCACACAGCTTGAAGTCCCCAGACCTCCTGATTCGAAACCAGGGAATGCCAGCTCTGCCTGTCAGGCCCCATTCCCTAGTGGGCACCCAGATTCTGGATCTGCCCTTTCCCAGCTATGAAACCACACCCAGGCTGCACCCTGAGCCCTGCCAAGTTGGAACTTTGCTCGCCAGGTGGGCTGAATGGCATGACTGTGTCAGGGGAAAGAAGGACCTAGGAGGCCTTCCGGGAGCTGCCACAACATAGCAGTGCTCAGGAAAAGGCAGTCTCCTTTCTGTAGGCCGGATGCACACTGGAGTTTCCGCTTGAGGCAAGGAAGCTCAGCTAGGTGATCCCTGGCTGAAGGCAAAGCAGAGAGTTTTTCAGTGGAGCGCTGGCCCCATCTGCTGGCCGACAAGCATGGGAGGAGAAACCTCGCTGCAAATGAGTTCCTGAAGTGCTTTCCAAGCAGGAGGCAGCATGGCTGCAATAGTTTAGAAAGTCCTGCTTAGGACTACCCTCTGGCAACAGGGTGGGTGCCAAGGGCATGTGGGTTGGAGGGTGCTCAGAAGTCGCAGGGGAGGCTTTGGGCACCCGGTGCTCTCTGATGGAAAACACTGCAGGCCCGAGCATCCATGAATTCCTGCAAGGCTTTGGAGTGGGAAAGCTGTGCTTAGCAGAAGGCTCCCTGCCAAGTGCTGCAGGCCTTTGTGGATGCTGAAGCAGCAGCTGCCTTGCAGGCTGCTGGTCCAGGGGCGTGTGTGCCCAGGTCCAGAGTGCTGTAGGAGGAGCTCCTAGCAAGGGGCGAGCAAGCACCTTGTTTCCTTGGCATAGACTGGCCTGTGCACCCTGAGGCCTGCCAGACGTGCAGACAGCGCAGGCAGCAAGGGCTTGTGGCAGGCAGATAAGGGGCAGCAGGCGTCTCACTTGAAAGTGGGCTCATGACTCTCTTGTTCTCCGGCCCCTGTGGCCGTGTGCAAGCACAGCCTCTGGACCTGCAGCTTCTGAGCAGTGCAAGAGACACACAGGAAACCCCCAGGTGCCTTCTCTAGTGAACGGTGTTCCATCAAGGTCCTGCTTGCTGGCAGGGGCCTAGGTCAGAACAGGTCCTAGTGAGGCCAGGCTGAGGCTGGGATGGGTCCCAACCTAGCAGTGCTCAGGGCAAGCCTGGGACTGGAGGTCAGGCTGCAGGCTCATTCCAGCTTGGGCCTGGTGCAGAAAGCCTTCAGCTAGGACTTCCATGGGGTATAGTCAGCACAGTGGTTTTTGCCTGAAATCCATGTGCCTCACTCGGAGCCCCCTGCCTTTCAGCACACACTCCCTAGAAGTGTGTTCCTGAGGCAGTTGGACAGTTGGGGAAGTGGAGGCTCTCCCAGCATGGGAGGTCTGCCTAGAACCTTGCTCTGGCTGCAAAGAGGATTCCCTGCACCTCTGGCGCTGGGGTGAGATTTTCTGCACACAGGAGACACTTGGCACACACAGTGTTTCCCCATGGAAAGCACTGTGAGGAAGAATCTCTGCCAGGGATGCATGGCACTCTCCCATCGAAGCCCTCCATGCAGCAAGCTGTCATGGACTCGAGTGCAGGCCTTGGTGGCTGGAGAGACTGCAGCTCCTCTGGAGGCTCCGGGGCAATTGGCACACCCCTCCAAGGAAATGAGGCTTGTGGGATGAGCACTTTGCAAAGAATTGCAAGCAGCCTGCTCCTTTTGATGAGACACATGTGTGGGGAGAGAGACTTGACAGCCGAGAAGAAGCAAGAGGGCAAGGAGGGATTGGATTTGCATGCAGCTTGGAGGCTCCATATCTCCTGCTTTGCAAGCAGGGAGTGCCAGGTCTGCCCATCATGCTCCATTACCAGCTGGGCACCCAGTTTCAGGATCTGCCCTTTCCCAGCCATGAAACCACACCCAGGCTGCACCCTGAGCCCTGCCAAGGGGGACCCTTGCTCGCCAGGTGGGCTGAATTGCATGACTGTGTCAGGGGAGAGAAGGCCCTAGGAGGCCTTCAGGGAACTGCCTCAACATAGCCCCGCTCAGGAAAGGCACTCCTCTTTCTGTGACCGGATGCACAATGGAGTATCTGCTTGAGGCAAAGAAGCTCAGCTAGGCGATCCCTGGCTGAAGGCAAAGCAGAGAGTTTTTCGGTGGAGCGCTGGCACCATCTGCCGGCCGACAAGCATGGAAGGAGAATCCTCGCTCCAAATGAGTTCCTGAGGAGCTTTCCAAGCAGCACGCAGGCTGCCTCCAGAAGCTTAGAGAGTCCTGCTTCGGACTATCCTCCGGCAACAGAGTGGGTGCCAAGGGCATGTGGGTTGGAGGGTGGTCGGAAGCTGCAGGGGAGGTTTTCAGCATCCAGTGCTCTCTGATGGAACACACTGCAGGCGCGAGCATCCATGAACTCCTGCAAGGCTTTGGAGTGGGAAAGCTGTGCTTAGCAGAGGGCTCCCTGCCAAATGCTGCAGGCCTATGTGGATGGCGAAGCTGCAGCTGTCTTGCAGTCTGCTTGTCCAGAGGTGTGTGTGCCCTGGTCCAGAGTGCTGTAGGAGGAGCTCCTAGCAACGGGAGAGCAAGCACCTTGTTTCCTTGGCATAGAATGGCCTGTGCACACAGAGGCCTGTCAGCAGTGAAGACAACGCAGGCAGCAAGAGGGGTGGCAGGCAGCTAAGTGGCGGCAGGCGTCCTGCTTGAAAGTGGGGTCATGACTGTTTTGTCCTCAGGCCCCAGTGTCCACGTGCACACACTGCCTCTGGACCTGCAGCTTCCGAGCAGTGCAAGAGAAACACAAGCAACACCCTGGGGCCTTCTCGAATGAACGGTGCTCCATCGAGGTCCTGCTGGCTGGCAATGGCCTAGGCCAGCAAAGGCCCTAGGGAGGCCAGGCTGAGGCTGGGATGGTTCCTGACCTAGCAGTGCCCAGGGCAAGCCTGGGACTGGAGGCCAGGCTGCAGGCTCATTCCAGCTTGGGCCTGGTGCAGAGCGCCTTCAGCTAAGACTTCCATGGGGAATGGTATGCGTAGTGATTTTTGCCTGCAATCCTCGTTCCTAACTCTCGCCAAACAGCCTGTTAGCCCACACTTGCTAGAAGTGTGTTCCTGAGGCAGTTGGACAATAGGGCAAGTGGAGGCTCACCCAGCATGGGACGCCCGCCTTGCACATTGCTCTGGGTGCAAAGAGGATTCCCTGCACCTCTGGCACTGGGGAGAGCATTTCTGCACACAGGAGACACTTGGCAAACACAGTTTTTCCCCTCGGAAAGTACTGTGAGAAAGAGTCGCCATCCCGGATGCATGGCACTCTCCCTTCGAAGCCCTCCATGCAGCAGGCTTTCATGGACTCGGCTGCAGGCTTTGGTAGCTGGAGACACTGCAGCTCCTCTGGAGGCTCAGGGGCAATTGGCACACCCCTCCAAGGAAATGAGGCTAGTGTGATGAGCTCTTTCCAAAGAATGGCAAGCAGCCTGCTCCTTTCAATGAGACACACGTGTGGGGAGAGATGCTTGGCAGCAGAGAAGAAGCAAGAGGGCAGCCAGGGAGGGATTTGCACACAGCTTGAAGTCCCCAGACCTCCTGATTCGAAACCAGGGAATGCCAGCTCTGCCTGTCAGGCCCCATTCCCTAGTGGGCACCCAGATTCAGGATCTGCCCTTTCCCAGCTATGAAACCACACCCAGGCTGCACCCTGAGCCCTGCCAAGTTGGAACTTTGCTCGCCAGGTGGGCTGAATGGCATGACTGTGTCAGGGGAAAGAAGGACCTAGGAGGCCTTCCGGGAGCTGCCACGACATAGCAGTGCTCAGGAAAAGGCAGTCTCCTTTCTGTAGGCCGGATGCACACTGGAGTTTCCGCTTGAGGCAAGGAAGCTCAGCTAGGTGATCCCTGGCTGAAGGCAAAGCAGAGAGTTTTTCAGTGGAGCGCTGGCCCCATCTGCTGGCCGACAAGCATGGGAGGAGAAACCTCGCTGCAAATGAGTTCCTGAAGTGCTTTCCAAGCAGGAGGCAGCATGGCTCCAATAGTTTAGAAAGTCCTGCTTAGGACTACCCTCTGGCAACAGGGTGGGTGCCAAGGGCATGTGGGTTGGAGGGTGCTCAGAAGTCGCAGGGGAGGCTTTGGGCACCCGGTGCTCTCTGATGGAAAACACTGCAGGCCCGAGCATCCATGAATTCCTGCAAGGCTTTGGAGTGGGAAAGCTGTGCTTAGCAGAAGGCTCCCTGCCAAGTGCTGCAGGCCTTTGTGGATGCTGAAGCAGCAGCTGCCTTGCAGGCTGCTGGTCCAGGGGCGTGTGTGCCCAGGTCCAGAGTGCTGTAGGAGGAGCTCCTAGCAAGGGGCGAGCAAGCACCTTGTTTCCTTGGCATAGACTGGCCTGTGCACCCTGAGGCCTGCCAGACGTGCAGACAGCGCAGGCAGCAAGGGCTTGTGGCAGGCAGATAAGGGGCAGCAGGCGTCTCACTTGAAAGTGGGCTCATGACTCTCTTGTTCTCCGGCCCCTGTGGCCGTGTGCAAGCACAGCCTCTGGACCTGCAGCTTCTGAGCAGTGCAAGAGACACACAGGAAACCCCCAGGTGCCTTCTCTAGTGAACGGTGTTCCATCAAGGTCCTGCTTGCTGGCAGGGGCCTAGGCCAGCACCGGTCCTAGGGAGGCCAGGCTGAGGCTGGGATGGGTCCCGACCTAGCAGTGCTCAGGGCAAGCCTGGGACTGGAGGTCAGGCTGCAGGCTCATTCCAGCTTGGGCCTGGTGCAGAAAGCCTTCAGCTAGGACTTCCATGGGGTATAGTCAGCACAGTGGTTTTTGCCTGAAATCCATGTGCCTCACTCGGAGCCCCCTGCCTTTCAGCACACACTCCCTAGAAGTGTGTTCCTGAGGCAGTTGGACAGTTGGGGAAGTGGAGGCTCTCCCAGCATGGGAGGTCTGCCTAGAACCTTGCTCTGGCTGCAAAGAGGATTCCCTGCACCTCTGGCGCTGGGGTGAGATTTTCTGCACACAGGAGACACTTGGCACACACAGTGTTTCCCCATGGAAAGCACTGTGAGGAAGAATCTCTGCCAGGGATGCATGGCACTCTCCCATCGAAGCCCTCCATGCAGCAAGCTGTCATGGACTCGAGTGCAGGCCTTGGTGGCTGGAGAGACTGCAGCTCCTCTGGAGGCTCCGGGGCAATTGGCACACCCCTCCAAGGAAATGAGGCTTGTGGGATGAGCACTTTGCAAAGAATTGCAAGCAGCCTGCTCCTTTTGATGAGACACATGTGTGGGAGAGAGACTTGACAGCCGAGAAGAAGCAAGAGGGCAAGGAGGGATTGGATTTGCATGCAGCTTGGAGGCTCCATATCTCCTGCTTGGCAAGCAGGGAGTGCCAGGTCTGCCCATGATGCTCCATTACCAGCTGGGCACCCAGTTTCAGGATCTGCCCTTTCCCAGCCATGAAACCACACCCAGGCTGCACCCTGAGCCCTGCCAAGGGGGACCCTTGCTCGCCAGGTGGGCTGAATTGCATGACTGTGTCAGGGGAGAGAAGGCCCTAGGAGGCCTTCAGGGAACTGCCTCAACATAGCCCCGCTCAGGAAAGGCACTCCTCTTTCTGTGACCGGATGCACAATGGAGTATCTGCTTGAGGCAAAGAAGCTCAGCTAGGCGATCCCTGGCTGAAGGCAAAGCAGAGAGTTTTTCAGTGGAGCGCTGGCACCATCTGCCGGCCGACAAGCACGGAAGGAGAATCCTCACTCCAAATGAGTTCCTGAGGAGCTTTCCAAGCAGCAGGCAGGCTGCCTCCAGAAGCTTAGAGAGTCCTGCATCGGACTATCCTCTGACAACAGAGTGGGTGGCAAGGGCATGTGGGTTGGAGGGTGCTCGGAAGCTGCAGGGGAGGTTTTCAGCATCCAGTGCTCTCCGATGGAACACACTGCAGGCGTGAGCATCCATGAACTCCTGCAAGGCTTTGGAGTGGGAAAGCTGTGCTTAGCAGAGGGCTCCCTGCCAAATGCTGCAGGCCTATGTGGATGGCGAAGCTGCAGCTGTCTTGCAGTCTGCTTGTCCAGAGGTGTGTGTGCCCTGGTCCAGAGTGCTGTAGGAGGAGCTCCTAGCAACGGGAGAGCAAGCACCTTGTTTCCTTGGCATAGAATGGCCTGTGCACACAGAGGCCTGTCAGCAGTGAAGACAACGCAGGCAGCAAGAGGGGTGGCAGGCAGCTAAGTGGCGGCAGGCGTCCTGCTTGAAAGTGGGGTCATGACTGTTTTGTCCTCAGGCCCCAGTGTCCACGTGCACACACTGCCTCTGGACCTGCAGCTTCCGAGCAGTGCAAGAGAAACACAAGCAACACCCTGGGGCCTTCTCGAATGAACGGTGCTCCATCGAGGTCCTGCTGGCTGGCAATGGCCTAGGCCAGCAAAGGCCCTAGGGAGGCCAGGCTGAGGCTGGGATGGTTCCTGACCTAGCAGTGCCCAGGGCAAGCCTGGGACTGGAGGCCAGGCTGCAGGCTCATTCCAGCTTGGGCCTGGTGCAGAGCGCCTTCAGCTAAGACTTCCATGGGGAATGGTATGCGTAGTGATTTTTGCCTGCAATCCTCGTTCCTAACTCTCGCCAAACAGCCTGTTAGCCCACACTTGCTAGAAGTGTGTTCCTGAGGCAGTTGGACAATAGGGCAAGTGGAGGCTCACCCAGCATGGGACGCCCGCCTTGCACATTGCTCTGGGTGCAAAGAGGATTCCCTGCACCTCTGGCACTGGGGAGAGCATTTCTGCACACAGGAGACACTTGGCAAACACAGTTTTTCCCCTCGGAAAGTACTGTGAGAAAGAGTCGCCATCCCGGATGCATGGCACTCTCCCTTCGAAGCCCTCCATGCAGCAGGCTTTCATGGACTCGGCTGCAGGCTTTGGTAGCTGGAGACACTGCAGCTCCTCTGGAGGCTCAGGGGCAATTGGCACACCCCTCCAAGGAAATGAGGCTAGTGTGATGAGCTCTTTCCAAAGAATGGCAAGCAGCCTGCTCCTTTCAATGAGACACACGTGTGGGGAGAGATGCTTGGCAGCAGAGAAGAAGCAAGAGGGCAGCCAGGGAGGGATTTGCACACAGCTTGAAGTCCCCAGACCTCCTGATTCGAAACCAGGGAATGCCAGCTCTGCCTGTCAGGCCCCATTCCCTAGTGGGCACCCAGATTCAGGATCTGCCCTTTCCCAGCTATGAAACCACACCCAGGCTGCACCCTGAGCCCTGCCAAGTTGGAACTTTGCTCGCCAGGTGGGCTGAATGGCATGACTGTGTCAGGGGAAAGAAGGACCTAGGAGGCCTTCCGGGAGCTGCCACGACATAGCAGTGCTCAGGAAAAGGCAGTCTCCTTTCTGTAGGCCGGATGCACACTGGAGTTTCCGCTTGAGGCAAGGAAGCTCAGCTAGGTGATCCCTGGCTGAAGGCAAAGCAGAGAGTTTTTCAGTGGAGCGCTGGCCCCATCTGCTGGCCGACAAGCATGGGAGGAGAAACCTCGCTGCAAATGAGTTCCTGAAGTGCTTTCCAAGCAGGAGGCAGCATGGCTCCAATAGTTTAGAAAGTCCTGCTTAGGACTACCCTCTGGCAACAGGGTGGGTGCCAAGGGCATGTGGGTTGGAGGGTGCTCAGAAGTCGCAGGGGAGGCTTTGGGCACCCGGTGCTCTCTGATGGAAAACACTGCAGGCCCGAGCATCCATGAATTCCTGCAAGGCTTTGGAGTGGGAAAGCTGTGCTTAGCAGAAGGCTCCCTGCCAAGTGCTGCAGGCCTTTGTGGATGCTGAAGCAGCAGCTGCCTTGCAGGCTGCTGGTCCAGGGGCGTGTGTGCCCAGGTCCAGAGTGCTGTAGGAGGAGCTCCTAGCAAGGGGCGAGCAAGCACCTTGTTTCCTTGGCATAGACTGGCCTGTGCACCCTGAGGCCTGCCAGACGTGCAGACAGCGCAGGCAGCAAGGGCTTGTGGCAGGCAGATAAGGGGCAGCAGGCGTCTCACTTGAAAGTGGGCTCATGACTCTCTTGTTCTCCGGCCCCTGTGGCCGTGTGCAAGCACAGCCTCTGGACCTGCAGCTTCTGAGCAGTGCAAGAGACACACAGGAAACCCCCAGGTGCCTTCTCTAGTGAACGGTGTTCCATCAAGGTCCTGCTTGCTGGCAGGGGCCTAGGCCAGCACCGGTCCTAGGGAGGCCAGGCTGAGGCTGGGATGGGTCCCGACCTAGCAGTGCTCAGGGCAAGCCTGGGACTGGAGGTCAGGCTGCAGGCTCATTCCAGCTTGGGCCTGGTGCAGAAAGCCTTCAGCTAGGACTTCCATGGGGTATAGTCAGCACAGTGGTTTTTGCCTGAAATCCATGTGCCTCACTCGGAGCCCCCTGCCTTTCAGCACACACTCCCTAGAAGTGTGTTCCTGAGGCAGTTGGACAGTTGGGGAAGTGGAGGCTCTCCCAGCATGGGAGGTCTGCCTAGAACCTTGCTCTGGCTGCAAAGAGGATTCCCTGCACCTCTGGCGCTGGGGTGAGATTTTCTGCACACAGGAGACACTTGGCACACACAGTGTTTCCCCATGGAAAGCACTGTGAGGAAGAATCTCTGCCAGGGATGCATGGCACTCTCCCATCGAAGCCCTCCATGCAGCAAGCTGTCATGGACTCGAGTGCAGGCCTTGGTGGCTGGAGAGACTGCAGCTCCTCTGGAGGCTCCGGGGCAATTGGCACACCCCTCCAAGGAAATGAGGCTTGTGGGATGAGCACTTTGCAAAGAATTGCAAGCAGCCTGCTCCTTTTGATGAGACACATGTGTGGGAGAGAGACTTGACAGCCGAGAAGAAGCAAGAGGGCAAGGAGGGATTGGATTTGCATGCAGCTTGGAGGCTCCATATCTCCTGCTTGGCAAGCAGGGAGTGCCAGGTCTGCCCATGATGCTCCATTACCAGCTGGGCACCCAGTTTCAGGATCTGCCCTTTCCCAGCCATGAAACCACACCCAGGCTGCACCCTGAGCCCTGCCAAGGGGGACCCTTGCTCGCCAGGTGGGCTGAATTGCATGACTGTGTCAGGGGAGAGAAGGCCCTAGGAGGCCTTCAGGGAACTGCCTCAACATAGCCCCGCTCAGGAAAGGCACTCCTCTTTCTGTGACCGGATGCACAATGGAGTATCTGCTTGAGGCAAAGAAGCTCAGCTAGGCGATCCCTGGCTGAAGGCAAAGCAGAGAGTTTTTCAGTGGAGCGCTGGCACCATCTGCCGGCCGACAAGCACGGAAGGAGAATCCTCACTCCAAATGAGTTCCTGAGGAGCTTTCCAAGCAGCAGGCAGGCTGCCTCCAGAAGCTTAGAGAGTCCTGCATCGGACTATCCTCTGACAACAGAGTGGGTGGCAAGGGCATGTGGGTTGGAGGGTGCTCGGAAGCTGCAGGGGAGGTTTTCAGCATCCAGTGCTCTCCGATGGAACACACTGCAGGCGTGAGCATCCATGAACTCCTGCAAGGCTTTGGAGTGGGAAAGCTGTGCTTAGCAGAGGGCTCCCTGCCAAATGCTGCAGGCCTATGTGGATGGCGAAGCTGCAGCTGTCTTGCAGTCTGCTTGTCCAGAGGTGTGTGTGCCCTGGTCCAGAGTGCTGTAGGAGGAGCTCCTAGCAACGGGAGAGCAAGCACCTTGTTTCCTTGGCATAGAATGGCCTGTGCACACAGAGGCCTGTCAGCAGTGAAGACAACGCAGGCAGCAAGAGGGGTGGCAGGCAGCTAAGTGGCGGCAGGCGTCCTGCTTGAAAGTGGGGTCATGACTGTTTTGTCCTCAGGCCCCAGTGTCCACGTGCACACACTGCCTCTGGACCTGCAGCTTCCGAGCAGTGCAAGAGAAACACAAGCAACACCCTGGGGCCTTCTCGAATGAACGGTGCTCCATCGAGGTCCTGCTGGCTGGCAATGGCCTAGGCCAGCAAAGGCCCTAGGGAGGCCAGGCTGAGGCTGGGATGGTTCCTGACCTAGCAGTGCCCAGGGCAAGCCTGGGACTGGAGGCCAGGCTGCAGGCTCATTCCAGCTTGGGCCTGGTGCAGAGAGCCTTCAGCTAAGACTTCCATGGGGAATGGTATGCGTAGTGATTTTTGCCTGCAATCCTCGTTCCTAACTCTCGCCAAACAGCCTGTTAGCCCACACTTGCTAGAAGTGTGTTCCTGAGGCAGTTGGACAATAGGGCAAGTGGAGGCTCACCCAGCATGGGACGCCCACCTTGCACATTGCTCTGGGTGCAAAGAGGATTCCCTGCACCTCTGGCACTGGGGAGAGCATTTCTGCACACAGGAGACACTTGGCAAACACAGTTTTTCCCCTCGGAAAGTACTGTGAGAAAGAGTCGCCATCCCGGATGCATGGCACTCTCCCTTCGAAGCCCTCCATGCAGCAGGCTTTCATGGACTCGGCTGCAGGCTTTGGTAGCTGGAGACACTGCAGCTCCTCTGGAGGCTCAGGGGCAATTGGCACACCCCTCCAAGGAAATGAGGCTAGTGTGATGAGCTCTTTCCAAAGAATGGCAAGCAGCCTGCTCCTTTCAATGAGACACACGTGTGGGGAGAGATGCTTGGCAGCAGAGAAGAAGCAAGAGGGCAGCCAGGGAGGGATTTGCACACAGCTTGAAGTCCCCAGACCTCCTGATTCGAAACCAGGGAATGCCAGCTCTGCCTGTCAGGCCCCATTCCCTAGTGGGCACCCAGATTCAGGATCTGCCCTTTCCCAGCTATGAAACCACACCCAGGCTGCACCCTGAGCCCTGCCAAGTTGGAACTTTGCTCGCCAGGTGGGCTGAATGGCATGACTGTGTCAGGGGAAAGAAGGACCTAGGAGGCCTTCCGGGAGCTGCCACGACATAGCAGTGCTCAGGAAAAGGCAGTCTCCTTTCTGTAGGCCGGATGCACACTGGAGTTTCCGCTTGAGGCAAGGAAGCTCAGCTAGGTGATCCCTGGCTGAAGGCAAAGCAGAGAGTTTTTCAGTGGAGCGCTGGCCCCATCTGCTGGCCGACAAGCATGGGAGGAGAAACCTCGCTGCAAATGAGTTCCTGAAGTGCTTTCCAAGCAGGAGGCAGCATGGCTCCAATAGTTTAGAAAGTCCTGCTTAGGACTACCCTCTGGCAACAGGGTGGGTGCCAAGGGCATGTGGGTTGGAGGGTGCTCAGAAGTCGCAGGGGAGGCTTTGGGCACCCGGTGCTCTCTGATGGAAAACACTGCAGGCCCGAGCATCCATGAATTCCTGCAAGGCTTTGGAGTGGGAAAGCTGTGCTTAGCAGAAGGCTCCCTGCCAAGTGCTGCAGGCCTTTGTGGATGCTGAAGCAGCAGCTGCCTTGCAGGCTGCTGGTCCAGGGGCGTGTGTGCCCAGGTCCAGAGTGCTGTAGGAGGAGCTCCTAGCAAGGGGCGAGCAAGCACCTTGTTTCCTTGGCATAGACTGGCCTGTGCACCCTGAGGCCTGCCAGACGTGCAGACAGCGCAGGCAGCAAGGGCCTGTGGCAGGCAGATAAGGGGCAGCAGGCGTCTCACTTGAAAGTGGGCTCATGACTCTCTTGTTCTCCGGCCCCTGTGGCCGTGTGCAAGCACAGCCTCTGGACCTGCAGCTTCTGAGCAGTGCAAGAGACACACAGGAAACCCCCAGGTGCCTTCTCTAGTGAACGGTGTTCCATCAAGGTCCTGCTTGCTGGCAGGGGCCTAGGCCAGCACAGGTCCTAGGGAGGCCAGGCTGAGGCTGGGATGGGTCCCGACCTAGCAGTGCTCAGGGCAAGCCTGGGACTGGAGGTCAGGCTGCAGGCTCATTCCAGCTTGGGCCTGGTGCAGAAAGCCTTCAGCTAGGACTTCCATGGGGTATAGTCAGCACAGTGGTTTTTGCCTGAAATCCATGTGCCTCACTCGGAGCCCCCTGCCTTTCAGCACACACTCCCTAGAAGTGTGTTCCTGAGGCAGTTGGACAGTTGGGGAAGTGGAGGCTCTCCCAGCATGGGAGGTCTGCCTAGAACCTTGCTCTGGCTGCAAAGAGGATTCCCTGCACCTCTGGCGCTGGGGTGAGATTTTCTGCACACAGGAGACACTTGGCACACACAGTGTTTCCCCATGGAAAGCACTGTGAGGAAGAATCTCTGCCAGGGATGCATGGCACTCTCCCATCGAAGCCCTCCATGCAGCAAGCTGTCATGGACTCGAGTGCAGGCCTTGGTGGCTGGAGAGACTGCAGCTCCTCTGGAGGCTCCGGGGCAATTGGCACACCCCTCCAAGGAAATGAGGCTTGTGGGATGAGCACTTTGCAAAGAATTGCAAGCAGCCTGCTCCTTTTGATGAGACACATGTGTGGGAGAGAGACTTGACAGCCGAGAAGAAGCAAGAGGGCAATGAGGGATTGGATTTGCATGCAGCTTGGAGGCTCCATATCTCCTGCTTGGCAAGCAGGGAGTGCCAGGTCTGCCCATGATGCTCCATTACCAGCTGGGCACCCAGTTTCAGGATCTGCCCTTTCCCAGCCATGAAACCACACCCAGGCTGCACCCTGAGCCCTGCCAAGGGGGACCCTTGCTCGCCAGGTGGGCTGAATTGCATGACTGTGTCAGGGGAGAGAAGGCCCTAGGAGGCCTTCAGGGAACTGCCTCAACATAGCCCCGCTCAGGAAAGGCACTCCTCTTTCTGTGACCGGATGCACAATGGAGTATCTGCTTGAGGCAAAGAAGCTCAGCTAGGCGATCCCTGGCTGAAGGCAAAGCAGAGAGTTTTTCGGTGGAGCGCTGGCACCATCTGCCGGCCGACAAGCACGGAAGGAGAATCCTCACTCCAAATGAGTTCCTGAGGAGCTTTCCAAGCAGCAGGCAGGCTGCCTCCAGAAGCTTAGAGAGTCCTGCATCGGACTATCCTCTGACAACAGAGTGGGTGGCAAGGGCATGTGGGTTGGAGGGTGCTCGGAAGCTGCAGGGGAGGTTTTCAGCATCCAGTGCTCTCCGATGGAACACACTGCAGGCGTGAGCATCCATGAACTCCTGCAAGGCTTTGGAGTGGGAAAGCTGTGCTTAGCAGAGGGCTCCCTGCCAAATGCTGCAGGCCTATGTGGATGGCGAAGCTGCAGCTGTCTTGCAGTCTGCTTGTCCAGAGGTGTGTGTGCCCTGGTCCAGAGTGCTGTAGGAGGAGCTCCTAGCAACGGGAGAGCAAGCACCTTGTTTCCTTGGCATAGAATGGCCTGTGCACACAGAGGCCTGTCAGCAGTGAAGACAACGCAGGCAGCAAGAGGGGTGGCAGGCAGCTAAGTGGCGGCAGGCGTCCTGCTTGAAAGTGGGGTCATGACTGTTTTGTCCTCAGGCCCCAGTGTCCACGTGCACACACTGCCTCTGGACCTGCAGCTTCCGAGCAGTGCAAGAGAAACACAAGCAACACCCTGGGGCCTTCTCGAATGAACGGTGCTCCATCGAGGTCCTGCTGGCTGGCAATGGCCTAGGCCAGCAAAGGCCCTAGGGAGGCCAGGCTGAGGCTGGGATGGTTCCTGACCTAGCAGTGCCCAGGGCAAGCCTGGGACTGGAGGCCAGGCTGCAGGCTCATTCCAGCTTGGGCCTGGTGCAGAGAGCCTTCAGCTAAGACTTCCATGGGGAATGGTATGCGTAGTGATTTTTGCCTGCAATCCTCGTTCCTAACTCTCGCCAAACAGCCTGTTAGCCCACACTTGCTAGAAGTGTGTTCCTGAGGCAGTTGGACAATAGGGCAAGTGGAGGCTCACCCAGCATGGGACGCCCACCTTGCACATTGCTCTGGGTGCAAAGAGGATTCCCTGCACCTCTGGCACTGGGGAGAGCGTTTCTGCACACAGGAGACACTTGGCAAACACAGTTTTTCCCCTCGGAAAGTACTGTGAGAAAGAGTCGCCATCCCGGATGCATGGCACTCTCCCTTCGAAGCCCTCCATGCAGCAGGCTTTCATGGACTCGGCTGCAGGCTTTGGTAGCTGGAGACACTGCAGCTCCTCTGGAGGCTCAGGGGCAATTGGCACACCCCTCCAAGGAAATGAGGCTAGTGTGATGAGCTCTTTCCAAAGAATGGCAAGCAGCCTGCTCCTTTCAATGAGACACACGTGTGGGGAGAGATGCTTGGCAGCAGAGAAGAAGCAAGAGGGCAGCCAGGGAGGGATTTGCACACAGCTTGAAGTCCCCAGACCTCCTGATTCGAAACCAGGGAATGCCAGCTCTGCCTGTCAGGCCCCATTCCCTAGTGGGCACCCAGATTCAGGATCTGCCCTTTCCCAGCTATGAAACCACACCCAGGCTGCACCCTGAGCCCTGCCAAGTTGGAACTTTGCTCGCCAGGTGGGCTGAATGGCATGACTGTGTCAGGGGAAAGAAGGACCTAGGAGGCCTTCCGGGAGCTGCCACGACATAGCAGTGCTCAGGAAAAGGCAGTCTCCTTTCTGTAGGCCGGATGCACACTGGAGTTTCCGCTTGAGGCAAGGAAGCTCAGCTAGGTGATCCCTGGCTGAAGGCAAAGCAGAGAGTTTTTCAGTGGAGCGCTGGCCCCATCTGCTGGCCGACAAGCATGGGAGGAGAAACCTCGCTGCAAATGAGTTCCTGAAGTGCTTTCCAAGCAGGAGGCAGCATGGCTCCAATAGTTTAGAAAGTCCTGCTTAGGACTACCCTCTGGCAACAGGGTGGGTGCCAAGGGCATGTGGGTTGGAGGGTGCTCAGAAGTCGCAGGGGAGGCTTTGGGCACCCGGTGCTCTCTGATGGAAAACACTGCAGGCCCGAGCATCCATGAATTCCTGCAAGGCTTTGGAGTGGGAAAGCTGTGCTTAGCAGAAGGCTCCCTGCCAAGTGCTGCAGGCCTTTGTGGATGCTGAAGCAGCAGCTGCCTTGCAGGCTGCTGGTCCAGGGGCGTGTGTGCCCAGGTCCAGAGTGCTGTAGGAGGAGCTCCTAGCAAGGGGCGAGCAAGCACCTTGTTTCCTTGGCATAGACTGGCCTGTGCACCCTGAGGCCTGCCAGACGTGCAGACAGCGCAGGCAGCAAGGGCTTGTGGCAGGCAGATAAGGGGCAGCAGGCGTCTCACTTGAAAGTGGGCTCATGACTCTCTTGTTCTCCGGCCCCTGTGGCCGTGTGCAAGCACAGCCTCTGGACCTGCAGCTTCTGAGCAGTGCAAGAGACACACAGGAAACCCCCAGGTGCCTTCTCTAGTGAACGGTGTTCCATCAAGGTCCTGCTTGCTGGCAGGGGCCTAGGCCAGCACCGGTCCTAGGGAGGCCAGGCTGAGGCTGGGATGGGTCCCGACCTAGCAGTGCTCAGGGCAAGCCTGGGACTGGAGGTCAGGCTGCAGGCTCATTCCAGCTTGGGCCTGGTGCAGAAAGCCTTCAGCTAGGACTTCCATGGGGTATAGTCAGCACAGTGGTTTTTGCCTGAAATCCATGTGCCTCACTCGGAGCCCCCTGCCTTTCAGCACACACTCCCTAGAAGTGTGTTCCTGAGGCAGTTGGACAGTTGGGGAAGTGGAGGCTCTCCCAGCATGGGAGGTCTGCCTAGAACCTTGCTCTGGCTGCAAAGAGGATTCCCTGCACCTCTGGCGCTGGGGTGAGATTTTCTGCACACAGGAGACACTTGGCACACACAGTGTTTCCCCATGGAAAGCACTGTGAGGAAGAATCTCTGCCAGGGATGCATGGCACTCTCCCATCGAAGCCCTCCATGCAGCAAGCTGTCATGGACTCGAGTGCAGGCCTTGGTGGCTGGAGAGACTGCAGCTCCTCTGGAGGCTCCGGGGCAATTGGCACACCCCTCCAAGGAAATGAGGCTTGTGGGATGAGCACTTTGCAAAGAATTGCAAGCAGCCTGCTCCTTTTGATGAGACACATGTGTGGGGAGAGAGACTTGACAGCCGAGAAGAAGCAAGAGGGCAAGGAGGGATTGGATTTGCATGCAGCTTGGAGGCTCCATATCTCCTGCTTCGCAAGCAGGGAGTGCCAGGTCTGCCCATGATGCTCCATTACCAGCTGGGCACCCAGTTTCAGGATCTGCCCTTTCCCAGCCATGAAACCACACCCAGGCTGCACCCTGAGCCCTGCCAAGGGGGACCCTTGCTCGCCAGGTGGGCTGAATTGCATGACTGTGTCAGGGGAGAGAAGGCCCTAGGAGGCCTTCAGGGAACTGCCTCAACATAGCCCCGCTCAGGAAAGGCACTCCTCTTTCTGTGACCGGATGCACAATGGAGTATCTGCTTGAGGCAAAGAAGCTCAGCTAGGCGATCCCTGGCTGAAGGCAAAGCAGAGAGTTTTTCAGTGGAGCGCTGGCACCATCTGCCGGCCGACAAGCATGGAAGGAGAATCCTCGCTCCAAATGAGTTCCTGAGGAGATTTCCAAGCAGCAGGCAGGCTGCCTCCAGAAGCTTAGAGAGTCCTGCTTCAGACTACCCTCCGGCAACAGAGTGGGTGCCAAGGGCATGTGGGTTGGAGGGTGCTCGGAAGCTGCAGGGGAGGTTTTCAGCATCCAGTGCTCTCCGATGGAACACACTGCAGGCGTGAGCATCCATGAACTCCTGCAAGGCTTTGGAGTGGGAAAGCTGTGCTTAGCAGAGGGCTCCCTGCCAAATGCTGCAGGCCTATGTGGATGGCGAAGCTGCAGCTGTCTTGCAGTCTGCTTGTCCAGAGGTGTGTGTGCCCTGGTCCAGAGTGCTGTAGGAGGAGCTCCTAGCAACGGGAGAGCAAGCACCTTGTTTCCTTGGCATAGAATGGCCTGTGCACACAGAGGCCTGTCAGCAGTGAAGACAACGCAGGCAGCAAGAGGGGTGGCAGGCAGCTAAGTGGCGGCAGGCGTCCTGCTTGAAAGTGGGGTCATGACTGTTTTGTCCTCAGGCCCCAGTGTCCACGTGCACACACTGCCTCTGGACCTGCAGCTTCCGAGCAGTGCAAGAGAAACACAAGCAACACCCTGGGGCCTTCTCGAATGAACGGTGCTCCATCGAGGTCCTGCTGGCTGGCAATGGCCTAGGCCAGCAAAGGCCCTAGGGAGGCCAGGCTGAGGCTGGGATGGTTCCTGACCTAGCAGTGCCCAGGGCAAGCCTGGGACTGGAGGCCAGGCTGCAGGCTCATTCCAGCTTGGGCCTGGTGCAGAGAGCCTTCAGCTAAGACTTCCATGGGGAATGGTATGCGTAGTGATTTTTGCCTGCAATCCTCGTTCCTAACTCTCGCCAAACAGCCTGTTAGCCCACACTTGCTAGAAGTGTGTTCCTGAGGCAGTTGGACAATAGGGCAAGTGGAGGCTCACCCAGCATGGGACGCCCACCTTGCACATTGCTCTGGGTGCAAAGAGGATTCCCTGCACCTCTGGCACTGGGGAGAGCATTTCTGCACACAGGAGACACTTGGCAAACACAGTTTTTCCCCTCGGAAAGTACTGTGAGAAAGAGTCGCCATCCCGGATGCATGGCACTCTCCCTTCGAAGCCCTCCATGCAGCAGGCTTTCATGGACTCGGCTGCAGGCTTTGGTAGCTGGAGACACTGCAGCTCCTCTGGAGGCTCAGGGGCAATTGGCACACCCCTCCAAGGAAATGAGGCTAGTGTGATGAGCTCTTTCCAAAGAATGGCAAGCAGCCTGCTCCTTTCAATGAGACACACGTGTGGGGAGAGATGCTTGGCAGCAGAGAAGAAGCAAGAGGGCAGCCAGGGAGGGATTTGCACACAGCTTGAAGTCCCCAGACCTCCTGATTCGAAACCAGGGAATGCCAGCTCTGCCTGTCAGGCCCCATTCCCTAGTGGGCACCCAGATTCAGGATCTGCCCTTTCCCAGCTATGAAACCACACCCAGGCTGCACCCTGAGCCCTGCCAAGTTGGAACTTTGCTCGCCAGGTGGGCTGAATGGCATGACTGTGTCAGGGGAAAGAAGGACCTAGGAGGCCTTCCGGGAGCTGCCACGACATAGCAGTGCTCAGGAAAAGGCAGTCTCCTTTCTGTAGGCCGGATGCACACTGGAGTTTCCGCTTGAGGCAAGGAAGCTCAGCTAGGTGATCCCTGGCTGAAGGCAAAGCAGAGAGTTTTTCAGTGGAGCGCTGGCCCCATCTGCTGGCCGACAAGCATGGGAGGAGAAACCTCGCTGCAAATGAGTTCCTGAAGTGCTTTCCAAGCAGGAGGCAGCATGGCTCCAATAGTTTAGAAAGTCCTGCTTAGGACTACCCTCTGGCAACAGGGTGGGTGCCAAGGGCATGTGGGTTGGAGGGTGCTCAGAAGTCGCAGGGGAGGCTTTGGGCACCCGGTGCTCTCTGATGGAAAACACTGCAGGCCCGAGCATCCATGAATTCCTGCAAGGCTTTGGAGTGGGAAAGCTGTGCTTAGCAGAAGGCTCCCTGCCAAGTGCTGCAGGCCTTTGTGGATGCTGAAGCAGCAGCTGCCTTGCAGGCTGCTGGTCCAGGGGCGTGTGTGCCCAGGTCCAGAGTGCTGTAGGAGGAGCTCCTAGCAAGGGGCGAGCAAGCACCTTGTTTCCTTGGCATAGACTGGCCTGTGCACCCTGAGGCCTGCCAGACGTGCAGACAGCGCAGGCAGCAAGGGCCTGTGGCAGGCAGATAAGGGGCAGCAGGCGTCTCACTTGAAAGTGGGCTCATGACTCTCTTGTTCTCCGGCCCCTGTGGCCGTGTGCAAGCACAGCCTCTGGACCTGCAGCTTCTGAGCAGTGCAAGAGACACACAGGAAACCCCCAGGTGCCTTCTCTAGTGAACGGTGTTCCATCAAGGTCCTGCTTGCTGGCAGGGGCCTAGGCCAGCACAGGTCCTAGGGAGGCCAGGCTGAGGCTGGGATGGGTCCCGACCTAGCAGTGCTCAGGGCAAGCCTGGGACTGGAGGTCAGGCTGCAGGCTCATTCCAGCTTGGGCCTGGTGCAGAAAGCCTTCAGCTAGGACTTCCATGGGGTATAGTCAGCACAGTGGTTTTTGCCTGAAATCCATGTGCCTCACTCGGAGCCCCCTGCCTTTCAGCACACACTCCCTAGAAGTGTGTTCCTGAGGCAGTTGGACAGTTGGGGAAGTGGAGGCTCTCCCAGCATGGGAGGTCTGCCTAGAACCTTGCTCTGGCTGCAAAGAGGATTCCCTGCACCTCTGGCGCTGGGGTGAGATTTTCTGCACACAGGAGACACTTGGCACACACAGTGTTTCCCCATGGAAAGCACTGTGAGGAAGAATCTCTGCCAGGGATGCATGGCACTCTCCCATCGAAGCCCTCCATGCAGCAAGCTGTCATGGACTCGAGTGCAGGCCTTGGTGGCTGGAGAGACTGCAGCTCCTCTGGAGGCTCCGGGGCAATTGGCACACCCCTCCAAGGAAATGAGGCTTGTGGGATGAGCACTTTGCAAAGAATTGCAAGCAGCCTGCTCCTTTTGATGAGACACATGTGTGGGAGAGAGACTTGACAGCCGAGAAGAAGCAAGAGGGCAAGGAGGGATTGGATTTGCATGCAGCTTGGAGGCTCCATATCTCCTGCTTGGCAAGCAGGGAGTGCCAGATCTGCCCATGATGCTCCATTACCAGCTGGGCACCCAGTTTCAGGATCTGCCCTTTCCCAGCCATGAAACCACACCCAGGCTGCACCCTGAGCCCTGCCAAGGGGGACCCTTGCTCGCCAGGTGGGCTGAATTGCATGACTGTGTCAGGGGAGAGAAGGCCCTAGGAGGCCTTCAGGGAACTGCCTCAACATAGCCCCGCTCAGGAAAGGCACTCCTCTTTCTGTGACCGGATGCACAATGGAGTATCTGCTTGAGGCAAAGAAGCTCAGCTAGGCGATCCCTGGCTGAAGGCAAAGCAGAGAGTTTTTCAGTGGAGCGCTGGCACCATCTGCCGGCCGACAAGCACGGAAGGAGAATCCTCACTCCAAATGAGTTCCTGAGGAGCTTTCCAAGCAGCAGGCAGGCTGCCTCCAGAAGCTTAGAGAGTCCTGCATCGGACTATCCTCTGACAACAGAGTGGGTGGCAAGGGCATGTGGGTTGGAGGGTGCTCGGAAGCTGCAGGGGAGGTTTTCAGCATCCAGTGCTCTCCGATGGAACACACTGCAGGCGTGAGCATCCATGAACTCCTGCAAGGCTTTGGAGTGGGAAAGCTGTGCTTAGCAGAGGGCTCCCTGCCAAATGCTGCAGGCCTATGTGGATGGCGAAGCTGCAGCTGTCTTGCAGTCTGCTTGTCCAGAGGTGTGTGTGCCCTGGTCCAGAGTGCTGTAGGAGGAGCTCCTAGCAACGGGAGAGCAAGCACCTTGTTTCCTTGGCATAGAATGGCCTGTGCACACAGAGGCCTGTCAGCAGTGAAGACAACGCAGGCAGCAAGAGGGGTGGCAGGCAGCTAAGTGGCGGCAGGCGTCCTGCTTGAAAGTGGGGTCATGACTGTTTTGTCCTCAGGCCCCAGTGTCCACGTGCACACACTGCCTCTGGACCTGCAGCTTCCGAGCAGTGCAAGAGAAACACAAGCAACACCCTGGGGCCTTCTCGAATGAACGGTGCTCCATCGAGGTCCTGCTGGCTGGCAATGGCCTAGGCCAGCAAAGGCCCTAGGGAGGCCAGGCTGAGGCTGGGATGGTTCCTGACCTAGCAGTGCCCAGGGCAAGCCTGGGACTGGAGGCCAGGCTGCAGGCTCATTCCAGCTTGGGCCTGGTGCAGAGAGCCTTCAGCTAAGACTTCCATGGGGAATGGTATGCGTAGTGATTTTTGCCTGCAATCCTCGTTCCTAACTCTCGCCAAACAGCCTGTTAGCCCACACTTGCTAGAAGTGTGTTCCTGAGGCAGTTGGACAATAGGGCAAGTGGAGGCTCACCCAGCATGGGACGCCCACCTTGCACATTGCTCTGGGTGCAAAGAGGATTCCCTGCACCTCTGGCACTGGGGAGAGCATTTCTGCACACAGGAGACACTTGGCAAACACAGTTTTTCCCCTCGGAAAGTACTGTGAGAAAGAGTCGCCATCCCGGATGCATGGCACTCTCCCTTCGAAGCCCTCCATGCAGCAGGCTTTCATGGACTCGGCTGCAGGCTTTGGTAGCTGGAGACACTGCAGCTCCTCTGGAGGCTCAGGGGCAATTGGCACACCCCTCCAAGGAAATGAGGCTAGTGTGATGAGCTCTTTCCAAAGAATGGCAAGCAGCCTGCTCCTTTCAATGAGACACACGTGTGGGGAGAGATGCTTGGCAGCAGAGAAGAAGCAAGAGGGCAGCCAGGGAGGGATTTGCACACAGCTTGAAGTCCCCAGACCTCCTGATTCGAAACCAGGGAATGCCAGCTCTGCCTGTCAGGCCCCATTCCCTAGTGGGCACCCAGATTCAGGATCTGCCCTTTCCCAGCTATGAAACCACACCCAGGCTGCACCCTGAGCCCTGCCAAGTGGGAACTTTGCTCGCCAGGTGGGCTGAATGGCATGACTGTGTCAGGGGAAAGAAGGACCTAGGAGGCCTTCCGGGAGCTGCCACGACATAGCAGTGCTCAGGAAAAGGCAGTCTCCTTTCTGTAGGCCGGATGCACACTGGAGTTTCCGCTTGAGGCAAGGAAGCTCAGCTAGGTGATCCCTGGCTGAAGGCAAAGCAGAGAGTTTTTCAGTGGAGCGCTGGCCCCATCTGCTGGCCGACAAGCATGGGAGGAGAAACCTCGCTGCAAATGAGTTCCTGAAGTGCTTTCCAAGCAGGAGGCAGCATGGCTCCAATAGTTTAGAAAGTCCTGCTTAGGACTACCCTCTGGCAACAGGGTGGGTGCCAAGGGCATGTGGGTTGGAGGGTGCTCAGAAGTCGCAGGGGAGGCTTTGGGCACCCGGTGCTCTCTGATGGAAAACACTGCAGGCCCGAGCATCCATGAATTCCTGCAAGGCTTTGGAGTGGGAAAGCTGTGCTTAGCAGAAGGCTCCCTGCCAAGTGCTGCAGGCCTTTGTGGATGCTGAAGCAGCAGCTGCCTTGCAGGCTGCTGGTCCAGGGGCGTGTGTGCCCAGGTCCAGAGTGCTGTAGGAGGAGCTCCTAGCAAGGGGCGAGCAAGCACCTTGTTTCCTTGGCATAGACTGGCCTGTGCACCCTGAGGCCTGCCAGACGTGCAGACAGCGCAGGCAGCAAGGGCTTGTGGCAGGCAGATAAGGGGCAGCAGGCGTCTCACTTGAAAGTGGGCTCATGACTCTCTTGTTCTCCGGCCCCTGTGGCCGTGTGCAAGCACAGCCTCTGGACCTGCAGCTTCTGAGCAGTGCAAGAGACACACAGGAAACCCCCAGGTGCCTTCTCTAGTGAACGGTGTTCCATCAAGGTCCTGCTTGCTGGCAGGGGCCTAGGCCAGCACCGGTCCTAGGGAGGCCAGGCTGAGGCTGGGATGGGTCCCGACCTAGCAGTGCTCAGGGCAAGCCTGGGACTGGAGGTCAGGCTGCAGGCTCATTCCAGCTTGGGCCTGGTGCAGAAAGCCTTCAGCTAGGACTTCCATGGGGTATAGTCAGCACAGTGGTTTTTGCCTGAAATCCATGTGCCTCACTCGGAGCCCCCTGCCTTTCAGCACACACTCCCTAGAAGTGTGTTCCTGAGGCAGTTGGACAGTTGGGGAAGTGGAGGCTCTCCCAGCATGGGAGGTCTGCCTAGAACCTTGCTCTGGCTGCAAAGAGGATTCCCTGCACCTCTGGCGCTGGGGTGAGATTTTCTGCACACAGGAGACACTTGGCACACACAGTGTTTCCCCATGGAAAGCACTGTGAGGAAGAATCTCTGCCAGGGATGCATGGCACTCTCCCATCGAAGCCCTCCATGCAGCAAGCTGTCATGGACTCGAGTGCAGGCCTTGGTGGCTGGAGAGACTGCAGCTCCTCTGGAGGCTCCGGGGCAATTGGCACACCCCTCCAAGGAAATGAGGCTTGTGGGATGAGCACTTTGCAAAGAATTGCAAGCAGCCTGCTCCTTTTGATGAGACACATGTGTGGGGAGAGAGACTTGACAGCCGAGAAGAAGCAAGAGGGCAAGGAGGGATTGGATTTGCATGCAGCTTGGAGGCTCCATATCTCCTGCTTCGCAAGCAGGGAGTGCCAGGTCTGCCCATGATGCTCCATTACCAGCTGGGCACCCAGTTTCAGGATCTGCCCTTTCCCAGCCATGAAACCACACCCAGGCTGCACCCTGAGCCCTGCCAAGGGGGACCCTTGCTCGCCAGGTGGGCTGAATTGCATGACTGTGTCAGGGGAGAGAAGGCCCTAGGAGGCCTTCAGGGAACTGCCTCAACATAGCCCCGCTCAGGAAAGGCACTCCTCTTTCTGTGACCGGATGCACAATGGAGTATCTGCTTGAGGCAAAGAAGCTCAGCTAGGCGATCCCTGGCTGAAGGCAAAGCAGAGAGTTTTTCAGTGGAGCGCTGGCACCATCTGCCGGCCGACAAGCACGGAAGGAGAATCCTCACTCCAAATGAGTTCCTGAGGAGCTTTCCAAGCAGCAGGCAGGCTGCCTCCAGAAGCTTAGAGAGTCCTGCATCGGACTATCCTCTGACAACAGAGTGGGTGGCAAGGGCATGTGGGTTGGAGGGTGCTCGGAAGCTGCAGGGGAGGTTTTCAGCATCCAGTGCTCTCCGATGGAACACACTGCAGGCGTGAGCATCCATGAACTCCTGCAAGGCTTTGGAGTGGGAAAGCTGTGCTTAGCAGAGGGCTCCCTGCCAAATGCTGCAGGCCTATGTGGATGGCGAAGCTGCAGCTGTCTTGCAGTCTGCTTGTCCAGAGGTGTGTGTGCCCTGGTCCAGAGTGCTGTAGGAGGAGCTCCTAGCAACGGGAGAGCAAGCACCTTGTTTCCTTGGCATAGAATGGCCTGTGCACACAGAGGCCTGTCAGCAGTGAAGACAACGCAGGCAGCAAGAGGGGTGGCAGGCAGCTAAGTGGCGGCAGGCGTCCTGCTTGAAAGTGGGGTCATGACTGTTTTGTCCTCAGGCCCCAGTGTCCACGTGCACACACTGCCTCTGGACCTGCAGCTTCCGAGCAGTGCAAGAGAAACACAAGCAACACCCTGGGGCCTTCTCGAATGAACGGTGCTCCATCGAGGTCCTGCTGGCTGGCAATGGCCTAGGCCAGCAAAGGCCCTAGGGAGGCCAGGCTGAGGCTGGGATGGTTCCTGACCTAGCAGTGCCCAGGGCAAGCCTGGGACTGGAGGCCAGGCTGCAGGCTCATTCCAGCTTGGGCCTGGTGCAGAGAGCCTTCAGCTAAGACTTCCATGGGGAATGGTATGCGTAGTGATTTTTGCCTGCAATCCTCGTTCCTAACTCTCGCCAAACAGCCTGTTAGCCCACACTTGCTAGAAGTGTGTTCCTGAGGCAGTTGGACAATAGGGCAAGTGGAGGCTCACCCAGCATGGGACGCCCACCTTGCACATTGCTCTGGGTGCAAAGAGGATTCCCTGCACCTCTGGCACTGGGGAGAGCATTTCTGCACACAGGAGACACTTGGCAAACACAGTTTTTCCCCTCGGAAAGTACTGTGAGAAAGAGTCGCCATCCCGGATGCATGGCACTCTCCCTTCGAAGCCCTCCATGCAGCAGGCTTTCATGGACTCGGCTGCAGGCTTTGGTAGCTGGAGACACTGCAGCTCCTCTGGAGGCTCAGGGGCAATTGGCACACCCCTCCAAGGAAATGAGGCTAGTGTGATGAGCTCTTTCCAAAGAATGGCAAGCAGCCTGCTCCTTTCAATGAGACACACGTGTGGGGAGAGATGCTTGGCAGCAGAGAAGAAGCAAGAGGGCAGCCAGGGAGGGATTTGCACACAGCTTGAAGTCCCCAGACCTCCTGATTCGAAACCAGGGAATGCCAGCTCTGCCTGTCAGGCCCCATTCCCTAGTGGGCACCCAGATTCAGGATCTGCCCTTTCCCAGCTATGAAACCACACCCAGGCTGCACCCTGAGCCCTGCCAAGTTGGAACTTTGCTCGCCAGGTGGGCTGAATGGCATGACTGTGTCAGGGGAAAGAAGGACCTAGGAGGCCTTCCGGGAGCTGCCACGACATAGCAGTGCTCAGGAAAAGGCAGTCTCCTTTCTGTAGGCCGGATGCACACTGGAGTTTCCGCTTGAGGCAAGGAAGCTCAGCTAGGTGATCCCTGGCTGAAGGCAAAGCAGAGAGTTTTTCAGTGGAGCGCTGGCCCCATCTGCTGGCCGACAAGCATGGGAGGAGAAACCTCGCTGCAAATGAGTTCCTGAAGTGCTTTCCAAGCAGGAGGCAGCATGGCTCCAATAGTTTAGAAAGTCCTGCTTAGGACTACCCTCTGGCAACAGGGTGGGTGCCAAGGGCATGTGGGTTGGAGGGTGCTCAGAAGTCGCAGGGGAGGCTTTGGGCACCCGGTGCTCTCTGATGGAAAACACTGCAGGCCCGAGCATCCATGAATTCCTGCAAGGCTTTGGAGTGGGAAAGCTGTGCTTAGCAGAAGGCTCCCTGCCAAGTGCTGCAGGCCTTTGTGGATGCTGAAGCAGCAGCTGCCTTGCAGGCTGCTGGTCCAGGGGCGTGTGTGCCCAGGTCCAGAGTGCTGTAGGAGGAGCTCCTAGCAAGGGGCGAGCAAGCACCTTGTTTCCTTGGCATAGACTGGCCTGTGCACCCTGAGGCCTGCCAGACGTGCAGACAGCGCAGGCAGCAAGGGCCTGTGGCAGGCAGATAAGGGGCAGCAGGCGTCTCACTTGAAAGTGGGCTCATGACTCTCTTGTTCTCCGGCCCCTGTGGCCGTGTGCAAGCACAGCCTCTGGACCTGCAGCTTCTGAGCAGTGCAAGAGACACACAGGAAACCCCCAGGTGCCTTCTCTAGTGAACGGTGTTCCATCAAGGTCCTGCTTGCTGGCAGGGGCCTAGGCCAGCACAGGTCCTAGGGAGGCCAGGCTGAGGCTGGGATGGGTCCCGACCTAGCAGTGCTCAGGGCAAGCCTGGGACTGGAGGTCAGGCTGCAGGCTCATTCCAGCTTGGGCCTGGTGCAGAAAGCCTTCAGCTAGGACTTCCATGGGGTATAGTCAGCACAGTGGTTTTTGCCTGAAATCCATGTGCCTCACTCGGAGCCCCCTGCCTTTCAGCACACACTCCCTAGAAGTGTGTTCCTGAGGCAGTTGGACAGTTGGGGAAGTGGAGGCTCTCCCAGCATGGGAGGTCTGCCTAGAACCTTGCTCTGGCTGCAAAGAGGATTCCCTGCACCTCTGGCGCTGGGGTGAGATTTTCTGCACACAGGAGACACTTGGCACACACAGTGTTTCCCCATGGAAAGCACTGTGAGGAAGAATCTCTGCCAGGGATGCATGGCACTCTCCCATCGAAGCCCTCCATGCAGCAAGCTGTCATGGACTCGAGTGCAGGCCTTGGTGGCTGGAGAGACTGCAGCTCCTCTGGAGGCTCCGGGGCAATTGGCACACCCCTCCAAGGAAATGAGGCTTGTGGGATGAGCACTTTGCAAAGAATTGCAAGCAGCCTGCTCCTTTTGATGAGACACATGTGTGGGAGAGAGACTTGACAGCCGAGAAGAAGCAAGAGGGCAATGAGGGATTGGATTTGCATGCAGCTTGGAGGCTCCATATCTCCTGCTTGGCAAGCAGGGAGTGCCAGGTCTGCCCATGATGCTCCATTACCAGCTGGGCACCCAGTTTCAGGATCTGCCCTTTCCCAGCCATGAAACCACACCCAGGCTGCACCCTGAGCCCTGCCAAGGGGGACCCTTGCTCGCCAGGTGGGCTGAATTGCATGACTGTGTCAGGGGAGAGAAGGCCCTAGGAGGCCTTCAGGGAACTGCCTCAACATAGCCCCGCTCAGGAAAGGCACTCCTCTTTCTGTGACCGGATGCACAATGGAGTATCTGCTTGAGGCAAAGAAGCTCAGCTAGGCGATCCCTGGCTGAAGGCAAAGCAGAGAGTTTTTCGGTGGAGCGCTGGCACCATCTGCCGGCCGACAAGCACGGAAGGAGAATCCTCACTCCAAATGAGTTCCTGAGGAGCTTTCCAAGCAGCAGGCAGGCTGCCTCCAGAAGCTTAGAGAGTCCTGCATCGGACTATCCTCTGACAACAGAGTGGGTGGCAAGGGCATGTGGGTTGGAGGGTGCTCGGAAGCTGCAGGGGAGGTTTTCAGCATCCAGTGCTCTCCGATGGAACACACTGCAGGCGTGAGCATCCATGAACTCCTGCAAGGCTTTGGAGTGGGAAAGCTGTGCTTAGCAGAGGGCTCCCTGCCAAATGCTGCAGGCCTATGTGGATGGCGAAGCTGCAGCTGTCTTGCAGTCTGCTTGTCCAGAGGTGTGTGTGCCCTGGTCCAGAGTGCTGTAGGAGGAGCTCCTAGCAACGGGAGAGCAAGCACCTTGTTTCCTTGGCATAGAATGGCCTGTGCACACAGAGGCCTGTCAGCAGTGAAGACAACGCAGGCAGCAAGAGGGGTGGCAGGCAGCTAAGTGGCGGCAGGCGTCCTGCTTGAAAGTGGGGTCATGACTGTTTTGTCCTCAGGCCCCAGTGTCCACGTGCACACACTGCCTCTGGACCTGCAGCTTCCGAGCAGTGCAAGAGAAACACAAGCAACACCCTGGGGCCTTCTCGAATGAACGGTGCTCCATCGAGGTCCTGCTGGCTGGCAATGGCCTAGGCCAGCAAAGGCCCTAGGGAGGCCAGGCTGAGGCTGGGATGGTTCCTGACCTAGCAGTGCCCAGGGCAAGCCTGGGACTGGAGGCCAGGCTGCAGGCTCATTCCAGCTTGGGCCTGGTGCAGAGAGCCTTCAGCTAAGACTTCCATGGGGAATGGTATGCGTAGTGATTTTTGCCTGCAATCCTCGTTCCTAACTCTCGCCAAACAGCCTGTTAGCCCACACTTGCTAGAAGTGTGTTCCTGAGGCAGTTGGACAATAGGGCAAGTGGAGGCTCACCCAGCATGGGACGCCCACCTTGCACATTGCTCTGGGTGCAAAGAGGATTCCCTGCACCTCTGGCACTGGGGAGAGCGTTTCTGCACACAGGAGACACTTGGCAAACACAGTTTTTCCCCTCGGAAAGTACTGTGAGAAAGAGTCGCCATCCCGGATGCATGGCACTCTCCCTTCGAAGCCCTCCATGCAGCAGGCTTTCATGGACTCGGCTGCAGGCTTTGGTAGCTGGAGACACTGCAGCTCCTCTGGAGGCTCAGGGGCAATTGGCACACCCCTCCAAGGAAATGAGGCTAGTGTGATGAGCTCTTTCCAAAGAATGGCAAGCAGCCTGCTCCTTTCAATGAGACACACGTGTGGGGAGAGATGCTTGGCAGCAGAGAAGAAGCAAGAGGGCAGCCAGGGAGGGATTTGCACACAGCTTGAAGTCCCCAGACCTCCTGATTCGAAACCAGGGAATGCCAGCTCTGCCTGTCAGGCCCCATTCCCTAGTGGGCACCCAGATTCAGGATCTGCCCTTTCCCAGCTATGAAACCACACCCAGGCTGCACCCTGAGCCCTGCCAAGTTGGAACTTTGCTCGCCAGGTGGGCTGAATGGCATGACTGTGTCAGGGGAAAGAAGGACCTAGGAGGCCTTCCGGGAGCTGCCACGACATAGCAGTGCTCAGGAAAAGGCAGTCTCCTTTCTGTAGGCCGGATGCACACTGGAGTTTCCGCTTGAGGCAAGGAAGCTCAGCTAGGTGATCCCTGGCTGAAGGCAAAGCAGAGAGTTTTTCAGTGGAGCGCTGGCCCCATCTGCTGGCCGACAAGCATGGGAGGAGAAACCTCGCTGCAAATGAGTTCCTGAAGTGCTTTCCAAGCAGGAGGCAGCATGGCTCCAATAGTTTAGAAAGTCCTGCTTAGGACTACCCTCTGGCAACAGGGTGGGTGCCAAGGGCATGTGGGTTGGAGGGTGCTCAGAAGTCGCAGGGGAGGCTTTGGGCACCCGGTGCTCTCTGATGGAAAACACTGCAGGCCCGAGCATCCATGAATTCCTGCAAGGCTTTGGAGTGGGAAAGCTGTGCTTAGCAGAAGGCTCCCTGCCAAGTGCTGCAGGCCTTTGTGGATGCTGAAGCAGCAGCTGCCTTGCAGGCTGCTGGTCCAGGGGCGTGTGTGCCCAGGTCCAGAGTGCTGTAGGAGGAGCTCCTAGCAAGGGGCGAGCAAGCACCTTGTTTCCTTGGCATAGACTGGCCTGTGCACCCTGAGGCCTGCCAGACGTGCAGACAGCGCAGGCAGCAAGGGCTTGTGGCAGGCAGATAAGGGGCAGCAGGCGTCTCACTTGAAAGTGGGCTCATGACTCTCTTGTTCTCCGGCCCCTGTGGCCGTGTGCAAGCACAGCCTCTGGACCTGCAGCTTCTGAGCAGTGCAAGAGACACACAGGAAACCCCCAGGTGCCTTCTCTAGTGAACGGTGTTCCATCAAGGTCCTGCTTGCTGGCAGGGGCCTAGGCCAGCACCGGTCCTAGGGAGGCCAGGCTGAGGCTGGGATGGGTCCCGACCTAGCAGTGCTCAGGGCAAGCCTGGGACTGGAGGTCAGGCTGCAGGCTCATTCCAGCTTGGGCCTGGTGCAGAAAGCCTTCAGCTAGGACTTCCATGGGGTATAGTCAGCACAGTGGTTTTTGCCTGAAATCCATGTGCCTCACTCGGAGCCCCCTGCCTTTCAGCACACACTCCCTAGAAGTGTGTTCCTGAGGCAGTTGGACAGTTGGGGAAGTGGAGGCTCTCCCAGCATGGGAGGTCTGCCTAGAACCTTGCTCTGGCTGCAAAGAGGATTCCCTGCACCTCTGGCGCTGGGGTGAGATTTTCTGCACACAGGAGACACTTGGCACACACAGTGTTTCCCCATGGAAAGCACTGTGAGGAAGAATCTCTGCCAGGGATGCATGGCACTCTCCCATCGAAGCCCTCCATGCAGCAAGCTGTCATGGACTCGAGTGCAGGCCTTGGTGGCTGGAGAGACTGCAGCTCCTCTGGAGGCTCCGGGGCAATTGGCACACCCCTCCAAGGAAATGAGGCTTGTGGGATGAGCACTTTGCAAAGAATTGCAAGCAGCCTGCTCCTTTTGATGAGACACATGTGTGGGGAGAGAGACTTGACAGCCGAGAAGAAGCAAGAGGGCAAGGAGGGATTGGATTTGCATGCAGCTTGGAGGCTCCATATCTCCTGCTTCGCAAGCAGGGAGTGCCAGGTCTGCCCATGATGCTCCATTACCAGCTGGGCACCCAGTTTCAGGATCTGCCCTTTCCCAGCCATGAAACCACACCCAGGCTGCACCCTGAGCCCTGCCAAGGGGGACCCTTGCTCGCCAGGTGGGCTGAATTGCATGACTGTGTCAGGGGAGAGAAGGCCCTAGGAGGCCTTCAGGGAACTGCCTCAACATAGCCCCGCTCAGGAAAGGCACTCCTCTTTCTGTGACCGGATGCACAATGGAGTATCTGCTTGAGGCAAAGAAGCTCAGCTAGGCGATCCCTGGCTGAAGGCAAAGCAGAGAGTTTTTCAGTGGAGCGCTGGCACCATCTGCCGGCCGACAAGCATGGAAGGAGAATCCTCGCTCCAAATGAGTTCCTGAGGAGATTTCCAAGCAGCAGGCAGGCTGCCTCCAGAAGCTTAGAGAGTCCTGCTTCAGACTACCCTCCGGCAACAGAGTGGGTGCCAAGGGCATGTGGGTTGGAGGGTGCTCGGAAGCTGCAGGGGAGGTTTTCAGCATCCAGTGCTCTCCGATGGAACACACTGCAGGCGTGAGCATCCATGAACTCCTGCAAGGCTTTGGAGTGGGAAAGCTGTGCTTAGCAGAGGGCTCCCTGCCAAATGCTGCAGGCCTATGTGGATGGCGAAGCTGCAGCTGTCTTGCAGTCTGCTTGTCCAGAGGTGTGTGTGCCCTGGTCCAGAGTGCTGTAGGAGGAGCTCCTAGCAACGGGAGAGCAAGCACCTTGTTTCCTTGGCATAGAATGGCCTGTGCACACAGAGGCCTGTCAGCAGTGAAGACAACGCAGGCAGCAAGAGGGGTGGCAGGCAGCTAAGTGGCGGCAGGCGTCCTGCTTGAAAGTGGGGTCATGACTGTTTTGTCCTCAGGCCCCAGTGTCCACGTGCACACACTGCCTCTGGACCTGCAGCTTCCGAGCAGTGCAAGAGAAACACAAGCAACACCCTGGGGCCTTCTCGAATGAACGGTGCTCCATCGAGGTCCTGCTGGCTGGCAATGGCCTAGGCCAGCAAAGGCCCTAGGGAGGCCAGGCTGAGGCTGGGATGGTTCCTGACCTAGCAGTGCCCAGGGCAAGCCTGGGACTGGAGGCCAGGCTGCAGGCTCATTCCAGCTTGGGCCTGGTGCAGAGAGCCTTCAGCTAAGACTTCCATGGGGAATGGTATGCGTAGTGATTTTTGCCTGCAATCCTCGTTCCTAACTCTCGCCAAACAGCCTGTTAGCCCACACTTGCTAGAAGTGTGTTCCTGAGGCAGTTGGACAATAGGGCAAGTGGAGGCTCACCCAGCATGGGACGCCCACCTTGCACATTGCTCTGGGTGCAAAGAGGATTCCCTGCACCTCTGGCACTGGGGAGAGCATTTCTGCACACAGGAGACACTTGGCAAACACAGTTTTTCCCCTCGGAAAGTACTGTGAGAAAGAGTCGCCATCCCGGATGCATGGCACTCTCCCTTCGAAGCCCTCCATGCAGCAGGCTTTCATGGACTCGGCTGCAGGCTTTGGTAGCTGGAGACACTGCAGCTCCTCTGGAGGCTCAGGGGCAATTGGCACACCCCTCCAAGGAAATGAGGCTAGTGTGATGAGCTCTTTCCAAAGAATGGCAAGCAGCCTGCTCCTTTCAATGAGACACACGTGTGGGGAGAGATGCTTGGCAGCAGAGAAGAAGCAAGAGGGCAGCCAGGGAGGGATTTGCACACAGCTTGAAGTCCCCAGACCTCCTGATTCGAAACCAGGGAATGCCAGCTCTGCCTGTCAGGCCCCATTCCCTAGTGGGCACCCAGATTCAGGATCTGCCCTTTCCCAGCTATGAAACCACACCCAGGCTGCACCCTGAGCCCTGCCAAGTTGGAACTTTGCTCGCCAGGTGGGCTGAATGGCATGACTGTGTCAGGGGAAAGAAGGACCTAGGAGGCCTTCCGGGAGCTGCCACGACATAGCAGTGCTCAGGAAAAGGCAGTCTCCTTTCTGTAGGCCGGATGCACACTGGAGTTTCCGCTTGAGGCAAGGAAGCTCAGCTAGGTGATCCCTGGCTGAAGGCAAAGCAGAGAGTTTTTCAGTGGAGCGCTGGCCCCATCTGCTGGCCGACAAGCATGGGAGGAGAAACCTCGCTGCAAATGAGTTCCTGAAGTGCTTTCCAAGCAGGAGGCAGCATGGCTCCAATAGTTTAGAAAGTCCTGCTTAGGACTACCCTCTGGCAACAGGGTGGGTGCCAAGGGCATGTGGGTTGGAGGGTGCTCAGAAGTCGCAGGGGAGGCTTTGGGCACCCGGTGCTCTCTGATGGAAAACACTGCAGGCCCGAGCATCCATGAATTCCTGCAAGGCTTTGGAGTGGGAAAGCTGTGCTTAGCAGAAGGCTCCCTGCCAAGTGCTGCAGGCCTTTGTGGATGCTGAAGCAGCAGCTGCCTTGCAGGCTGCTGGTCCAGGGGCGTGTGTGCCCAGGTCCAGAGTGCTGTAGGAGGAGCTCCTAGCAAGGGGCGAGCAAGCACCTTGTTTCCTTGGCATAGACTGGCCTGTGCACCCTGAGGCCTGCCAGACGTGCAGACAGCGCAGGCAGCAAGGGCCTGTGGCAGGCAGATAAGGGGCAGCAGGCGTCTCACTTGAAAGTGGGCTCATGACTCTCTTGTTCTCCGGCCCCTGTGGCCGTGTGCAAGCACAGCCTCTGGACCTGCAGCTTCTGAGCAGTGCAAGAGACACACAGGAAACCCCCAGGTGCCTTCTCTAGTGAACGGTGTTCCATCAAGGTCCTGCTTGCTGGCAGGGGCCTAGGCCAGCACAGGTCCTAGGGAGGCCAGGCTGAGGCTGGGATGGGTCCCGACCTAGCAGTGCTCAGGGCAAGCCTGGGACTGGAGGTCAGGCTGCAGGCTCATTCCAGCTTGGGCCTGGTGCAGAAAGCCTTCAGCTAGGACTTCCATGGGGTATAGTCAGCACAGTGGTTTTTGCCTGAAATCCATGTGCCTCACTCGGAGCCCCCTGCCTTTCAGCACACACTCCCTAGAAGTGTGTTCCTGAGGCAGTTGGACAGTTGGGGAAGTGGAGGCTCTCCCAGCATGGGAGGTCTGCCTAGAACCTTGCTCTGGCTGCAAAGAGGATTCCCTGCACCTCTGGCGCTGGGGTGAGATTTTCTGCACACAGGAGACACTTGGCACACACAGTGTTTCCCCATGGAAAGCACTGTGAGGAAGAATCTCTGCCAGGGATGCATGGCACTCTCCCATCGAAGCCCTCCATGCAGCAAGCTGTCATGGACTCGAGTGCAGGCCTTGGTGGCTGGAGAGACTGCAGCTCCTCTGGAGGCTCCGGGGCAATTGGCACACCCCTCCAAGGAAATGAGGCTTGTGGGATGAGCACTTTGCAAAGAATTGCAAGCAGCCTGCTCCTTTTGATGAGACACATGTGTGGGAGAGAGACTTGACAGCCGAGAAGAAGCAAGAGGGCAAGGAGGGATTGGATTTGCATGCAGCTTGGAGGCTCCATATCTCCTGCTTGGCAAGCAGGGAGTGCCAGATCTGCCCATGATGCTCCATTACCAGCTGGGCACCCAGTTTCAGGATCTGCCCTTTCCCAGCCATGAAACCACACCCAGGCTGCACCCTGAGCCCTGCCAAGGGGGACCCTTGCTCGCCAGGTGGGCTGAATTGCATGACTGTGTCAGGGGAGAGAAGGCCCTAGGAGGCCTTCAGGGAACTGCCTCAACATAGCCCCGCTCAGGAAAGGCACTCCTCTTTCTGTGACCGGATGCACAATGGAGTATCTGCTTGAGGCAAAGAAGCTCAGCTAGGCGATCCCTGGCTGAAGGCAAAGCAGAGAGTTTTTCAGTGGAGCGCTGGCACCATCTGCCGGCCGACAAGCACGGAAGGAGAATCCTCACTCCAAATGAGTTCCTGAGGAGCTTTCCAAGCAGCAGGCAGGCTGCCTCCAGAAGCTTAGAGAGTCCTGCATCGGACTATCCTCTGACAACAGAGTGGGTGGCAAGGGCATGTGGGTTGGAGGGTGCTCGGAAGCTGCAGGGGAGGTTTTCAGCATCCAGTGCTCTCCGATGGAACACACTGCAGGCGTGAGCATCCATGAACTCCTGCAAGGCTTTGGAGTGGGAAAGCTGTGCTTAGCAGAGGGCTCCCTGCCAAATGCTGCAGGCCTATGTGGATGGCGAAGCTGCAGCTGTCTTGCAGTCTGCTTGTCCAGAGGTGTGTGTGCCCTGGTCCAGAGTGCTGTAGGAGGAGCTCCTAGCAACGGGAGAGCAAGCACCTTGTTTCCTTGGCATAGAATGGCCTGTGCACACAGAGGCCTGTCAGCAGTGAAGACAACGCAGGCAGCAAGAGGGGTGGCAGGCAGCTAAGTGGCGGCAGGCGTCCTGCTTGAAAGTGGGGTCATGACTGTTTTGTCCTCAGGCCCCAGTGTCCACGTGCACACACTGCCTCTGGACCTGCAGCTTCCGAGCAGTGCAAGAGAAACACAAGCAACACCCTGGGGCCTTCTCGAATGAACGGTGCTCCATCGAGGTCCTGCTGGCTGGCAATGGCCTAGGCCAGCAAAGGCCCTAGGGAGGCCAGGCTGAGGCTGGGATGGTTCCTGACCTAGCAGTGCCCAGGGCAAGCCTGGGACTGGAGGCCAGGCTGCAGGCTCATTCCAGCTTGGGCCTGGTGCAGAGAGCCTTCAGCTAAGACTTCCATGGGGAATGGTATGCGTAGTGATTTTTGCCTGCAATCCTCGTTCCTAACTCTCGCCAAACAGCCTGTTAGCCCACACTTGCTAGAAGTGTGTTCCTGAGGCAGTTGGACAATAGGGCAAGTGGAGGCTCACCCAGCATGGGACGCCCACCTTGCACATTGCTCTGGGTGCAAAGAGGATTCCCTGCACCTCTGGCACTGGGGAGAGCATTTCTGCACACAGGAGACACTTGGCAAACACAGTTTTTCCCCTCGGAAAGTACTGTGAGAAAGAGTCGCCATCCCGGATGCATGGCACTCTCCCTTCGAAGCCCTCCATGCAGCAGGCTTTCATGGACTCGGCTGCAGGCTTTGGTAGCTGGAGACACTGCAGCTCCTCTGGAGGCTCAGGGGCAATTGGCACACCCCTCCAAGGAAATGAGGCTAGTGTGATGAGCTCTTTCCAAAGAATGGCAAGCAGCCTGCTCCTTTCAATGAGACACACGTGTGGGGAGAGATGCTTGGCAGCAGAGAAGAAGCAAGAGGGCAGCCAGGGAGGGATTTGCACACAGCTTGAAGTCCCCAGACCTCCTGATTCGAAACCAGGGAATGCCAGCTCTGCCTGTCAGGCCCCATTCCCTAGTGGGCACCCAGATTCAGGATCTGCCCTTTCCCAGCTATGAAACCACACCCAGGCTGCACCCTGAGCCCTGCCAAGTTGGAACTTTGCTCGCCAGGTGGGCTGAATGGCATGACTGTGTCAGGGGAAAGAAGGACCTAGGAGGCCTTCCGGGAGCTGCCACGACATAGCAGTGCTCAGGAAAAGGCAGTCTCCTTTCTGTAGGCCGGATGCACACTGGAGTTTCCGCTTGAGGCAAGGAAGCTCAGCTAGGTGATCCCTGGCTGAAGGCAAAGCAGAGAGTTTTTCAGTGGAGCGCTGGCCCCATCTGCTGGCCGACAAGCATGGGAGGAGAAACCTCGCTGCAAATGAGTTCCTGAAGTGCTTTCCAAGCAGGAGGCAGCATGGCTGCAATAGTTTAGAAAGTCCTGCTTAGGACTACCCTCTGGCAACAGGGTGGGTGCCAAGGGCATGTGGGTTGGAGGGTGCTCAGAAGTCGCAGGGGAGGCTTTGGGCACCCGGTGCTCTCTGATGGAAAACACTGCAGGCCCGAGCATCCATGAATTCCTGCAAGGCTTTGGAGTGGGAAAGCTGTGCTTAGCAGAAGGCTCCCTGCCAAGTGCTGCAGGCCTTTGTGGATGCTGAAGCAGCAGCTGCCTTGCAGGCTGCTGGTCCAGGGGCGTGTGTGCCCAGGTCCAGAGTGCTGTAGGAGGAGCTCCTAGCAAGGGGCGAGCAAGCACCTTGTTTCCTTGGCATAGACTGGCCTGTGCACCCTGAGGCCTGCCAGACGTGCAGACAGCGCAGGCAGCAAGGGCCTGTGGCAGGCAGATAAGGGGCAGCAGGCGTCTCACTTGAAAGTGGGCTCATGACTCTCTTGTTCTCCGGCCCCTGTGGCCGTGTGCAAGCACAGCCTCTGGACCTGCAGCTTCTGAGCAGTGCAAGAGACACACAGGAAACCCCCAGGTGCCTTCTCTAGTGAACGGTGTTCCATCAAGGTCCTGCTTGCTGGCAGGGGCCTAGGCCAGCACAGGTCCTAGGGAGGCCAGGCTGAGGCTGGGATGGGTCCCGACCTAGCAGTGCTCAGGGCAAGCCTGGGACTGGAGGTCAGGCTGCAGGCTCATTCCAGCTTGGGCCTGGTGCAGAAAGCCTTCAGCTAGGACTTCCATGGGGTATAGTCAGCACAGTGGTTTTTGCCTGAAATCCATGTGCCTCACTCGGAGCCCCCTGCCTTTCAGCACACACTCCCTAGAAGTGTGTTCCTGAGGCAGTTGGACAGTTGGGGAAGTGGAGGCTCTCCCAGCATGGGAGGTCTGCCTAGAACCTTGCTCTGGCTGCAAAGAGGATTCCCTGCACCTCTGGCGCTGGGGTGAGATTTTCTGCACACAGGAGACACTTGGCACACACAGTGTTTCCCCATGGAAAGCACTGTGAGGAAGAATCTCTGCCAGGGATGCATGGCACTCTCCCATCGAAGCCCTCCATGCAGCAAGCTGTCATGGACTCGAGTGCAGGCCTTGGTGGCTGGAGAGACTGCAGCTCCTCTGGAGGCTCCGGGGCAATTGGCACACCCCTCCAAGGAAATGAGGCTTGTGGGATGAGCACTTTGCAAAGAATTGCAAGCAGCCTGCTCCTTTTGATGAGACACATGTGTGGGGAGAGAGACTTGACAGCCGAGAAGAAGCAAGAGGGCAAGGAGGGATTGGATTTGCATGCAGCTTGGAGGCTCCATATCTCCTGCTTGGCAAGCAGGGAGTGCCAGGTCTGCCCATCATGCTCCATTACCAGCTGGGCACCCAGTTTCAGGATCTGCCCTTTCCCAGCCATGAAACCACACCCAGGCTGCACCCTGAGCCCTGCCAAGGGGGACCCTTGCTCGCCAGGTGGGCTGAATTGCATGACTGTGTCAGGGGAGAGAAGGCCCTAGGAGGCCTTCAGGGAACTGCCTCAACATAGCCCCGCTCAGGAAAGGCACTCCTCTTTCTGTGACCGGATGCACAATGGAGTATCTGCTTGAGGCAAAGAAGCTCAGCTAGGCGATCCCTGTCTGAATGCAAAGCAGAGAGTTTTTCAGTGGAGCGCTGGCACCATCTGCCGGCCGACAAGCATGGAAGGAGAATCCTCGCTCCAAATGAGTTCCTGAGGAGCTTTCCAAGCAGCAGGCAGGCTGCCTCCAGAAGCTTAGAGAGTCCTGCTTCGGAGTATCCTCCGGCAACAGAGTGGGTGCCAAGGGCATGTGGGTTGGAGGGTGCTCGGAAGCTGCAGGGGAGGTTTTCAGCATCCAGTGCTCTCCGATGGAACACACTGCAGGCGCGAGCATCCATGAACTCCTGCAAGGCTTTGGAGTGGGAAAGCTGTGCTTAGCAGAGGGCTCCCTGCCAAATGCTGCAGGCCTATGTGGATGGCGAAGCTGCAGCTGTCTTGCAGTCTGCTTGTCCAGAGGTGTGTGTGCCCTGGTCCAGAGTGCTGTAGGAGGAGCTCCTAGCAACGGGAGAGCAAGCACCTTGTTTCCTTGGCATAGAATGGCCTGTGCACACAGAGGCCTGTCAGCAGTGAAGACTACGCAGGCAGCAAGAGGGGTGGCAGGCAGCTAAGTGGCGGCAGGCGTCCTGCTTGAAAGTGGGGTCATGACTGTTTTGTCCTCAGGCCCCAGTGTCCACGTGCACACACTGCCTCTGGACCTGCAGCTTCCGAGCAGTGCAAGAGAAACACAAGCAACACCCTGGGGCCTTCTCGAATGAACGGTGCTCCATCGAGGTCCTGCTGGCTGGCAGTGGCCTAGGCCAGCAAAGGCCCTAGGGAGGCCAGGCTGAGGCTGGGATGGTTCCTGACCTAGCAGTGCCCAGGGCAAGCCTGGGACTGGAGGCCAGGCTGCAGGCTCATTCCAGCTTGGGCCTGGTGCAGAGCGCCTTCAGCTAAGACTTCCATGGGGAATGGTATGCGTAGTGATTTTTGCCTGCAATCCTCGTTCCTAACTCTCGCCAAACAGCCTGTTAGCCCACACTTGCTAGAAGTGTGTTCCTGAGGCAGTTGGACAATAGGGCAAGTGGAGGCTCACCCAGCATGGGACGCCCGCCTTGCACATTGCTCTGGGTGCAAAGAGGATTCCCTGCACCTCTGGCACTGGGGAGAGCGTTTCTGCACACAGGAGACACTTGGCAAACACAGTTTTTCCCCTCGGAAAGTACTGTGAGAAAGAGTCGCCATCCCGGATGCATGGCACTCTCCCTTCGAAGCCCTCCATGCAGCAGGCTTTCATGGACTCGGCTGCAGGCTTTGGTAGCTGGAGACACTGCAGCTCCTCTGGAGGCTCAGGGGCAATTGGCACACCCCTCCAAGGAAATGAGGCTAGTGTGATGAGCTCTTTCCAAAGAATGGCAAGCAGCCTGCTCCTTTCAATGAGACACACGTGTGGGGAGAGATGCTTGGCAGCAGAGAAGAAGCAAGAGGGCAGCCAGGGAGGGATTTGCACACAGCTTGAAGTCCCCAGACCTCCTGATTCGAAACCAGGGAATGCCAGCTCTGCCTGTCAGGCCCCATTCCCTAGTGGGCACCCAGATTCAGGATCTGCCCTTTCCCAGCTATGAAACCACACCCAGGCTGCACCCTGAGCCCTGCCAAGTTGGAACTTTGCTCGCCAGGTGGGCTGAATGGCATGACTGTGTCAGGGGAAAGAAGGACCTAGGAGGCCTTCCGGGAGCTGCCACGACATAGCAGTGCTCAGGAAAAGGCAGTCTCCTTTCTGTAGGCCGGATGCACACTGGAGTTTCCGCTTGAGGCAAGGAAGCTCAGCTAGGTGATCCCTGGCTGAAGGCAAAGCAGAGAGTTTTTCAGTGGAGCGCTGGCCCCATCTGCTGGCCGACAAGCATGGGAGGAGAAACCTCGCTGCAAATGAGTTCCTGAAGTGCTTTCCAAGCAGGAGGCAGCATGGCTCCAATAGTTTAGAAAGTCCTGCTTAGGACTACCCTCTGGCAACAGGGTGGGTGCCAAGGGCATGTGGGTTGGAGGGTGCTCAGAAGTCGCAGGGGAGGCTTTGGGCACCCGGTGCTCTCTGATGGAAAACACTGCAGGCCCGAGCATCCATGAATTCCTGCAAGGCTTTGGAGTGGGAAAGCTGTGCTTAGCAGAAGGCTCCCTGCCAAGTGCTGCAGGCCTTTGTGGATGCTGAAGCAGCAGCTGCCTTGCAGGCTGCTGGTCCAGGGGCGTGTGTGCCCAGGTCCAGAGTGCTGTAGGAGGAGCTCCTAGCAAGGGGCGAGCAAGCACCTTGTTTCCTTGGCATAGACTGGCCTGTGCACCCTGAGGCCTGCCAGACGTGCAGACAGCGCAGGCAGCAAGGGCTTGTGGCAGGCAGATAAGGGGCAGCAGGCGTCTCACTTGAAAGTGGGCTCATGACTCTCTTGTTCTCCGGCCCCTGTGGCCGTGTGCAAGCACAGCCTCTGGACCTGCAGCTTCTGAGCAGTGCAAGAGACACACAGGAAACCCCCAGGTGCCTTCTCTAGTGAACGGTGTTCCATCAAGGTCCTGCTTGCTGGCAGGGGCCTAGGCCAGCACAGGTCCTAGTGAGGCCAGGCTGAGGCTGGGATGGGTCCCGACCTAGCAGTGCTCAGGGCAAGCCTGGGACTGGAGGTCAGGCTGCAGGCTCATTCCAGCTTGGGCCTGGTGCAGAAAGCCTTCAGCTAGGACTTCCATGGGGTATAGTCAGCACAGTGGTTTTTGCCTGAAATCCATGTGCCTCACTCGGAGCCCCCTGCCTTTCAGCACACACTCCCTAGAAGTGTGTTCCTGAGGCAGTTGGACAGTTGGGGAAGTGGAGGCTCTCCCAGCATGGGAGGTCTGCCTAGAACCTTGCTCTGGCTGCAAAGAGGATTCCCTGCACCTCTGGCGCTGGGGTGAGATTTTCTGCACACAGGAGACACTTGGCACACACAGTGTTTCCCCATGGAAAGCACTGTGAGGAAGAATCTCTGCCAGGGATGCATGGCACTCTCCCATCGAAGCCCTCCATGCAGCAAGCTGTCATGGACTCGAGTGCAGGCCTTGGTGGCTGGAGAGACTGCAGCTCCTCTGGAGGCTCCGGGGCAATTGGCACACCCCTCCAAGGAAATGAGGCTTGTGGGATGAGCACTTTGCAAAGAATTGCAAGCAGCCTGCTCCTTTTGATGAGACACATGTGTGGGGAGAGAGACTTGACAGCCGAGAAGAAGCAAGAGGGCAAGGAGGGATTGGATTTGCATGCAGCTTGGAGGCTCCATATCTCCTGCTTGGCAAGCAGGGAGTGCCAGGTCTGCCCATGATGCTCCATTACCAGCTGGGCACCCAGTTTCAGGATCTGCCCTTTCCCAGCCATGAAACCACACCCAGGCTGCACCCTGAGCCCTGCCAAGGGGGACCCTTGCTCGCCAGGTGGGCTGAATTGCATGACTGTGTCAGGGGAGAGAAGGCCCTAGGAGGCCTTCAGGGAACTGCCTCAACATAGCCCCGCTCAGGAAAGGCACTCCTCTTTCTGTGACCGGATGCACAATGGAGTATCTGCTTGAGGCAAAGAAGCTCAGCTAGGCGATCCCTGGCTGAAGGCAAAGCAGAGAGTTTTTCAGTGGAGCGCTGGCACCATCTGCCGGCCGACAAGCACGGAAGGAGAATCCTCACTCCAAATGAGTTCCTGAGGAGCTTTCCAAGCAGCAGGCAGGCTGCCTCCAGAAGCTTAGAGAGTCCTGCATCGGACTATCCTCTGACAACAGAGTGGGTGGCAAGGGCATGTGGGTTGGAGGGTGCTCGGAAGCTGCAGGGGAGGTTTTCAGCATCCAGTGCTCTCCGATGGAACACACTGCAGGCGTGAGCATCCATGAACTCCTGCAAGGCTTTGGAGTGGGAAAGCTGTGCTTAGCAGAGGGCTCCCTGCCAAATGCTGCAGGCCTATGTGGATGGCGAAGCTGCAGCTGTCTTGCAGTCTGCTTGTCCAGAGGTGTGTGTGCCCTGGTCCAGAGTGCTGTAGGAGGAGCTCCTAGCAACGGGAGAGCAAGCACCTTGTTTCCTTGGCATAGAATGGCCTGTGCACACAGAGGCCTGTCAGCAGTGAAGACAACGCAGGCAGCAAGAGGGGTGGCAGGCAGCTAAGTGGCGGCAGGCGTCCTGCTTGAAAGTGGGGTCATGACTGTTTTGTCCTCAGGCCCCAGTGTCCACGTGCACACACTGCCTCTGGACCTGCAGCTTCCGAGCAGTGCAAGAGAAACACAAGCAACACCCTGGGGCCTTCTCGAATGAACGGTGCTCCATCGAGGTCCTGCTGGCTGGCAATGGCCTAGGCCAGCAAAGGCCCTAGGGAGGCCAGGCTGAGGCTGGGATGGTTCCTGACCTAGCAGTGCCCAGGGCAAGCCTGGGACTGGAGGCCAGGCTGCAGGCTCATTCCAGCTTGGGCCTGGTGCAGAGCGCCTTCAGCTAAGACTTCCATGGGGAATGGTATGCGTAGTGATTTTTGCCTGCAATCCTCGTTCCTAACTCTCGCCAAACAGCCTGTTAGCCCACACTTGCTAGAAGTGTGTTCCTGAGGCAGTTGGACAATAGGGCAAGTGGAGGCTCACCCAGCATGGGACGCCCGCCTTGCACATTGCTCTGGGTGCAAAGAGGATTCCCTGCACCTCTGGCACTGGGGAGAGCGTTTCTGCACACAGGAGACACTTGGCAAACACAGTTTTTCCCCTCGGAAAGTACTGTGAGAAAGAGTCGCCATCCCGGATGCATGGCACTCTCCCTTCGAAGCCCTCCATGCAGCAGGCTTTCATGGACTCGGCTGCAGGCTTTGGTAGCTGGAGACACTGCAGCTCCTCTGGAGGCTCAGGGGCAATTGGCACACCCCTCCAAGGAAATGAGGCTAGTGTGATGAGCTCTTTCCAAAGAATGGCAAGCAGCCTGCTCCTTTCAATGAGACACACGTGTGGGGAGAGATGCTTGGCAGCAGAGAAGAAGCAAGAGGGCAGCCAGGGAGGGATTTGCACACAGCTTGAAGTCCCCAGACCTCCTGATTCGAAACCAGGGAATGCCAGCTCTGCCTGTCAGGCCCCATTCCCTAGTGGGCACCCAGATTCAGGATCTGCCCTTTCCCAGCTATGAAACCACACCCAGGCTGCACCCTGAGCCCTGCCAAGGGGGACCCTTGCTCGCCAGGTGGGCTGAATTGCATGACTGTGTCAGGGGAGAGAAGGCCCTAGGAGGCCTTCAGGGAACTGCCTCAACATAGCCCCGCTCAGGAAAGGCACTCCTCTTTCTGTGACCGGATGCACAATGGAGTATCTGCTTGAGGCAAAGAAGCTCAGCTAGGCGATCCCTGGCTGAAGGCAAAGCAGAGAGTTTTTCAGTGGAGCGCTGGCACCATCTGCCGGCCGACAAGCACGGAAGGAGAATCCTCACTCCAAATGAGTTCCTGAGGAGCTTTCCAAGCAGCAGGCAGGCTGCCTCCAGAAGCTTAGAGAGTCCTGCATCGGACTATCCTCTGACAACAGAGTGGGTGGCAAGGGCATGTGGGTTGGAGGGTGCTCGGAAGCTGCAGGGGAGGTTTTCAGCATCCAGTGCTCTCCGATGGAACACACTGCAGGCGTGAGCATCCATGAACTCCTGCAAGGCTTTGGAGTGGGAAAGCTGTGCTTAGCAGAGGGCTCCCTGCCAAATGCTGCAGGCCTATGTGGATGGCGAAGCTGCAGCTGTCTTGCAGTCTGCTTGTCCAGAGGTGTGTGTGCCCTGGTCCAGAGTGCTGTAGGAGGAGCTCCTAGCAACGGGAGAGCAAGCACCTTGTTTCCTTGGCATAGAATGGCCTGTGCACACAGAGGCCTGTCAGCAGTGAAGACAACGCAGGCAGCAAGAGGGGTGGCAGGCAGCTAAGTGGCGGCAGGCGTCCTGCTTGAAAGTGGGGTCATGACTGTTTTGTCCTCAGGCCCCAGTGTCCACGTGCACACACTGCCTCTGGACCTGCAGCTTCCGAGCAGTGCAAGAGAAACACAAGCAACACCCTGGGGCCTTCTCGAATGAACGGTGCTCCATCGAGGTCCTGCTGGCTGGCAATGGCCTAGGCCAGCAAAGGCCCTAGGGAGGCCAGGCTGAGGCTGGGATGGTTCCTGACCTAGCAGTGCCCAGGGCAAGCCTGGGACTGGAGGCCAGGCTGCAGGCTCATTCCAGCTTGGGCCTGGTGCAGAGAGCCTTCAGCTAAGACTTCCATGGGGAATGGTATGCGTAGTGATTTTTGCCTGCAATCCTCGTTCCTAACTCTCGCCAAACAGCCTGTTAGCCCACACTTGCTAGAAGTGTGTTCCGAGGCAGTTGGACAGTTGGGGAAGTGGAGGCTCTCCCAGCATGGGAGGTCTGCCTAGAACCTTGCTCTGGCTGCAAAGAGGATTCCCTGCACCTCTGGCGCTGGGGTGAGATTTTCTGCACACAGGAGACACTTGGCACACACAGTGTTTCCCCATGGAAAGCACTGTGAGGAAGAATCTCTGCCAGGGATGCATGGCACTCTCCCATCGAAGCCCTCCATGCAGCAAGCTGTCATGGACTCGAGTGCAGGCCTTGGTGGCTGGAGAGACTGCAGCTCCTCTGGAGGCTCCGGGGCAATTGGCACACCCCTCCAAGGAAATGAGGCTTGTGGGATGAGCACTTTGCAAAGAATTGCAAGCAGCCTGCTCCTTTTGATGAGACACATGTGTGGGGAGAGAGACTTGACAGCCGAGAAGAAGCAAGAGGGCAAGGAGGGATTGGATTTGCATGCAGCTTGGAGGCTCCATATCTCCTGCTTGGCAAGCAGGGAGTGCCAGGTCTGCCCATGATGCTCCATTACCAGCTGGGCACCCAGTTTCAGGATCTGCCCTTTCCCAGCCATGAAACCACACCCAGGCTGCACCCTGAGCCCTGCCAAGGGGGACCCTTGCTCGCCAGGTGGGCTGAATTGCATGACTGTGTCAGGGGAGAGAAGGCCCTAGGAGGCCTTCAGGGAACTGCCTCAACATAGCCCCGCTCAGGAAAGGCACTCCTCTTTCTGTGACCGGATGCACAATGGAGTATCTGCTTGAGGCAAAGAAGCTCAGCTAGGCGATCCCTGGCTGAAGGCAAAGCAGAGAGTTTTTCAGTGGAGCGCTGGCACCATCTGCCGGCCGACAAGCACGGAAGGAGAATCCTCACTCCAAATGAGTTCCTGAGGAGCTTTCCAAGCAGCAGGCAGGCTGCCTCCAGAAGCTTAGAGAGTCCTGCATCGGACTATCCTCTGACAACAGAGTGGGTGGCAAGGGCATGTGGGTTGGAGGGTGCTCGGAAGCTGCAGGGGAGGTTTTCAGCATCCAGTGCTCTCCGATGGAACACACTGCAGGCGTGAGCATCCATGAACTCCTGCAAGGCTTTGGAGTGGGAAAGCTGTGCTTAGCAGAGGGCTCCCTGCCAAATGCTGCAGGCCTATGTGGATGGCGAAGCTGCAGCTGTCTTGCAGTCTGCTTGTCCAGAGGTGTGTGTGCCCTGGTCCAGAGTGCTGTAGGAGGAGCTCCTAGCAACGGGAGAGCAAGCACCTTGTTTCCTTGGCATAGAATGGCCTGTGCACACAGAGGCCTGTCAGCAGTGAAGACAACGCAGGCAGCAAGAGGGGTGGCAGGCAGCTAAGTGGCGGCAGGCGTCCTGCTTGAAAGTGGGGTCATGACTGTTTTGTCCTCAGGCCCCAGTGTCCACGTGCACACACTGCCTCTGGACCTGCAGCTTCCGAGCAGTGCAAGAGAAACACAAGCAACACCCTGGGGCCTTCTCGAATGAACGGTGCTCCATCGAGGTCCTGCTGGCTGGCAATGGCCTAGGCCAGCAAAGGCCCTAGGGAGGCCAGGCTGAGGCTGGGATGGTTCCTGACCTAGCAGTGCCCAGGGCAAGCCTGGGACTGGAGGCCAGGCTGCAGGCTCATTCCAGCTTGGGCCTGGTGCAGAGAGCCTTCAGCTAAGACTTCCATGGGGAATGGTATGCGTAGTGATTTTTGCCTGCAATCCTCGTTCCTAACTCTCGCCAAACAGCCTGTTAGCCCACACTTGCTAGAAGTGTGTTCCTGAGGCAGTTGGACAATAGGGCAAGTGGAGGCTCACCCAGCATGGGACGCCCACCTTGCACATTGCTCTGGGTGCAAAGAGGATTCCCTGCACCTCTGGCACTGGGGAGAGCATTTCTGCACACAGGAGACACTTGGCAAACACAGTTTTTCCCCTCGGAAAGTACTGTGAGAAAGAGTCGCCATCCCGGATGCATGGCACTCTCCCTTCGAAGCCCTCCATGCAGCAGGCTTTCATGGACTCGGCTGCAGGCTTTGGTAGCTGGAGACACTGCAGCTCCTCTGGAGGCTCAGGGGCAATTGGCACACCCCTCCAAGGAAATGAGGCTAGTGTGATGAGCTCTTTCCAAAGAATGGCAAGCAGCCTGCTCCTTTCAATGAGACACACGTGTGGGGAGAGATGCTTGGCAGCAGAGAAGAAGCAAGAGGGCAGCCAGGGAGGGATTTGCACACAGCTTGAAGTCCCCAGACCTCCTGATTCGAAACCAGGGAATGCCAGCTCTGCCTGTCAGGCCCCATTCCCTAGTGGGCACCCAGATTCAGGATCTGCCCTTTCCCAGCTATGAAACCACACCCAGGCTGCACCCTGAGCCCTGCCAAGTTGGAACTTTGCTCGCCAGGTGGGCTGAATGGCATGACTGTGTCAGGGGAAAGAAGGACCTAGGAGGCCTTCCGGGAGCTGCCACGACATAGCAGTGCTCAGGAAAAGGCAGTCTCCTTTCTGTAGGCCGGATGCACACTGGAGTTTCCGCTTGAGGCAAGGAAGCTCAGCTAGGTGATCCCTGGCTGAAGGCAAAGCAGAGAGTTTTTCAGTGGAGCGCTGGCCCCATCTGCTGGCCGACAAGCATGGGAGGAGAAACCTCGCTGCAAATGAGTTCCTGAAGTGCTTTCCAAGCAGGAGGCAGCATGGCTGCAATAGTTTAGAAAGTCCTGCTTAGGACTACCCTCTGGCAACAGGGTGGGTGCCAAGGGCATGTGGGTTGGAGGGTGCTCAGAAGTCGCAGGGGAGGCTTTGGGCACCCGGTGCTCTCTGATGGAAAACACTGCAGGCCCGAGCATCCATGAATTCCTGCAAGGCTTTGGAGTGGGAAAGCTGTGCTTAGCAGAAGGCTCCCTGCCAAGTGCTGCAGGCCTTTGTGGATGCTGAAGCAGCAGCTGCCTTGCAGGCTGCTGGTCCAGGGGCGTGTGTGCCCAGGTCCAGAGTGCTGTAGGAGGAGCTCCTAGCAAGGGGCGAGCAAGCACCTTGTTTCCTTGGCATAGACTGGCCTGTGCACCCTGAGGCCTGCCAGACGTGCAGACAGCGCAGGCAGCAAGGGCCTGTGGCAGGCAGATAAGGGGCAGCAGGCGTCTCACTTGAAAGTGGGCTCATGACTCTCTTGTTCTCCGGCCCCTGTGGCCGTGTGCAAGCACAGCCTCTGGACCTGCAGCTTCTGAGCAGTGCAAGAGACACACAGGAAACCCCCAGGTGCCTTCTCTAGTGAACGGTGTTCCATCAAGGTCCTGCTTGCTGGCAGGGGCCTAGGCCAGCACAGGTCCTAGGGAGGCCAGGCTGAGGCTGGGATGGGTCCCGACCTAGCAGTGCTCAGGGCAAGCCTGGGACTGGAGGTCAGGCTGCAGGCTCATTCCAGCTTGGGCCTGGTGCAGAAAGCCTTCAGCTAGGACTTCCATGGGGTATAGTCAGCACAGTGGTTTTTGCCTGAAATCCATGTGCCTCACTCGGAGCCCCCTGCCTTTCAGCACACACTCCCTAGAAGTGTGTTCCTGAGGCAGTTGGACAGTTGGGGAAGTGGAGGCTCTCCCAGCATGGGAGGTCTGCCTAGAACCTTGCTCTGGCTGCAAAGAGGATTCCCTGCACCTCTGGCGCTGGGGTGAGATTTTCTGCACACAGGAGACACTTGGCACACACAGTGTTTCCCCATGGAAAGCACTGTGAGGAAGAATCTCTGCCAGGGATGCATGGCACTCTCCCATCGAAGCCCTCCATGCAGCAAGCTGTCATGGACTCGAGTGCAGGCCTTGGTGGCTGGAGAGACTGCAGCTCCTCTGGAGGCTCCGGGGCAATTGGCACACCCCTCCAAGGAAATGAGGCTTGTGGGATGAGCACTTTGCAAAGAATTGCAAGCAGCCTGCTCCTTTTGATGAGACACATGTGTGGGGAGAGAGACTTGACAGCCGAGAAGAAGCAAGAGGGCAAGGAGGGATTGGATTTGCATGCAGCTTGGAGGCTCCATATCTCCTGCTTGGCAAGCAGGGAGTGCCAGGTCTGCCCATCATGCTCCATTACCAGCTGGGCACCCAGTTTCAGGATCTGCCCTTTCCCAGCCATGAAACCACACCCAGGCTGCACCCTGAGCCCTGCCAAGGGGGACCCTTGCTCGCCAGGTGGGCTGAATTGCATGACTGTGTCAGGGGAGAGAAGGCCCTAGGAGGCCTTCAGGGAACTGCCTCAACATAGCCCCGCTCAGGAAAGGCACTCCTCTTTCTGTGACCGGATGCACAATGGAGTATCTGCTTGAGGCAAAGAAGCTCAGCTAGGCGATCCCTGGCTGAAGGCAAAGCAGAGAGTTTTTTGGTGGAGCGCTGGCACCATCTGCCGGCCGACAAGCATGGAAGGAGAATCCTTGCTCCAAATGAGTTCCTGAGGAGCTTTCCAAGCAGCAGGCAGGCTGCCTCCAGAAGCTTAGAGAGTCCTGCTTCGGACTACCCTCCGGCAACAGAGTGGGTGGCAAGGGCATGTGGGTTGGAGGGTGCTCGGAAGCTGCAGGGGAGGTTTTCAGCATCCAGTGCTCTCCGATGGAACACACTGCAGGCGCGAGCATCCATGAACTCCTGCAAGGCTTTGGAGTGGGAAAGCTGTGCTTAGCAGAGGGCTCCCTGCCAAATGCTGCAGGCCTATGTGGATGGCGAAGCTGCAGCTGTCTTGCAGTCTGCTTGTCCAGAGGTGTGTGTGCCCTGGTCCAGAGTGCTGTAGGAGGAGCTCCTAGCAACGGGAGAGCAAGCACCTTGTTTCCTTGGCATAGAATGGCCTGTGCACACAGAGGCCTGTCAGCAGTGAAGACAACGCAGGCAGCAAGAGGGGTGGCAGGCAGCTAAGTGGCGGCAGGCGTCCTGCTTGAAAGTGGGGTCATGACTGTTTTGTCCTCAGGCCCCAGTGTCCACGTGCACACACTGCCTCTGGACCTGCAGCTTCCGAGCAGTGCAAGAGAAACACAAGCAACACCCTGGGGCCTTCTCGAATGAACGGTGCTCCATCGAGGTCCTGCTGGCTGGCAATGGCCTAGGCCAGCAAAGGCCCTAGGGAGGCCAGGCTGAGGCTGGGATGGTTCCTGACCTAGCAGTGCCCAGGGCAAGCCTGGGACTGGAGGCCAGGCTGCAGGCTCATTCCAGCTTGGGCCTGGTGCAGAGCGCCTTCAGCTAAGACTTCCATGGGGAATGGTATGCGTAGTGATTTTTGCCTGCAATCCTCGTTCCTAACTCTCGCCAAACAGCCTGTTAGCCCACACTTGCTAGACGTGTGTTCCTGAGGCAGTTGGACAATAGGGCAAGTGGAGGCTCACCCAGCATGGGACGCCTGCCTTGAACATTGCCCTGAGTGCAAAGAGGATTCCCTGCACCTCTGGCACTGGGGAGAGCATTTCTGCACACAGGAGACACTTGGCAAACACAGTTTTTCCCCTCGGAAAGTACTGTGAGAAAGAGTCGCCATCCCGGATGCATGGCACTCTCCCTTCGAAGCCCTCCATGCAGCAGGCTTTCATGGACTCAGCTGCAGGCTTTGGTAGCTGGAGACACTGCAGCTCCTCTGGAGGCTCAGGGGCAATTGGCACACCCCTCCAAGGAAATGAGGCTAGTGTGATGAGCTCTTTCCAAAGAATGGCAAGCAGCCTGCTCCTTTCAATGAGACACACGTGTGGGGAGAGATGCTTGGCAGCAGAGAAGAAGCAAGAGGGCAGCCAGGGAGGGATTTGCACACAGCTTGAAGTCCCCAGACCTCCTGATTCGAAACCAGGGAATGCCAGCTCTGCCTGTCAGGCCCCATTCCCTAGTGGGCACCCAGATTCAGGATCTGCCCTTTCCCAGCTATGAAACCACACCCAGGCTGCACCCTGAGCCCTGCCAAGTTGGAACTTTGCTCGCCAGGTGGGCTGAATGGCATGACTGTGTCAGGGGAAAGAAGGACCTAGGAGGCCTTCCGGGAGCTGCCACGACATAGCAGTGCTCAGGAAAAGGCAGTCTCCTTTCTGTAGGCCGGATGCACACTGGAGTTTCCGCTTGAGGCAAGGAAGCTCAGCTAGGTGATCCCTGGCTGAAGGCAAAGCAGAGAGTTTTTCAGTGGAGCGCTGGCCCCATCTGCTGGCCGACAAGCATGGGAGGAGAAACCTCGCTGCAAATGAGTTCCTGAAGTGCTTTCCAAGCAGGAGGCAGCATGGCTGCAATAGTTTAGAAAGTCCTGCTTAGGACTACCCTCTGGCAACAGGGTGGGTGCCAAGGGCATGTGGGTTGGAGGGTGCTCAGAAGTCGCAGGGGAGGCTTTGGGCACCCGGTGCTCTCTGATGGAAAACACTGCAGGCCCGAGCATCCATGAATTCCTGCAAGGCTTTGGAGTGGGAAAGCTGTGCTTAGCAGAAGGCTCCCTGCCAAGTGCTGCAGGCCTTTGTGGATGCTGAAGCAGCAGCTGCCTTGCAGGCTGCTGGTCCAGGGGCGTGTGTGCCCAGGTCCAGAGTGCTGTAGGAGGAGCTCCTAGCAAGGGGCGAGCAAGCACCTTGTTTCCTTGGCATAGACTGGCCTGTGCACCCTGAGGCCTGCCAGACGTGCAGACAGCGCAGGCAGCAAGGGCTTGTGGCAGGCAGATAAGGGGCAGCAGGCGTCTCACTTGAAAGTGGGCTCATGACTCTCTTGTTCTCCGGCCCCTGTGGCCGTGTGCAAGCACAGCCTCTGGACCTGCAGCTTCTGAGCAGTGCAAGAGACACACAGGAAACCCCCAGGTGCCTTCTCTAGTGAACGGTGTTCCATCAGGGTCCTGCTTGCTGGCAGGGGCCTAGGCCAGAACAGGTCCTAGTGAGGCCAGGCTGAGGCTGGGATGGGTCCCGACCTAGCAGTGCTCAGGGCAAGCCTGGGACTGGAGGTCAGGCTGCAGGCTCATTCCAGCTTGGGCCTGGTGCAGAAAGCCTTCAGCTAGGACTTCCATGGGGTATAGTCAGCACAGTGGTTTTTGCCTGAAATCCATGTGCCTCACTCGGAGCCCCCTGCCTTTCAGCACACACTCCCTAGAAGTGTGTTCCTGAGGCAGTTGGACAGTTGGGGAAGTGGAGGCTCTCCCAGCATGGGAGGTCTGCCTAGAACCTTGCTCTGGCTGCAAAGAGGATTCCCTGCACCTCTGGCGCTGGGGTGAGATTTTCTGCACACAGGAGACACTTGGCACACACAGTGTTTCCCCATGGAAAGCACTGTGAGGAAGAATCTCTGCCAGGGATGCATGGCACTCTCCCATCGAAGCCCTCCATGCAGCAAGCTGTCATGGACTCGAGTGCAGGCCTTGGTGGCTGGAGAGACTGCAGCTCCTCTGGAGGCTCCGGGGCAATTGGCACACCCCTCCAAGGAAATGAGGCTTGTGGGATGAGCACTTTGCAAAGAATTGCAAGCAGCCTGCTCCTTTTGATGAGACACATGTGTGGGGAGAGAGACTTGACAGCCGAGAAGAAGCAAGAGGGCAAGGAGGGATTGGATTTGCATGCAGCTTGGAGGCTCCATATCTCCTGCTTTGCAAGCAGGGAGTGCCAGGTCTGCCCATCATGCTCCATTACCAGCTGGGCACCCAGTTTCAGGATCTGCCCTTTCCCAGCCATGAAACCACACCCAGGCTGCACCCTGAGCCCTGCCAAGGGGGACCCTTGCTCGCCAGGTGGGCTGAATTGCATGACTGTGTCAGGGGAGAGAAGGCCCTAGGAGGCCTTCAGGGAACTGCCTCAACATAGCCCCGCTCAGGAAAGGCACTCCTCTTTCTGTGACCGGATGCACAATGGAGTATCTGCTTGAGGCAAAGAAGCTCAGCTAGGCGATCCCTGGCTGAAGGCAAAGCAGAGAGTTTTTCGGTGGAGCGCTGGCACCATCTGCCGGCCGACAAGCATGGAAGGAGAATCCTCGCTCCAAATGAGTTCCTGAGGAGCTTTCCAAGCAGCAGGCAGGCTGCCTCCAGAAGCTTAGAGAGTCCTGCTTCGGACTACCCTCCGGCAACAGAGTGGGTGGCAAGGGCATGTGGGTTGGAGGGTGCTCGGAAGCTGCAGGGGAGGTTTTCAGCATCCAGTGCTCTCCGATGGAACACACTGCAGGCGCGAGCATCCATGAACTCCTGCAAGGCTTTGGAGTGGGAAAGCTGTGCTTAGCAGAGGGCTCCCTGCCAAATGCTGCAGGCCTATGTGGATGGCGAAGCTGCAGCTGTCTTGCAGTCTGCTTGTCCAGAGGTGTGTGTGCCCTGGTCCAGAGTGCTGTAGGAGGAGCTCCTAGCAACGGGAGAGCAAGCACCTTGTTTCCTTGGCATAGAATGGCCTGTGCACACAGAGGCCTGTCAGCAGTGAAGACAACGCAGGCAGCAAGAGGGGTGGCAGGCAGCTTAGTGGCAGCAGGCGTCCTGCTTGAAAGTGGGGTCATGACTGTTTTGTCCTCAGGCCCCAGTGTCCACGTGCACACACTGCCTCTGGACCTGCAGCTTCCGAGCAGTGCAAGAGAAACACAAGCAACACCCTGGGGCCTTCTCGAATGAACGGTGCTCCATCGAGGTCCTGCTGGCTGGCAGTGGCCTAGGCCAGCAAAGGCCCTAGGGAGGCCAGGCTGAGGCTGGGATGGTTCCTGACCTAGCAGTGCCCAGGGCAAGCCTGGGACTGGAGGCCAGGCTGCAGGCTCATTCCAGCTTGGGCCTGGTGCAGAGCGCCTTCAGCTAAGACTTCCATGGGGAATGGTATTCGTAGTGATTTTTGCCTGCAATCCTCGTTCCTAACTCTCGCCAAACAGCCTGTTAGCCCACACTTGCTAGAAGTGTGTTCCTGAGGCAGTTGGACAATAGGGCAAGTGGAGGCTCACCCAGCATGGGACGCCCGCCTTGCACATTGCTCTGGGTGCAAAGAGGATTCCCTGCACCTCTGGCACTGGGGAGAGCATTTCTGCACACAGGAGACACTTGGCAAACACAGTTTTTCCCCTCGGAAAGTACTGTGAGAAAGAGTCGCCATCCCGGATGCATGGCACTCTCCCTTCGAAGCCCTCCATGCAGCAGGCTTTCATGGACTCAGCTGCAGGCTTTGGTAGCTGGAGACACTGCAGCTCCTCTGGAGGCTCAGGGGCAATTGGCACACCCCTCCAAGGAAATGAGGCTAGTGTGATGAGCTCTTTCCAAAGAATGGCAAGCAGCCTGCTCCTTTCGATGAGACACACGTGTGGGGAGAGATGCTTGGCAGCAGAGAAGAAGCAAGAGGGCAGCCAGGGAGGGATTTGCACACAGCTTGAAGTCCCCAGACCTCCTGATTCGAAACCAGGGAATGCCAGCTCTGCCTGTCAGGCCCCATTCCCTAGTGGGCACCCAGATTCAGGATCTGCCCTTTCCCAGCTATGAAACCACACCCAGGCTGCACCCTGAGCCCTGCCAAGTTGGAACTTTGCTCGCCAGGTGGGCTGAATGGCATGACTGTGTCAGGGGAAAGAAGGACCTAGGAGGCCTTCCGGGAGCTGCCACGACATAGCAGTGCTCAGGAAAAGGCAGTCTCCTTTCTGTAGGCCGGATGCACACTGGAGTTTCCGCTTGAGGCAAGGAAGCTCAGCTAGGTGATCCCTGGCTGAAGGCAAAGCAGAGAGTTTTTCAGTGGAGCGCTGGCCCCATCTGCTGGCCGACAAGCATGGGAGGAGAAACCTCGCTGCAAATGAGTTCCTGAAGTGCTTTCCAAGCAGGAGGCAGCATGGCTGCAATAGTTTAGAAAGTCCTGCTTAGGACTACCCTCTGGCAACAGGGTGGGTGCCAAGGGCATGTGGGTTGGAGGGTGCTCAGAAGTCGCAGGGGAGGCTTTGGGCACCCGGTGCTCTCTGATGGAAAACACTGCAGGCCCGAGCATCCATGAATTCCTGCAAGGCTTTGGAGTGGGAAAGCTGTGCTTAGCAGAAGGCTCCCTGCCAAGTGCTGCAGGCCTTTGTGGATGCTGAAGCAGCAGCTGCCTTGCAGGCTGCTGGTCCAGGGGCGTGTGTGCCCAGGTCCAGAGTGCTGTAGGAGGAGCTCCTAGCAAGGGGCGAGCAAGCACCTTGTTTCCTTGGCATAGACTGGCCTGTGCACCCTGAGGCCTGCCAGACGTGCAGACAGCGCAGGCAGCAAGGGCTTGTGGCAGGCAGATAAGGGGCAGCAGGCGTCTCACTTGAAAGTGGGCTCATGACTCTCTTGTTCTCCGGCCCCTGTGGCCGTGTGCAAGCACAGCCTCTGGACCTGCAGCTTCTGAGCAGTGCAAGAGACACACAGGAAACCCCCAGGTGCCTTCTCTAGTGAACGGTGTTCCATCAAGGTCCTGCTTGCTGGCAGGGGCCTAGGCCAGAACAGGTCCTAGTGAGGCCAGGCTGAGGCTGGGATGGGTCCCGACCTAGCAGTGCTCAGGGCAAGCCTGGGACTGGAGGTCAGGCTGCAGGCTCATTCCAGCTTGGGCCTGGTGCAGAAAGCCTTCAGCTAGGACTTCCATGGGGTATAGTCAGCACAGTGGTTTTTGCCTGAAATCCATGTGCCTCACTCGGAGCCCCCTGCCTTTCAGCACACACTCCCTAGAAGTGTGTTCCTGAGGCAGTTGGACAGTTGGGGAAGTGGAGGCTCTCCCAGCATGGGAGGTCTGCCTAGAACCTTGCTCTGGCTGCAAAGAGGATTCCCTGCACCTCTGGCGCTGGGGTGAGATTTTCTGCACACAGGAGACACTTGGCACACACAGTGTTTCCCCATGGAAAGCACTGTGAGGAAGAATCTCTGCCAGGGATGCATGGCACTCTCCCATCGAAGCCCTCCATGCAGCAAGCTGTCATGGACTCGAGTGCAGGCCTTGGTGGCTGGAGAGACTGCAGCTCCTCTGGAGGCTCCGGGGCAATTGGCACACCCCTCCAAGGAAATGAGGCTTGTGGGATGAGCACTTTGCAAAGAATTGCAAGCAGCCTGCTCCTTTTGATGAGACACATGTGTGGGGAGAGAGACTTGACAGCCGAGAAGAAGCAAGAGGGCAAGGAGGGATTGGATTTGCATGCAGCTTGGAGGCTCCATATCTCCTGCTTGGCAAGCAGGGAGTGCCAGGTCTGCCCATCATGCTCCATTACCAGCTGGGCACCCAGTTTCAGGATCTGCCCTTTCCCAGCCATGAAACCACACCCAGGCTGCACCCTGAGCCCTGCCAAGGGGGACCCTTGCTCGCCAGGTGGGCTGAATTGCATGACTGTGTCAGGGGAGAGAAGGCCCTAGGAGGCCTTCAGGGAACTGCCTCAACATAGCCCCGCTCAGGAAAGGCACTCCTCTTTCTGTGACCGGATGCACAATGGAGTATCTGCTTGAGGCAAAGAAGCTCAGCTAGGCGATCCCTGGCTGAAGGCAAAGCAGAGAGTTTTTCAGTGGAGCGCTGGCACCATCTGCCGGCCGACAAGCATGGAAGGAGAATCCTCGCTCCAAATGAGTTCCTGAGGAGCTTTCCAAGCAGCAGGCAGGCTGCCTCCAGAAGCTTAGAGAGTCCTGCTTCGGACTACCCTCCGGCAACAGAGTGGGTGGCAAGGGCATGTGGGTTGGAGGGTGCTCGGAAGCTGCAGGGGAGGTTTTCAGCATCCAGTGCTCTCCGATGGAACACACTGCAGGTGCGAGCATCCATGAACTCCTGCAAGGCTTTGGAGTGGGAAAGCTGTGCTTAGCAGAGGGCTCCCTGCCAAATGCTGCAGGCCTATGTGGATGGCGAAGCTGCAGCTGTCTTGCAGTCTGCTTGTCCAGAGGTGTGTGTGCCCTGGTCCAGAGTGCTGTAGGAGGAGCTCCTAGCAACGGGAGAGCAAGCACCTTGTTTCCTTGGCATAGAATGGCCTGTGCACACAGAGGCCTGTCAGCAGTGAAGACAACGCAGGCAGCAAGAGGGGTGGCAGGCAGCTAAGTGGCGGCAGGCGTCCTGCTTGAAAGTGGGGTCATGACTGTTTTGTCCTCAGGCCCCAGTGTCCACGTGCACACACTGCCTCTGGACCTGCAGCTTCCGAGCAGTGCAAGAGAAACACAAGCAACACCCTGGGGCCTTCTCGAATGAACGGTGCTCCATCGAGGTCCTGCTGGCTGGCAATGGCCTAGGCCAGCAAAGGCCCTAGGGAGGCCAGGCTGAGGCTGGGATGGTTCCTGACCTAGCAGTGCCCAGGGCAAGCCTGGGACTGGAGGCCAGGCTGCAGGCTCATTCCAGCTTGGGCCTGGTGCAGAGCGCCTTCAGCTAAGACTTCCATGGGGAATGGTATGCGTAGTGATTTTTGCCTGCAATCCTCGTTCCTAACTCTCGCCAAACAGCCTGTTAGCCCACACTTGCTAGAAGTGTGTTCCTGAGGCAGTTGGACAATAGGGCAAGTGGAGGCTCACCCAGCATGGGACGCCCACCTTGCACATTGCTCTGGGTGCAAAGAGGATTCCCTGCACCTCTGGCACTGGGGAGAGCATTTCTGCACACAGGAGACACTTGGCAAACACAGTTTTTCCCCTCGGAAAGTACTGTGAGAAAGAGTCGCCATCCCGGATGCATGGCACTCTCCCTTCGAAGCCCTCCATGCAGCAGGCTTTCATGGACTCGGCTGCAGGCTTTGGTAGCTGGAGACACTGCAGCTCCTCTGGAGGCTCAGGGGCAATTGGCACACCCCTCCAAGGAAATGAGGCTAGTGTGATGAGCTCTTTCCAAAGAATGGCAAGCAGCCTGCTCCTTTCAATGAGACACACGTGTGGGGAGAGATGCTTGGCAGCAGAGAAGAAGCAAGAGGGCAGCCAGGGAGGGATTTGCACACAGCTTGAAGTCCCCAGACCTCCTGATTCGAAACCAGGGAATGCCAGCTCTGCCTGTCAGGCCCCATTCCCTAGTGGGCACCCAGATTCTGGATCTGCCCTTTCCCAGCTATGAAACCACACCCAGGCTGCACCCTGAGCCCTGCCAAGTTGGAACTTTGCTCGCCAGGTGGGCTGAATGGCATGACTGTGTCAGGGGAAAGAAGGACCTAGGAGGCCTTCCGGGAGCTGCCACAACATAGCAGTGCTCAGGAAAAGGCAGTCTCCTTTCTGTAGGCCGGATGCACACTGGAGTTTCCGCTTGAGGCAAGGAAGCTCAGCTAGGTGATCCCTGGCTGAAGGCAAAGCAGAGAGTTTTTCAGTGGAGCGCTGGCCCCATCTGCTGGCCGACAAGCATGGGAGGAGAAACCTCGCTGCAAATGAGTTCCTGAAGTGCTTTCCAAGCAGGAGGCAGCATGGCTCCAATAGTTTAGAAAGTCCTGCTTAGGACTACCCTCTGGCAACAGGGTGGGTGCCAAGGGCATGTGGGTTGGAGGGTGCTCAGAAGTCGCAGGGGAGGCTTTGGGCACCCGGTGCTCTCTGATGGAAAACACTGCAGGCCCGAGCATCCATGAATTCCTGCAAGGCTTTGGAGTGGGAAAGCTGTGCTTAGCAGAAGGCTCCCTGCCAAGTGCTGCAGGCCTTTGTGGATGCTGAAGCAGCAGCTGCCTTGCAGGCTGCTGGTCCAGGGGCGTGTGTGCCCAGGTCCAGAGTGCTGTAGGAGGAGCTCCTAGCAAGGGGCGAGCAAGCACCTTGTTTCCTTGGCATAGACTGGCCTGTGCACCCTGAGGCCTGCCAGACGTGCAGACAGCGCAGGCAGCAAGGGCTTGTGGCAGGCAGATAAGGGGCAGCAGGCGTCTCACTTGAAAGTGGGCTCATGACTCTCTTGTTCTCTGGCCCCTGTGGCCGTGTGCAAGCACAGCCTCTGGACCTGCAGCTTCTGAGCAGTGCAAGAGACACAAAGGAAACCCCCAGGTGCCTTCTCTAGTGAACGGTGTTCCATCAAGGTCCTGCTTGCTGGCAGGGGCCTAGGTCAGAACAGGTCCTAGTGAGGCCAGGCTGAGGCTGGGATGGGTCCCAACCTAGCAGTGCTCAGGGCAAGCCTGGGACTGGAGGTCAGGCTGCAGGCTCATTCCAGCTTGGGCCTGGTGCAGAAAGCCTTCAGCTAGGACTTCCATGGGGTATAGTCAGCACAGTGGTTTTTGCCTGAAATCCATGTGCCTCACTCGGAGCCCCCTGCCTTTCAGCACACACTCCCTAGAAGTGTGTTCCTGAGGCAGTTGGACAGTTGGGGAAGTGGAGGCTCTCCCAGCATGGGAGGTCTGCCTAGAACCTTGCTCTGGCTGCAAAGAGGATTCCCTGCACCTCTGGCGCTGGGGTGAGATTTTCTGCACACAGGAGACACTTGGCACACACAGTGTTTCCCCATGGAAAGCACTGTGAGGAAGAATCTCTGCCAGGGATGCATGGCACTCTCCCATCGAAGCCCTCCATGCAGCAAGCTGTCATGGACTCGAGTGCAGGCCTTGGTGGCTGGAGAGACTGCAGCTCCTCTGGAGGCTCCGGGGCAATTGGCACACCCCTCCAAGGAAATGAGGCTTGTGGGATGAGCACTTTGCAAAGAATTGCAAGCAGCCTGCTCCTTTTGATGAGACACATGTGTGGGGAGAGAGACTTGACAGCCGAGAAGAAGCAAGAGGGCAAGGAGGGATTGGATTTGCATGCAGCTTGGAGGCTCCATATCTCCTGCTTTGCAAGCAGGGAGTGCCAGGTCTGCCCATCATGCTCCATTACCAGCTGGGCACCCAGTTTCAGGATCTGCCCTTTCCCAGCCATGAAACCACACCCAGGCTGCACCCTGAGCCCTGCCAAGGGGGACCCTTGCTCGCCAGGTGGGCTGAATTGCATGACTGTGTCAGGGGAGAGAAGGCCCTAGGAGGCCTTCAGGGAACTGCCTCAACATAGCCCCGCTCAGGAAAGGCACTCCTCTTTCTGTGACCGGATGCACAATGGAGTATCTGCTTGAGGCAAAGAAGCTCAGCTAGGCGATCCCTGGCTGAAGGCAAAGCAGAGAGTTTTTCGGTGGAGCGCTGGCACCATCTGCCGGCCGACAAGCATGGAAGGAGAATCCTCGCTCCAAATGAGTTCCTGAGGAGCTTTCCAAGCAGCAGGCAGGCTGCCTCCAGAAGCTTAGAGAGTCCTGCTTCGGACTATCCTCCGGCAACAGAGTGGGTGGCAAGGGCATGTGGGTTGGAGGGTGCTCGGAAGCTGCAGGGGAGGTTTTCAGCATCCAGTGCTCTCTGATGGAACACACTGCAGGCGCGAGCATCCATGAACTCCTGCAAGGCTTTGGAGTGGGAAAGCTGTGCTTAGCAGAGGGCTCCCTGCCAAATGCTGCAGGCCTATGTGGATGGCGAAGCTGCAGCTGTCTTGCAGTCTGCTTGTCCAGAGGTGTGTGTGCCCTGGTCCAGAGTGCTGTAGGAGGAGCTCCTAGCAACGGGAGAGCAAGCACCTTGTTTCCTTGGCATAGAATGGCCTGTGCACACAGAGGCCTGTCAGCAGTGAAGACAACGCAGGCAGCAAGAGGGGTGGCAGGCAGCTAAGTGGCGGCAGGCGTCCTGCTTGAAAGTGGGGTCATGACTGTTTTGTCCTCAGGCCCCAGTGTCCACGTGCACACACTGCCTCTGGACCTGCAGCTTCCGAGCAGTGCAAGAGAAACACAAGCAACACCCTGGGGCCTTCTCGAATGAACGGTGCTCCATCGAGGTCCTGCTGGCTGGCAATGGCCTAGGCCAGCAAAGGCCCTAGGGAGGCCAGGCTGAGGCTGGGATGGTTCCTGACCTAGCAGTGCCCAGGGCAAGCCTGGGACTGGAGGCCAGGCTGCAGGCTCATTCCAGCTTGGGCCTGGTGCAGAGCGCCTTCAGCTAAGACTTCCATGGGGAATGGTATGCGTAGTGATTTTTGCCTGCAATCCTCGTTCCTAACTCTCGCCAAACAGCCTGTTAGCCCACACTTGCTAGAAGTGTGTTCCTGAGGCAGTTGGACAATAGGGCAAGTGGAGGCTCACCCAGCATGGGACGCCCGCCTTGCACATTGCTCTGGGTGCAAAGAGGATTCCCTGCACCTCTGGCACTGGGGAGAGCATTTCTGCACACAGGAGACACTTGGCAAACACAGTTTTTCCCCTCGGAAAGTACTGTGAGAAAGAGTCGCCATCCCGGATGCATGGCACTCTCCCTTCGAAGCCCTCCATGCAGCAGGCTTTCATGGACTCGCCTGCAGGCTTTGGTAGCTGGAGACACTGCAGCTCCTCTGGAGGCTCAGGGGCAATTGGCACACCCCTCCAAGGAAATGAGGCTAGTGTGATGAGCTCTTTCCAAAGAATGGCAAGCAGCCTGCTCCTTTCAATGAGACACACGTGTGGGGAGAGATGCTTGGCAGCAGAGAAGAAGCAAGAGGGCAGCCAGGGAGGGATTTGCACACAGCTTGAAGTCCCCAGACCTCCTGATTCGAAACCAGGGAATGCCAGCTCTGCCTGTCAGGCCCCATTCCCTAGTGGGCACCCAGATTCAGGATCTGCCCTTTCCCAGCTATGAAACCACACCCAGGCTGCACCCTGAGCCCTGCCAAGTTGGAACTTTGCTCGCCAGGTGGGCTGAATGGCATGACTGTGTCAGGGGAAAGAAGGACCTAGGAGGCCTTCCGGGAGCTGCCACGACATAGCAGTGCTCAGGAAAAGGCAGTCTCCTTTCTGTAGGCCGGATGCACACTGGAGTTTCCGCTTGAGGCAAGGAAGCTCAGCTAGGTGATCCCTGGCTGAAGGCAAAGCAGAGAGTTTTTCAGTGGAGCGCTGGCCCCATCTGCTGGCCGACAAGCATGGGAGGAGAAACCTCGCTGCAAATGAGTTCCTGAAGTGCTTTCCAAGCAGGAGGCAGCATGGCTCCAATAGTTTAGAAAGTCCTGCTTAGGACTACCCTCTGGCAACAGGGTGGGTGCCAAGGGCATGTGGGTTGGAGGGTGCTCAGAAGTCGCAGGGGAGGCTTTGGGCACCCGGTGCTCTCTGATGGAAAACACTGCAGGCCCGAGCATCCATGAATTCCTGCAAGGCTTTGGAGTGGGAAAGCTGTGCTTAGCAGAAGGCTCCCTGCCAAGTGCTGCAGGCCTTTGTGGATGCTGAAGCAGCAGCTGCCTTGCAGGCTGCTGGTCCAGGGGCGTGTGTGCCCAGGTCCAGAGTGCTGTAGGAGGAGCTCCTAGCAAGGGGCGAGCAAGCACCTTGTTTCCTTGGCATAGACTGGCCTGTGCACCCTGAGGCCTGCCAGACGTGCAGACAGCGCAGGCAGCAAGGGCTTGTGGCAGGCAGATAAGGGGCAGCAGGCGTCTCACTTGAAAGTGGGCTCATGACTCTCTTGTTCTCCGGCCCCTGTGGCCGTGTGCAAGCACAGCCTCTGGACCTGCAGCTTCTGAGCAGTGCAAGAGACACACAGGAAACCCCCAGGTGCCTTCTCTAGTGAACGGTGTTCCATCAAGGTCCTGCTTGCTGGCAGGGGCCTAGGCCAGAACAGGTCCTAGTGAGGCCAGGCTGAGGCTGGGATGGGTCCCGACCTAGCAGTGCTCAGGGCAAGCCTGGGACTGGAGGTCAGGCTGCAGGCTCATTCCAGCTTGGGCCTGGTGCAGAAAGCCTTCAGCTAGGACTTCCATGGGGTATAGTCAGCACAGTGGTTTTTGCCTGAAATCCATGTGCCTCACTCGGAGCCCCCTGCCTTTCAGCACACACTCCCTAGAAGTGTGTTCCTGAGGCAGTTGGACAGTTGGGGAAGTGGAGGCTCTCCCAGCATGGGAGGTCTGCCTAGAACCTTGCTCTGGCTGCAAAGAGGATTCCCTGCACCTCTGGCGCTGGGGTGAGATTTTCTGCACACAGGAGACACTTGGCACACACAGTGTTTCCCCATGGAAAGCACTGTGAGGAAGAATCTCTGCCAGGGATGCATGGCACTCTCCCATCGAAGCCCTCCATGCAGCAAGCTGTCATGGACTCGAGTGCAGGCCTTGGTGGCTGGAGAGACTGCAGCTCCTCTGGAGGCTCCGGGGCAATTGGCACACCCCTCCAAGGAAATGAGGCTTGTGGGATGAGCACTTTGCAAAGAATTGCAAGCAGCCTGCTCCTTTTGATGAGACACATGTGTGGGGAGAGAGACTTGACAGCCGAGAAGAAGCAAGAGGGCAAGGAGGGATTGGATTTGCATGCAGCTTGGAGGCTCCATATCTCCTGCTTGGCAAGCAGGGAGTGCCAGGTCTGCCCATCATGCTCCATTACCAGCTGGGCACCCAGTTTCAGGATCTGCCCTTTCCCAGCCATGAAACCACACCCAGGCTGCACCCTGAGCCCTGCCAAGGGGGACCCTTGCTCGCCAGGTGGGCTGAATTGCATGACTGTGTCAGGGGAGAGAAGGCCCTAGGAGGCCTTCAGGGAACTGCCTCAACATAGCCCCGCTCAGGAAAGGCACTCCTCTTTCTGTGACCGGATGCACAATGGAGTATCTGCTTGAGGCAAAGAAGCTCAGCTAGGCGATCCCTGGCTGAAGGCAAAGCAGAGAGTTTTTCGGTGGAGCGCTGGCACCATCTGCCGGCCGACAAGCATGGAAGGAGAATCCTCGCTCCAAATGAGTTCCTGAGGAGCTTTCCAAGCAGCAGGCAGGCTGCCTCCAGAAGCTTAGAGAGTCCTGCTTCGGACTACCCTCCGGCAACAGAGTGGGTGGCAAGGGCATGTGGGTTGGAGGGTGCTCGGAAGCTGCAGGGGAGGTTTTCAGCATCCAGTGCTCTCCGATGGAACACACTGCAGGTGCGAGCATCCATGAACTCCTGCAAGGCTTTGGAGTGGGAAAGCTGTGCTTAGCAGAGGGCTCCCTGCCAAATGCTGCAGGCCTATGTGGATGGCGAAGCTGCAGCTGTCTTGCAGTCTGCTTGTCCAGAGGTGTGTGTGCCCTGGTCCAGAGTGCTGTAGGAGGAGCTCCTAGCAACGGGAGAGCAAGCACCTTGTTTCCTTGGCATAGAATGGCCTGTGCACACAGAGGCCTGTCAGCAGTGAAGACAACGCAGGCAGCAAGAGGGGTGGCAGGCAGCTAAGTGGCGGCAGGCGTCCTGCTTGAAAGTGGGGTCATGACTGTTTTGTCCTCAGGCCCCAGTGTCCACGTGCACACACTGCCTCTGGACCTGCAGCTTCCGAGCAGTGCAAGAGAAACACAAGCAACACCCTGGGGCCTTCTCGAATGAACGGTGCTCCATCGAGGTCCTGCTGGCTGGCAATGGCCTAGGCCAGCAAAGGCCCTAGGGAGGCCAGGCTGAGGCTGGGATGGTTCCTGACCTAGCAGTGCCCAGGGCAAGCCTGGGACTGGAGGCCAGGCTGCAGGCTCATTCCAGCTTGGGCCTGGTGCAGAGCGCCTTCAGCTAAGACTTCCATGGGGAATGGTATGCGTAGTGATTTTTGCCTGCAATCCTCGTTCCTAACTCTCGCCAAACAGCCTGTTAGCCCACACTTGCTAGAAGTGTGTTCCTGAGGCAGTTGGACAATAGGGCAAGTGGAGGCTCACCCAGCATGGGACGCCCACCTTGCACATTGCTCTGGGTGCAAAGAGGATTCCCTGCACCTCTGGCACTGGGGAGAGCATTTCTGCACACAGGAGACACTTGGCAAACACAGTTTTTCCCCTCGGAAAGTACTGTGAGAAAGAGTCGCCATCCCGGATGCATGGCACTCTCCCTTCGAAGCCCTCCATGCAGCAGGCTTTCATGGACTCGCCTGCAGGCTTTGGTAGCTGGAGACACTGCAGCTCCTCTGGAGGCTCAGGGGCAATTGGCACACCCCTCCAAGGAAATGAGGCTAGTGTGATGAGCTCTTTCCAAAGAATGGCAAGCAGCCTGCTCCTTTCAATGAGACACACGTGTGGGGAGAGATGCTTGGCAGCAGAGAAGAAGCAAGAGGGCAGCCAGGGAGGGATTTGCACACAGCTTGAAGTCCCCAGACCTCCTGATTCGAAACCAGGGAATGCCAGCTCTGCCTGTCAGGCCCCATTCCCTAGTGGGCACCCAGATTCTGGATCTGCCCTTTCCCAGCTATGAAACCACACCCAGGCTGCACCCTGAGCCCTGCCAAGTTGGAACTTTGCTCGCCAGGTGGGCTGAATGGCATGACTGTGTCAGGGGAAAGAAGGACCTAGGAGGCCTTCCGGGAGCTGCCACAACATAGCAGTGCTCAGGAAAAGGCAGTCTCCTTTCTGTAGGCCGGATGCACACTGGAGTTTCCGCTTGAGGCAAGGAAGCTCAGCTAGGTGATCCCTGGCTGAAGGCAAAGCAGAGAGTTTTTCAGTGGAGCGCTGGCCCCATCTGCTGGCCGACAAGCATGGGAGGAGAAACCTCGCTGCAAATGAGTTCCTGAAGTGCTTTCCAAGCAGGAGGCAGCATGGCTGCAATAGTTTAGAAAGTCCTGCTTAGGACTACCCTCTGGCAACAGGGTGGGTGCCAAGGGCATGTGGGTTGGAGGGTGCTCAGAAGTCGCAGGGGAGGCTTTGGGCACCCGGTGCTCTCTGATGGAAAACACTGCAGGCCCGAGCATCCATGAATTCCTGCAAGGCTTTGGAGTGGGAAAGCTGTGCTTAGCAGAAGGCTCCCTGCCAAGTGCTGCAGGCCTTTGTGGATGCTGAAGCAGCAGCTGCCTTGCAGGCTGCTGGTCCAGGGGCGTGTGTGCCCAGGTCCAGAGTGCTGTAGGAGGAGCTCCTAGCAAGGGGCGAGCAAGCACCTTGTTTCCTTGGCATAGACTGGCCTGTGCACCCTGAGGCCTGCCAGACGTGCAGACAGCGCAGGCAGCAAGGGCTTGTGGCAGGCAGATAAGGGGCAGCAGGCGTCTCACTTGAAAGTGGGCTCATGACTCTCTTGTTCTCTGGCCCCTGTGGCCGTGTGCAAGCACAGCCTCTGGACCTGCAGCTTCTGAGCAGTGCAAGAGACACAAAGGAAACCCCCAGGTGCCTTCTCTAGTGAACGGTGTTCCATCAAGGTCCTGCTTGCTGGCAGGGGCCTAGGTCAGAACAGGTCCTAGTGAGGCCAGGCTGAGGCTGGGATGGGTCCCAACCTAGCAGTGCTCAGGGCAAGCCTGGGACTGGAGGTCAGGCTGCAGGCTCATTCCAGCTTGGGCCTGGTGCAGAAAGCCTTCAGCTAGGACTTCCATGGGGTATAGTCAGCACAGTGGTTTTTGCCTGAAATCCATGTGCCTCACTCGGAGCCCCCTGCCTTTCAGCACACACTCCCTAGAAGTGTGTTCCTGAGGCAGTTGGACAGTTGGGGAAGTGGAGGCTCTCCCAGCATGGGAGGTCTGCCTAGAACCTTGCTCTGGCTGCAAAGAGGATTCCCTGCACCTCTGGCGCTGGGGTGAGATTTTCTGCACACAGGAGACACTTGGCACACACAGTGTTTCCCCATGGAAAGCACTGTGAGGAAGAATCTCTGCCAGGGATGCATGGCACTCTCCCATCGAAGCCCTCCATGCAGCAAGCTGTCATGGACTCGAGTGCAGGCCTTGGTGGCTGGAGAGACTGCAGCTCCTCTGGAGGCTCCGGGGCAATTGGCACACCCCTCCAAGGAAATGAGGCTTGTGGGATGAGCACTTTGCAAAGAATTGCAAGCAGCCTGCTCCTTTTGATGAGACACATGTGTGGGGAGAGAGACTTGACAGCCGAGAAGAAGCAAGAGGGCAAGGAGGGATTGGATTTGCATGCAGCTTGGAGGCTCCATATCTCCTGCTTTGCAAGCAGGGAGTGCCAGGTCTGCCCATCATGCTCCATTACCAGCTGGGCACCCAGTTTCAGGATCTGCCCTTTCCCAGCCATGAAACCACACCCAGGCTGCACCCTGAGCCCTGCCAAGGGGGACCCTTGCTCGCCAGGTGGGCTGAATTGCATGACTGTGTCAGGGGAGAGAAGGCCCTAGGAGGCCTTCAGGGAACTGCCTCAACATAGCCCCGCTCAGGAAAGGCACTCCTCTTTCTGTGACCGGATGCACAATGGAGTATCTGCTTGAGGCAAAGAAGCTCAGCTAGGCGATCCCTGGCTGAAGGCAAAGCAGAGAGTTTTTCGGTGGAGCGCTGGCACCATCTGCCGGCCGACAAGCATGGAAGGAGAATCCTCGCTCCAAATGAGTTCCTGAGGAGCTTTCCAAGCAGCAGGCAGGCTGCCTCCAGAAGCTTAGAGAGTCCTGCTTCGGACTATCCTCCGGCAACAGAGTGGGTGGCAAGGGCATGTGGGTTGGAGGGTGCTCGGAAGCTGCAGGGGAGGTTTTCAGCATCCAGTGCTCTCTGATGGAACACACTGCAGGCGCGAGCATCCATGAACTCCTGCAAGGCTTTGGAGTGGGAAAGCTGTGCTTAGCAGAGGGCTCCCTGCCAAATGCTGCAGGCCTATGTGGATGGCGAAGCTGCAGCTGTCTTGCAGTCTGCTTGTCCAGAGGTGTGTGTGCCCTGGTCCAGAGTGCTGTAGGAGGAGCTCCTAGCAACGGGAGAGCAAGCACCTTGTTTCCTTGGCATAGAATGGCCTGTGCACACAGAGGCCTGTCAGCAGTGAAGACAACGCAGGCAGCAAGAGGGGTGGCAGGCAGCTAAGTGGCGGCAGGCGTCCTGCTTGAAAGTGGGGTCATGACTGTTTTGTCCTCAGGCCCCAGTGTCCACGTGCACACACTGCCTCTGGACCTGCAGCTTCCGAGCAGTGCAAGAGAAACACAAGCAACACCCTGGGGCCTTCTCGAATGAACGGTGCTCCATCGAGGTCCTGCTGGCTGGCAATGGCCTAGGCCAGCAAAGGCCCTAGGGAGGCCAGGCTGAGGCTGGGATGGTTCCTGACCTAGCAGTGCCCAGGGCAAGCCTGGGACTGGAGGCCAGGCTGCAGGCTCATTCCAGCTTGGGCCTGGTGCAGAGCGCCTTCAGCTAAGACTTCCATGGGGAATGGTATGCGTAGTGATTTTTGCCTGCAATCCTCGTTCCTAACTCTCGCCAAACAGCCTGTTAGCCCACACTTGCTAGAAGTGTGTTCCTGAGGCAGTTGGACAATAGGGCAAGTGGAGGCTCACCCAGCATGGGACGCCCGCCTTGCACATTGCTCTGGGTGCAAAGAGGATTCCCTGCACCTCTGGCACTGGGGAGAGCATTTCTGCACACAGGAGACACTTGGCAAACACAGTTTTTCCCCTCGGAAAGTACTGTGAGAAAGAGTCGCCATCCCGGATGCATGGCACTCTCCCTTCGAAGCCCTCCATGCAGCAGGCTTTCATGGACTCGCCTGCAGGCTTTGGTAGCTGGAGACACTGCAGCTCCTCTGGAGGCTCAGGGGCAATTGGCACACCCCTCCAAGGAAATGAGGCTAGTGTGATGAGCTCTTTCCAAAGAATGGCAAGCAGCCTGCTCCTTTCAATGAGACACACGTGTGGGGAGAGATGCTTGGCAGCAGAGAAGAAGCAAGAGGGCAGCCAGGGAGGGATTTGCACACAGCTTGAAGTCCCCAGACCTCCTGATTCGAAACCAGGGAATGCCAGCTCTGCCTGTCAGGCCCCATTCCCTAGTGGGCACCCAGATTCAGGATCTGCCCTTTCCCAGCTATGAAACCACACCCAGGCTGCACCCTGAGCCCTGCCAAGTTGGAACTTTGCTCGCCAGGTGGGCTGAATGGCATGACTGTGTCAGGGGAAAGAAGGACCTAGGAGGCCTTCCGGGAGCTGCCACGACATAGCAGTGCTCAGGAAAAGGCAGTCTCCTTTCTGTAGGCCGGATGCACACTGGAGTTTCCGCTTGAGGCAAGGAAGCTCAGCTAGGTGATCCCTGGCTGAAGGCAAAGCAGAGAGTTTTTCAGTGGAGCGCTGGCCCCATCTGCTGGCCGACAAGCATGGGAGGAGAAACCTCGCTGCAAATGAGTTCCTGAAGTGCTTTCCAAGCAGGAGGCAGCATGGCTCCAATAGTTTAGAAAGTCCTGCTTAGGACTACCCTCTGGCAACAGGGTGGGTGCCAAGGGCATGTGGGTTGGAGGGTGCTCAGAAGTCGCAGGGGAGGCTTTGGGCACCCGGTGCTCTCTGATGGAAAACACTGCAGGCCCGAGCATCCATGAATTCCTGCAAGGCTTTGGAGTGGGAAAGCTGTGCTTAGCAGAAGGCTCCCTGCCAAGTGCTGCAGGCCTTTGTGGATGCTGAAGCAGCAGCTGCCTTGCAGGCTGCTGGTCCAGGGGCGTGTGTGCCCAGGTCCAGAGTGCTGTAGGAGGAGCTCCTAGCAAGGGGCGAGCAAGCACCTTGTTTCCTTGGCATAGACTGGCCTGTGCACCCTGAGGCCTGCCAGACGTGCAGACAGCGCAGGCAGCAAGGGCTTGTGGCAGGCAGATAAGGGGCAGCAGGCGTCTCACTTGAAAGTGGGCTCATGACTCTCTTGTTCTCCGGCCCCTGTGGCCGTGTGCAAGCACAGCCTCTGGACCTGCAGCTTCTGAGCAGTGCAAGAGACACACAGGAAACCCCCAGGTGCCTACTCTAGTGAACGGTGTTCCATCAAGGTCCTGCTTGCTGGCAGGGGCCTAGGCCAGCACAGGTCCTAGGGAGGCCAGGCTGAGGCTGGGATGGGTCCCGACCTAGCAGTGCTCAGGGCAAGCCTGGGACTGGAGGTCAGGCTGCAGGCTCATTCCAGCTTGGGCCTGGTGCAGAAAGCCTTCAGCTAGGACTTCCATGGGGTATAGTCAGCACAGTGGTTTTTGCCTGAAATCCATGTGCCTCACTCGGAGCCCCCTGCCTTTCAGCACACACTCCCTAGAAGTGTGTTCCTGAGGCAGTTGGACAGTTGGGGAAGTGGAGGCTCTCCCAGCATGGGAGGTCTGCCTAGAACCTTGCTCTGGCTGCAAAGAGGATTCCCTGCACCTCTGGCGCTGGGGTGAGATTTTCTGCACACAGGAGACACTTGGCACACACAGTGTTTCCCCATGGAAAGCACTGTGAGGAAGAATCTCTGCCAGGGATGCATGGCACTCTCCCATCGAAGCCCTCCATGCAGCAAGCTGTCATGGACTCGAGTGCAGGCCTTGGTGGCTGGAGAGACTGCAGCTCCTCTGGAGGCTCCGGGGCAATTGGCACACCCCTCCAAGGAAATGAGGCTTGTGGGATGAGCACTTTGCAAAGAATTGCAAGCAGCCTGCTCCTTTTGATGAGACACATGTGTGGGGAGAGAGACTTGACAGCCGAGAAGAAGCAAGAGGGCAAGGAGGGATTGGATTTGCATGCAGCTTGGAGGCTCCATATCTCCTGCTTTGCAAGCAGGGAGTGCCAGGTCTGCCCATCATGCTCCATTACCAGCTGGGCACCCAGTTTCAGGATCTGCCCTTTCCCAGCCATGAAACCACACCCAGGCTGCACCCTGAGCCCTGCCAAGGGGGACCCTTGCTCGCCAGGTGGGCTGAATTGCATGACTGTGTCAGGGGAGAGAAGGCCCTAGGAGGCCTTCAGGGAACTGCCTCAACATAGCCCCGCTCAGGAAAGGCACTCCTCTTTCTGTGACCGGATGCACAATGGAGTATCTGCTTGAGGCAAAGAAGCTCAGCTAGGCGATCCCTGGCTGAAGGCAAAGCAGAGAGTTTTTCGGTGGAGCGCTGGCACCATCTGCCGGCCGACAAGCATGGAAGGAGAATCCTCGCTCCAAATGAGTTCCTGAGGAGCTTTCCAAGCAGCAGGCAGGCTGCCTCCAGAAGCTTAGAGAGTCCTGCTTCGGACTATCCTCCGGCAACAGAGTGGGTGGCAAGGGCATGTGGGTTGGAGGGTGCTCGGAAGCTGCAGGGGAGGTTTTCAGCATCCAGTGCTCTCTGATGGAACACACTGCAGGCGCGAGCATCCATGAACTCCTGCAAGGCTTTGGAGTGGGAAAGCTGTGCTTAGCAGAGGGCTCCCTGCCAAATGCTGCAGGCCTATGTGGATGGCGAAGCTGCAGCTGTCTTGCAGTCTGCTTGTCCAGAGGTGTGTGTGCCCTGGTCCAGAGTGCTGTAGGAGGAGCTCCTAGCAACGGGAGAGCAAGCACCTTGTTTCCTTGGCATAGAATGGCCTGTGCACACAGAGGCCTGTCAGCAGTGAAGACAACGCAGGCAGCAAGAGGGGTGGCAGGCAGCTAAGTGGCGGCAGGCGTCCTGCTTGAAAGTGGGGTCATGACTGTTTTGTCCTCAGGCCCCAGTGTCCACGTGCACACACTGCCTCTGGACCTGCAGCTTCCGAGCAGTGCAAGAGAAACACAAGCAACACCCTGGGGCCTTCTCGAATGAACGGTGCTCCATCGAGGTCCTGCTGGCTGGCAATGGCCTAGGCCAGCAAAGGCCCTAGGGAGGCCAGGCTGAGGCTGGGATGGTTCCTGACCTAGCAGTGCCCAGGGCAAGCCTGGGACTGGAGGCCAGGCTGCAGGCTCATTCCAGCTTGGGCCTGGTGCAGAGCGCCTTCAGCTAAGACTTCCATGGGGAATGGTATGCGTAGTGATTTTTGCCTGCAATCCTCGTTCCTAACTCTCGCCAAACAGCCTGTTAGCCCACACTTGCTAGAAGTGTGTTCCTGAGGCAGTTGGACAATAGGGCAAGTGGAGGCTCACCCAGCATGGGACGCCCGCCTTGCACATTGCTCTGGGTGCAAAGAGGATTCCCTGCACCTCTGGCACTGGGGAGAGCATTTCTGCACACAGGAGACACTTGGCAAACACAGTTTTTCCCCTCGGAAAGTACTGTGAGAAAGAGTCGCCATCCCGGATGCATGGCACTCTCCCTTCGAAGCCCTCCATGCAGCAGGCTTTCATGGACTCGCCTGCAGGCTTTGGTAGCTGGAGACACTGCAGCTCCTCTGGAGGCTCAGGGGCAATTGGCACACCCCTCCAAGGAAATGAGGCTAGTGTGATGAGCTCTTTCCAAAGAATGGCAAGCAGCCTGCTCCTTTCAATGAGACACACGTGTGGGGAGAGATGCTTGGCAGCAGAGAAGAAGCAAGAGGGCAGCCAGGGAGGGATTTGCACACAGCTTGAAGTCCCCAGACCTCCTGATTCGAAACCAGGGAATGCCAGCTCTGCCTGTCAGGCCCCATTCCCTAGTGGGCACCCAGATTCAGGATCTGCCCTTTCCCAGCTATGAAACCACACCCAGGCTGCACCCTGAGCCCTGCCAAGTTGGAACTTTGCTCGCCAGGTGGGCTGAATGGCATGACTGTGTCAGGGGAAAGAAGGACCTAGGAGGCCTTCCGGGAGCTGCCACGACATAGCAGTGCTCAGGAAAAGGCAGTCTCCTTTCTGTAGGCCGGATGCACACTGGAGTTTCCGCTTGAGGCAAGGAAGCTCAGCTAGGTGATCCCTGGCTGAAGGCAAAGCAGAGAGTTTTTCAGTGGAGCGCTGGCCCCATCTGCTGGCCGACAAGCATGGGAGGAGAAACCTCGCTGCAAATGAGTTCCTGAAGTGCTTTCCAAGCAGGAGGCAGCATGGCTCCAATAGTTTAGAAAGTCCTGCTTAGGACTACCCTCTGGCAACAGGGTGGGTGCCAAGGGCATGTGGGTTGGAGGGTGCTCAGAAGTCGCAGGGGAGGCTTTGGGCACCCGGTGCTCTCTGATGGAAAACACTGCAGGCCCGAGCATCCATGAATTCCTGCAAGGCTTTGGAGTGGGAAAGCTGTGCTTAGCAGAAGGCTCCCTGCCAAGTGCTGCAGGCCTTTGTGGATGCTGAAGCAGCAGCTGCCTTGCAGGCTGCTGGTCCAGGGGCGTGTGTGCCCAGGTCCAGAGTGCTGTAGGAGGAGCTCCTAGCAAGGGGCGAGCAAGCACCTTGTTTCCTTGGCATAGACTGGCCTGTGCACCCTGAGGCCTGCCAGACGTGCAGACAGCGCAGGCAGCAAGGGCTTGTGGCAGGCAGATAAGGGGCAGCAGGCGTCTCACTTGAAAGTGGGCTCATGACTCTCTTGTTCTCCGGCCCCTGTGGCCGTGTGCAAGCACAGCCTCTGGACCTGCAGCTTCTGAGCAGTGCAAGAGACACACAGGAAACACCCAGGTGCCTTCTCTAGTGAACGGTGTTCCATCAAGGTCCTGCTTGCTGGCAGGGGCCTAGGCCAGCACCGGTCCTAGGGAGGCCAGGCTGAGGCTGGGATGGGTCCCGACCTAGCAGTGCTCAGGGCAATCCTGGGACTGGAGGTCAGGCTGCAGGCTCATTCCAGCTTGGGCCTGGTGCAGAAAGCCTTCAGCTAGGACTTCCATGGGGTATAGTCAGCACAGTGGTTTTTGCCTGAAATCCATGTGCCTCACTCGGAGCCCCCTGCCTTTCAGCACACACTCCCTAGAAGTGTGTTCCTGAGGCAGTTGGACAGTTGGGGAAGTGGAGGCTCTCCCAGCATGGGAGGTCTGCCTAGAACCTTGCTCTGGCTGCAAAGAGGATTCCCTGCACCTCTGGCGCTGGGGTGAGATTTTCTGCACACAGGAGACACTTGGCACACACAGTGTTTCCCCATGGAAAGCACTGTGAGGAAGAATCTCTGCCAGGGATGCATGGCACTCTCCCATCGAAGCCCTCCATGCAGCAAGCTGTCATGGACTCGAGTGCAGGCCTTGGTGGCTGGAGAGACTGCAGCTCCTCTGGAGGCTCCGGGGCAATTGGCACACCCCTCCAAGGAAATGAGGCTTGTGGGATGAGCACTTTGCAAAGAATTGCAAGCAGCCTGCTCCTTTTGATGAGACACATGTGTGGGGAGAGAGACTTGACAGCCGAGAAGAAGCAAGAGGGCAAGGAGGGATTGGATTTGCATGCAGCTTGGAGGCTCCATATCTCCTGCTTCGCAAGCAGGGAGTGCCAGGTCTGCCCATGATGCTCCATTACCAGCTGGGCACCCAGTTTCAGGATCTGCCCTTTCCCAGCCATGAAACCACACCCAGGCTGCACCCTGAGCCCTGCCAAGGGGGACCCTTGCTCGCCAGGTGGGCTGAATTGCATGACTGTGTCAGGGGAGAGAAGGCCCTAGGAGGCCTTCAGGGAACTGCCTCAACATAGCCCCGCTCAGGAAAGGCACTCCTCTTTCTGTGACCGGATGCACAATGGAGTATCTGCTTGAGGCAAAGAAGCTCAGCTAGGCGATCCCTGGCTGAAGGCAAAGCAGAGAGTTTTTCAGTGGAGCGCTGGCACCATCTGCCGGCCGACAAGCACGGAAGGAGAATCCTCACTCCAAATGAGTTCCTGAGGAGCTTTCCAAGCAGCAGGCAGGCTGCCTCCAGAAGCTTAGAGAGTCCTGCATCGGACTATCCTCTGACAACAGAGTGGGTGGCAAGGGCATGTGGGTTGGAGGGTGCTCGGAAGCTGCAGGGGAGGTTTTCAGCATCCAGTGCTCTCCGATGGAACACACTGCAGGCGTGAGCATCCATGAACTCCTGCAAGGCTTTGGAGTGGGAAAGCTGTGCTTAGCAGAGGGCTCCCTGCCAAATGCTGCAGGCCTATGTGGATGGCGAAGCTGCAGCTGTCTTGCAGTCTGCTTGTCCAGAGGTGTGTGTGCCCTGGTCCAGAGTGCTGTAGGAGGAGCTCCTAGCAACGGGAGAGCAAGCACCTTGTTTCCTTGGCATAGAATGGCCTGTGCACACAGAGGCCTGTCAGCAGTGAAGACAACGCAGGCAGCAAGAGGGGTGGCAGGCAGCTAAGTGGCGGCAGGCGTCCTGCTTGAAAGTGGGGTCATGACTGTTTTGTCCTCAGGCCCCAGTGTCCACGTGCACACACTGCCTCTGGACCTGCAGCTTCCGAGCAGTGCAAGAGAAACACAAGCAACACCCTGGGGCCTTCTCGAATGAACGGTGCTCCATCGAGGTCCTGCTGGCTGGCAATGGCCTAGGCCAGCAAAGGCCCTAGGGAGGCCAGGCTGAGGCTGGGATGGTTCCTGACCTAGCAGTGCCCAGGGCAAGCCTGGGACTGGAGGCCAGGCTGCAGGCTCATTCCAGCTTGGGCCTGGTGCAGAGAGCCTTCAGCTAAGACTTCCATGGGGAATGGTATGCGTAGTGATTTTTGCCTGCAATCCTCGTTCCTAACTCTCGCCAAACAGCCTGTTAGCCCACACTTGCTAGAAGTGTGTTCCTGAGGCAGTTGGACAATAGGGCAAGTGGAGGCTCACCCAGCATGGGACGCCCACCTTGCACATTGCTCTGGGTGCAAAGAGGATTCCCTGCACCTCTGGCACTGGGGAGAGCATTTCTGCACACAGGAGACACTTGGCAAACACAGTTTTTCCCCTCGGAAAGTACTGTGAGAAAGAGTCGCCATCCCGGATGCATGGCACTCTCCCTTCGAAGCCCTCCATGCAGCAGGCTTTCATGGACTCGGCTGCAGGCTTTGGTAGCTGGAGACACTGCAGCTCCTCTGGAGGCTCAGGGGCAATTGGCACACCCCTCCAAGGAAATGAGGCTAGTGTGATGAGCTCTTTCCAAAGAATGGCAAGCAGCCTGCTCCTTTCAATGAGACACACGTGTGGGGAGAGATGCTTGGCAGCAGAGAAGAAGCAAGAGGGCAGCCAGGGAGGGATTTGCACACAGCTTGAAGTCCCCAGACCTCCTGATTCGAAACCAGGGAATGCCAGCTCTGCCTGTCAGGCCCCATTCCCTAGTGGGCACCCAGATTCAGGATCTGCCCTTTCCCAGCTATGAAACCACACCCAGGCTGCACCCTGAGCCCTGCCAAGTTGGAACTTTGCTCGCCAGGTGGGCTGAATGGCATGACTGTGTCAGGGGAAAGAAGGACCTAGGAGGCCTTCCGGGAGCTGCCACGACATAGCAGTGCTCAGGAAAAGGCAGTCTCCTTTCTGTAGGCCGGATGCACACTGGAGTTTCCGCTTGAGGCAAGGAAGCTCAGCTAGGTGATCCCTGGCTGAAGGCAAAGCAGAGAGTTTTTCAGTGGAGCGCTGGCCCCATCTGCTGGCCGACAAGCATGGGAGGAGAAACCTCGCTGCAAATGAGTTCCTGAAGTGCTTTCCAAGCAGGAGGCAGCATGGCTGCAATAGTTTAGAAAGTCCTGCTTAGGACTACCCTCTGGCAACAGGGTGGGTGCCAAGGGCATGTGGGTTGGAGGGTGCTCAGAAGTCGCAGGGGAGGCTTTGGGCACCCGGTGCTCTCTGATGGAAAACACTGCAGGCCCGAGCATCCATGAATTCCTGCAAGGCTTTGGAGTGGGAAAGCTGTGCTTAGCAGAAGGCTCCCTGCCAAGTGCTGCAGGCCTTTGTGGATGCTGAAGCAGCAGCTGCCTTGCAGGCTGCTGGTCCAGGGGCGTGTGTGCCCAGGTCCAGAGTGCTGTAGGAGGAGCTCCTAGCAAGGGGCGAGCAAGCACCTTGTTTCCTTGGCATAGACTGGCCTGTGCACCCTGAGGCCTGCCAGACGTGCAGACAGCGCAGGCAGCAAGGGCCTGTGGCAGGCAGATAAGGGGCAGCAGGCGTCTCACTTGAAAGTGGGCTCATGACTCTCTTGTTCTCCGGCCCCTGTGGCCGTGTGCAAGCACAGCCTCTGGACCTGCAGCTTCTGAGCAGTGCAAGAGACACACAGGAAACCCCCAGGTGCCTTCTCTAGTGAACGGTGTTCCATCAAGGTCCTGCTTGCTGGCAGGGGCCTAGGCCAGCACAGGTCCTAGGGAGGCCAGGCTGAGGCTGGGATGGGTCCCGACCTAGCAGTGCTCAGGGCAAGCCTGGGACTGGAGGTCAGGCTGCAGGCTCATTCCAGCTTGGGCCTGGTGCAGAAAGCCTTCAGCTAGGACTTCCATGGGGTATAGTCAGCACAGTGGTTTTTGCCTGAAATCCATGTGCCTCACTCGGAGCCCCCTGCCTTTCAGCACACACTCCCTAGAAGTGTGTTCCTGAGGCAGTTGGACAGTTGGGGAAGTGGAGGCTCTCCCAGCATGGGAGGTCTGCCTAGAACCTTGCTCTGGCTGCAAAGAGGATTCCCTGCACCTCTGGCGCTGGGGTGAGATTTTCTGCACACAGGAGACACTTGGCACACACAGTGTTTCCCCATGGAAAGCACTGTGAGGAAGAATCTCTGCCAGGGATGCATGGCACTCTCACATCGAAGCCCTCCATGCAGCAAGCTGTCATGGACTCGAGTGCAGGCCTTGGTGGCTGGAGAGACTGCAGCTCCTCTGGAGGCTCCGGGGCAATTGGCACACCCCTCCAAGGAAATGAGGCTTGTGGGATGAGCACTTTGCAAAGAATTGCAAGCAGCCTGCTCCTTTTGATGAGACACATGTGTGGGGAGAGAGACTTGACAGCCGAGAAGAAGCAAGAGGGCAAGGAGGGATTGGATTTGCATGCAGCTTGGAGGCTCCATATCTCCTGCTTCGCAAGCAGGGAGTGCCAGGTCTGCCCATCATGCTCCATTACCAGCTGGGCACCCAGTTTCAGGATCTGCCCTTTCCCAGCCATGAAACCACACCCAGGCTGCACCCTGAGCCCTGCCAAGGGGGACCCTTGCTCGCCAGGTGGGCTGAATTGCATGACTGTGTCAGGGGAGAGAAGGCCCTAGGAGGCCTTCAGGGAACTGCCTCAACATAGCCCCGCTCAGGAAAGGCACTCCTCTTTCTGTGACCGGATGCACAATGGAGTATCTGCTTGAGGCAAAGAAGCTCAGCTAGGCGATCCCTGGCTGAAGGCAAAGCAGAGAGTTTTTCAGTGGAGCGCTGGCACCATCTGCCGGCCGACAAGCATGGAAGGAGAATCCTCGCTCCAAATGAGTTCCTGAGGAGCTTTCCAAGCAGCAGGCAGGCTGCCTCCAGAAGCTTAGAGAGTCCTGCTTCGGAGTATCCTCCGGCAACAGAGTGGGTGCCAAGGGCATGTGGGTTGGAGGGTGCTCGGAAGCTGCAGGGGAGGTTTTCAGCATCCAGTGCTCTCCGATGGAACACACTGCAGGCGCGAGCATCCATGAACTCCTGCAAGGCTTTGGAGTGGGAAAGCTGTGCTTAGCAGAGGGCTCCCTGCCAAATGCTGCAGGCCTATGTGGATGGCGAAGCTGCAGCTGTCTTGCAGTCTGCTTGTCCAGAGGTGTGTGTGCCCTGGTCCAGAGTGCTGTAGGAGGAGCTCCTAGCAACGGGAGAGCAAGCACCTTGTTTCCTTGGCATAGAATGGCCTGTGCACACAGAGGCCTGTCAGCAGTGAAGACTACGCAGGCAGCAAGAGGGGTGGCAGGCAGCTAAGTGGCGGCAGGCGTCCTGCTTGAAAGTGGGGTCATGACTGTTTTGTCCTCAGGCCCCAGTGTCCACGTGCACACACTGCCTCTGGACCTGCAGCTTCCGAGCAGTGCAAGAGAAACACAAGCAACACCCTGGGGCCTTCTCGAATGAACGGTGCTCCATCGAGGTCCTGCTGGCTGGCAGTGGCCTAGGCCAGCAAAGGCCCTAGGGAGGCCAGGCTGAGGCTGGGATGGTTCCTGACCTAGCAGTGCCCAGGGCAAGCCTGGGACTGGAGGCCAGGCTGCAGGCTCATTCCAGCTTGGGCCTGGTGCAGAGCGCCTTCAGCTAAGACTTCCATGGGGAATGGTATGCGTAGTGATTTTTGCCTGCAATCCTCGTTCCTAACTCTCGCCAAACAGCCTGTTAGCCCACACTTGCTAGAAGTGTGTTCCTGAGGCAGTTGGACAATAGGGCAAGTGGAGGCTCACCCAGCATGGGACGCCCGCCTTGCACATTGCTCTGGGTGCAAAGAGGATTCCCTGCACCTCTGGCACTGGGGAGAGCGTTTCTGCACACAGGAGACACTTGGCAAACACAGTTTTTCCCCTCGGAAAGTACTGTGAGAAAGAGTCGCCATCCCGGATGCATGGCACTCTCCCTTCGAAGCCCTCCATGCAGCAGGCTTTCATGGACTCGGCTGCAGGCTTTGGTAGCTGGAGACACTGCAGCTCCTCTGGAGGCTCAGGGGCAATTGGCACACCCCTCCAAGGAAATGAGGCTAGTGTGATGAGCTCTTTCCAAAGAATGGCAAGCAGCCTGCTCCTTTCAATGAGACACACGTGTGGGGAGAGATGCTTGGCAGCAGAGAAGAAGCAAGAGGGCAGCCAGGGAGGGATTTGCACACAGCTTGAAGTCCCCAGACCTCCTGATTCGAAACCAGGGAATGCCAGCTCTGCCTGTCAGGCCCCATTCCCTAGTGGGCACCCAGATTCAGGATCTGCCCTTTCCCAGCTATGAAACCACACCCAGGCTGCACCCTGAGCCCTGCCAAGTTGGAACTTTGCTCGCCAGGTGGGCTGAATGGCATGACTGTGTCAGGGGAAAGAAGGACCTAGGAGGCCTTCCGGGAGCTGCCACGACATAGCAGTGCTCAGGAAAAGGCAGTCTCCTTTCTGTAGGCCGGATGCACACTGGAGTTTCCGCTTGAGGCAAGGAAGCTCAGCTAGGTGATCCCTGGCTGAAGGCAAAGCAGAGAGTTTTTCAGTGGAGCGCTGGCCCCATCTGCTGGCCGACAAGCATGGGAGGAGAAACCTCGCTGCAAATGAGTTCCTGAAGTGCTTTCCAAGCAGGAGGCAGCATGGCTCCAATAGTTTAGAAAGTCCTGCTTAGGACTACCCTCTGGCAACAGGGTGGGTGCCAAGGGCATGTGGGTTGGAGGGTGCTCAGAAGTCGCAGGGGAGGCTTTGGGCACCCGGTGCTCTCTGATGGAAAACACTGCAGGCCCGAGCATCCATGAATTCCTGCAAGGCTTTGGAGTGGGAAAGCTGTGCTTAGCAGAAGGCTCCCTGCCAAGTGCTGCAGGCCTTTGTGGATGCTGAAGCAGCAGCTGCCTTGCAGGCTGCTGGTCCAGGGGCGTGTGTGCCCAGGTCCAGAGTGCTGTAGGAGGAGCTCCTAGCAAGGGGCGAGCAAGCACCTTGTTTCCTTGGCATAGACTGGCCTGTGCACCCTGAGGCCTGCCAGACGTGCAGACAGCGCAGGCAGCAAGGGCTTGTGGCAGGCAGATAAGGGGCAGCAGGCGTCTCACTTGAAAGTGGGCTCATGACTCTCTTGTTCTCCGGCCCCTGTGGCCGTGTGCAAGCACAGCCTCTGGACCTGCAGCTTCTGAGCAGTGCAAGAGACACACAGGAAACCCCCAGGTGCCTTCTCTAGTGAACGGTGTTCCATCAAGGTCCTGCTTGCTGGCAGGGGCCTAGGCCAGCACAGGTCCTAGTGAGGCCAGGCTGAGGCTGGGATGGGTCCTGACCTAGCAGTGCTCAGGGCAAGCCTGGGACTGGAGGTCAGGCTGCAGGCTCATTCCAGCTTGGGCCTGGTGCAGAAAGCCTTCAGCTAGGACTTCCATGGGGTATAGTCAGCACAGTGGTTTTTGCCTGAAATCCATGTGCCTCACTCGGAGCCCCCTGCCTTTCAGCACACACTCCCTAGAAGTGTGTTCCTGAGGCAGTTGGACAGTTGGGGAAGTGGAGGCTCTCCCAGCATGGGAGGTCTGCCTAGAACCTTGCTCTGGCTGCAAAGAGGATTCCCTGCACCTCTGGCGCTGGGGTGAGATTTTCTGCACACAGGAGACACTTGGCACACACAGTGTTTCCCCATGGAAAGCACTGTGAGGAAGAATCTCTGCCAGGGATGCATGGCACTCTCCCATCGAAGCCCTCCATGCAGCAAGCTGTCATGGACTCGAGTGCAGGCCTTGGTGGCTGGAGAGACTGCAGCTCCTCTGGAGGCTCCGGGGCAATTGGCACACCCCTCCAAGGAAATGAGGCTTGTGGGATGAGCACTTTGCAAAGAATTGCAAGCAGCCTGCTCCTTTTGATGAGACACATGTGTGGGGAGAGAGACTTGACAGCCGAGAAGAAGCAAGAGGGCAAGGAGGGATTGGATTTGCATGCAGCTTGGAGGCTCCATATCTCCTGCTTCGCAAGCAGGGAGTGCCAGGTCTGCCCATGATGCTCCATTACCAGCTGGGCACCCAGTTTCAGGATCTGCCCTTTCCCAGCCATGAAACCACACCCAGGCTGCACCCTGAGCCCTGCCAAGGGGGACCCTTGCTCGCCAGGTGGGCTGAATTGCATGACTGTGTCAGGGGAGAGAAGGCCCTAGGAGGCCTTCAGGGAACTGCCTCAACATAGCCCCGCTCAGGAAAGGCACTCCTCTTTCTGTGACCGGATGCACAATGGAGTATCTGCTTGAGGCAAAGAAGCTCAGCTAGGCGATCCCTGGCTGAAGGCAAAGCAGAGAGTTTTTCAGTGGAGCGCTGGCACCATCTGCCGGCCGACAAGCACGGAAGGAGAATCCTCACTCCAAATGAGTTCCTGAGGAGCTTTCCAAGCAGCCGGCAGGCTGCCTCCAGAAGCTTAGAGAGTCCTGCATCGGACTATCCTCTGACAACAGAGTGGGTGGCAAGGGCATGTGGGTTGGAGGGTGCTCGGAAGCTGCAGGGGAGGTTTTCAGCATCCAGTGCTCTCCGATGGAACACACTGCAGGCGTGAGCATCCATGAACTCCTGCAAGGCTTTGGAGTGGGAAAGCTGTGCTTAGCAGAGGGCTCCCTGCCAAATGCTGCAGGCCTATGTGGATGGCGAAGCTGCAGCTGTCTTGCAGTCTGCTTGTCCAGAGGTGTGTGTGCCCTGGTCCAGAGTGCTGTAGGAGGAGCTCCTAGCAACGGGAGAGCAAGCACCTTGTTTCCTTGGCATAGAATGGCCTGTGCACACAGAGGCCTGTCAGCAGTGAAGACAACGCAGGCAGCAAGAGGGGTGGCAGGCAGCTAAGTGGCGGCAGGCGTCCTGCTTGAAAGTGGGGTCATGACTGTTTTGTCCTCAGGCCCCAGTGTCCACGTGCACACACTGCCTCTGGACCTGCAGCTTCCGAGCAGTGCAAGAGAAACACAAGCAACACCCTGGGGCCTTCTCGAATGAACGGTGCTCCATCGAGGTCCTGCTGGCTGGCAATGGCCTAGGCCAGCAAAGGCCCTAGGGAGGCCAGGCTGAGGCTGGGATGGTTCCTGACCTAGCAGTGCCCAGGGCAAGCCTGGGACTGGAGGCCAGGCTGCAGGCTCATTCCAGCTTGGGCCTGGTGCAGAGCGCCTTCAGCTAAGACTTCCATGGGGAATGGTATGCGTAGTGATTTTTGCCTGCAATCCTCGTTCCTAAATCTCGCCAAACAGCCTGTTAGCCCACACTTGCTAGAAGTGTGTTCCGAGGCAGTTGGACAGTTGGGGAAGTGGAGGCTCTCCCAGCATGGGAGGTCTGCCTAGAACCTTGCTCTGGCTGCAAAGAGGATTCCCTGCACCTCTGGCGCTGGGGTGAGATTTTCTGCACACAGGAGACACTTGGCACACACAGTGTTTCCCCATGGAAAGCACTGTGAGGAAGAATCTCTGCCAGGGATGCATGGCACTCTCCCATCGAAGCCCTCCATGCAGCAAGCTGTCATGGACTCGAGTGCAGGCCTTGGTGGCTGGAGAGACTGCAGCTCCTCTGGAGGCTCCGGGGCAATTGGCACACCCCTCCAAGGAAATGAGGCTTGTGGGATGAGCACTTTGCAAAGAATTGCAAGCAGCCTGCTCCTTTTGATGAGACACATGTGTGGGGAGAGAGACTTGACAGCCGAGAAGAAGCAAGAGGGCAAGGAGGGATTGGATTTGCATGCAGCTTGGAGGCTCCATATCTCCTGCTTGGCAAGCAGGGAGTGCCAGGTCTGCCCATGATGCTCCATTACCAGCTGGGCACCCAGTTTCAGGATCTGCCCTTTCCCAGCCATGAAACCACACCCAGGCTGCACCCTGAGCCCTGCCAAGGGGGACCCTTGCTCGCCAGGTGGGCTGAATTGCATGACTGTGTCAGGGGAGAGAAGGCCCTAGGAGGCCTTCAGGGAACTGCCTCAACATAGCCCCGCTCAGGAAAGGCACTCCTCTTTCTGTGACCGGATGCACAATGGAGTATCTGCTTGAGGCAAAGAAGCTCAGCTAGGCGATCCCTGGCTGAAGGCAAAGCAGAGAGTTTTTCAGTGGAGCGCTGGCACCATCTGCCGGCCGACAAGCACGGAAGGAGAATCCTCACTCCAAATGAGTTCCTGAGGAGCTTTCCAAGCAGCAGGCAGGCTGCCTCCAGAAGCTTAGAGAGTCCTGCATCGGACTATCCTCTGACAACAGAGTGGGTGGCAAGGGCATGTGGGTTGGAGGGTGCTCGGAAGCTGCAGGGGAGGTTTTCAGCATCCAGTGCTCTCCGATGGAACACACTGCAGGCGTGAGCATCCATGAACTCCTGCAAGGCTTTGGAGTGGGAAAGCTGTGCTTAGCAGAGGGCTCCCTGCCAAATGCTGCAGGCCTATGTGGATGGCGAAGCTGCAGCTGTCTTGCAGTCTGCTTGTCCAGAGGTGTGTGTGCCCTGGTCCAGAGTGCTGTAGGAGGAGCTCCTAGCAACGGGAGAGCAAGCACCTTGTTTCCTTGGCATAGAATGGCCTGTGCACACAGAGGCCTGTCAGCAGTGAAGACAACGCAGGCAGCAAGAGGGGTGGCAGGCAGCTAAGTGGCGGCAGGCGTCCTGCTTGAAAGTGGGGTCATGACTGTTTTGTCCTCAGGCCCCAGTGTCCACGTGCACACACTGCCTCTGGACCTGCAGCTTCCGAGCAGTGCAAGAGAAACACAAGCAACACCCTGGGGCCTTCTCGAATGAACGGTGCTCCATCGAGGTCCTGCTGGCTGGCAATGGCCTAGGCCAGCAAAGGCCCTAGGGAGGCCAGGCTGAGGCTGGGATGGTTCCTGACCTAGCAGTGCCCAGGGCAAGCCTGGGACTGGAGGCCAGGCTGCAGGCTCATTCCAGCTTGGGCCTGGTGCAGAGAGCCTTCAGCTAAGACTTCCATGGGGAATGGTATGCGTAGTGATTTTTGCCTGCAATCCTCGTTCCTAACTCTCGCCAAACAGCCTGTTAGCCCACACTTGCTAGAAGTGTGTTCCTGAGGCAGTTGGACAATAGGGCAAGTGGAGGCTCACCCAGCATGGGACGCCCACCTTGCACATTGCTCTGGGTGCAAAGAGGATTCCCTGCACCTCTGGCACTGGGGAGAGCATTTCTGCACACAGGAGACACTTGGCAAACACAGTTTTTCCCCTCGGAAAGTACTGTGAGAAAGAGTCGCCATCCCGGATGCATGGCACTCTCCCTTCGAAGCCCTCCATGCAGCAGGCTTTCATGGACTCGCCTGCAGGCTTTGGTAGCTGGAGACACTGCAGCTCCTCTGGAGGCTCAGGGGCAATTGGCACACCCCTCCAAGGAAATGAGGCTAGTGTGATGAGCTCTTTCCAAAGAATGGCAAGCAGCCTGCTCCTTTCAATGAGACACACGTGTGGGGAGAGATGCTTGGCAGCAGAGAAGAAGCAAGAGGGCAGCCAGGGAGGGATTTGCACACAGCTTGAAGTCCCCAGACCTCCTGATTCGAAACCAGGGAATGCCAGCTCTGCCTGTCAGGCCCCATTCCCTAGTGGGCACCCAGATTCAGGATCTGCCCTTTCCCAGCTATGAAACCACACCCAGGCTGCACCCTGAGCCCTGCCAAGTTGGAACTTTGCTCGCCAGGTGGGCTGAATGGCATGACTGTGTCAGGGGAAAGAAGGACCTAGGAGGCCTTCCGGGAGCTGCCACGACATAGCAGTGCTCAGGAAAAGGCAGTCTCCTTTCTGTAGGCCGGATGCACACTGGAGTTTCCGCTTGAGGCAAGGAAGCTCAGCTAGGTGATCCCTGGCTGAAGGCAAAGCAGAGAGTTTTTCAGTGGAGCGCTGGCCCCATCTGCTGGCCGACAAGCATGGGAGGAGAAACCTCGCTGCAAATGAGTTCCTGAAGTGCTTTCCAAGCAGGAGGCAGCATGGCTCCAATAGTTTAGAAAGTCCTGCTTAGGACTACCCTCTGGCAACAGGGTGGGTGCCAAGGGCATGTGGGTTGGAGGGTGCTCAGAAGTCGCAGGGGAGGCTTTGGGCACCCGGTGCTCTCTGATGGAAAACACTGCAGGCCCGAGCATCCATGAATTCCTGCAAGGCTTTGGAGTGGGAAAGCTGTGCTTAGCAGAAGGCTCCCTGCCAAGTGCTGCAGGCCTTTGTGGATGCTGAAGCAGCAGCTGCCTTGCAGGCTGCTGGTCCAGGGGCGTGTGTGCCCAGGTCCAGAGTGCTGTAGGAGGAGCTCCTAGCAAGGGGCGAGCAAGCACCTTGTTTCCTTGGCATAGACTGGCCTGTGCACCCTGAGGCCTGCCAGACGTGCAGACAGCGCAGGCAGCAAGGGCCTGTGGCAGGCAGATAAGGGGCAGCAGGCGTCTCACTTGAAAGTGGGCTCATGACTCTCTTGTTCTCCGGCCCCTGTGGCCGTGTGCAAGCACAGCCTCTGGACCTGCAGCTTCTGAGCAGTGCAAGAGACACACAGGAAACCCCCAGGTGCCTTCTCTAGTGAACGGTGTTCCATCAAGGTCCTGCTTGCTGGCAGGGGCCTAGGCCAGCACAGGTCCTAGGGAGGCCAGGCTGAGGCTGGGATGGGTCCCGACCTAGCAGTGCTCAGGGCAAGCCTGGGACTGGAGGTCAGGCTGCAGGCTCATTCCAGCTTGGGCCTGGTGCAGAAAGCCTTCAGCTAGGACTTCCATGGGGTATAGTCAGCACAGTGGTTTTTGCCTGAAATCCATGTGCCTCACTCGGAGCCCCCTGCCTTTCAGCACACACTCCCTAGAAGTGTGTTCCTGAGGCAGTTGGACAGTTGGGGAAGTGGAGGCTCTCCCAGCATGGGAGGTCTGCCTAGAACCTTGCTCTGGCTGCAAAGAGGATTCCCTGCACCTCTGGCGCTGGGGTGAGATTTTCTGCACACAGGAGACACTTGGCACACACAGTGTTTCCCCATGGAAAGCACTGTGAGGAAGAATCTCTGCCAGGGATGCATGGCACTCTCCCATCGAAGCCCTCCATGCAGCAAGCTGTCATGGACTCGAGTGCAGGCCTTGGTGGCTGGAGAGACTGCAGCTCCTCTGGAGGCTCCGGGGCAATTGGCACACCCCTCCAAGGAAATGAGGCTTGTGGGATGAGCACTTTGCAAAGAATTGCAAGCAGCCTGCTCCTTTTGATGAGACACATGTGTGGGGAGAGAGACTTGACAGCCGAGAAGAAGCAAGAGGGCAAGGAGGGATTGGATTTGCATGCAGCTTGGAGGCTCCATATCTCCTGCTTGGCAAGCAGGGAGTGCCAGGTCTGCCCATCATGCTCCATTACCAGCTGGGCACCCAGTTTCAGGATCTGCCCTTTACCAGCCATGAAACCACACCCAGGCTGCACCCTGAGCCCTGCCAAGGGGGACCCTTGCTCGCCAGGTGGGCTGAATTGCATGACTGTGTCAGGGGAGAGAAGGCCCTAGGAGGCCTTCAGGGAACTGCCTCAACATAGCCCCGCTCAGGAAAGGCACTCCTCTTTCTGTGACCGGATGCACAATGGAGTATCTGCTTGAGGCAAAGAAGCTCAGCTAGGCGATCCCTGGCTGAAGGCAAAGCAGAGAGTTTTTTGGTGGAGCGCTGGCACCATCTGCCGGCCGACAAGCATGGAAGGAGAATCCTTGCTCCAAATGAGTTCCTGAGGAGCTTTCCAAGCAGCAGGCAGGCTGCCTCCAGAAGCTTAGAGAGTCCTGCTTCGGACTACCCTCCGGCAACAGAGTGGGTGGCAAGGGCATGTGGGTTGGAGGGTGCTCGGAAGCTGCAGGGGAGGTTTTCAGCATCCAGTGCTCTCCGATGGAACACACTGCAGGCGCGAGCATCCATGAACTCCTGCAAGGCTTTGGAGTGGGAAAGCTGTGCTTAGCAGAGGGCTCCCTGCCAAATGCTGCAGGCCTATGTGGATGGCGAAGCTGCAGCTGTCTTGCAGTCTGCTTGTCCAGAGGTGTGTGTGCCCTGGTCCAGAGTGCTGTAGGAGGAGCTCCTAGCAACGGGAGAGCAAGCACCTTGTTTCCTTGGCATAGAATGGCCTGTGCACACAGAGGCCTGTCAGCAGTGAAGACAACGCAGGCAGCAAGAGGGGTGGCAGGCAGCTAAGTGGCGGCAGGCGTCCTGCTTGAAAGTGGGGTCATGACTGTTTTGTCCTCAGGCCCCAGTGTCCACGTGCACACACTGCCTCTGGACCTGCAGCTTCCGAGCAGTGCAAGAGAAACACAAGCAACACCCTGGGGCCTTCTCGAATGAACGGTGCTCCATCGAGGTCCTGCTGGCTGGCAATGGCCTAGGCCAGCAAAGGCCCTAGGGAGGCCAGGCTGAGGCTGGGATGGTTCCTGACCTAGCAGTGCCCAGGGCAAGCCTGGGACTGGAGGCCAGGCTGCAGGCTCATTCCAGCTTGGGCCTGGTGCAGAGCGCCTTCAGCTAAGACTTCCATGGGGAATGGTATGCGTAGTGATTTTTGCCTGCAATCCTCGTTCCTAACTCTCGCCAAACAGCCTGTTAGCCCACACTTGCTAGACGTGTGTTCCTGAGGCAGTTGGACAATAGGGCAAGTGGAGGCTCACCCAGCATGGGACGCCTGCCTTGAACATTGCCCTGAGTGCAAAGAGGATTCCCTGCACCTCTGGCACTGGGGAGAGCATTTCTGCACACAGGAGACACTTGGCAAACACAGTTTCTCCCCTCGGAAAGTACTGTGAGAAAGAGTCGCCATCCCGGATGCATGGCACTCTCCCTTCGAAGCCCTCCATGCAGCAGGCTTTCATGGACTCGGCTGCAGGCTTTGGTAGCTGGAGACACTGCAGCTCCTCTGGAGGCTCAGGGGCAATTGGCACACCCCTCCAAGGAAATGAGGCTAGTGTGATGAGCTCTTTCCAAAGAATGGCAAGCAGCCTGCTCCTTTCAATGAGACACACGTGTGGGGAGAGATGCTTGGCAGCAGAGAAGAAGCAAGAGGGCAGCCAGGGAGGGATTTGCACACAGCTTGAAGTCCCCAGACCTCCTGATTCGAAACCAGGGAATGCCAGCTCTGCCTGTCAGGCCCCATTCCCTAGTGGGCACCCAGATTCAGGATCTGCCCTTTCCCAGCTATGAAACCACACCCAGGCTGCACCCTGAGCCCTGCCAAGTTGGAACTTTGCTCGCCAGGTGGGCTGAATGGCATGACTGTGTCAGGGGAAAGAAGGACCTAGGAGGCCTTCCGGGAGCTGCCACGACATAGCAGTGCTCAGGAAAAGGCAGTCTCCTTTCTGTAGGCCGGATGCACACTGGAGTTTCCGCTTGAGGCAAGGAAGCTCAGCTAGGTGATCCCTGGCTGAAGGCAAAGCAGAGAGTTTTTCAGTGGAGCGCTGGCCCCATCTGCTGGCCGACAAGCATGGGAGGAGAAACCTCGCTGCAAATGAGTTCCTGAAGTGCTTTCCAAGCAGGAGGCAGCATGGCTGCAATAGTTTAGAAAGTCCTGCTTAGGACTACCCTCTGGCAACAGGGTGGGTGCCAAGGGCATGTGGGTTGGAGGGTGCTCAGAAGTCGCAGGGGAGGCTTTGGGCACCCGGTGCTCTCTGATGGAAAACACTGCAGGCCCGAGCATCCATGAATTCCTGCAAGGCTTTGGAGTGGGAAAGCTGTGCTTAGCAGAAGGCTCCCTGCCAAGTGCTGCAGGCCTTTGTGGATGCTGAAGCAGCAGCTGCCTTGCAGGCTGCTGGTCCAGGGGCGTGTGTGCCCAGGTCCAGAGTGCTGTAGGAGGAGCTCCTAGCAAGGGGCGAGCAAGCACCTTGTTTCCTTGGCATAGACTGGCCTGTGCACCCTGAGGCCTGCCAGACGTGCAGACAGCGCAGGCAGCAAGGGCTTGTGGCAGGCAGATAAGGGGCAGCAGGCGTCTCACTTGAAAGTGGGCTCATGACTCTCTTGTTCTCCGGCCCCTGTGGCCGTGTGCAAGCACAGCCTCTGGACCTGCAGCTTCTGAGCAGTGCAAGAGACACACAGGAAACACCCAGGTGCCTTCTCTAGTGAACGGTGTTCCATCAAGGTCCTGCTTGCTGGCAGGGGCCTAGGCCAGCACAGGTCCTAGTGAGGCCAGGCTGAGGCTGGGATGGGTCCCGACCTAGCAGTGCTCAGGGCAAGCCTGGGACTGGAGGTCAGGCTGCAGGCTCATTCCAGCTTGGGCCTGGTGCAGAAAGCCTTCAGCTAGGACTTCCATGGGGTATAGTCAGCACAGTGGTTTTTGCCTGAAATCCATGTGCCTCACTCGGAGCCCCCTGCCTTTCAGCACACACTCCCTAGAAGTGTGTTCCTGAGGCAGTTGGACAGTTGGGGAAGTGGAGGCTCTCCCAGCATGGGAGGTCTGCCTAGAACCTTGCTCTGGCTGCAAAGAGGATTCCCTGCACCTCTGGCGCTGGGGTGAGATTTTCTGCACACAGGAGACACTTGGCACACACAGTGTTTCCCCATGGAAAGCACTGTGAGGAAGAATCTCTGCCAGGGATGCATGGCACTCTCCCATCGAAGCCCTCCATGCAGCAAGCTGTCATGGACTCGAGTGCAGGCCTTGGTGGCTGGAGAGACTGCAGCTCCTCTGGAGGCTCCGGGGCAATTGGCACACCCCTCCAAGGAAATGAGGCTTGTGGGATGAGCACTTTGCAAAGAATTGCAAGCAGCCTGCTCCTTTTGATGAGACACATGTGTGGGGAGAGAGACTTGACAGCCGAGAAGAAGCAAGAGGGCAAGGAGGGATTGGATTTGCATGCAGCTTGGAGGCTCCATATCTCCTGCTTCGCAAGCAGGGAGTGCCAGGTCTGCCCATGATGCTCCATTACCAGCTGGGCACCCAGTTTCAGGATCTGCCCTTTCCCAGCCATGAAACCACACCCAGGCTGCACCCTGAGCCCTGCCAAGGGGGACCCTTGCTCGCCAGGTGGGCTGAATTGCATGACTGTGTCAGGGGAGAGAAGGCCCTAGGAGGCCTTCAGGGAACTGCCTCAACATAGCCCCGCTCAGGAAAGGCACTCCTCTTTCTGTGACCGGATGCACAATGGAGTATCTGCTTGAGGCAAAGAAGCTCAGCTAGGCGATCCCTGGCTGAAGGCAAAGCAGAGAGTTTTTCGGTGGAGCGCTGGCACCATCTGCCGGCCGACAAGCATGGAAGGAGAATCCTCGCTCCAAATGAGTTCCTGAGGAGCTTTCCAAGCAGCAGGCAGGCTGCCTCCAGAAGCTTAGAGAGTCCTGCTTCGGACTACCCTCCGGCAACAGAGTGGGTGCCAAGGGCATGTGGGTTGGAGGGTGCTCGGAAGCTGCAGGGGAGGTTTTCAGCATCCAGTGCTCTCCGATGGAACACACTGCAGGCGCGAGCATCCATGAACTCCTGCAAGGCTTTGGAGTGGGAAAGCTGTGCTTAGCAGAGGGCTCCCTGCCAAATGCTGCAGGCCTATGTGGATGGCGAAGCTGCAGCTGTCTTGCAGTCTGCTTGTCCAGAGGTGTGTGTGCCCTGGTCCAGAGTGCTGTAGGAGGAGCTCCTAGCAACGGGAGAGCAAGCACCTTGTTTCCTTGGCATAGAATGGCCTGTGCACACAGAGGCCTGTCAGCAGTGAAGACAACGCAGGCAGCAAGAGGGGTGGCAGGCAGCTTAGTGGCAGCAGGCGTCCTGCTTGAAAGTGGGGTCATGACTGTTTTGTCCTCAGGCCCCAGTGTCCACGTGCACACACTGCCTCTGGACCTGCAGCTTCCGAGCAGTGCAAGAGAAACACAAGCAACACCCTGGGGCCTTCTCGAATGAACGGTGCTCCATCGAGGTCCTGCTGGCTGGCAGTGGCCTAGGCCAGCAAAGGCCCTAGGGAGGCCAGGCTGAGGCTGGGATGGTTCCTGACCTAGCAGTGCCCAGGGCAAGCCTGGGACTGGAGGCCAGGCTGCAGGCTCATTCCAGCTTGGGCCTGGTGCAGAGCGCCTTCAGCTAAGACTTCCATGGGGAATGGTATTCGTAGTGATTTTTGCCTGCAATCCTCGTTCCTAACTCTCGCCAAACAGCCTGTTAGCCCACACTTGCTAGAAGTGTGTTCCTGAGGCAGTTGGACAATAGGGCAAGTGGAGGCTCACCCAGCATGGGACGCCCGCCTTGCACATTGCTCCGGGTGCAAAGAGGATTCCCTGCACCTCTGGCACTGGGGAGAGCATTTCTGCACACAGGAGACACTTGGCAAACACAGTTTTTCCCCTCGGAAAGTACTGTGAGAAAGAGTCGCCATCCCGGATGCATGGCACTCTCCCTTCGAAGCCCTCCATGCAGCAGGCTTTCATGGACTCAGCTGCAGGCTTTGGTAGCTGGAGACACTGCAGCTCCTCTGGAGGCTCAGGGGCAATTGGCACACCCCTCCAAGGAAATGAGGCTAGTGTGATGAGCTCTTTCCAAAGAATGGCAAGCAGCCTGCTCCTTTCGATGAGACACACGTGTGGGGAGAGATGCTTGGCAGCAGAGAAGAAGCAAGAGGGCAGCCAGGGAGGGATTTGCACACAGCTTGAAGTCCCCAGACCTCCTGATTCGAAACCAGGGAATGCCAGCTCTGCCTGTCAGGCCCCATTCCCTAGTGGGCACCCAGATTCAGGATCTGCCCTTTCCCAGCTATGAAACCACACCCAGGCTGCACCCTGAGCCCTGCCAAGTTGGAACTTTGCTCGCCAGGTGGGCTGAATGGCATGACTGTGTCAGGGGAAAGAAGGACCTAGGAGGCCTTCCGGGAGCTGCCACGACATAGCAGTGCTCAGGAAAAGGCAGTCTCCTTTCTGTAGGCCGGATGCACACTGGAGTTTCCGCTTGAGGCAAGGAAGCTCAGCTAGGTGATCCCTGGCTGAAGGCAAAGCAGAGAGTTTTTCAGTGGAGCGCTGGCCCCATCTGCTGGCCGACAAGCATGGGAGGAGAAACCTCGCTGCAAATGAGTTCCTGAAGTGCTTTCCAAGCAGGAGGCAGCATGGCTGCAATAGTTTAGAAAGTCCTGCTTAGGACTACCCTCTGGCAACAGGGTGGGTGCCAAGGGCATGTGGGTTGGAGGGTGCTCAGAAGTCGCAGGGGAGGCTTTGGGCACCCGGTGCTCTCTGATGGAAAACACTGCAGGCCCGAGCATCCATGAATTCCTGCAAGGCTTTGGAGTGGGAAAGCTGTGCTTAGCAGAAGGCTCCCTGCCAAGTGCTGCAGGCCTTTGTGGATGCTGAAGCAGCAGCTGCCTTGCAGGCTGCTGGTCCAGGGGCGTGTGTGCCCAGGTCCAGAGTGCTGTAGGAGGAGCTCCTAGCAAGGGGCGAGCAAGCACCTTGTTTCCTTGGCATAGACTGGCCTGTGCACCCTGAGGCCTGCCAGACGTGCAGACAGCGCAGGCAGCAAGGGCTTGTGGCAGGCAGATAAGGGGCAGCAGGCGTCTCACTTGAAAGTGGGCTCATGACTCTCTTGTTCTCCGGCCCCTGTGGCCGTGTGCAAGCACAGCCTCTGGACCTGCAGCTTCTGAGCAGTGCAAGAGACACACAGGAAACACCCAGGTGCCTTCTCTAGTGAACGGTGTTCCATCAAGGTCCTGCTTGCTGGCAGGGGCCTAGGCCAGCACAGGTCCTAGTGAGGCCAGGCTGAGGCTGGGATGGGTCCCGACCTAGCAGTGCTCAGGGCAAGCCTGGGACTGGAGGTCAGGCTGCAGGCTCATTCCAGCTTGGGCCTGGTGCAGAAAGCCTTCAGCTAGGACTTCCATGGGGTATAGTCAGCACAGTGGTTTTTGCCTGAAATCCATGTGCCTCACTCGGAGCCCCCTGCCTTTCAGCACACACTCCCTAGAAGTGTGTTCCTGAGGCAGTTGGACAGTTGGGGAAGTGGAGGCTCTCCCAGCATGGGAGGTCTGCCTAGAACCTTGCTCTGGCTGCAAAGAGGATTCCCTGCACCTCTGGCGCTGGGGTGAGATTTTCTGCACACAGGAGACACTTGGCACACACAGTGTTTCCCCATGGAAAGCACTGTGAGGAAGAATCTCTGCCAGGGATGCATGGCACTCTCCCATCGAAGCCCTCCATGCAGCAAGCTGTCATGGACTCGAGTTCAGGCCTTGGTGGCTGGAGAGACTGCAGCTCCTCTGGAGGCTCCGGGGCAATTGGCACACCCCTCCAAGGAAATGAGGCTTGTGGGATGAGCACTTTGCAAAGAATTGCAAGCAGCCTGCTCCTTTTGATGAGACACATGTGTGGGGAGAGAGACTTGACAGCCGAGAAGAAGCAAGAGGGCAAGGAGGGATTGGATTTGCATGCAGCTTGGAGGCTCCATATCTCCTGCTTGGCAAGCAGGGAGTGCCAGGTCTGCCCATGATGCTCCATTACCAGCTGGGCACCCAGTTTCAGGATCTGCCCTTTCCCAGCCATGAAACCACACCCAGGCTGCACCCTGAGCCCTGCCAAGGGGGACCCTTGCTCACCAGGTGGGCTGAATTGCATGACTGTGTCAGGGGAGAGAAGGCCCTAGGAGGCCTTCAGGGAACTGCCTCAACATAGCCCCGCTCAGGAAAGGCACTCCTCTTTCTGTGACCGGATGCACAATGGAGTATCTGCTTGAGGCAAAGAAGCTCAGCTAGGCGATCCCTGGCTGAAGGCAAAGCAGAGAGTTTTTCGGTGGAGCGCTGGCACCATCTGCCGGCCGACAAGCATGGAAGGAGAATCTTCGCTCCAAATGAGTTCCTGAGGAGCTTTCCAAGCAGCAGGCAGGCTGCCTCCAGAAGCTTAGAGAGTCCTGCTTCGGACTACCCTCCGGCAACAGAGTGGGTGCCAAGGGCATGTGGGTTGGAGGGTGCTCGGAAGCTGCAGGGGAGGTTTTCAGCATCCAGTGCTCTCCGATGGAACACACTGCAGGCGCGAGCATCCATGAACTCCTGCAAGGCTTTGGAGTGGGAAAGCTGTGCTTAGCAGAGGGCTCCCTGCCAAATGCTGCAGGCCTATGTGGATGGCGAAGCTGCAGCTGTCTTGCAGTCTGCTTGTCCAGAGGTGTGTGTGCCCTGGTCCAGAGTGCTGTAGGAGGAGCTCCTAGCAACGGGAGAGCAAGCACCTTGTTTCCTTGGCATAGAATGGCCTGTGCACACAGAGGCCTGTCAGCAGTGAAGACAACGCAGGCAGCAAGAGGGGTGGCAGGCAGCTAAGTGGCAGCAGGCGTCCTGCTTGAAAGTGGGGTCATGACTGTTTTGTCCTCAGGCCCCAGTGTCCACGTGCACACACTGCCTCTGGACCTGCAGCTTCCGAGCAGTGCAAGAGAAACACAAGCAACACCCTGGGGCCTTCTCGAATGAACGGTGCTCCATCGAGGTCCTGCTGGCTGGCAGTGGCCTAGGCCAGCAAAGGCCCTAGGGAGGCCAGGCTGAGGCTGGGATGGTTCCTGACCTAGCAGTGCCCAGGGCAAGCCTGGGACTGGAGGCCAGGCTGCAGGCTCATTCCAGCTTGGGCCTGGTGCAGAGCGCCTTCAGCTAAGACTTCCATGGGGAATGGTATGCGTAGTGATTTTTGCCTGCAATCCTCGTTCCTAACTCTCGCCAAACAGCCTGTTAGCCCACACTTGCTAGAAGTGTGTTCCTGAGGCAGTTGGACAATAGGGCAAGTGGAGGCTCACCCAGCATGGGACGCCCGCCTTGCACATTGCTCTGGGTGCAAAGAGGATTCCCTGCACCTCTGGCACTGGGGAGAGCATTTCTGCACACAGGAGACACTTGGCAAACACAGTTTTTTCCCCTCGGAAAGTACTGTGAGAAAGAGTCGCCATCCCGGATGCATGGCACTCTCCCTTCGAAGCCCTCCATGCAGCAGGCTTTCATGGACTCGCCTGCAGGCTTTGGTAGCTGGAGACACTGCAGCTCCTCTGGAGGCTCAGGGGCAATTGGCACACCCCTCCAAGGAAATGAGGCTAGTGTGATGAGCTCTTTCCAAAGAATGGCAAGCAGCCTGCTCCTTTCAATGAGACACACGTGTGGGGAGAGATGCTTGGCAGCAGAGAAGAAGCAAGAGGGCAGCCAGGGAGGGATTTGCACACAGCTTGAAGTCCCCAGACCTCCTGATTCGAAACCAGGGAATGCCAGCTCTGCCTGTCAGGCCCCATTCCCTAGTGGGCACCCAGATTCAGGATCTGCCCTTTCCCAGCTATGAAACCACACCCAGGCTGCACCCTGAGCCCTGCCAAGTTGGAACTTTGCTCGCCAGGTGGGCTGAATGGCATGACTGTGTCAGGGGAAAGAAGGACCTAGGAGGCCTTCCGGGAGCTGCCACGACATAGCAGTGCTCAAGAAAAGGCAGTCTCCTTTCTGTAGGCCGGATGCACACTGGAGTTTCCGCTTGAGGCAAGGAAGCTCAGCTAGGTGATCCCTGGCTGAAGGCAAAGCAGAGAGTTTTTCAGTGGAGCGCTGGCCCCATCTGCTGGCCGACAAGCATGGGAGGAGAAACCTCGCTGCAAATGAGTTCCTGAAGTGCTTTCCAAGCAGGAGGCAGCATGGCTCCAATAGTTTAGAAAGTCCTGCTTAGGACTACCCTCTGGCAACAGGGTGGGTGCCAAGGGCATGTGGGTTGGAGGGTGCTCAGAAGTCGCAGGGGAGGCTTTGGGCACCCGGTGCTCTCTGATGGAAAACACTGCAGGCCCGAGCATCCATGAATTCCTGCAAGGCTTTGGAGTGGGAAAGCTGTGCTTAGCAGAAGGCTCCCTGCCAAGTGCTGCAGGCCTTTGTGGATGCTGAAGCAGCAGCTGCCTTGCAGGCTGCTGGTCCAGGGGCGTGTGTGCCCAGGTCCAGAGTGCTGTAGGAGGAGCTCCTAGCAAGGGGCGAGCAAGCACCTTGTTTCCTTGGCATAGACTGGCCTGTGCACCCTGAGGCCTGCCAGACGTGCAGACAGCGCAGGCAGCAAGGGCTTGTGGCAGGCAGATAAGGGGCAGCAGGCGTCTCACTTGAAAGTGGGCTCATGACTCTCTTGTTCTCCGGCCCCTGTGGCCGTGTGCAAGCACAGCCTCTGGACCTGCAGCTTCTGAGCAGTGCAAGAGACACACAGGAAACCCCCAGGTGCCTTCTCTAGTGAACGGTGTTCCATCAAGGTCCTGCTTGCTGGCAGGGGCCTAGGCCAGCACAGTTCCTAGGGAGGCCAGGCTGAGGCTGGGATGGGTCCCGAGCTAGCAGTGTTCAGGGCAAGCCTGGGGCTGGAGGTCAGGCTGCAGGCTCATTCCAGCTTGGGCCTGGTGCAGAAAGCCTTCAGCTAGGACTTCCATGGGGTATAGTCAGCACAGTGGTTTTTGCCTGAAATCCATGTGCCTCACTCGGAGCCCCCTGCCTTTCAGCACACACTCCCTAGAAGTGTGTTCCTGAGGCAGTTGGACAGTTGGGGAAGTGGAGGCTCTCCCAGCATGGGAGGTCTGCCTAGAACCTTGCTCTGTCTGCAAAGAGGATTCCCTGCACCTCTGGCGCTGGGGTGAGATTTTCTGCACACAGGAGACACTTGGCACACACAGTGTTTCCCCATGGAAAGCACTGTGAGGAAGAATCTCTGCCAGGGATGCATGGCACTCTCCCATCGAAGCCCTCCATGCAGCAAGCTGTCATGGACTCGAGTGCAGGCCTTGGTGGCTGGAGAGACTGCAGCTCCTCTGGAGGCTCCGGGGCAATTGGCACACCCCTCCAAGGAAATGAGGCTTGTGGGATGAGCACTTTGCAAAGAATTGCAAGCAGCCTGCTCCTTTTGATGAGACACATGTGTGGGGAGAGAGACTTGACAGCCGAGAAGAAGCAAGAGGGCAAGGAGGGATTGGATTTGCATGCAGCTTGGAGGCTCCATATCTCCTGCTTTGCAAGCAGGGAGTGCCAGGTCTGCCCATGATGCTCCATTACCAGCTGGGCACCCAGTTTCAGGATCTGCCCTTTCCCAGCCATGAAACCACACCCAGGCTGCACCCTGAGCCCTGCCAAGGGGGACCCTTGCTCGCCAGGTGGGCTGAATTGCATGACTGTGTCAGGGGAGAGAAGGCCCTAGGAGGCTTTCAGGGAACTGCCTCAACATAGCCCCGCTCAGGAAAGGCACTCCTCTTTCTGTGACTGGATGCACAATGGAGTATCTGCTTGAGGCAAAGAAGCTCAGCTAGGCGATCCCTGGCTGAAGGCAAAGCAGAGAGTTTTTCGGTGGAGCGCTGGCACCATCTGCCGGCCGACAAGCATGGAAGGAGAATCCTCGCTCCAAATGAGTTCCTGAGGAGCTTTCCAAGCAGCAGGCAGGCTGCCTCCAGAAGCTTAGAGAGTCCTGCTTCGGACTATCCTCCGGCAACAGAGTGGGTGCCAAGGGCATGTGGGTTGGAGGGTGCTCGGAAGCTGCAGGGGAGGTTTTCAGCATCCAGTGCTCTCCGATGGAACACACTGCAGGCGCGAGCATCCATGAACTCCTGCAAGGCTTTGGAGTGGGAAAGCTGTGCTTAGCAGAGGGCTCCCTGCCAAATGCTGCAGGCCTATGTGGATGGCGAAGCTGCAGCTGTCTTGCAGTCTGCTTGTCCAGAGGTGTGTGTGCCCTGGTCCAGAGTGCTGTAGGAGGAGCTCCTAGCAACGGGAGAGCAAGCACCTTGTTTCCTTGGCATAGAATGGCCTGTGCACACAGAGGCCTGTCAGCAGTGAAGACAACGCAGGCAGCAAGAGGGGTGGCAGGCAGCTAAGTGGCAGCAGGCGTCCTGCTTGAAAGTGGGGTCATGACTGTTTTGTCCTCAGGCCCCAGTGTCCACGTGCACACACTGCCTCTGGACCTGCAGCTTCCGAGCAGTGCAAGAGAAACACAAGCAACACCCTGGGGCCTTCTCGAATGAACGGTGCTCCATCGAGGTCCTGCTGGCTGGCAGTGGCCTAGGCCAGCAAAGGCCCTAGGGAGGCCAGGCTGAGGCTGGGATGGTTCCTGACCTAGCAGTGCCCAGGGCAAGCCTGGGACTGGAGGCCAGGCTGCAGGCTCATTCCAGCTTGGGCCTGGTGCAGAGCGCCTTCAGCTAAGACTTCCATGGGGAATGGTATGCGTAGTGATTTTTGCCTGCAATCCTCGTTCCTAACTCTTGCCAAACAGCCTGTTAGCCCACACTTGCTAGAAGTGTGTTCCTGAGGCAGTTGGACAATAGGGCAAGTGGAGGCTCACCCAGCATGGGACGCCCGCCTTGCACATTGCTCTGGGTGCAAAGAGGATTCCCTGCACCTCTGGCACTGGGGAGAGCATTTCTGCACACAGGAGACACTTGGCAAACACAGTTTCTCCCCTCGGAAAGTACTGTGAGAAAGAGTCACCATCCCGGATGCATGGCACTCTCCCTTCGAAGCCCTCCATGCAGCAGGCTTTCATGGACTCGGCTGCAGGCTTTGGTAGCTGGAGACACTGCAGCTCCTCTGGAGGCTCAGGGGCAATTGGCACACCCCTCCAAGGAAATGAGGCTAGTGTGATGAGCTCTTTCCAAAGAATGGCAAGCAGCCTGCTCCTTTCGATGAGACACACGTGTGGGGAGAGATGCTTGGCAGCAGAGAAGAAGCAAGAGGGCAGCCAGGGAGGGATTTGCACACAGCTTGAAGTCCCCAGACCTCCTGATTCGAAACCAGGGAATGCCAGCTCTGCCTGTCAGGCCCCATTCCCTAGTGGGCACCCAGATTCAGGATCTGCCCTTTCCCAGCTATGAAACCACACCCAGGCTGCACCCTGAGCCCTGCCAAGTTGGAACTTTGCTCGCCAGGTGGGCTGAATGGCATGACTGTGTCAGGGGAAAGAAGGACCTAGGAGGCCTTCCGGGAGCTGCCACGACATAGCAGTGCTCAGGAAAAGGCAGTCTCCTTTCTGTAGGCCGGATGCACACTGGAGTTTCCGCTTGAGGCAAGGAAGCTCAGCTAGGTGATCCCTGGCTGAAGGCAAAGCAGAGAGTTTTTCAGTGGAGCGCTGGCCCCATCTGCTGGCCGACAAGCATGGGAGGAGAAACCTCGCTGCAAATGAGTTCCTGAAGTGCTTTCCAAGCAGGAGGCAGCATGGCTCCAATAGTTTAGAAAGTCCTGCTTAGGACTACCCTCTGGCAACAGGGTGGGTGCCAAGGGCATGTGGGTTGGAGGGTGCTCAGAAGTCGCAGGGGAGGCTTTGGGCACCCGGTGCTCTCTGATGGAAAACACTGCAGGCCCGAGCATCCATGAATTCCTGCAAGGCTTTGGAGTGGGAAAGCTGTGCTTAGCAGAAGGCTCCCTGCCAAGTGCTGCAGGCCTTTGTGGATGCTGAAGCAGCAGCTGCCTTGCAGGCTGCTGGTCCAGGGGCGTGTGTGCCCAGGTCCAGAGTGCTGTAGGAGGAGCTCCTAGCAAGGGGCGAGCAAGCACCTTGTTTCCTTGGCATAGACTGGCCTGTGCACCCTGAGGCCTGCCAGACGTGCAGACAGCGCAGGCAGCAAGGGCTTGTGGCAGGCAGATAAGGGGCAGCAGGCGTCTCACTTGAAAGTGGGCTCATGACTCTCTTGTTCTCCGGCCCCTGTGGCCGTGTGCAAGCACAGCCTCTGGACCTGCAGCTTCTGAGCAGTGCAAGAGACACACAGGAAACCCCCAGGTGCCTTCTCTAGTGAACGGTGTTCCATCAAGGTCCTGCTTGCTGGCAGGGGCCTAGGCCAGCACAGTTCCTAGGGAGGCCAGGCTGAGGCTGGGATGGGTCCCGAGCTAGCAGTGTTCAGGGCAAGCCTGGGGCTGGAGGTCAGGCTGCAGGCTCATTCCAGCATGGACCTGGTGCAGAAAGCCTTCAGCTAGGACTTCCATGGGGTATAGTCAGCACAGTGGTTTTTGCCTGAAATCCATGTGCCTCACTCGGAGCCCCCTGCCTTTCAGCACACACTCCCTAGAAGTGTGTTCCTGAGGCAGTTGGACAGTTGGGGAAGTGGAGGCTCTCCCAGCATGGGAGGTCTGCCTAGAACCTTGCTCTGGCTGCAAAGAGGATTCCCTGCACCTCTGGCGCTGGGGTGAGATTTTCTGCACACAGGAGACACTTGGCACACACAGTGTTTCCCCATGGAAAGCACTGTGAGGAAGAATCTCTGCCAGGGATGCATGGCACTCTCCCATCGAAGCCCTCCATGCAGCAAGCTGTCATGGACTCGAGTTCAGGCCTTGGTGGCTGGAGAGACTGCAGCTCCTCTGGAGGCTCCGGGGCAATTGGCACACCCCTCCAAGGAAATGAGGCTTGTGGGATGAGCACTTTGCAAAGAATTGCAAGCAGCCTGCTCCTTTTGATGAGACACATGTGTGGGGAGAGAGACTTGACAGCCGAGAAGAAGCAAGAGGGCAAGGAGGGATTGGATTTGCATGCAGCTTGGAGGCTCCATATCTCCTGCTTGGCAAGCAGGGAGTGCCAGGTCTGCCCATCATGCTCCATTACCAGCTGGGCACCCAGTTTCAGGATCTGCCCTTTCCCAGCCATGAAACCACACCCAGGCTGCACCCTGAGCCCTGCCAAGGGGGACCCTTGCTCACCAGGTGGGCTGAATTGCATGACTGTGTCAGGGGAGAGAAGGCCCTAGGAGGCCTTCAGGGAACTGCCTCAACATAGCCCCGCTCAGGAAAGGCACTCCTCTTTCTGTGACCGGATGCACAATGGAGTATCTGCTTGAGGCAAAGAAGCTCAGCTAGGCGATCCCTGGCTGAAGGCAAAGCAGAGAGTTTTTCGGTGGAGCGCTGGCACCATCTGCCGGCCGACAAGCATGGAAGGAGAATCTTCGCTCCAAATGAGTTCCTGAGGAGCTTTCCAAGCAGCAGGCAGGCTGCCTCCAGAAGCTTAGAGAGTCCTGCTTCGGACTACCCTCCGGCAACAGAGTGGGTGCCAAGGGCATGTGGGTTGGAGGGTGCTCGGAAGCTGCAGGGGAGGTTTTCAGCATCCAGTGCTCTCCGATGGAACACACTGCAGGCGCGAGCATCCATGAACTCCTGCAAGGCTTTGGAGTGGGAAAGCTGTGCTTAGCAGAGGGCTCCCTGCCAAATGCTGCAGGCCTATGTGGATGGCGAAGCTGCAGCTGTCTTGCAGTCTGCTTGTCCAGAGGTGTGTGTGCCCTGGTCCAGAGTGCTGTAGGAGGAGCTCCTAGCAACGGGAGAGCAAGCACCTTGTTTCCTTGGCATAGAATGGCCTGTGCACACAGAGGCCTGTCAGCAGTGAAGACAACGCAGGCAGCAAGAGGGGTGGCAGGCAGCTAAGTGGCAGCAGGCGTCCTGCTTGAAAGTGGGGTCATGACTGTTTTGTCCTCAGGCCCCAGTGTCCACGTGCACACACTGCCTCTGGACCTGCAGCTTCCGAGCAGTGCAAGAGAAACACAAGCAACACCCTGGGGCCTTCTCGAATGAACGGTGCTCCATCGAGGTCCTGCTGGCTGGCAGTGGCCTAGGCCAGCAAAGGCCCTAGGGAGGCCAGGCTGAGGCTGGGATGGTTCCTGACCTAGCAGTGCCCAGGGCAAGCCTGGGACTGGAGGCCAGGCTGCAGGCTCATTCCAGCTTGGGCCTGGTGCAGAGCGCCTTCAGCTAAGACTTCCATGGGGAATGGTATGCGTAGTGATTTTTGCCTGCAATCCTCGTTCCTAACTCTCGCCAAACAGCCTGTTAGCCCACACTTGCTAGAAGTGTGTTCCTGAGGCAGTTGGACAATAGGGCAAGTGGAGGCTCACCCAGCATGGGACGCCCGCCTTGCACATTGCTCTGGGTGCAAAGAGGATTCCCTGCACCTCTGGCACTGGGGAGAGCATTTCTGCACACAGGAGACACTTGGCAAACACAGTTTTTTCCCCTCGGAAAGTACTGTGAGAAAGAGTCGCCATCCCGGATGCATGGCACTCTCCCTTCGAAGCCCTCCATGCAGCAGGCTTTCATGGACTCGCCTGCAGGCTTTGGTAGCTGGAGACACTGCAGCTCCTCTGGAGGCTCAGGGGCAATTGGCACACCCCTCCAAGGAAATGAGGCTAGTGTGATGAGCTCTTTCCAAAGAATGGCAAGCAGCCTGCTCCTTTCAATGAGACACACGTGTGGGGAGAGATGCTTGGCAGCAGAGAAGAAGCAAGAGGGCAGCCAGGGAGGGATTTGCACACAGCTTGAAGTCCCCAGACCTCCTGATTCGAAACCAGGGAATGCCAGCTCTGCCTGTCAGGCCCCATTCCCTAGTGGGCACCCAGATTCAGGATCTGCCCTTTCCCAGCTATGAAACCACACCCAGGCTGCACCCTGAGCCCTGCCAAGTTGGAACTTTGCTCGCCAGGTGGGCTGAATGGCATGACTGTGTCAGGGGAAAGAAGGACCTAGGAGGCCTTCCGGGAGCTGCCACGACATAGCAGTGCTCAAGAAAAGGCAGTCTCCTTTCTGTAGGCCGGATGCACACTGGAGTTTCCGCTTGAGGCAAGGAAGCTCAGCTAGGTGATCCCTGGCTGAAGGCAAAGCAGAGAGTTTTTCAGTGGAGCGCTGGCCCCATCTGCTGGCCGACAAGCATGGGAGGAGAAACCTCGCTGCAAATGAGTTCCTGAAGTGCTTTCCAAGCAGGAGGCAGCATGGCTGCAATAGTTTAGAAAGTCCTGCTTAGGACTACCCTCTGGCAACAGGGTGGGTGCCAAGGGCATGTGGGTTGGAGGGTGCTCAGAAGTCGCAGGGGAGGCTTTGGGCACCCGGTGCTCTCTGATGGAAAACACTGCAGGCCCGAGCATCCATGAATTCCTGCAAGGCTTTGGAGTGGGAAAGCTGTGCTTAGCAGAAGGCTCCCTGCCAAGTGCTGCAGGCCTTTGTGGATGCTGAAGCAGCAGCTGCCTTGCAGGCTGCTGGTCCAGGGGCGTGTGTGCCCAGGTCCAGAGTGCTGTAGGAGGAGCTCCTAGCAAGGGGCGAGCAAGCACCTTGTTTCCTTGGCATAGACTGGCCTGTGCACCCTGAGGCCTGCCAGACGTGCAGACAGCGCAGGCAGCAAGGGCTTGTGGCAGGCAGATAAGGGGCAGCAGGCGTCTCACTTGAAAGTGGGCTCATGACTCTCTTGTTCTCCGGCCCCTGTGGCCGTGTGCAAGCACAGCCTCTGGACCTGCAGCTTCTGAGCAGTGCAAGAGACACACAGGAAACCCCCAGGTGCCTTCTCTAGTGAACGGTGTTCCATCAAGGTCCTGCTTGCTGGCAGGGGCCTAGGCCAGCACAGTTCCTAGGGAGGCCAGGCTGAGGCTGGGATGGGTCCCGAGCTAGCAGTGTTCAGGGCAAGCCTGGGGCTGGAGGTCAGGCTGCAGGCTCATTCCAGCTTGGGCCTGGTGCAGAAAGCCTTCAGCTAGGACTTCCATGGGGTATAGTCAGCACAGTGGTTTTTGCCTGAAATCCATGTGCCTCACTCGGAGCCCCCTGCCTTTCAGCACACACTCCCTAGAAGTGTGTTCCTGAGGCAGTTGGACAGTTGGGGAAGTGGAGGCTCTCCCAGCATGGGAGGTCTGCCTAGAACCTTGCTCTGTCTGCAAAGAGGATTCCCTGCACCTCTGGCGCTGGGGTGAGATTTTCTGCACACAGGAGACACTTGGCACACACAGTGTTTCCCCATGGAAAGCACTGTGAGGAAGAATCTCTGCCAGGGATGCATGGCACTCTCCCATCGAAGCCCTCCATGCAGCAAGCTGTCATGGACTCGAGTGCAGGCCTTGGTGGCTGGAGAGACTGCAGCTCCTCTGGAGGCTCCGGGGCAATTGGCACACCCCTCCAAGGAAATGAGGCTTGTGGGATGAGCACTTTGCAAAGAATTGCAAGCAGCCTGCTCCTTTTGATGAGACACATGTGTGGGGAGAGAGACTTGACAGCCGAGAAGAAGCAAGAGGGCAAGGAGGGATTGGATTTGCATGCAGCTTGGAGGCTCCATATCTCCTGCTTTGCAAGCAGGGAGTGCCAGGTCTGCCCATGATGCTCCATTACCAGCTGGGCACCCAGTTTCAGGATCTGCCCTTTCCCAGCCATGAAACCACACCCAGGCTGCACCCTGAGCCCTGCCAAGGGGGACCCTTGCTCGCCAGGTGGGCTGAATTGCATGACTGTGTCAGGGGAGAGAAGGCCCTAGGAGGCTTTCAGGGAACTGCCTCAACATAGCCCCGCTCAGGAAAGGCACTCCTCTTTCTGTGACTGGATGCACAATGGAGTATCTGCTTGAGGCAAAGAAGCTCAGCTAGGCGATCCCTGGCTGAAGGCAAAGCAGAGAGTTTTTCGGTGGAGCGCTGGCACCATCTGCCGGCCGACAAGCATGGAAGGAGAATCCTCGCTCCAAATGAGTTCCTGAGGAGCTTTCCAAGCAGCAGGCAGGCTGCCTCCAGAAGCTTAGAGAGTCCTGCTTCGGACTATCCTCCGGCAACAGAGTGGGTGCCAAGGGCATGTGGGTTGGAGGGTGCTCGGAAGCTGCAGGGGAGGTTTTCAGCATCCAGTGCTCTCCGATGGAACACACTGCAGGCGCGAGCATCCATGAACTCCTGCAAGGCTTTGGAGTGGGAAAGCTGTGCTTAGCAGAGGGCTCCCTGCCAAATGCTGCAGGCCTATGTGGATGGCGAAGCTGCAGCTGTCTTGCAGTCTGCTTGTCCAGAGGTGTGTGTGCCCTGGTCCAGAGTGCTGTAGGAGGAGCTCCTAGCAACGGGAGAGCAAGCACCTTGTTTCCTTGGCATAGAATGGCCTGTGCACACAGAGGCCTGTCAGCAGTGAAGACAACGCAGGCAGCAAGAGGGGTGGCAGGCAGCTAAGTGGCAGCAGGCGTCCTGCTTGAAAGTGGGGTCATGACTGTTTTGTCCTCAGGCCCCAGTGTCCACGTGCACACACTGCCTCTGGACCTGCAGCTTCCGAGCAGTGCAAGAGAAACACAAGCAACACCCTGGGGCCTTCTCGAATGAACGGTGCTCCATCGAGGTCCTGCTGGCTGGCAGTGGCCTAGGCCAGCAAAGGCCCTAGGGAGGCCAGGCTGAGGCTGGGATGGTTCCTGACCTAGCAGTGCCCAGGGCAAGCCTGGGACTGGAGGCCAGGCTGCAGGCTCATTCCAGCTTGGGCCTGGTGCAGAGCGCCTTCAGCTAAGACTTCCATGGGGAATGGTATGCGTAGTGATTTTTGCCTGCAATCCTCGTTCCTAACTCTTGCCAAACAGCCTGTTAGCCCACACTTGCTAGAAGTGTGTTCCTGAGGCAGTTGGACAATAGGGCAAGTGGAGGCTCACCCAGCATGGGACGCCCGCCTTGCACATTGCTCTGGGTGCAAAGAGGATTCCCTGCACCTCTGGCACTGGGGAGAGCATTTCTGCACACAGGAGACACTTGGCAAACACAGTTTCTCCCCTCGGAAAGTACTGTGAGAAAGAGTCACCATCCCGGATGCATGGCACTCTCCCTTCGAAGCCCTCCATGCAGCAGGCTTTCATGGACTCGGCTGCAGGCTTTGGTAGCTGGAGACACTGCAGCTCCTCTGGAGGCTCAGGGGCAATTGGCACACCCCTCCAAGGAAATGAGGCTAGTGTGATGAGCTCTTTCCAAAGAATGGCAAGCAGCCTGCTCCTTTCGATGAGACACACGTGTGGGGAGAGATGCTTGGCAGCAGAGAAGAAGCAAGAGGGCAGCCAGGGAGGGATTTGCACACAGCTTGAAGTCCCCAGACCTCCTGATTCGAAACCAGGGAATGCCAGCTCTGCCTGTCAGGCCCCATTCCCTAGTGGGCACCCAGATTCAGGATCTGCCCTTTCCCAGCTATGAAACCACACCCAGGCTGCACCCTGAGCCCTGCCAAGTTGGAACTTTGCTCGCCAGGTGGGCTGAATGGCATGACTGTGTCAGGGGAAAGAAGGACCTAGGATGCCTTCCGGGAGCTGCCACGACATAGCAGTGCTCAGGAAAAGGCAGTCTCCTTTCTGTAGGCCGGATGCACACTGGAGTTTCCGCTTGAGGCAAGGAAGCTCAGCTAGGTGATCCCTGGCTGAAGGCAAAGCAGAGAGTTTTTCAGTGGAGCGCTGGCCCCATCTGCTGGCCGACAAGCATGGGAGGAGAAACCTCGCTGCAAATGAGTTCCTGAAGTGCTTTCCAAGCAGGAGGCAGCATGGCTGCAATAGTTTAGAAAGTCCTGCTTAGGACTACCCTCTGGCAACAGGGTGGGTGCCAAGGGCATGTGGGTTGGAGGGTGCTCAGAAGTCGCAGGGGAGGCTTTGGGCACCCGGTGCTCTCTGATGGAAAACACTGCAGGCCCGAGCATCCATGAATTCCTGCAAGGCTTTGGAGTGGGAAAGCTGTGCTTAGCAGAAGGCTCCCTGCCAAGTGCTGCAGGCCTTTGTGGATGCTGAAGCAGCAGCTGCCTTGCAGGCTGCTGGTCCAGGGGCGTGTGTGCCCAGGTCCAGAGTGCTGTAGGAGGAGCTCCTAGCAAGGGGCGAGCAAGCACCTTGTTTCCTTGGCATAGACTGGCCTGTGCACCCTGAGGCCTGCCAGACGTGCAGACAGCGCAGGCAGCAAGGGCTTGTGGCAGGCAGATAAGGGGCAGCAGGCGTCTCACTTGAAAGTGGGCTCATGACTCTCTTGTTCTCCGGCCCCTGTGGCCGTGTGCAAGCACAGCCTCTGGACCTGCAGCTTCTGAGCAGTGCAAGAGACACACAGGAAACCCCCAGGTGCCTTCTCTAGTGAACGGTGTTCCATCAAGGTCCTGCTTGCTGGCAGGGGCCTAGGCCAGCACAGTTCCTAGGGAGGCCAGGCTGAGGCTGGGATGGGTCCCGAGCTAGCAGTGTTCAGGGCAAGCCTGGGGCTGGAGGTCAGGCTGCAGGCTCATTCCAGCATGGACCTGGTGCAGAAAGCCTTCAGCTAGGACTTCCATGGGGTATAGTCAGCACAGTGGTTTTTGCCTGAAATCCATGTGCCTCACTCGGAGCCCCCTGCCTTTCAGCACACACTCCCTAGAAGTGTGTTCCTGAGGCAGTTGGACAGTTGGGGAAGTGGAGGCTCTCCCAGCATGGGAGGTCTGCCTAGAACCTTGCTCTGGCTGCAAAGAGGATTCCCTGCACCTCTGGCGCTGGGGTGAGATTTTCTGCACACAGGAGACACTTGGCACACACAGTGTTTCCCCATGGAAAGCACTGTGAGGAAGAATCTCTGCCAGGGATGCATGGCACTCTCCCATCGAAGCCCTCCATGCAGCAAGCTGTCATGGACTCGAGTGCAGGCCTTGGTGGCTGGAGAGACTGCAGCTCCTCTGGAGGCTCCGGGGCAATTGGCACACCCCTCCAAGGAAATGAGGCTTGTGGGATGAGCACTTTGCAAAGAATTGCAAGCAGCCTGCTCCTTTTGATGAGACACATGTGTGGGGAGAGAGACTTGACAGCCGAGAAGAAGCAAGAGGGCAAGGAGGGATTGGATTTGCATGCAGCTTGGAGGCTCCATATCTCCTGCTTGGCAAGCAGGGAGTGCCAGGTCTGCCCATCATGCTCCATTACCAGCTGGGCACCCAGTTTCAGGATCTGCCCTTTCCCAGCCATGAAACCACACCCAGGCTGCACCCTGAGCCCTGCCAAGGGGGACCCTTTTCCGCCAGGTGGGCTGAATTGCATGACTGTGTCAGGGGAGAGAAGGCCCTAGGAGGCCTTCAGGGAACTGCCTCAACATAGCCTCGCTCAGGAAAGGCACTCCTCTTTCTGTGACCGGATGCACAATGGAGTATCTGCTTGAGGCAAAGAAGCTCAGCTAGGCGATCCCTGGCTGAAGGCAAAGCAGAGAGTTTTTTGGTGGAGCGCTGGCACCATCTGCCGGCCGACAAGCATGGAAGGAGAATCCTCGCTCCAAATGAGTTCCTGAGGAGCTTTCCAAGCAGCAGGCAGGCTGCCTCCAGAAGCTTAGAGAGTCCTGCTTCGGACTACCCTCCGGCAACAGAGTGGGTGGCAAGGGCATGTGGGTTGGAGGGTGCTCGGAAGCTGCAGGGGAGGTTTTCAGCATCCAGTGCTCTCCGATGGAACACACTGCAGGCGCGAGCATCCATGAACTCCTGCAAGGCTTTGGAGTGGGAAAGCTGTGCTTAGCAGAGGGCTCCCTGCCAAATGCTGCAGGCCTATGTGGATGGCGAAGCTGCAGCTGTCTTGCAGTCTGCTTGTCCAGAGGTGTGTGTGCCCTGGTCCAGAGTGCTGTAGGAGGAGCTCCTAGCAACGGGAGAGCAAGCACCTTGTTTCCTTGGCATAGAATGGCCTGTGCACACAGAGGCCTGTCAGCAGTGAAGACAACGCAGGCAGCAAGAGGGGTGGCAGGCAGCTAAGTGGCAGCAGGCGTCCTGCTTGAAAGTGGGGTCATGACTGTTTTGTCCTCAGGCCCCAGTGTCCACGTGCACACACTGCCTCTGGACCTGCAGCTTCCGAGCAGTGCAAGAGAAACACAAGCAACACCCTGGGGCCTTCTCGAATGAACGGTGCTCCATCGAGGTCCTGCTGGCTGGCAGTGGCCTAGGCCAGCAAAGGCCCTAGGGAGGCCACGCTGAGGCTGGGATGGTTCCTGACCTAGCAGTGCCCAGGGCAAGCCTGGGACTGGAGGCCAGGCTGCAGGCTCATTCCAGCTTGGGCCTGGTGCAGAGCGCCTTCAGCTAAGACTTCCATGGGGAATGGTATGTGTAGTGATTTTTGCCTGCAATCCTCGTTCCTAACTCTTGCCAAACAGCCTGTTAGCCCACACTTGCTAGAAGTGTGTTCCTGAGGCAGTTGGACAATAGGGCAAGTGGAGGCTCACCCAGCATGGGACGCCCACCTTGCACATTGCTCTGGGTGCAAAGAGGATTCCCTGCACCTCTGGCACTGGGGAGAGCATTTCTGCACACAGGAGACACTTGGCAAACACAGTTTTTCCCCTCGGAAAGTACTGTGAGAAAGAGTCGCCATCCCGGATGCATGGCACTCTCCCTTCGAAGCCCTCCATGCAGCAGGCTTTCATGGACTCGGCTGCAGGCTTTGGTAGCTGGAGACACTGCAGCTCCTCTGGAGGCTCAGGGGCAATTGGCACACCCCTCCAAGGAAATGAGGCTAGTGTGATGAGCTCTTTCCAAAGAATGGCAAGCAGCCTGCTCCTTTCAATGAGACACACGTGTGGGGAGAGATGCTTGGCAGCAGAGAAGAAGCAAGAGGGCAGCCAGGGAGGGATTTGCACACAGCTTGAAGTCCCCAGACCTCCTGATTCGAAACCAGGGAATGCCAGCTCTGCCTGTCAGGCCCCATTCCCTAGTGGGCACCCAGATTCAGGATCTGCCCTTTCCCAGCTATGAAACCACACCCAGGCTGCACCCTGAGCCCTGCCAAGTTGGAACTTTGCTCGCCAGGTGGGCTGAATGGCATGACTGTGTCAGGGGAAAGAAGGACCTAGGAGGCCTTCCGGGAGCTGCCACGACATAGCAGTGCTCAGGAAAAGGCAGTCTCCTTTCTGCAGGCCGGATGCACACTGGAGTTTCCGCTTGAGGCAAGGAAGCTCAGCTAGGTGATCCCTGGCTGAAGGCAAAGCAGAGAGTTTTTCAGTGGAGCGCTGGCCCCATCTGCTGGCCGACAAGCATGGGAGGAGAAACCTCGCTGCAAATGAGTTCCTGAAGTGCTTTCCAAGCAGGAGGCAGCATGGCTGCAATAGTTTAGAAAGTCCTGCTTAGGACTACCCTCTGGCAACAGGGTGGGTGCCAAGGGCATGTGGGTTGGAGGGTGCTCAGAAGTCGCAGGGGAGGCTTTGGGCACCCGGTGCTCTCTGATGGAAAACACTGCAGGCCCGAGCATCCATGAATTCCTGCAAGGCTTTGGAGTGGGAAAGCTGTGCTTAGCAGAAGGCTCCCTGCCAAGTGCTGCAGGCCTTTGTGGATGCTGAAGCAGCAGCTGCCTTGCAGGCTGCTGGTCCAGGGGCGTGTGTGCCCAGGTCCAGAGTGCTGTAGGAGGAGCTCCTAGCAAGGGGCGAGCAAGCACCTTGTTTCCTTGGCATAGACTGGCCTGTGCACCCTGAGGCCTGCCAGACGTGCAGACAGCGCAGGCAGCAAGGGCTTGTGGCAGGCAGATAAGGGGCAGCAGGCGTCTCACTTGAAAGTGGGCTCATGACTCTCTTGTTCTCTGGCCCCTGTGGCCGTGTGCAAGCACAGCCTCTGGACCTGCAGCTTCTGAGCAGTGCAAGAGACACACAGGAAACCCCCAGGTGCCTTCTCTAGTGAACGGTGTTCCATCAAGGTCCTGCTTGCTGGCAGGGGCCTAGGCCAGCACAGGTCCTAGGGAGGCCAGGCTGAGGCTGGGATGGGTCCCGACCTAGCAGTGCTCAGGGCAAGCCTGGGACTGGAGGTCAGGCTGCAGGCTCATTCCAGCTTGGGCCTGGTGCAGAAAGCCTTCAGCTAGGACTTCCATGGGGTATAGTCAGCACAGTGGTTTTTGCCTGAAATCCATGTGCCTCACTCGGAGCCCCCTGCCTTTCAGCACACACTCCCTAGAAGTGTGTTCCTGAGGCAGTTGGACAGTTGGGGAAGTGGAGACTCTCCCAGCATGGGAGGTCTGCCTAGAACCTTGCTCTGGCTGCAAAGAGGATTCCCTGCACCTCTGGCGCTGGGGTGAGATTTTCTGCACACAGGAGACACTTGGCACACACAGTGTTTCCCCATGGAAAGCACTGTGAGGAAGAATCTCTGCCAGGGATGCATGGCACTCTCCCATCGAAGCCCTCCATGCAGCAAGCTGTCATGGACTCGAGTGCAGGCCTTGGTGGCTGGAGAGACTGCAGCTCCTCTGGAGGCTCCGGGGCAATTGGCACACCCCTCCAAGGAAATGAGGCTTGTGGGATGAGCACTTTGCAAAGAATTGCAAGCAGCCTGCTCCTTTTGATGAGACACATGTGTGGGGAGAGAGACTTGACAGCCGAGAAGAAGCAAGAGGGCAAGGAGGGATTGGATTTGCATGCAGCTTGGAGGCTCCATATCTCCTGCTTGGCAAGCAGGGAGTGCCAGGTCTGCCCATGATGCTCCATTACCAGCTGGGCACCCAGTTTCAGGATCTGCCCTTTCCCAGCCATGAAACCACACCCAGGCTGCACCCTGAGCCCTGCCAAGGGGGACCCTTGCTCGCCAGGTGGGCTGAATTGCATGACTGTGTCAGGGGAGAGAAGGCCCTAGGAGGCCTTCAGGGAACTGCCTCAACATAGCCCCGCTCAGGAAAGGCACTCCTCTTTCTGTGACCGGATGCACAATGGAGTATCTGCTTGAGGCAAAGAAGCTCAGCTAGGCGATCCCTGGCTGAAGGCAAAGCAGAGAGTTTTTCGGTGGAGCGCTGGCACCATCTGCCGGCCGACAAGCATGGAAGGAGAATCCTCGCTCCAAATGAGTTCCTGAGGAGCTTTCCAAGCAGCAGGCAGGCTGCCTCCAGAAGCTTAGAGAGTCCTGCTTCGGACTATCCTCCGGCAACAGAGTGGGTGGCAAGGGCATGTGGGTTGGAGGGTGCTCGGAAGCTGCAGGGGAGGTTTTCAGCATCCAGTGCTCTCTGATGGAACACACTGCAGGCGCGAGCATCCATGAACTCCTGCAAGGCTTTGGAGTGGGAAAGCTGTGCTTAGCAGAGGGCTCCCTGCCAAATGCTGCAGGCCTATGTGGATGGCGAAGCTGCAGCTGTCTTGCAGTCTGCTTGTCCAGAGGTGTGTGTGCCCTGGTCCAGAGTGCTGTAGGAGGAGCTCCTAGCAACGGGAGAGCAAGCACCTTGTTTCCTTGGCATAGAATGGCCTGTGCACACAGAGGCCTGTCAGCAGTGAAGACAACGCAGGCAGCAAGAGGGGTGGCAGGCAGCTAAGTGGCGGCAGGCGTCCTGCTTGAAAGTGGGGTCATGACTGTTTTGTCCTCAGGCCCCAGTGTCCACGTGCACACACTGCCTCTGGACCTGCAGCTTCCGAGCAGTGCAAGAGAAACACAAGCAACACCCTGGGGCCTTCTCGAATGAACGGTGCTCCATCGAGGTCCTGCTGGCTGGCAATGGCCTAGGCCAGCAAAGGCCCTAGGGAGGCCAGGCTGAGGCTGGGATGGTTCCTGACCTAGCAGTGCCCAGGGCAAGCCTGGGACTGGAGGCCAGGCTGCAGGCTCATTCCAGCTTGGGCCTGGTGCAGAGCGCCTTCAGCTAAGACTTCCATGGGGAATGGTATGCGTAGTGATTTTTGCCTGCAATCCTCGTTCCTAACTCTCGCCAAACAGCCTGTTAGCCCACACTTGCTAGAAGTGTGTTCCTGAGGCAGTTGGACAATAGGGCAAGTGGAGGCTCACCCAGCATGGGACGCCCGCCTTGCACATTGCTCTGGGTGCAAAGAGGATTCCCTGCACCTCTGGCACTGGGGAGAGCATTTCTGCACACAGGAGACACTTGGCAAACACAGTTTTTCCCCTCGGAAAGTACTGTGAGAAAGAGTCGCCATCCCGGATGCATGGCACTCTCCCTTCGAAGCCCTCCATGCAGCAGGCTTTCATGGACTCGCCTGCAGGCTTTGGTAGCTGGAGACACTGCAGCTCCTCTGGAGGCTCAGGGGCAATTGGCACACCCCTCCAAGGAAATGAGGCTAGTGTGATGAGCTCTTTCCAAAGAATGGCAAGCAGCCTGCTCCTTTCAATGAGACACACGTGTGGGGAGAGATGCTTGGCAGCAGAGAAGAAGCAAGAGGGCAGCCAGGGAGGGATTTGCACACAGCTTGAAGTCCCCAGACCTCCTGATTCGAAACCAGGGAATGCCAGCTCTGCCTGTCAGGCCCCATTCCCTAGTGGGCACCCAGATTCAGGATCTGCCCTTTCCCAGCTATGAAACCACACCCAGGCTGCACCCTGAGCCCTGCCAAGTTGGAACTTTGCTCGCCAGGTGGGCTGAATGGCATGACTGTGTCAGGGGAAAGAAGGACCTAGGAGGCCTTCCGGGAGCTGCCACGACATAGCAGTGCTCAGGAAAAGGCAGTCTCCTTTCTGTAGGCCGGATGCACACTGGAGTTTCCGCTTGAGGCAAGGAAGCTCAGCTAGGTGATCCCTGGCTGAAGGCAAAGCAGAGAGTTTTTCAGTGGAGCGCTGGCCCCATCTGCTGGCCGACAAGCATGGGAGGAGAAACCTCGCTGCAAATGAGTTCCTGAAGTGCTTTCCAAGCAGGAGGCAGCATGGCTCCAATAGTTTAGAAAGTCCTGCTTAGGACTACCCTCTGGCAACAGGGTGGGTGCCAAGGGCATGTGGGTTGGAGGGTGCTCAGAAGTCGCAGGGGAGGCTTTGGGCACCCGGTGCTCTCTGATGGAAAACACTGCAGGCCCGAGCATCCATGAATTCCTGCAAGGCTTTGGAGTGGGAAAGCTGTGCTTAGCAGAAGGCTCCCTGCCAAGTGCTGCAGGCCTTTGTGGATGCTGAAGCAGCAGCTGCCTTGCAGGCTGCTGGTCCAGGGGCGTGTGTGCCCAGGTCCAGAGTGCTGTAGGAGGAGCTCCTAGCAAGGGGCGAGCAAGCACCTTGTTTCCTTGGCATAGACTGGCCTGTGCACCCTGAGGCCTGCCAGACGTGCAGACAGCGCAGGCAGCAAGGGCTTGTGGCAGGCAGATAAGGGGCAGCAGGCGTCTCACTTGAAAGTGGGCTCATGACTCTCTTGTTCTCCGGCCCCTGTGGCCGTGTGCAAGCACAGCCTCTGGACCTGCAGCTTCTGAGCAGTGCAAGAGACACACAGGAAACACCCAGGTGCCTTCTCTAGTGAACGGTGTTCCATCAAGGTCCTGCTTGCTGGCAGGGGCCTAGGCCAGCACCGGTCCTAGGGAGGCCAGGCTGAGGCTGGGATGGGTCCCGACCTAGCAGTGCTCAGGGCAATCCTGGGACTGGAGGTCAGGCTGCAGGCTCATTCCAGCTTGGGCCTGGTGCAGAAAGCCTTCAGCTAGGACTTCCATGGGGTATAGTCAGCACAGTGGTTTTTGCCTGAAATCCATGTGCCTCACTCGGAGCCCCCTGCCTTTCAGCACACACTCCCTAGAAGTGTGTTCCTGAGGCAGTTGGACAGTTGGGGAAGTGGAGGCTCTCCCAGCATGGGAGGTCTGCCTAGAACCTTGCTCTGGCTGCAAAGAGGATTCCCTGCACCTCTGGCGCTGGGGTGAGATTTTCTGCACACAGGAGACACTTGGCACACACAGTGTTTCCCCATGGAAAGCACTGTGAGGAAGAATCTCTGCCAGGGATGCATGGCACTCTCCCATCGAAGCCCTCCATGCAGCAAGCTGTCATGGACTCGAGTGCAGGCCTTGGTGGCTGGAGAGACTGCAGCTCCTCTGGAGGCTCCGGGGCAATTGGCACACCCCTCCAAGGAAATGAGGCTTGTGGGATGAGCACTTTGCAAAGAATTGCAAGCAGCCTGCTCCTTTTGATGAGACACATGTGTGGGGAGAGAGACTTGACAGCCGAGAAGAAGCAAGAGGGCAAGGAGGGATTGGATTTGCATGCAGCTTGGAGGCTCCATATCTCCTGCTTCGCAAGCAGGGAGTGCCAGGTCTGCCCATGATGCTCCATTACCAGCTGGGCACCCAGTTTCAGGATCTGCCCTTTCCCAGCCATGAAACCACACCCAGGCTGCACCCTGAGCCCTGCCAAGGGGGACCCTTGCTCGCCAGGTGGGCTGAATTGCATGACTGTGTCAGGGGAGAGAAGGCCCTAGGAGGCCTTCAGGGAACTGCCTCAACATAGCCCCGCTCAGGAAAGGCACTCCTCTTTCTGTGACCGGATGCACAATGGAGTATCTGCTTGAGGCAAAGAAGCTCAGCTAGGCGATCCCTGGCTGAAGGCAAAGCAGAGAGTTTTTCAGTGGAGCGCTGGCACCATCTGCCGGCCGACAAGCACGGAAGGAGAATCCTCACTCCAAATGAGTTCCTGAGGAGCTTTCCAAGCAGCAGGCAGGCTGCCTCCAGAAGCTTAGAGAGTCCTGCATCGGACTATCCTCTGACAACAGAGTGGGTGGCAAGGGCATGTGGGTTGGAGGGTGCTCGGAAGCTGCAGGGGAGGTTTTCAGCATCCAGTGCTCTCCGATGGAACACACTGCAGGCGTGAGCATCCATGAACTCCTGCAAGGCTTTGGAGTGGGAAAGCTGTGCTTAGCAGAGGGCTCCCTGCCAAATGCTGCAGGCCTATGTGGATGGCGAAGCTGCAGCTGTCTTGCAGTCTGCTTGTCCAGAGGTGTGTGTGCCCTGGTCCAGAGTGCTGTAGGAGGAGCTCCTAGCAACGGGAGAGCAAGCACCTTGTTTCCTTGGCATAGAATGGCCTGTGCACACAGAGGCCTGTCAGCAGTGAAGACAACGCAGGCAGCAAGAGGGGTGGCAGGCAGCTAAGTGGCGGCAGGCGTCCTGCTTGAAAGTGGGGTCATGACTGTTTTGTCCTCAGGCCCCAGTGTCCACGTGCACACACTGCCTCTGGACCTGCAGCTTCCGAGCAGTGCAAGAGAAACACAAGCAACACCCTGGGGCCTTCTCGAATGAACGGTGCTCCATCGAGGTCCTGCTGGCTGGCAATGGCCTAGGCCAGCAAAGGCCCTAGGGAGGCCAGGCTGAGGCTGGGATGGTTCCTGACCTAGCAGTGCCCAGGGCAAGCCTGGGACTGGAGGCCAGGCTGCAGGCTCATTCCAGCTTGGGCCTGGTGCAGAGAGCCTTCAGCTAAGACTTCCATGGGGAATGGTATGCGTAGTGATTTTTGCCTGCAATCCTCGTTCCTAACTCTCGCCAAACAGCCTGTTAGCCCACACTTGCTAGAAGTGTGTTCCTGAGGCAGTTGGACAATAGGGCAAGTGGAGGCTCACCCAGCATGGGACGCCCACCTTGCACATTGCTCTGGGTGCAAAGAGGATTCCCTGCACCTCTGGCACTGGGGAGAGCATTTCTGCACACAGGAGACACTTGGCAAACACAGTTTTTCCCCTCGGAAAGTACTGTGAGAAAGAGTCGCCATCCCGGATGCATGGCACTCTCCCTTCGAAGCCCTCCATGCAGCAGGCTTTCATGGACTCGGCTGCAGGCTTTGGTAGCTGGAGACACTGCAGCTCCTCTGGAGGCTCAGGGGCAATTGGCACACCCCTCCAAGGAAATGAGGCTAGTGTGATGAGCTCTTTCCAAAGAATGGCAAGCAGCCTGCTCCTTTCAATGAGACACACGTGTGGGGAGAGATGCTTGGCAGCAGAGAAGAAGCAAGAGGGCAGCCAGGGAGGGATTTGCACACAGCTTGAAGTCCCCAGACCTCCTGATTCGAAACCAGGGAATGCCAGCTCTGCCTGTCAGGCCCCATTCCCTAGTGGGCACCCAGATTCAGGATCTGCCCTTTCCCAGCTATGAAACCACACCCAGGCTGCACCCTGAGCCCTGCCAAGTTGGAACTTTGCTCGCCAGGTGGGCTGAATGGCATGACTGTGTCAGGGGAAAGAAGGACCTAGGAGGCCTTCCGGGAGCTGCCACGACATAGCAGTGCTCAGGAAAAGGCAGTCTCCTTTCTGTAGGCCGGATGCACACTGGAGTTTCCGCTTGAGGCAAGGAAGCTCAGCTAGGTGATCCCTGGCTGAAGGCAAAGCAGAGAGTTTTTCAGTGGAGCGCTGGCCCCATCTGCTGGCCGACAAGCATGGGAGGAGAAACCTCGCTGCAAATGAGTTCCTGAAGTGCTTTCCAAGCAGGAGGCAGCATGGCTGCAATAGTTTAGAAAGTCCTGCTTAGGACTACCCTCTGGCAACAGGGTGGGTGCCAAGGGCATGTGGGTTGGAGGGTGCTCAGAAGTCGCAGGGGAGGCTTTGGGCACCCGGTGCTCTCTGATGGAAAACACTGCAGGCCCGAGCATCCATGAATTCCTGCAAGGCTTTGGAGTGGGAAAGCTGTGCTTAGCAGAAGGCTCCCTGCCAAGTGCTGCAGGCCTTTGTGGATGCTGAAGCAGCAGCTGCCTTGCAGGCTGCTGGTCCAGGGGCGTGTGTGCCCAGGTCCAGAGTGCTGTAGGAGGAGCTCCTAGCAAGGGGCGAGCAAGCACCTTGTTTCCTTGGCATAGACTGGCCTGTGCACCCTGAGGCCTGCCAGACGTGCAGACAGCGCAGGCAGCAAGGGCCTGTGGCAGGCAGATAAGGGGCAGCAGGCGTCTCACTTGAAAGTGGGCTCATGACTCTCTTGTTCTCCGGCCCCTGTGGCCGTGTGCAAGCACAGCCTCTGGACCTGCAGCTTCTGAGCAGTGCAAGAGACACACAGGAAACCCCCAGGTGCCTTCTCTAGTGAACGGTGTTCCATCAAGGTCCTGCTTGCTGGCAGGGGCCTAGGCCAGCACAGGTCCTAGGGAGGCCAGGCTGAGGCTGGGATGGGTCCCGACCTAGCAGTGCTCAGGGCAAGCCTGGGACTGGAGGTCAGGCTGCAGGCTCATTCCAGCTTGGGCCTGGTGCAGAAAGCCTTCAGCTAGGACTTCCATGGGGTATAGTCAGCACAGTGGTTTTTGCCTGAAATCCATGTGCCTCACTCGGAGCCCCCTGCCTTTCAGCACACACTCCC